>NC_060149.1:168488849-169688849 GCF_021461385.2 Schistocerca piceifrons
GAGAGGCCTGGGCACTTCCCTTGTTGAGAGCCCTTCTTGGCACGAAGTAACAATGTGAACATGATTGAACCGCGGTACTGACTGTCTAGGCATGGTTGAACTACAGAACACACGAGCCATTTACCACCCTCCTGGTGGAATGACTGGAACTGATTGTCTGTCAGACCCCCTCCATCTCATAGGTGCTGCTCATGCATTGTTGTTTACATCTTTGGGCAGGTTTAGTGACATCTCTGAACAGTCAAAGGGACTGTGTCTGTGATACAATATTCACAGTCAATGTCTGTCTTCAGGAGTTCTGGGAACTGGGGTGATGCAAAACTTTTTTTGATGTGTGTATATACACAGTTCTTAAGCGAATGCCACAAAGTGGTTCCTTCATCTTTGGAATCAAATCAAAATCACAAGGACTTAAGTCCAGTGAGTATGATGGATGGCACAGTACTTCCCAGTCCCATCAACCGAACAGAGCAGCCACAGCTTGTGCTGTATGCACCCGCGCATGAATGAACTGAGACATTGCATAACAGCAGCTGTAGAAGCTGTAACTCAAGACATGCTCGCTATCATGTGGGAAAAATCTGGATACCACATTGACATATGCCACGCATCTCAGGGTGGGCATGTTGGAACACCTGTGGAAAGGTATGAAAAAAACTTTTGAGTTTCCCATTCATCAAAAAACAAAATTCATTGTGTATAGTTATTAGTTTTGGAAATATAGATGTGCCAAATTGGATGATTCTGTTTGATACAGGGCTTTTTGTATGGGAACAAGTCTTTAATGCTCTATTGGAAACACCATCAAAGACAGATGAGCTATTGTTTTTGAGAGAATATATAATTTTCTTAATTTCAGAAGTAGAAGTTGGTGAAACATTCATATGATTGAATTTTGTGAGGCTTGAATTTTAATCATACTGCTATGATTTTTATGTTGAAACATTTGTCCTATACTTTCTACTATATGGTTATGAAATATATTTGCAACTTGTGGTTTATCATTCATAGCATTGCCATTCATTTCAATAGTGACCACTTCCTGGTGGTGCCTGAGATAGTCATTGGTGGTTCCACGTTGCAGAAGTTACTGGAAGTAGTGTGATGTTAGAGATCTGGATGATTTATTTAGTGACAGCTCTGATTGGTGGACCACTACTGTAGTCAGCACCTGGCCTAGAGGACATGAAGGAACTAACTGGCCTGGCACAGCTCGGTGCTAGCCTAAATTCCCTGGTGGTGCCAGGATACAGTGTGACCTATTTGTGGCCATGTGATGATGCACAAGCAAGCAGGTCCATGGGCCAGCAACCTTTGGTGGTACTCCCACTGCCACCAGTCAGCCAAGTGACTGTGTGAGATTTTCTGGCTGTCGTCTGCAAATGTGGCCCACTGTGGCTTCATCATGTAGGCCCCTCACATTACACTGGTGCAATGGACTGCTGGTAGAGAGGGTGAACGACTCATACTCAGCACATACTGTTATCATTAAGGACTTTTTCTGACTGTTTGTAGACTATGTAACATTTTAATGTGACCAATTTCATTACCAAGAAGAGAAATTTGTGCCAATTACTTATCCCAAAACAGAGTGTATTTAGATAGTTTATATGTATGTACTTATTTAGTATGTTGAATTTATTGTTGTTCTAATGTATGTGATAAATCTAAAATCTTGTGCAGGTTATTACGTGGCTGGACTTCAGCCACAGAGCACTCTACAGATGTCTATTGAAGATCTGGCCAATGTTATGCATAGTGAGCTCACAGAAGGTTGTTTTGAAGACAAAAGTGTTAGATGTGGTTTCATTGGGGAAGTCGGATGTTCTTGGCCTCTGCATGGTATGTCAGTAACAAGATGTAAAATTATAATCAACATATCTGTATATCTTAGCTCTTTGGTTTACAGAGAATATGTGAAATATAGAAGAACTTACATGATTAAAAAAATCATGCCTGGAATACACATTTTCTGTTGTTTTAAATTATAACTGATTTTAAATAGTTGTCCAGTTTCAAGTGTCAGGCATGTGTTTGAATGTGTTTACATCCCTTGTGATGAAGTATATTCAGCTTTGAATAATTAATGCTGAACAGTCTTAGAATGGTTATCACATGGAAATGGACAATTGTCCAAATCCAATCATAGATTAAAATAAATTTTATATATATTTATATTCCACATTAATCTTTTGGAATTTTCTTCCATATTTGTATTACAATTTATGCATCCAAAATGACGCATTATTTGTAATATTTGAAACTGGAAAAAATTTACTTGCTGATAAGGAACAACATACACTCACAAAACTGTTATAGTCAGTCATTAACTTTTGTATAGTTTCATTATTTCTGAAGTGGCACTAGTAATCTGGTAGAAAGTTCACAGCCCGATAAGTTATATTTGCCATTGATCATCTTGAAATGAATTAATCTTTATTATTGTCATTGATACATAATAATAGAGTAGTCCAGCACAATGTATGAATGCAAAGTCTCATGGGGGTAACATTGAATAAAAAATTCTTGGTTTTCCAACTGTGTCAATTAATTAAAATTATGCAAGCTTTCAGCCAAGCACTCCTTGGCCAAGGTCAAGTGGTATGACTGCTATTGGGCTGCTGGTAAGCCCCTTATATACACCAGCTGCTGGCTGTGATGTCACTGGTGCCTGTGGGATTGCCATATATGAGCATATGTTGACTTGGCGTTTAATGTGACTGATTCAACCACACTATCGTTGGATCCCATACTACGCAGAGCTGCAGGCCACCATATCTATTTAGGGTGTTATCGGTGACTTTTATTTCAATGGCTTCTTTAAGTACACAATTGTAGAAGTCATTTGTGCAGACCATAATGGATGTTTCATCAAATTTTATCTTATGTCCATTTTCTAAAGCATGCTCAGCTAAAGCAGATTTCTCAGGGTAGCATAAGTGATAGGATCTCTTATGCTCCTTCCCACATTGTTCCAGGGTCTGTGCTGTTTGTGTGACATAAGACTCACGACACTTGCAAGGTATCTTGTATATGGAAAGTGTTCTGAGACTTGCTGCATGTTTAACTGGTCTCAGTAATTGACGGACTTTTGCCAGAGGCCTGAAGATTGATTTACCTTGTGTCATTTCAGGAGGCAGCTTGTACTGCCAAAGACAGAGCCACAGAATGTCAGGAAAGCTGTTATAGCCATTGTTCCTGAAGACCCTGCATAGGTGGCTCAGCTCGTGGGGCAGGTTATCAGCATCTGATATCATTCTTGCATGATGCACTGATGTTTGTAAAACAGTGCTCTTCTGTGTCAGGTGATGATGGCTGATGGTGTGCAAGTAAAGATCAGTGTTGGTGGGTTTTCTATAGATGCTGTGGCCTAGGCATCCATTTCATTTGGGGTGGATGAGAACATCGAGGAAGTGCAGTGCATTGCCTTTTTTTTGCCGCCATTGTAAAATAGATGTTACCATTAATGCCATTGAGATGTTCCAGGAACTCATCAAGTTTCTCACATCTGTGGGGCCAAATGACAAGCATGTTGTCAATGTATCGAAAGAAACAATTAGGCTGTAATGGTACCATGTCTAAGGCAATATCCTCAAAATTGTCCATGAAAAGATTTGCAACAGCTGGAGCTAATGGGCAACCCATTCTCAAAACTCTGAAAACAGAGCTTATAACGCCAAACACACTTCCAGTAATTTTTCTTGCTCTACACAGTCTATAATTATAAATACATTGCCAACTGTTTTTGTGATTCAGGTCTGCAAATGGCTTAATGATATTTTCTTCTAAGCCAAAAGCTTTATCTGCTATGAAAACATAGGGCAAAGGCCTATTCCTACCAGGAAGAGAAGGTGGTGGTGGTTGAAATTGTTCAAATGGCTCTGAGCACTATAGGTCTTAACATCTGAGATCATCAGTCTCCTAAAACTCATAACTATTTAAACCTAACTAACCTACGGACATCGCACACATCCATTCCCGAGGCAGGATTCGAATCTGCAACTGTAGTGGTTGCACGGTTCCAGAGTGAAGTGCCTAGAACCACTCGGACACAGCGGCCAGCATGGTGGTGGTATTTGTAGTATTTTGTTCTTTAGCATACTAGCACCACCACTTGAAATGCACTCTTGTGTGCCAACATCAGAACAAATTATTTTGTAATTAGCATCAGCAACTGCTAGCAGAGAAATGCTGAAGTGCTGTTTATAATTAAAATAAACTCTTCCACTATTGGATGGTACCACAATGTCAACGTGCCTCCCATCTATAGCTTCCAGACAGCAAGGGAAATTCCAATTTTCTTCATACTCTTTGGCAATTTGCAGCCATTTGTTTTCATTCATAGGAAGCTGGGAAGGAAACTGTTGTTTTAATTTCGCAACAAAAACTTTTGGACACATAAGATATATTTGTCTCAGATATGTGTTTTATTTTGTAAAGTTCATCAAAGCCCCACCTCCCAGAAAGAGAAAAATTATTTTTCATTTGGAGGATCATGAGGTGGATGACTTTATTTTTGATATGTCTCTGTAAGAAGTAGAGGAAGCTGAAACAACTCCTCCCAATAATGAAGAGCATGAAGAAATTGCAGGAGCAAATGACAGTGCATGTGCAAGTTGGAGAGGAAGTGCTAAGTTAAGTAGTCAGGAAAGAACAAGAAAACAAATAGAAGAAGACAGTAGAGAAGATTTAATAAAAATGTTAAAGCAAGTGGAAAAAATTTATCAAACCGAAAATTTGATCAGTTCAGCCATGTAGGTGAAGCAGTTGCCAACAATTTAAGGTATTTATTTATTTCTTACACCATTGGTCCAGCTGCGATAAGCTCACAAGGATGTAGAGTGTGTCAGTAAACAATTTATACATAGGTAGTATTAAAGCAGTCAATCATATATGAGTAAAAGTAACACTCCATGTTTGAGTTACACATATGTGGTAAAAATGACAGATTACAGCAAACATTAGACACAGAAAGTGATAAACAAATACAAAACGAGTGAAAATAACCATGAATACTACACAAGTATGGTACCTACATCATTGCTCAAACTTACAGTATGGTATACCACACTCAAAATTTGTGGTCTACAGATCTACTAGGTTTTTTCATTGTGGCTAAAAGCTCTTCCAAACTGCAAAATGGCCTTTCCAGTAGAAATTGCTTTAGATGCTCCTGAAAAGAGGAATGGCTGTCAAATTTGCTTTTAACATCTGAAGAGAGAGCATTAAAAACTTTTGCACCAGGGAACTGCACACCCTTTTGCGCATAGACAGGTTTTTACAATCTTTGTGGAAATCATGTTTTCTCCTAGTAACATATCCATGATTATGATTTTCACTGTTTCTTTTATAAAACTCAGTATCTTTGCTGATGAAACACATAAGAGAAAATATGCACTGGGAAGTAAGAGAAGTATTTTTAGTTTCTGGAAAAGGTTTTACAACTACACCTAGAGTCAATGCCATTTATTATTCTTACAACAAGTTTTTGGGACACAAGTATTTTCTTTGCTAGTGTTTGGTTCCTCAAAATATAATATCATATGTTGTAAGAGAATGGAAATATCATTAGTATGCTATTCTCATTATGTGTATATTTCTGCTCTTGGAGAGAATGCGTAGGACAAAATCAATGTGCTGAGTCTCTTCTGAAGATTTATTACGTGATGAGACCAGTTTACTCTGGAGTCAATTACAACACATAAAAACTTCATTGTTTCAACTCTTTCTATTGTCTCCATGCTACACTTCACAGTTAACTTATCCTCAGTTTTAGCAGTTGCAGTAAACTGAATATAATTAGTCTTATTATACTTCAATGAGAATCCATTGATGCTAAACCATTTCATTAAATCAGTAAGAATATTCTTAACAGATACTTGAAGATCTTCACGTGACAGATAAGCACTGTAGCTTTGTACATTGAGGTCGGTCATTTTTAAATATAAGGAACAGTAATGGACCAATAATGGATCCTTTTGGGCACTCTACATTTAGTGGTTCTCCAATTAGACAAAACCAGGCCACTATGGATCTCATCAGTACTATCTACTAGTACTACTTTCTGCCTTCTACATCTACATCTACATACATACTCCGCAATCCACCATACGGTGCGTGGCAGAGGGTACCTCGTACCACAACTAGCATCTTCTCTCCCTGTTCCACTCCCAAACAGAACGAGGGAAAAATGACTGCCTATATGCCTCTGTACGAGCCCTAATCTCTCTTATCTTATCTTTGTGGTCTTCCTGCGAAATATTAGTTGGCAGCAGTAAAATTGTACTGCCGTCAGCCTCAAATGCTGGTTCTCTAAATTTCCTCAGTAGCGATTCACGAAAAGAATGCCTCCTTTCCTCCAGAGACTCCCACCCGAGTTCCTGAAGCATTTCCATAACACTCGCGTGATGATCAAACCTACCAGTAACAAATGTAGCAGCCCACCTCTGAATTGCTTCTATGGCCTCCCTCAATCCGACCTGATAGGGATCCCAAACGCTCAAGCAGTACTCAAGAATAGGTCATATTAGTGTTTTATAAGCGGTCTCCTTTACAGATGAACCAAATCTTCCCAAAATTCTACCAATGAACCAAAGACAACTATCCGCCTTCCCCACAACTGCCATTACACGCTTGTCCCACTTCATATTGCTCTGCAATGTTACGCCCAAAAAATTTAATCAACGTGACTGTGTCAAGTGCTGCACTGCTAATGGAGTATTCAAATATTACAGGATTCTTTTTCCTATTCATCTGCATTAATTTACATTTATCTATATTTAGAGTTAGCTGCTACTCTTTACACCAATCACAAATCCTGTCCAAGTCTTCGTGTATCCTCCTACAGTCACTCAATGACGACTTCTTCCCATACACCACAGCTTCATCAGCAAACAGCCACACATTGCTATCCACCCTATCCAAAAGATAATTTATGTAGGTAGAAAACAACAGCAGACCTACCACACTTCCCTGGGGCACTCCAGATGATAGCCTCACCTCCGATGAACACTCACCATCGAGGACAACATACTGGGTTCTATTACTTAAGAAGTCTTTGAGCCACTCACATATTTGGGAACCAATCCCATATGCTCATACCTTAGTTAGGAGTCTGCAGTGGGGCACTGAGTCAAACACTTTCCGGAAGTCAAGGAATATGGCATCTGTCTGATACCCTTCATCCATGGTTTGCAACATATCATGTGAAAAAAGGGTGAATTGCGTTTCGCGGGAGCGATGCTTTCTAAAGCCGTGCTGATGCATGGACAGCAACTTCTCTGTCTCAAGGAAATTCATTATATTCAAACTGAGAATATGTTCGAGAATCCTGCAAGAAACCAATGTTAAGGATATTGGTCTGTAATTTTGAGGATCCATCCTTCTACCCTTCTTATATACAGGCGTCTCCTGTGCTTTTTTCCAGTCGCTCAGGACTTTACATTGGGCAAAAGATTCATGATAAATGCAAGCTAAGTAAGGAGCCAATGCAGTAGAGTACTCTCTGTAAAACCAAATTGGAATCCCATCAGGACCTGGTGATTTATTTATTTTCAACCCATTCAGCTGCTTCACAACCCCAGGGATGTCTATCACTATGTCCTCCATACGGGAATCTGTACAAGACTCAAACGGCGGTATGTTTGTACGATCCTCCTGCGTGAAAGATTTCTCAAATGCTAAATTTAAAATTTCAGCTTTTGTTTTGCTGTCTTCCATTGCCAGGGCAGACTGATAAATGAGTGACTGGATGGAAGCCTTCGACCCACTTACCGATTTTATGTAAGACCAGAATTTCCTTGGATGTTCAGCAACATCTTTTGCTAAGGTATGATGGTGGTAGTGGTTGTATGCTTCACGCATCGCTCCTTTATCAGCAGCACGAATTTCTACTAACTTTTGCCTGTCCTCATTCTTCCGATCTTTCTTGTACCGTGAGTGCAACTGTCTTTGCTTCCTAAGCATTCTCCGAATTGCGCTGTTAAACCACGGTGGGTCTTTTCCGTCCGTAACCCACTTTTTCTTCACATACTTCTCCAATGCGTGATTTACAATGTGTTTAAAATTTGCCCATAATTCTTCCACATCCATCATACCGGAAGTAAATGAAGTCAATTCATTTACTAAGTGGGATGCTAACAACTGCTTATCTGCTCTTTCTAGTAAGAATACTCTCCTAGCCTTCTATCTTTGTGGTATGATTCTACTCACTTATTTTCTATGCCACTTATTCCTAATTGGTCTGCTTTCTCGAATAGGATTTGGTGGGTCACTGTGTCAAAGGCTTTTGATAAGTCACAAAATAATCCTGTTGTTACCATTTTATCATTAATTGAAGCGAGAACTTTATTTGTGAAAGCATAGATTGCTTGTTCAGTTGACAGACCCTTTTGGAAACCAAACTGACTTTCACTTGATTTGAAAATAGCTATATAAAAATAAAGGCTAATTTAGTAAACTGAATTTATGATTGTTTGCAAGAGGCAAATGTCAATTTGATGAGTGTACCAAAGGAAAGTAATGTGTTGAATGCATAAAATAAAACACAAATTAATATTGTTAGATATGTTCATTATGCAGAAAGTGTCACCAGAAATCTGATACTGTATTGCTGTCTGAAGTAAGCAGATCATTCCAAAGCACTAAAAAGTATCTCATTGTTAGCAAATTTCTAGAAATTTATTTCCTTTTTAGAGCTTATGAATGTTGCTAAAAGCAGTATGTTACTTTTCTCGACACCACTAATATCACTTGTTTTTCAGAAAAGAAATTACTATGCATTTATCTCTCTTGAGGATCATTGTACCTAGTACACTGCCTTTCCCTTTATATATTTTAGTCTCATGCAAACTATATTGATCCTGCATGCACAAATTAAGATAAAATTTGATAATATTTTTAGACTTCTCCATTACTGAAACTGTTTTGGTACTCTAACAAAAGAAAATATAAGAGCTCATATTATATGAAATCAAAAATAATAGTAAGTGCTTATTGTCAGTATAAACAATAAAAATTAAAAAATTAATTTTTTTCAAATGTTATTTTATCCCTCTGTACGGGGCAAAAATGAGGACAAGGTACATTTGTCAGCTTCACAGCAATTAATAAGAATAATTTAAAGAACTTTATTACATATAATATTATTCCTGTATTATATAGTCTTATATTATTGTTATATATTCTTAAAAGTCAGTAATTGTACATATTGAACTTTTTGATATCCTATGTAAGTACATTAAAGTTCGAAAGGAATCCCCAGTGGCCAAAAATCTGAGGTTCACTGCCAACCAGATTTCTGGTGGAATTGCTTCACAGAAGTTTGTATTGGTTCTGAACACAAGAGGATCCACAAGGGACAGGAAACTATCGAAATCTTCCATGCTCATCCTCGCATAATTTTTGAAATATCAACCATCTTCGAGAGGTAGTTCTTGAACAATCATTTCATAAGCCCCATGCATAGTCCATTTGTGAAGGAACTCTTGTTGACACTTCCTTTGCCTTTCTTTCCTTTCTTCATCCATAAAAATATAAAGTTATCCACATCAGTTTGGGAAGCCATTACAAATTCTGAACAGCTCTGCACCACCAAACCCACTGATAAAAACTGCCAGATGTAAACCCATGATGATATATGTATGGCTTGGAAGGATCACACTCATACAAGTCACAATACATGTCCTGGAGGTGTGTATACATGTTGTGGATACTTGTGCTGATACAAATCCCAGAAGTAAATGTACCTTTAGACTTCAGCAAAGCCTTTGACACTGTCAACTTCATTTTACTTGCCAAATTTGGCAGGCTAAATTGCTCACAAAGTGCAGCACATTGGTTTCACTCATACCATATGCTCATAACCTCCTGTTGTACCTAAGTGAAATTTTAATGTTGTATCTAAGTGCAATAACCCTGGAGACAGCTATCGAGAATCTCAATACTGTGTGCACTATCAAAATGGGTGCACAATATAGTGTTAAAACTCCACCCATCCAAAACCCAATCAACCACTTCTCTCCATACCCTACAAAAATATAAAAAGCTCTTCTCTTGATCTGAAAAGAAACTGGTACAAATACTTATACTTCCAATTACTGATCACAGCAGTTTTATTCTGCAAGGCCTTTCTCAGGAAAGCTCACAGCACCTGGCACTTGTTATGAATGCCTGTGTTCATTATATCTGTGATGCTTGCCTCTTTGACCATATTTCAGCATAATATGCAGGGCTATCCTGGCTGTGTGCAGAGATTTTCATATCTTCTGTCTTCTCTAATGTCTTAGCAATGTGCACTGTTCCCCGTATGTCTCCTTGACCATAATGCTCTTGTCTGAACAATGTGGTGGAAACACTCATTCCTATCACAGCAAACTCCTTTCTGTCCCACTCCATTGTTCAATTGCTTTAATTCCTTCTAAGTAATGGGAACCCAACTCTATAATAGTCCCCCACATTGCATTAAAGCACTGAATAATATCTCCACCTTCAGAAGACAGTTAATGGCATATCGACTAAAGCAACAATAATTGTTACCATTGTCCCAATGTGCACTCATTGCCCTTATACATTCTTCTTTCCAACCAGATATTCCTCATTCCCCAATATTCTTAGCTGGCACAGTCTACTTAAATTTACTTTCCCAGAACTCATTGTATCGGAAAACATATATTTTCTACAACTATAAATTATTTTCATATCTTTCACTATCATTATTGTCATTACTACACTACTACTGCTACTACTACTACTATTATTACTACTACTATTATCACACAGGCAGTCAGCTGTGACTGTAAACAAATGAGAACTTAGACTGCAAGAGGGGAGAGGAGCAGTGTGGGGGAATAAGCCGTGCCTCCCTGTTGAAGGACAGCCATCCTACATCTGCATTCTGTGCTTCTACAAAAGTAGAACTGACATAACAATCATAAGGATCATTGATTCCTTTTGTTGTGGTGAGAGTCACATTTAAATCCCCAGAAGTAGTCTCTTCACTCATTTCATTAAAAAAAAGGGCAATCCACAACTAAAAGGAAATTAGAACACACACAAGCATTATCTAGTGGCTACAGTGTAGTTGTTTGCTGCAGTTGGCAGTGGTAGTTGAGGCCTGACCTCTACTGGTATCTTACACAACCATAATTCAAAACACTCCCCACCAAAAATGCCACGATATAGTGTCTGCATAATACTGCTATTATCACTATTAATGTATGCAGCAGCAGTAGTAGTAGCACAAGTTCTGCTGATATTAAATTTTATCATTAGGATAAGATGAGAATAATTACTGCACACACAGAGGCATTCAAACAATAATTCTTTCCGTGCTTCATATGTGAATGAAACAGAAAGAAACCATAATAGCTGGTACAATGGGACATACCCTTTGCCATGCACCTCACAGTGGTTTCCATAGTACAGACATAGGTGTAGGTGTCAGTTCATATTTAGTATTACTTACATACATTGTCACTACAGACATGCAAATGATTTTAATAGTATTAGTTATACTAAAATTTTGTTTCTTTGGTTACTGTGTGTGTGAAGCTCTGGTCCCATGTAAGAGAGAGCATGATGGCCATAGTCAGACCTGGTTAGATAAATAAACAAACAACTTCATTCCAAGTACCCATACTAGAAGCAAAAATAAGACAAAAATAAAGAGGAGAAGCAGAGATAGGCAACATTACAGCCAGTAAACACTGATCAGCCACAACACTATAAACACCTACCTAATATCCAGTACGTCCACCTTTGGCATGGATAACAGCAGCAAGACGTCATGGCATAGAAGCAATGAGGTCTTGGATAGGTCGCTGGAGAGAGTTGGCAAAACATCTGCACACACAAGTCACCTGATACTCATGAATTCCCAGGAGGGGGGGGGATGAACTCTAAAGACACATTCAATCACATCCCAGATGTGTTCGATCAGGTTCAGATCTGGCAAGTTGGAGGGCCAGCACACCAATTGAAACTCACCACTGTGTTCCTCAAACCACTCCATCACACTCCTGGCCTTGTAACATGGTGCATTATGTTGTTGAAAAGTGCCACTGCTGTTGGGGAATGTGATCATCATGAAGGGGTATAGATGGTCTGCAACCAGTGTATGATACTTGTTGGCTGTGATCATGCCTTGCATGAGCTCCATTGGGCCTATGGATGGCCATGGGAATGTTCGCCAGAGCATAAAGGAGCTACCGCCAGCTTGCTCCATCCCACAGTAAAGGTGTCAAGGAGCAGTTTCCCTGGAAGGTGATAGATCCGTGCACTCCCATCAGCATGATGAAGGAGGTATTGGGATTCATCAGGCCATGCAACAATCTGCCAGTGTGCCATTGTCCAGTGCCAATAGTCATGTGGCCATTTCAATCATAGTTACTGATGTTGTGGTGTTAACATTGGAACATGTATGGGTTGTCAGCTATGGAGGCCCATTTTTAGGAGTGTTCAGTGCACTGTGTGTTCAGACACACTTCTATTTTGCCCAGCATTAAAATCTGTTGTTAGTTCCATCACAGCTTGTCACATCACAATCTGCCCTCAGTCAAACTCAGATAGATTGCATGCCTTCCCCATTCTATTCATGAAAAGGAGGCTCGCTGATACTACATGCATGTGTCTGACCAACATTCATTCCTTGCTAGGTTATGCTGCTATTGGCTGGATGGGTTTATATCGATTGTAGTCATAATGTTCTGGCTGATCAGTGTATGGTTTTACTGTTGCCAACAGCATCATGCGAAACAGCACAGTCCAAAACAATGAGCCTGTTCTCATGGACCACTACCTGGTTCAGTGGCTGTAGCACCTGGGAATTAGCAATGTTAGGTGGCACTGGCATCTTATCATGAAGATGTATTTCAAAGGGTAACTCTAGTAGATACAAAAGAAGTGGGTTCAAAAGTATGTTAAAAATGTACTCTAATTGAGTGAATGGCTTAAACAGGTATGACCTTATTACCCTGGGAACTGTTAATGATAGACCACCATAGATGAAAAGGGTGTGGTATGCCCAAAATAAGAGCATAGTGTCAATGCTATCAAGACTCATGTAACATGAAGTCAGGACAAGGTCTGTTGTGGCACCCCAATAAGCACATCATAATGGCAGAGCTTGCTTCCAAGAACGGGACTAGTGACAACATGGGAAATATGGTGGCTCACTTTGGTGCATCAGGTGAGTAGCTGGTGGGATAGGAGGCACAGTTCAGGTACCTAGGAGGGAGAAGGGAGTGTAGGAAAAGCATTTGTGGTTCAGTGTGAGGCTTGTGACTTGTGGCCTGTGGAAAGGGAGGATTTGACTACTGGTTCTGTTTACAACATTTAAATGAACTGAAAATATTGCACACAATTTTTGGATCATACATCCACATGGAATTGACTTCAGAAGTCTTTGAATAGGAGCAGGTATGATACTTGTAAATGTATACAGTTGGCTCATCTCTTCAAAGTTAGTTCATGCAGCCAAAGGCACAGTGTGATTACATGAGCCTTCGCTCATTTATAACAGAGATATGTGGTAGAAAGTGTGGCTAGGTGCTGGCAGGTAAGTGGCACAATGAATCTCAACACAGACTCCTCCTGTCCTACTCTTGTGTAATAATGAAACGTTTATGAATGGAATGATGAGCAGGTCTTTGACAAAAGTTAGGGTGTCCCAGGAGAAATGGTCAATATTCAAGGATGCGACAGAAATGATTGTTCTAAGCAAAAATTTTTTCACTACCAAACACCATTAAGAGTACTAGATTTGGCTCACAATACATGCACTGGGACCACCAGCAGAGGCATTACTGCTTATTGCTGTGATTGGATTGAAGAGTTCCTAGATAACAGAACACAGCATGTAATTCTCAATGGAGAGAAGTCTTCCGAAGTAAGAGTGATTTCAGGTGTGCCGCAGGGGAGTGTCATAGGACCGTTGCTATTCACAATATACATAAATGACCTTGTGGATGACATCGGAAGTTCACTGAGGCTTTTTGCAGATGATGCTGCGGTGTATCGAGAGGTTGTAACAATGGAAAATGGTACTGAAATGCAGGAGGATCTGCAGCAAATTGATGCATGGTGCAGGGAATGGCAATTCAATCTCAATGTAAACAAGTGTAATATGCTGCAAATACATAGAAAGATAGATCCCTTATCATTTAGCTAAAAAATAGGTCAGCAACTGGAAGCAGTTAATTCCATAAATTATCTGGGAGTACGCATTAGAAGTGATTTAAAATGGAATGATCATATAAAGTTGATCGTCGGTAAAGCAGATGCCAGACTGAGATTCATTGGAAGAATCCTAAGGAAATGCAATCCGAAAACAAAGGAAGTAGGTTACAGTACACTTGTTTGCCCACTGCTTGAATACTGCTCTGCAGTGTGGGATCCATACCAGATAGGGTTGATAGAAGAGATAGAGAAGATCCAACGGAGAGCAGTGCGCTTCGTTACAGGATCATTTAGTAATCACGAAAGCGTTACGGAGATGATAGATAAACTCCAGTGGAAGACTCTGCAGGAGAGACGCTCAGTAGCTCGGTATGGGCTTTTGTTAAAGTTTCGAGAACATACCTTCACCAAAGAGTCAAACAGTATATTGCTCCCTCCTACTTATATCTCGCGAAGAGAGCATGAGGATAAAATCAGAGAGATTAGAGCCCACACAGAAGCATACCGACAATCCTTCTTTCCACGAACAATATGAGACTGGAATAAATGGGAGAACCCATAGAGGTACTCAGGGTACCCTCCGCCACACACCGTCTGGTGGCTTGTGGAGTATGGATGTATATGTAGATGTAGATGTAGATATCCATAAGGTTCAACCTGTGAAAATCAATGACTGCAATACAATCTGACTGGGGTGTTAGCCTTGTAATTTGGTATGGCCCTTCATAGGGTGGAGAGAATTGACTTGTTTTTCTCTTTTTGATAGCCAGGTTTTGCAATAAGACTTGGTCAAAATGACAGTAGAGGAGCAGCAATGCACCTCTGTTATTGCTCTTCATCTGTCTAGCTGTGACTCTGAGGTTACTCTTCTGCACCTGTCACTGGATCATTTTAAGTTGTTGGGGCCAGGCTTTTCACTTCACACAAATCAACACCCAGAGGCAGTTTATCTAACTCAAATGGATAACTCATTAGTCATATATGTACTCCTTGTAGGATGTGTGGCCCTTTGACTCAGGAATTGTACTGTTGTCAGTAGACATGTGTATGGCAAATATCAATTTCTATCATTATATGTTTTGCTCACATAGTAAGATAACATTTTTAAAAGGTTTTTATGAACTCACTCTACTATGCCAATAGTTTTAGGTTATTAAAAGCTTACATATTTGTTCAAACAAAGCAGACGTAAAACTGGTTCCTTGGTCCATAAAAATGACATCAGGACTTTCAAAAGATAATACAAAATGTTTGAGAAATGCTTTTGCCACTGTTTCAGCTGGCATGTCAGCAGTTAGTACTAAAACCAGGTAGCATGTGAAATGGTCATTAATTGACAGAATATACTTGTCTTCCTGTTGAGTATGTGAAAAAGGTCACATAAAGTCTAAAGCTACTATCTCAAAAGGCCTCAAGTGTTTAGACATGGTTTATGGGATTCATAGCCTGGTTTGTTGCACTCTTTGGGTGCACATAATACATACATGAATATAACTTTCAATGTCATGCTACTGGGCTTCCCACCACTAATGCATCACAATGTGTACATTAGTGGCAAACTACTCACTTTGACAGGCTTAGATAGTATACTGACTTTGGATAATGATACGGCACTGGAGCACCTTTCATATCACCGGTTGATTCTGAAGGGGCACTTTGCCGCACAGGATACCATCTTTGGATATGAATCATTGGCATTCTTTGTCTTGTTCTTTAACCTGGCATTCTGCATCTTGTTTTCCCACCTCTTGCCACTCAGCAATCAATACCTCATCTAATTACAACATCTAAACCTTCCTGCTTATCATATCCACTTTATAACATAAATTTCCAAGCTTATGATGCATGTCATAATCATATTTACCTAGCATAAATCTGTTGAGAGGCCAGACAAACATGTGGTTCCTGAAGAGGGGCAGCAGCCTTTTCAGTAGTTGCAGGGGCAACAGTCTGGCGTTAACCAAAACGGCCTTGCTGTGCTGGTACTGCGAACGGCTGAAAGCAAGGGGAAACTACAGCTGTAATTTTTCCCGAGGAAATGCAGCTTTACTGTATGATTAAATGCTAATGGCGTCCTTTTGGGTAAAATATTCCGGAGGTAAAATAGTCCCCCATTCGGATCTCCGGGCGGGGACTAGTCAAGAGGACGTCGTTATCAGGAGAAAGAAAACTGGTGTTCTACGGATTGGAGTGTGGAATGTCAGATCCCTTAATCGGGCAGGTAGGTTAGAAAATTTAAAAAGGGAAATGGATAGGTTAAAGTTAGATATAGTGGGAATTAGTGAAGTTTGGTGGCAGGAGGAACAAGACTTTTGGTCAGGTGATTACAGGGTTATAAATACAAAATCAAATAGGGGTAATGCAGGAGTAGGTTTAATAATGAATAAGAAAATAGGAGTGCGCGTTAGCTACTACAAACAGCATAGTGAACGCATTATTGTGGCCAAGATAGACACAAAGCCCATGCCTACTACAGTAGTAAAAGATTATATGCCAACTAGCTCTGCAGATGATGAAGAAATAGATGAAATGTATGATGAGATAAAAGAAATTATTCAGGTAGTGAAGGGAGATGAAAATTTAATAGTCATGGGTGACTGGAATTCGTCAGTAGGAAAAGGGAGAGAAGGAAATGTAGTAGGTGAATATGGATTGGGGGGAAGAAATGAAAGAGGAAGCCGCCTTGTAGAATTTTGCACAGAGCATGACTTAATCAT
The DNA here is from genome assembly GCF_021461385.2 of Schistocerca piceifrons. Lineage (NCBI taxonomy): Eukaryota > Metazoa > Arthropoda > Insecta > Orthoptera > Acrididae > Schistocerca > Schistocerca piceifrons. Next base: position 168,505,742 of record NC_060149.1, read on the forward strand.
AGCTAACACTTGGTTCAAGAATCATAAAAGAAGGTTGTATACCTGGAAGAATCCTGGAGATACTAAGAGGTATCAGATAGATTATATAATGGTAAGACAGAAATTTAGGAACCAGGTTTTAAATTGTAAGACATTTCCAGGGGCAGATGTGGATTCTGACCACAATCTATTGGTTATGAACTGCAGATTGAAACTGAAGAAACTGCAAAAAGGTGGGAATTTAAGGAGATGGGATCTGGATAAACTGAAAGAACCAGAGGTTGTAGAGAGTTTCAGGGAGAGCATAAGGGAACAATTGACAGGAATGGGCGAAAGAAATACAGTAGAAGAAGAATGGGTAGCTCTGAGGGATGAAGTAGTGAAGGCAGCAGACGATCAAGTAGGTAAAAATACGAGGGCTAATAGAAATCCTTGGGTAACAGAAGAAATATTGAATTTAATTGATGAAAGGAGAAAATATAAAAATGCAGTAAATGAAGCAGGCAAAAAGGAATACAAACGTCTCAAAAATGAGATCGACAGGAAGTGCAAAATGACTAAGCAGGGGTGACTAGAGGACAAATGTAAGGATGTAGAGGCTTGTCTCACTAGGGGTAAGATAGATACTGCCTACAGGAAAATTAAAGAGACCTTTGGAGAGAAGAGAACCACTTGTATGAATATCAAGAACTCAGATGGCAACCCAGTTCTAAGCAAAGAAGGGAAGGCAGAAAGGTGGAAGGAGTATATATAGGGTTTATACAAGGGCGATGTGCTTGAGGACAATATTATGGAAATGGAAGAGGATGTAGATGAAGACGAAATGGGAGATATGATACTGCGTGAAGAGTTTGACAGAGCACTGAAAGACCTGAGTTGAAACAAGGCCCTGGGAGTAGACAACATTCCATTAGATCTACTGATGGCCTTGGGAGAGCCAGTCATGACAAAACTCTACCATCTGGTGAGCAAGATGTATGAGACAGGCGAAATACCCTCAGACTTCAAGAAGAATATAATAATTCCAATCCCAAAGAAAGCAGGTGTTGACAGATGTGAAAATTACCGAACTATCAATTTAAAAAGTCACAGCTGCAAAATACTAACGCGAATTCTTTACAGACGAATGGAAAAACTGGTAGAAGCGGACCTCGGGGAAGATCAGTTTGGATTCCGTAGAAAGGTTGGAACACGTGAGGCAATACTAACCTTACGACTTATCTTAGAAGACAGATTAAGAAAAGGCAAACCTACATTTGTAGCATTTGTAGACTTAGATAAAGCTGGAATACTCTCTTTCAAATTCTGAAGGTGGCAGGGGTAAAATACAGGGAGCGAAAGGCTATTTACAATTTGTACAGAAACCAGATGGCAGTTATAAGAGTCGAGGGGCATGAAAGGGAAGTAGTGGTTGGGAAAGGAGTGAGACAGGGTTGTAGCCTCTCCCCGATGTTATTCAATCTGTATATTGAGCAAGCAGTAAAGGAAACAAAACAAAAATTCGGAGTAGGTACTAAAATCCATGGAGAAGAAATAAAAACTTTGAGGTTCGCCGATGACATTGTAATTCTGTCAGAGACAGCAAAGGACTTGGAAGAGCAGTTGAACGGAATGGACAGTGTCTTGAAAGGGGGATATAAGATGAACATCAACAAAAGCAAAATGAGGATAATGTAGTGTAGTCGAATTAAGTCTGGTGATGCTGAGGGAATTAGATTAGGAAATGAGACACTTTAAGTAGTAAAGGAGTTTTGCTATTTGGGAAGCAAAATAACTGATGATGCTCGAAGTAGAGAAGATATAAAATGTAGACTGGCAATGGCAAGGAAATCGTTTCTGAAGAAGAGAAATTTGTTAACATCGAGTATAGATTTAAGTGTCAGGAAGTCGTTTCTGAAAGTGTTTGTATGGAGTGTAGCCATGTATGGAAGTGAAACATGGATGATAACTAGTTTGGACAAGAAGAGAATAGAAGCTTTCGAAATATGGTGCTACAGAAGAATGCTGAAGATAAGGTGGGTAGATCACGTAACTAATGAGGAGGTATTGAATAGGATTGGGGAGAAGAGAAGTTTGTGGCACAACTTGACTAGAAGAAGGGATCGGTTGGTAGGACATGTTTTGAGGCATCAAGGGATCACAAATTTAGCATTGGAGGGCAGCGTGGAGGGTAAAATTGTAGAGGGAGACCAAGAGATGAATACACTAAGCAGATTCAGAAGGATGTAGGTTGCAGTAGGTACTGGGAGATGAAGAAGCTTGCACAGGATAGAGTAGCATGGAGAGCTGCATCAAACCAGTCTCAGGACTGAAGACCACAACAACAACAAATGCCCCTTATGTCAGATGATTGCTTGGGTCCTTTAAATACAACTGCAACAGAAGGGCTATATGGTCAGTAACTACTATGAACTTCCTACCCTACACGTAGTACTTAAAATAGTTCACCCCAAATAAAACTCCTCTGTCATGCTATAGTGAATTTCTATCTTATTGAGCTGGTGAGAGCTGTAACCAATAGCTGTCTTAAAAGACATCCCGCAGCAAAACTGACTGCATCACATGACAAGATAAATGGTTTTCAAAGTCAGGATATATTAACAAAGGTGATTTCATGAAGACATCTTTAAGCTGATGCATTGCAATCTCACATTCTGTTGTAGATATGCAAGATACCCACTAATCAACAACTTGATCATCATATTGATCACAGTAGCATAATCTTTGACAAAATGGTGATAATAATTTGCTAATCTGAGGAGTGACTGTCAAATTTTCATGTCTACCATTACCATAAGTCATCAACTTTGTTTCACATCAGCTGAACTGTTAACATGGTCCAGGTACTGAACCTATGATTTCGCAAAAGAACATTTCTCTAACTTCAAAGTTATTGTGCCCCATGCTTTTCAGTTGTTTGGCATGTTATTTGATTGTTCACAGAAACACAATAATATTGTCCAAATAAACCAAGCATATAGTTTCAATCTCCTTAACAACAGGTCAGAAAACTATTGACATGTTGATGGTGTGTTCCTCAAATCAAAATGCATCCTAAGAAATTTGTGCAACCCTGAAGGCACCATCAATGCTCTTTTGGACCAGTTTTGATATGCATTAGGGATCTGATGATTGCCTGATTTCATATCCAAAGTAGTGAAGTACATGGAAATTCCGAGCCTCACTAACATTTAATCTATTCAAGGTAAGGATATATATCACATATGGCCACCTTGTTTGCTGCATATTGTCAGCTCATAGGCAAAAGGTTTCCTCACAACTAATACATTCCTTGGGTATAATTACTAAAGGTGAGGCCTAGGGGCTAGAGAATGGCAGAATGATTCCCATGTCTAATTGTTTCTGGACACTCTATTCTATGATCAACTGTAAATGATATGGGATTCAGTAGGGCGTAGGCATTACAGTCTGGCATCCTTGGTCAGACTTTCATGACAGGTCAAATCTGTGGCCAGAAAATATCACCTATCTTCAGATGGCCACACAAGCTCCTCCAGTACCTGATTCTGATAAATTTGACAGTTTTTCTGGAAACAATTTCTAATGGATGGCATGATCGTGTAAATTTCTTTCATTAGTAATGACTTCTGCTTCCTATTCTTTTGAAAATGTACTCCTCCCGTAAGTGATTGTTCATCATAAACTGTTTTAGGTGTTGACCTGTGTAGTTCCATGTGGAATTAAAACATCTTTTAATTCAAAGTTATCTAAGAAATTTGGTACACATACTTTCCAATTCACAGTCTCTGCCTTCCAAAGGCATGTTTTTCATGCACTTGAAGTCAATCTAGAACTTCATTCTGGGTGAGCAGGTCAACCAGAAAGATAGGTCCATCAGGCTCTCAAATTTTGGCTGTCACTCAGAAAAACCTCCCTCCATTATTGTGTGGGAATTCCCCTTGATAGGTCAGGGGTGCACTACATGAAGAACGCAGCTACTTGGGTAGCTGAGTACTTGAGGAGTGCACTTGAGGGATTCTTACGCTAGGCAGTAGTTTGAGGTGCTCTGATGAACACTCACCAGTTGATATGCAGCAAGGGAAGTCAAATGGCATTTGAAATAAAGACACTTCAACTGTCAAGAACTGTCAAAGTATTCATAATAATGTTCCCAAATTTACTGCCCTACAGCAAAGTTCTCATGCTCAAATTGTTCTTGGGACTGAGGACTGGATGAAAGCTAAAGTGGAAAGCGCTTAGATATTTAGTGAGTAGTGGAATGTATATTATCAGAAAGACAGATTAGGGGCCATAGGGCCATAGCGTGGGTGGGGGGGGGGGGAGGGAGTGATTATTGCAGTTGACAAAAATATTGTTAATATTGTTTCTTTTTAGGTCAAAGTTGAGTGTGACAGTGAAGTCATCTGGTCATGTATAACAGGTGTAGGAGGAACCAAGTTAATTGTTGGAAGTTTTTACCTGCCACCCAATTGTATTGTGACAGGTCTAGAGGCATTCAAAGAAAGTCTATGGTCAATAGTGCAAATATTCAGATCATGCAGTACTAGTTGGAGGCAAGTTTAACCTGCCAAGCATAGACTGGGGTTTCTATAGATTCATTGTGGGGGGTACAGACAGAAAGACATGCTAAATACTTTTGAACACATTTTCTGAAAATTGTCTTGAGCAGCTAGCTTGGCATCCCACATGAAATGGAAATATCTTAGAACTCATATCTACAAATAGGCTGGACCTTATTGACAAGGCAGTATAGAAACATAACAACCATGATATCAGTATAGCAACTATGATTATGAAAGTTAATAAATAAGTCAAGAAGTCTAGGAGAGTGTTTCTGCTAGATAGAGAAGATAACCAGATATTAGTATCCCACTTAGACATTGAGCTGGCATCACTTAGTTCCACTAAGATGGATGAAGAGGAATTATGGGCAAAATATAAGCAGATTGCAAATCATAGTCTGAAGGTTTCTGTACCTAGTAAATGGATGAAGAATGGAAAAGACCCACCATGGTGTAATAACAAAATTTCATGGATGCTCAGGAAGCAGAGGCTCTTGCACTCTCAGTTCAAAAGGGAACCAACAAATGATGACAAGTGAAGACTGATAGAGATTCATGCATCTGTGAAAAGATCTGTGAACAAAGCATAAAAGAACTACTTCTGTCACAACTTAGCATAAGATCTGGCAGAGAACCTGAGAAAATTCTGGTCTTATGTAAAATCACTAAGCGGGTCTAAGGCTTCCATTCAGTCCCTTGTTGACCTGTCTGGTGTGGTAGTTGAAGATAGCAAAATGAAAGCTGAACTTTTAAATTTCACATTCAGGAAATCATGCACACAGGAGAATCATACAAACATACCATCATTTGACCATGGGACCGTCTCCCATATGGGTGACATAGTAATAAGCATACCTGGCATAGAGAAACATCTGAAAGATTTGAAAGAAAATAAATCACCTTGTCTGCATGGAATCCCAGTTCAATTTACAAAAAGTAATGTACAGCATTGTTCCCTTACCTAGCTTGCATTTATTGTGGGTGTCTCATCCAGCACAAAGTCTCAAGTGACTGAAAAAAAGCACAGGTGACTCTAGTGTACAAGAAGGGTAAAAGAAGGGACCTGCAAAATAATAGATCAATATCCCTAACTTCTGTTTCCTGCAGAATCCTTGAGCACATCCTCAGTTCGAATATAATAAACTTTCTTGAGACTGAGAAGCTTATGTCCATGAACCAGCATGGTTTTAGAAAGCATCACTCATGTGAAACTCAGCTTTCCCTTTTCTCACATGATATACTGAGAACTATGGATGAAGGGCAACAGGCGGAATCCATATTTCTATACTTCTGGAAAGCATTTGACATGGTGCCTCACTGCAGACTGTTAACTAAGGTACAAGTATATGGGATAAGTTCACAGATATGTGAGTGGCATGAAGTCTTGTTAAATATCAAAACCTAGTATATTGTCCTTAGTGGCAAGTGTTCATCAGAGACATGGGAGGTGTGATACAACTGCTGTTGTTCTCTATTTATATAACTGATTTGGCAGGCAGGGTGGACAGTAATTTGCAGTTGTTTGCTGATGATGATGTGATGTATGATAAAATGTCAAAGTTGAGTGACTGTAGGAAGGTACAAGATGACTTAGACAAAATTTCCAGTTGGTGTGATGAATGGCAGCTACCCCTAAATGTGGAAAAATGTAATTTAATGCAGATTAGTAGGAAGATCGAAATTGTAATGTTCAGCTACAGTATTACTTGTGTCCTGCTTGACACAGTCAAGTCATTTAAATATCTGGGTGTAACACTGCAAAGTGATATGAGGTGGAACGAGCATATGAGAACTGTGGTAGGAAAAGTGAATGGTTGACTTTGGTTCATTGGGAGAATTTTAGGAAATAGACGTTTACCTGTAAAGGAGACTGCATATAGGAAGCTGCTGCAACCTATTCTTGAGTACTGCTTGAGTGTTTGGGATCCATACCACGTCAGACTGAAGGAAGACATCAAAAAAATTCAGAGGCTAGCTGCTAGATTTGTTACTGGTAAGTTTGAACAATATGTAAGATGCTTTGGTAACTGAAATGGGAATCCCTGGAGGGAAGGCATTGTTCATTTTCAGAAACACACATAAGGGCCACAAAGATAAGAGAGAGTAATTAGGGCTCATAAGGAGGCATATAGACAGTCATTTTTCCCTTGCTCTGTTTGTGAGTGCCGGCCGAAGTGGCCGTGCGGTTAAAGGCGCTGCAGTCTGGAACCGCAAGACCGCTACGGTCGCAGGTTCGAATCCTGCCTCGGGCATGGATGTTTGTGCTGTCTTAGGTTAGTTATGTTTAACTAGTTCTAAGTTCTAGGGGACTAATGACCTCAGCAGTTGAGTCCCATAGTGCTCAGAGCCATTTTTTTTCTGTTTGTGACTGGAACAGGAAAGGAAATGAGAAGTAGAGGTATGGGGTACCATCTGCCACGCATCGTACAGTGGCTTGCGGAGTATTTATGTAAATGTAGATGTAGATGTACTGCCACATATGGTTTCAGGTGCATTTGCCCTTAATACACAGATATGCAGTTCACTGGAATCTTGGGGAGTGGGACCCTTCATCCATTTGTTCCATTCCTCACTCATATACACTTTAAATGTTTTATTTATCAAGACATCAAGAGGGTGCAAAATAGCAGCAAGCTCTGTATTTCCCTGTCTCATTTTCCCTTTCACAGAATTTTTCAAATGACTACTAAACTGATCTAGCACAAGAAGAGAACTCTTCTTCAGTAAAAACCTTTCCTTCTCTCCTATACTCTGTTAACCCATAGTTTCATATCAGCCTCATCCATCTGACCCTTGTCATGTATGTGAACAACAACAACTGGCTGTATTTCAGAAAGTATTGGCATTGTTTTGCACTTGAAAATGATCACTGGATTAATTTTAATACTCTCAGCACAACATGAAAGCACAACAGTGTAGTGCATTTTTCATGTCCACTTGTTTTTATAGTTACAGTTTTAGCACCTTCCATGGCAACAGTTTTGTTATTTGGCATGTCAAATGTCAGAGGAATTTCATCCATATTTGATATATTTAGTTCCACATTGGTTTCCTTTTGATGATGAATAATACAGTGATGGAAAGCTAATATTTTCTCTTCATAGTCTTGTTGCATTTTCTGGGACATTTTGGTTTTGGTTCACATGCTAAGTTCATGACACTTCATAAACCTGTAGCACCAACCAACTCCACCCTTAAAGTCTATTAAGTTCCATTGTAGTGTTAGCTTACAAGCATGAATTTGAATCATTTTAGCATTAATTCCAATGCCATTTTGACAGTGTCCTTGAATCCATTTCAATATGTCATCTTCTAGTTTCGGTCATGTTGTGTTCAGTCCTCTATTTGCATATTTAGTCTCCCTCATTTTTTCAGGTCTTCTTTCCTAGCCAATCAATCGCAAATGGTTTTTTTCTGTTGCTGGAGAGCCAAAATGTTGTACAGCTGCTCTGTTTCAATGTTCTGCATGTGCTGTTACTTTGAATTTATAGCCCACGTCATACAAATGACTTTTATTTCTCTACATTATGAAACTAGCTACTATCAAAAATATTGTACTGTTACCAATAACACAAATCACTTTCACTTCAAGTTCACTTTTACTGTAGACTGCAATGATGCATCGCAGGATAGACATTGTTCTGGATTTGTGATGGTGGGACAGGAGGGGGACAGTGCTAGTCTCAACAACTCATATTTGTCACATTTATGTCAGTCAAATCCAATGTTGCCAATTATAGACAGGCTTTCCATGGTATTGAATACACAGTCATTTTTAAGACTTGTGGCAATTTTAAGTCAAACACTGGACGTTTGTATATTAATTTTGAGTGTAAGATGCACCTGAATTTTGGAGGCAATCTTTCAAAGAAAAAAGTGTGTCTTATAGTCCGAAATACGGTAATTTGTTTCCCTTGCAGCCACATGGGGAGAACTAGCTTCCTCCTATAGGAGGGCAAGGCACACAACCTCTTGTAGTGAAGGGGCAATTGATATTATCCTCCTCACCAATCTTGGGGTCAGTCACCTTAATGAATACATCTACTGCTCTCACTTCTGCCTCCTCAAGTAGGACCTCATTTCATTCTTGATGCAGCCCCAAAACATAGGTACAGCACAAAATTGTGCAGCTCTGACCTGCAAATGTTTCAAAATCTCCTCCCTGCCTGTGCCTATGGACAGAAATTTTTCCAGTAATAGCTCACATTTCCCTCATCTGAATATTGCTTTTCTAAGCCCTTGGACAATACTTAAAAATGTTTTGCACTTCTTTACTGATTCCACATGGGTACATACATCACCCAATAGCTTTAAACTCACCTCATTAAACCAAACACTATCTGACCAGGAACAAATATGGTCAACATTATGTACATACCATAGATCACCCAATAGCTTTAAACTCACCTCATTAAACCAAACACTATCTGACCAGGAACAAATACGGTCAACATTATGTACATACCACAAAAAGGCGGCCACATTCTTCAAGAGCTTTCATGTAAAAGAGGCAATGAAAATGACTACTGGAAAACTATTTACTATATTAAACTGAGGGGCAGCAGCAGTGCTAGTCTCAGGAGCAGCCTGTACATTCAATCTTTCTTTAACACAGACAACAGTGTACCTGTGCCTGCTCTAACCTCTTCTCCAAGTCAAAATTCTTCAAGGCAGGTGTGTTCAACGGCACTTGCAAAGTCTTAATGGTATCCTCATTATGACTTGTCTCTACTCTGCATTGCATTCTAACTGTGAGCATGTGTGGGCCTTTTTGTAAATTCTGAATGGGATCCAAAATTGCTATCAATAAATTGCTAATCAGGATAAAAATTTACTGTAAAGGAAATAGTTAGCTCTTGATGCAACATTCCCCACTTGTTAGTCAATGACTACAATTCTTTACATGGCAACACTTACAGTAGACACGACGAGACACAATGTGCTGCAATGCGACACACACAATGCGACAGCTGCAAAGGCGCAAGTGGGCAGATGGGGTTGCAGGCATGTAGTACCCTTATGAATGCAGCATGGACCTGATGTTGACAGCTGAATGCAACAGTGATGAGGTTTGATGAGGCTTCCAATGTCAGAGTCAGGACCCCCCATGGCAGTACTGCCAGGTCAGATAGCACATTGCTGGCAACAGATGAGAGTCACCACTGGGCGGCAGCATGAGTGGCATTGTGGCTGAAACAGGCAGCTAAGCACTGTTATCAGCATTGGGCAGCAGTCTGGCAGCATGGCATGGAATGATGACCACAGTGAGTGGTAGGCAGTGCACCTACAGACTTTGCTTGGAATGGACAGGCATTGGAGTGGCTGTGGTGAGGGCACAGGGGGCCACAGCAAGGCCACATTCAAATATGTCAGGGAGGCACACCATGTGGCAGCACAGGTTCAGTGCATGAGAGCACTTGCTCACAGACTTCTGAAATGCAGTCAGCCTTTGCTTGAAATAGCAGCAGGACACACAGTGTAAGCCCAGTGACAGACAGACACCAACCACAGTTGAACCATGCCCAGGCTTGTTTCATAGCTGAATGAAAGCATAATGCACACCATATTTTTAGTCATGAAAATATGGTCTTTTACAAACTGTAAGATGGGCCATCCTGCTTGTTTGGCACCAGTTTCATACAGGTGCTGGGATGAGTGAGGGACAGAACATCCAATAAGAGTAGCTTCATATAAGAATAGGAGAATTAAATAGATACAATATGACCTTGTATTTCAGTACTTTGAATACAATGGGTGTGCCTGGGGAGGGCAAACATACCCCCAGCAGTTTGGAGGAGCCATTACAACTGAACTGCAGTGGACCGAAGTCTATAAAATGGGAAAGCATGGAAAGTGCATGCTGTCGAGTCGGCGGCTGAGAACAGGGAGAGAGAACCAAGTCTGGAATCCATGTTCTGCAGCAGCCTCTGGAGGCACATGTAACATCTTTCCAACATTTTATATTGGTTGCTTGCAGATGTCACACTGATAACATATCTGTCAGCAGACACTAACCAGTAAAAACCACTCCTGGCCTGCAACACAGACTGTATCTGGTGAGCAAACCTTGGGAACAGCACCATGAATAGGTGACAGTTCGAGAGTGAAAGAAATCGGATTTAACATTCCAAAATCAATGATAAAATGTTCACAAAATTCCTTCAAACAGGTGACAGCCTCCACAGCAGTCTGCAACAAAGTGAAGTTTCACATGAGAGAAGAGCACTTGAGCTTTTCAAATGGTATTCCTCTTATACATTCCTCACACTGTCAGCATATGTGTGATCTGCAATGCATGGTCGTGTAACTAGGGCCTCCCGTTGGGTAGACAGTATGCCGGGTACAAGTCTTTCCATTTGACACCACTTTGGTGACTTGCGCATTGATGGGGATGAAATGATGATGATTAAGACAACACAACACCCAGTCCCTGAGCAGAGAAAATCTCCAACCCAGCCAGCAATCAAACCCGGGCCCTTAGGATTGGCACTGTTGCGCTGACCACTCACTGACCGGGGGTGGACACAATGTATGGTAACTGAAGAAAACTTCACAAGCTAAAATCACTAAAAAAAGAATTTTATTGGATGACTGGTTTTGATAGAGCTATATTGTCATAATTGGATCTTATGTCCGCTCCCGGTAGCTGAGTGGTCAGGGTGACTGAATATCATACCTAATGGCCCAGGTTCGATTGCCGGCTGGGTCAGAGATTTTCTCCACTCAGGGACTGGGTGTTGTGTTGTCCTTATCATCATCATTTCATCCCCATTGACACACAAGTGTCAAAAAAAACCTACAGCAGAGGCAGGCTTTATTCATTATTTGATTATATCATAATTGCTTCATTAAGTAATAAATAAACACCTGCTCTGCTTATTTAATGCAAAATTGACTGTACTGAAAAGCACTCCACAGTTACAGATCCTTATGCTAAGGCAAACTTAACTTTCATTACTGATCAGACAAAATTATCACTTTGCAAAACTATTATTTCACTGTATTCCATCAAATTACTTAAGATTCTAGCCTGAAGGGTGATATACATACAAACATTGCTTATTATTTCCACATACATTACTCCAGGCAGCTATGTCTGAAGTTGTAATTCCTTAATGTTAAACAAGGCTGTACCATGACACTTCTATGGGTAGATTGTTATCTCCATATACTGATGGCATTGAACAAAAGCACTTCTATTATACCACAATTAATATTAAGATCTAGTATTCAAGATGATTTTTACTGCATATTACCTCTGCTGCTGCACTAAATTACACTAACTTCACACATGAGCTGATTACTTTAGATGATAATTATCCTTCACATATGCTGACACCTTTCATTTTCAGTTTACCTTACCTTTGTGTTTGACAAATTCTTTAATCATAGTACTGATTTATTTTCTTCCCTCCTCTTATCATTCTATTACTTGTAACTAACACAAAATAATATATATAAATAATACTGGAGAAACCTTTCCTAAAATATTCTAATACTAACATATCTTTCTGTACAAAATCATATGAAAGTAGAAGAGAGCTTAATTCTTATTGGCTTACAAAAAACATGTAGGATAGGAGAAGAGTTTGACTGCCTCAGGAAACATGAAAAATGAGACAGACAGCAGGGATAAGCATTATCACCACATAATGAACCCAATACAGAATGTTGAACCCCCCTACTTGCTATTACACAAGAAATTATTCCCAAATATTACATCAATGCTAAGATTTTGAATTACGAAGAAATTGCATTCCAACAGCTGTCCTGCCAATTCCACAGTTAATAATTTTGAGTTTTACCCTGTTTTCAGCACAAAATTTCCTGGCAGCTATGACTTGATCTTTACACTGTTTTTCAGAAGCCTCCACCTTCCTACTATAGTCACCACAAAGCTTTCTTCTCTCTTCTACACGTTTACTACTCACCAATGTTAATTTCCCATTAGCGTTATGTGCTACAGTCTTTATCTTTTCATCACAATCTTTAGCTACGGCCTCAATGATCTTATTTAATTCTGAAAGATTAGAGCTGACTGCCTTAATCTCCTCTTTAATTTCTTTCTTCAGTTCATCCTTTAAGCTAACCATGTCAGTTAATTGCTATTAGTTTTGTTTTCCATCCTGATAATGTCTTTCCTCATACTACTAATGTCTTCTTTCATACTACTAATGTTATTTTCCATCATATTCATGTCTTCATTTATACTTATATTACTCAAACAGCTCAAACTACTCATATTTTGCATTAACATTGCTCCCAAAGTTTTGTCTGCCATAAACTTTTGTCCTTGCTGACTTTCGCTACTAGGTTCCTCCTCCTTAACCTTAACGATCTCATGTACTTCAGTATTGTTTTTACCCATTCCGCTCACCTCACCATACACTGTAGATGATGCTTTTATCATTTCATCTACAAAAGGACTTTCGCCCCATCATTCAAACTTACATTCATGTTTGATCTATAACTAATAGCATCTACAGAACCAGTCTGCTGTTGTCCCTTGTCTCCCATCTCACAGTCTTGTTCCTTAAGGTCACTCATTATGTATCAATTAATACAAAACAGCTTTTACAATGAATTACTTTGTTTTTAATCACTTGTCTGCAGATGCACTGCTGTGCTTCTCGTAGTTGTCATCTGGATCTGCACAGCGGCGGCAAGTTGTAATTCTCTTGGTAAGATGTCTTGTTTATCTCTGGTCAGTTGTGTCCACCTTCATGCTGACTGGCTGCTCCTGTACTCAATGGCTGCTTCCATAGAACTGACTCACTAGTTGGCTGCTGTCATACTGTGACCATGAAACTCCAGTGCTGATTGGCTGTAGCATCTGTTCACTGTAAACCGCTGCTGATTTCACTTTTCAAATTTTGTGAGTCCTTGTTTTATTGTGGCTACATTCAATATTCCTCACCCATGGCACCACTTGTAGCAGATCTGCCTGCTTTATTTTCTTTGTTTGTTGTCCTCGGTGTCGATGTACTGCGTTGCTACCCTGGCTGAAAGATGGGTTGTGGATTCAGACACTGATGACTGTAAATAATGTAGCCAACAGGTGCACAGTTGTGATTCACAGTACTTTAATTTCACTTTTCACAACCCCCTAATAATACATAGTTATATGGCCAATGCACTATTGTTTAACTTTCAATAAGCCTCATTATTAGTTTGCAGGCAAAACTCCACATACTGCAACAATAGTTTCCTGTTGAACAACTACGAGCAGTAAAACCTAACCACAAAGTTCACAGTTCTTAAAGACTAATCAGGTACATATGGAGCAGAGCAGACATTGTCATTGTTTTTACACACAGCTTAATTGTTTAACACTTATTCCACCGTTAAGTTGAAGCATTGTTGTAGTTTTAATCAACACAGGCTTCTCGTCTGAAACCCAGCCACAGACTGACTATCTCATAACCAAAAATTGAGCCCTTATTTATCCTCACAATAATAGATACTGAACTTACACATGGTTTAAAGTTAAATTTACAGAAATTACAACTAAAACTTACTTCAAACAATTAACTGAATGCATCTAAAAATTGGTTCTTTTTAACAGTTTCTTCTACTACTAGGGTTAAGCCGAATTATTTGTTTAAAACATGGAATTAACAAATATCATTATGCAAACAATACTTTTGACAAAACTGTTAATTACTTTGGAATTAATTAAGGGCTGGCTTTGCTAACATGTTTCTGACTAGAGCCAAATAGATACTTTAAGCATAACAGCATTTTGTCTTTCAAATGTTTACAATTATTACAGAATTTATATTTGTTTATACATCAACAATAGAATTTATGTTATGAAACGATTACTGATTTCATCCTATAACAAAAGATACTAACTAGAAATAGTTGAAATAAATTAGAAAATCAATTACATACCTAAAACTCAGCACAACATTAGATCTGGTGTTAAATTCTTTAAAACTGAAGGTCAACCTTTCTCTATTATGAAAATACAGATTATACTCACGTATGTTAATGGTAATTAGTTCAAAAATAAAAATAGAAAAGAATATAAAAAGGCAGATCACAAAACAAGAAGGGAAGTAAAAATATCCCAGCTCTCTTTGTCACAACCTCTCTCCAGGTTGCCGTCATACTCACCAACAATGGTTACCATGATTCATTGCTGAACACAGTTCAATGCCATTCATCAGCAGTCCATGCTTCCTGGTACTTGTATCGCTCCAAATGCAGCTGTTGTGTTATGGTGTTAATGGTAGCCTATGTGTGGGACGATAATTCACTTGTCCATCTGAGGTTAGTCCCCATCCAGTGGTGCAGAATGACACAGAATGTTGCATGGAGTTCACTACTTGTTTTTGGATGAAAGGCACAAATGTGAAGGGGTTATGATGATCTTGGTGCACAATCTGGTCATTCTTCCTTGCAGTGGTCACATACGGTCGAACAGAGCCTTGACAATTCGTTCGTTTGCCCTCACATTCCCATGCAGTCCAGTACTGGGCCATTGTCACATCTGAATGCCCCACAAATCTAAATTTTGCATGATTTGACCATCTGGCCAAATGGAAAGCCACAATGTGGCACCGTTCAAAGTTTTTCGGATGTTGATAACACTATCACACACAAGTATGCAGCACTTCCATGTCATTCACAGTGATCTCACATCACCCTCACTTTTCATGCCCTTTATATAGCGAAACAGGCCCGGTAACAATACTAAACATGAACAACAGTAATGAGATGCCAGTTCCGTGTAACGGAAATGTCAGTTTTAGCTGAATTGTGTGTTATAAACTCTAGAAACTGAGTCTTGAGCTGACTTAAGATTCTGCACGTTTTGAATTTATGTACTGAAGTTTGGTGGCAGGAGAAACAAGACTTCTGGTCAGATGAATACAGGATTAAAAGTATAAAATCAAATAGTGATAATGCAGGAGTAGATTTAATAATGAATAAGAAAATAGGAATATGGGTAAGCTACTATGAACAGCATACTGATTGCATTATCATAGCCAAGATAGACACAAGCCCACAACCAACTCAGTAGTACAAGTTTATATGTCAACTAGCCCCGCAGATGAGTAAGGGATTGAAGAAATGTATGATGATATAAAAGAAATTATTCAGATAGTTAAGAGAGGTGAAAATTTAATTATGGTGGGGGACTGGAATTTGATAATAGTAAAAGGAGGAGAAGGAAAAATGGCAAGTGAATATGGATTGGATGAAAGGAATGAAAGAGGAAGCTGTCTGATAAAATTTTGCACAAGAAAGAAGGTTGTGTATATAGAACAGTTCTGGAGACACCAGAAGGTATCATATTGGTTATATTATGGTAAGGCACCAATTCAGGACCCAATTTTAAATTGTAAGACATTTCCAGAGGTAGATATGGACTATTATCACAATTTGTCGGTTATGAACTTTAAAATAAAACTGAAGAAATTGCAAAAAGGTAGGAAATTAAGGAGATGGGGCCTGGATAAGTTGAAATAAGCAGAGGTTGTTGAGAGTTTCAGAGGGAGCATTAGAAAATGATTGACTAGAACAGGGGAAAAGAATATGGTAGAAGATGAATGAGTAGCTTTGAGAGCTGAAATAGTGAAGACAGCAGAAGAGTGAACAGATAAAACGACAAGGCCTAATAAAAATCTTTGGTTAACATAGGAGATATTGAATTTAATTGATGAAAGGACAACACATAAAAATGCAGCCAATGAAGCAGGCAAAAGGGAATATGGAACATCTAAGAAAGTGACTGACAGGAAGTGCAAAATGGCTAAGCAGGAATGGTGAGAGGACAAATGTAAGGATGTAGCAGCTTATGTAGCTAGGGACAGATACCACCTATAGTTAAATTTAAGAGCCATGTGGAGAAAATGTCCATCAAAATCTCAGATGGAAAACCGGTACTAAGCAAAGGAGGGAAAGCTAAAAGCCATGTGGAGAAAATGACCATCAAAATCTCAGATGGAAAACCGGTACTAAGCAAAGGAGGGAAAGCTGAAAGGTGGGAGGAGCATATCAAGGGTCTATTCAAATGAGATGAAAGAGGTAATATTACAGAAAGGGAAGAGGATGTAGATGAAGATGTGATGGGAAATATGATACTGTGAGAAGAATTTAGTAGTATTACGGGTAACTAAAATATTTCTGTTTGCTGATGACACTAGCTTGGTAGTAAAGGATGTTGTGTGCAACACTGGCTTGGTTTCAAATAGTGTAGTTCATGACATAAATTCACAGCTTGTAGAAAATAAACAAACACTAAATCACAGTATGAATCAGTTTTTTCAGTTTTTAACACACAATTCAACAAAACCTGACATTTTAATTTCACAGAATGGGCATATGATTAGTGAAACTGAACAGTTCAAATTTCTAGGTGTTCAGATAGATAGTAAACTGTCATGGAAAGGCCACACTCAGGATCTTGTTCAAAGACTTAATGCTACCAGTTTTACTATTCGAGTGGTATCTGAAGTAAGTTATCGGTAGCACGCTGTATCTTGTACATGGTCACTGTGGCACCTGAGGTCACAGCACCAAGCTATGACACCTGAAGATGGGCGTATAAGAGCCCAAAACTGGTCATGTGATAATAAATGAACCTTACAACTGCAGCGGTATTTTCAGCTGCTGGTATAACGCTCAGTTGCGGATGTTCCTCCGACATGATTGTTTGATGTATGAGACAGACAAAATACCAATAAGACTTCAAGAAAAATGTAATAATTCCAGTTCCTAACAAAGCAGATGCTGATAGTGTGAATATAACTGACCTATCAGTTTAATACATCATTATTGCAAAATACTAACAAGAATTCTTTGCAGAAGAATCAAAAAACTGGTAGATGCTGACCTTTGGGATGATCGGTCGGATTCTAGAGCAATGTAGAAACATGTGAGGTATACTGACCCTAAGACTTCTTGTAGAAGATAGGGCAATGAAAGGCAAACCTATGTTTATAGCATTTATACAATTAGATGAACATTTTGACACTGTTGACTAGAATACTTTTCTTGAAATTATGAAGGTGTCATGGGTAAAACACAAGGATCAAAAGGCTAATTACAACTTGTATAGAAACCAGATGGAAGGTACAAGAGTTGAGGACTAAGAAAGGGAAACAGTGGTTGACAAGGGAGTGAGACAGGGTTGCAGCCTGTCAGCAATATTATTCAAACTATATTTTGCACAAGCAGTAAAGGAACAAAAGAAAAGTTTGGAATAAGAATTGAAGTTCAGGGAGAAGAAATGAAAACTTTGAGGTTTGCCAATGACACTGTAATTCTCTCAGGAACAGCAAAGGTCTTGGAAGAGCAGTTGAATGGAATGGACATCATCTTGAATGGAGGATATAAGATTAAATCAACAAAATCAAAACAAGGTTAATGGAATGTAGTAGCATTAAATAAGGTGGTGCTCAGGTAATTAGATTAGGAAATGAGACACCAAAGGTAGCAGCAAAATAAGTGATGATGGCCGAGGTAGAGAGGATATAAAATGTACACTGGCAATGGCATCAAAAGTGTCTCTGAAGAAGAGTAATTTGTTGCTTTGGAATATAAATTTAAATTCCAGGTAGGAATCTCATTAATATACAAAAAGATGGGTTGCTACTTACTGTAAAGATGGCATGTTAATTTGCAGACAGGCGCAATGAAAAGGCACTTACATAAAACTTTCGGCCACAGCTTTCATCAGAGAAAGAGGAACACACACCATTCATTAATACAAGCAGGCGCAACTCCTGCACACATGACCACCAACTCTGGCAGCTCAGGCCAGAGTAAACACATTATCTTTAAATTTCTGATCACTTTTAAGTTGCTTAACACATTTTGTTTCTATGACAACTGTGCAGAGAGAACTCAACCTACCATTTATCATTGATCTGTGAAGGCAATTTTTAATTCTTTTAAGGGTGCTCATATTTATTTCAGAAGAAGCTGTAGTGACAGGAGATATAAGGATCAATTTCTACAGTCTGGAACTGCGCGACCGCTACGGTCGCGGGTTCGAATCCTGCCTCGGGCATGGATGTGTGTGATGTCCTTAGGTTAGTTAGGTTTAAGTAGTTATCAGTTCTAGGGACTGATGACCTCAGAAGTTAAGTCCCATAGTACTCAGAGCCATTTGAACCATTAAGGATCAATTTGATAAACTTTGTTACTTTTTTGTAAATATTTTGAAAATCATTGTCCACAATGATACTAAGAAAGTCTGTGGGTGGTAAATATTTATTTTTGTCAATGTAAATATTTCCTAACTCATTTTCTAGTCATTCTTTCTTGAACAATGGATAAGTTGTGAGAAGTCCATTCCGTTTCATTGTTGGGAAATTTGGTTTATAATGTCCAAATTGATTGTTTTCAAGCAGCTCTATAAGCTGAATATTCCAAAGATATCCAAAACTCATTTCCATTTGCACTATCATGTTATCTAAGCTCTCATAAGATAATATTTTAAGTTTGGGAAGTCATGCACACTAACACTTATTTCACTAAGAAATTTCTGGTTACAGCTTTCAGTACATGAGGTCAATTTTTTCTGATTTCATATCCTTTAACAAATTGAAAGTCTTCTTGATTTCAGCATCACAAATACTAATACCATATGCAGTTTTGTGCTGAAGAAGTGCCTAGAGGTGATCAGCATATAAAAATGTTTCTTTGTAAAGGCAAAGTAGGAAAGGGATTTGAGTTTTGTTAAGAATACTAAGCAAGCTAGAAGCACTGTTGAATGACTCTGTATCTCAGTTTTCATCATTTGTGGCAATATTTTTGGAAATATCTTTAAAATCAGGGTATTTAATATACAATATTGTCTGAAATTCCAGAGTGTAGTACACATTTTAGGCAATCTGAAGTTTTATTTTTTAAGAATTGCATTCTCTTTGAGGATTTGCCAAAAAAAAGTGAGTGGACTGCTACAAGATTTTAAATGAAAAACAACTTCTTTGATATTTTTGGAACAATGTAACAGCACTAGAATAAGTTTACAAGCATAACAATGCAAAAATATAGCCGACGGACATTTTTGTTTAATATCATTTTGAATGTCTCCATGTTTATATGCCAATACTGAAGCTCCATCATGTGTTTTGATCACTGTTCTATCAGTAATTCCACAAATATCAAGTGTAGTGTGTACAATTTGCGAGAAACCCCAAGTAGTTTTGTCACGAGAAACACTGTGAAAACCAATAAATCTTTCTATGGGTATGTCTTCAGTACAAAACCATAGAACAATACCCATTTGTGACTTACAAAAAATCCAGGGTTTCTTCTGCTTGCACTCCAACAAACTGTAACACTTCCTTAATGCAATCATTAGTGACATCAGTAATCAATTCACTTAATTCATTTTGAATTGTGCTTGATGTTCCTTTGAAACAAGAAGTGCTCTGCATGAATAAACTATTCTTCTCCAGACAAAATTTCTGATAGTTCAAGGTAATTCCATTTGTTACCAGAACTTTCATTTTCAGAGTGCCCTCTGAATGCAAGGTCTTGCTTGCCCAAGAAACAAACAACACCAATAAGTCTCTCAATTATGAATCTATTTTGTTTTACAATCACATTATGTTTTATAGCTACAAGTTTGGCTCCTTCAGAAATTGAATGTTCAATTTGTTCATGACCTAACTACTGAAAACTCACTTGAGTCTGAAGATGCCTTCTTGAATTCTGATTTTTCTCCACTTTTCTGACAATTTTTTATTTACTCTGAAAGAAGCTGACCATTCTTTTTCAGTTCCAGACCCACCAAACAAAATACATACACAACAAATAATTTAGTTGTTACAGAGCAACCTGTAAGCCAAGGATACTTTTTATACCTGAGAAATTGAAATTTTCTGTTTTGTTTGCCATCAACTATTTTAATGTTTAAGTGTGGTGTGCTTTGCTTATCTTTATAAACACATTTTGTTTTGTAAGTCCAGCTTCAAATTGGTCTGTCATCTAATTCATGAAGTAAAGACACAAGTTTTCCATCAGCACAAGCCATAATATAACCAGTTAATCACATGCACTCACAACTTATATTACCAAAACAAGTTTTGTTACACCAGGACTGAATAGCATATGAAATAACACAATTTCACAGATGAGACAAGCCTCAATGTCACACTCATACAACACTTGTCACTGTCTGTTGCCCTGTCAGCTGCTGTGTGGAAACTAGAAACCTGCAGTGAACTGTTAAAGTGGATCGTATGCATAGCACAGTGACCACTCAGTTCATGGGTGGAGTGAAGAAACTGTAGTAACACACAACATTACACTGTTTTCAATGCATTGTTATCTTCTAACTCTAATTGTAAGCCTTCTTCAAATTTTTGGGTGGGCTAAGCCTCTGAAGAGCTTGCCACTAACAGTACGACCATTACTATGATGTAACTGCTGAATTTCTGGGAGATTGTCAGTATGTAATCTATCAAAGTTAGAATGTTACAAAATTTATTAAATAAGTACAGATGTTTTTATTTAAGAATGGTGTGTTGCATGGTTCTCACTTTATTAAGAAACTGTTGACAATTATACTCTTACAAAGTACTAGGCACTTCTAGAATGAAATCTTCACCCTGCGACAAAGTGCGAGCTGATATGAAACTTCTTGGTAGATTTAAACTGTGTGCCAGACTGAGACTTGAACTCAGGAACTTTATTTTTGATGGGCAAGTACTCTACAAATTGAGCTATCCAAGCACAGCTCAGGACCCATCCTCACAGCTTTACTTCCACCAGTAACTCACCTCCTACCTTCCAAACTTCAAGGAAACCCATCTGCAAAATTTGCAGGACTAGCATTCCTGGAAAAAAGGATATTGCAAAGACATGGCTTAGCAACCATCAGGGGTA
Organism: Schistocerca piceifrons; assembly: GCF_021461385.2. Lineage (NCBI taxonomy): Eukaryota > Metazoa > Arthropoda > Insecta > Orthoptera > Acrididae > Schistocerca > Schistocerca piceifrons. The sequence continues at coordinate 168,527,116 of NC_060149.1, forward strand.
TGTTTCCAAAATGAAATTTTTGCTCTGCAGTGGAGTATGCTCTGATATGGAACTTTCTGGCAGGTTAAAACTGTGTGCTGGACTGAGACTCGAACTCAGGAGCTTTGCCGAAATGTAGGTTTGCCTTTCCTTAAGCTATCTTCTATGAGAAATCCTAGGGTCAGTATTGCCTTGTGTGTTCCCACATTTTTCCAGAATCCAAACTGATCTCATTGGCTTCTATCAGTTTTTATGTTCTTCTGTATAAAATTCATGTTAGTATTTTGCAACCATGACCTAAAACTGATACTTCAGTAATTTTCACATCTGTCAGTACTTGCTTTCTTTGGAATTGGAATTGCCAGAATTCAAGAATATAATAATTCCAATTCCAGTTCTGATGTCCAGAGTTGATAGTAAATACAAAAGGAAAAATGTGTATGGATAATCGAAAAGGGTTATAAATGGTGGTGTGAAGTTGATGTTGCCTCACAGTCATGACAAATCCAACATGTTTTGTCACATGCTGTGAGCAGAGAGAGAGATTCATAGTCACAGTATAATGCCACACTGAAAGAAATACCCAGCCACATACCCAAAAAGGTCATCATATTTCAGTGCAAAATGTGTGTTATAGTACGGGTAACAAACTCAGTAACTTGAATTTTTATTTTAAACCTATAATTTATGAATAAGATCTGCAAACTGCTTTGCTGAAAACAAGATATTACTTATGCTATGTAATATTTCATCAGTATAATACAGATAGTAGGCAAAACTTCCAAAATCTTTGTAATTTTTTCTTCACAGAATTTGAGAAAAACGTTATTAAAGCTACAGCTGAGGTTCAGAGCAGTCTAGACTGTCCTGTCAGCTTTCATCCTGGCCGTCATCCAAAAGCACCATTTGAAATAATGCGACTGTTTGCAGAAGCTGGTGGTAAAGCTGGAAAAACAATAATGTCACACTTGGACAGTAAGTAAAATTTAAAATGAAATCCACTTTATTTTGTTTCAGCATTTACAGTGTGTGAGAAATGAGCACATATCTGTGATAAAATAATGCTTGTGGTTCAGAGAAAAACATTAAACATGTGTTTCGGTTATTCATACAATATGTCAGTCAGGATTTCAATAATATTATTTATGCTAAACTTATATGTACCAAAATTTACATTTCTGATAAGGGTAATTTTTATTTCACCATATAAGGAAGACTATTCATATTATTTTCAAAGGCTTCTGTGTCACCACAAAAGCAGTAATTAATACAATTTTTGTGGCACATATGTGAGTGGGTGATGTGTAGGAGATAAAAGGATCTTCCTACACTCTTTCGTGAAAAAAGTGCTCTTGATATTTTGTAAACTAATGTCTGTGAGATATTCAAAGTTTTCTCCAAGTGTCTTCCAATTCAGATTTTTAAACACCTTTGTAGCATTCGCACATGACCCAAACGAATGTGTTATGACCGTTCCTTATCTTCATATAAATGGACCATGAAGTCATATTATGCTACCAGTGAAGTAAAGACTGTCACTTGCTTTAGCCATAAGCTAACCTATGTGATCACTCCATTATATACTGAAGAGCCAAAGAAACTGGTACATCTGCCTAATATCGTGTAGGGCCCCCGCGAGCACACAGAAGTGCTGCAGCATGATGTGGCATGGACTTGACTAGTGTCTAAAATAGTGCTGGAGGGAACTGACACCATGAATCATGCAGGGCTGTCCATAAATTCGTAATGGTATGAGGGGGTGGAGGTCTCTTCTTAACAGCACGTTGCAAGACATCCCAGATATGCTCAATAATGTTCATGTGGCCAGCAGAAGTGTTTAAACTCATAATAGTGTTCCTGGAGCCGCTCTGTAGCAATTCTGAACATGTGGGATGTCACATTGTCCTGCTGGAATTGCCCAAGTCCGTCGGAATGCACAATGGGCGTGAATGGATTGAGGTGATCAGACAGGATGTTTATGTATATGTCAACTATCAGAGCTGTATCTAAATGTATCAGGGATCCCATATCACTCCAATGACACATGCCCCACATCATTACAGAGCCTCCACCAGCTTGAACAGTTCCCTGCTGACATGCAGGGTTCATGGATTCCTAAAGTTTTCTCCATACCCATACACGTCCCTCTACTCGATACAATTTGAAACAAGACTTGTCTGACCTGGCAACATGTTTCCAGTCATCAATAGTCCAATGTCATGTTTATGGGCCCAGGTGAGGGCACACAAGTGGCCTTTGGCTCCTAAGGTCCATATCAATGATGTTTCATTGAATGGTTCGCATGCTGACACTTGTTGATGGCCCAGCATTGAAATCTGCAGCAATTTGTGGAAGGGTTACACTTCTGTCACATTAAATTATTCTCTTCTGTCTTTAGTGGTCCCATTCTTGTAGGATTTTTTTCCAGCTTGTAACCTCCCCCTTACTAATCGACCTATCTTGTTTGCGATATAAAATATGACCATGGATCGCGTGTATGCCTAATGGAATTTTTCTAATATGATAAGGCTATCTTTCCCAAAGAAGTAATACCGATAAGTAGGGGGAAAGTGTACAACCGATCTTTCTGATAGAAAAGTATACTAAAAATAAAAAAGTAATTAAACCGAACAGGGCTACAATTTGGAAAAATGAAAGTTATTTTGTGCATTCACTCACGAACAACAGTGGACAGAAAGGGGTACCACTGATCATGAATCAAAAAGTTACACTAATGAACGAAAAGGAAATAATTATGGTCACCAGCCCTCTAGGGCTATTTACATCCAAAATCCTGTACAAGATGATGGGAAAGAAAAACATTTATTATTAAACACTGACGTGGCAACTGAAGGTTCTCATATTTTTTGACAATAAAACAAAGTGGCTTGGCTGTATTGAAATAGTACACATACTCAAAAGGAGTTCATACAAAATCATACACTTTATTAAAGGCAGTGTGTGAATCACACATATATCTTGAGTGAACAACACTGGGGGCCAATTTTTATACAATGTTGCGAAATTGGATTCTCATGAATGTGTTACATAGGTGTTACTTGATTACCTGTCTGTCATGGATTGACTATTTTGTGGTGAAGTGAACTTCAGTTCAATTCAATTCAATTTATTGCTTGTAACACTAAATTTTACATACATGTGTGTTTTCAACTAAGTATAAAATTTTTACAATTACAATTTTTTTAATCACATTATTTCTTATTATATTTTAATTCATGATAAATTCAAGTTATAAGGGCATTTTTGGATAAACCACAGCTTGACTTGCTTTTTAAAAGATCCCCTGTCAATATCTTAACTTCATTTGATAACAAGTTAATAAAAACAGCTCCTTTGACTTGTTCTGTTGAAGTTAATCTTCTGTTAACCACATGAAAACCTTTTCTATGCTTTGTTTCATAGTTGTGAATATCCATATTTCTTTTTGTGATCTTAGTGTTTTCTTTCACTAGCACTATAGTTTCTAGTATATACATGGCATAAACTGTGAGAATATTGTGTCTAATGAATAGGGGTTTTGCAAGAAGTCCCTGGTTTTACTTTTGCTATGATCCTCAAGGCTCGCTTCTGCAGTATGAAAACTCTTTTAATATTAGTTTGGCATGTCCCACCCCACAGTACTATTCCATAAGACAAGAAAGGACACACTAATCCATAACATACAGTCCTTAGGGTTTCAGAATTAAGATATGGTGATAATCTTTTTAATACATATAGACTGGGTGTTATTTTTTACAGATATAATCAGCTTGCTGCTTCCATGAAAGTTGATCATCTATGCATGAACCCAAGAATTTACAATCTGTACAGGTTTTTAGTAGAATTTAATCAAACACAGTATTTTGTCTGTTTGGACCACTTAGTTTAAAATGAATAATATTAGTTTTTCCTATGTTTACTTTTAGGTTCTCTCTTTCAAAGTGAGCTCTTGCCTTTACCATAAAGTTATGTATCTGTTAAACTAGGCTGGTCTCGTTGTCTGCATAGCAGATACCAGATGTATCATCTGCATAAGTAGAGAGAGTTCAAGAGAACTTGGGAAATCATTTACATAGTATATGAATAGGACTGGACCTAAAATAGAGCCCTGAGGAACACCAAAATTTATATTTCTTATACTTGACTTCCTCCTCTCCAGTATTTCTCCAGTAGAGTACATAATCTCCGTGCACTGTTGTCTACCCATTAAATATGTTTCTAGCAATTGCATGAGTTTTCCAGACACCACTCTTCACAATTTTTGATAAGAGCACATCATCATGTACTCTATCAAAAGCCCTTGAGAGATCCAGGAATACTCCCACTGCTTGCGATTTTTCATTTATTTTTTCAAGTACATGATGTAGAAATTGTACTGCTGCTGACTTGATACTTTGACCTCTTCTGAAACTGAATGGAATCAGACCTAAATAATAATTTGATTCAGGCATACATGACAGATAAATGTTATAGAAGATTGGAATCAAATATCAATTAAACAAAAAGATAATTGAAGGGGTGTAATAAGGGCAGATGAGAGATTCCACATTACTGTGTTTCAGGCTTTGATAACCTTTGATATGAATTTGGAATTCTTTCTATGAGGTGGTTTAATTTATACTGCTGTTAAAAGCAGCTAAGTAATAGATGAAAGTGAATGTTCATTGTTGAAGAGTGTCTGAGTCTTGATAAACTTAACTGAAGTTGAAGAAAGTGTATAGAAACTCCTCTCTTTCATTTTCCACTATTAAAAATCTGGTTGCTGTATTAACCTTGAATGTAGTTGTAAATGATGATTTTCACAAAATTATTAAGTGGTTCTCAGCAAATGTACTCTCTTTAAATTTTGATAAAACACAGTATATACAGTTCTGTACAGTCAATGGCACAACTCCAGTAATAAATATAGACTTTGAACAGAAGTCTGTAGCTAAGGTAGAATTTTCAAAATTTTTAGGTGTGTCCATTGATGAGAGGTTAAACTGGAAGCAACACATTGATGGTCTGCTGAAACGTCAGAGTTCAACTACATATGCTATTAGGGTTATTGCAAATTTTGGTGATAAGAATCTCAGTAAATTAGCTTACTGCTTTCATATGGCATCATATTCTGGGGTAATTCATCGTTGAGTAGAAAAGTATTCATTGCTCAAAAACATGTAATCAGAATAATTGCTGGAGCCCACCCACGGTCATCCTACAGACATCTATTTAAGGATCTAGGGATCCTCACAGTACCCTCACAGTATATATATTCACTTATGAAATTTGTTGTTAATAATCCAACCCAGTCCAAAAGTAATAGCAGTGTGCATAGCTATAACACCAGGAGAAAGGATGATCTTCACTATGCAGGGTTAAATCTGACTTTGGCACAGAAAAGGGTAAATTATGCTGCCACAAAAGTCTTTGGTCACCTACCAAACAGCATCAGAAGCCTGACAGATAGCCAACTAACATTTAAAAATAAATTAAAAGAATTTCTAGATGCAAACTCCTTCTACTCATTGGCTGAATTTTTAGATATAAATTAAGGGAAAAAAAACAACTTAAACATTAGTGTCATGCAATAATTTGTGTAATGTAATATCTTATACAGACATCTTTTATTAACCTGACACGTTCCACATCATTATGAAGTGTCATATTCATGATCTATGGAACAAGAATTAATCTAATCTAATCTAATCTATGACCCACATGATAAAAGTTTCAAACTGTCATACATATCACATAAAACATGCAGGAAATTGTAGAGATACTCTAAATATCAGTGGAATGTTTAGATTACATTTTTCATGTTAATTTGTATGTGCAGTTACTTTGTCCGTCAGCCTCCATAACAGCATGATCAATACACCAGACCCTCATGCATGAGACCTGGGTTCGATTTCCAGTACTGTGAAGGATTTTTCCTTGATGGAAGGTTTGGACTGGGGTATGCTTAGCCTTGTGATGCCAATGGAGGAACTACCTGATGGAGAGATAGCAGCTCCAAGGTCTAAACATTGACAGTGGTCGGGAGTGCTGTTCCTATGTCCCCCCATACTGTGTCCGATGATGAATGGCTGAGGATGACATGGTAGTTGGTTGACTATCATGTGGTTTTTAGAGCCTGATTGTGAGGTTTCCTTTTCTTTTTCTTCTTTTCTTTAAATGCTTTGTCCAAGATGAGTGTTGCTCACAGTGGTCCAAACAAATATTTAAGTGAAAATTTCTCACCAGCCAGTGCAATGATGGATCATTGTGTATCCTAGGGAATGAGGTTCTTCACTAAACCATCTGAATTATGAGGATGCTGCCAACGCCTCAGCACCCTGGGATAGACTATCTTTAAGGTATCTGCTGCACCATTTTTATATTAAGTTTACTCAGATAGGCAGAGCTATTCTTGAGTGCCTTTTTGTGGGCTACTTTTATGGATACAACCAATAATTCAGAAAACATTTTTTTTTTGCTGGCTCTATACAAGTTATGTCTATTAACATATTTTTTACTGTAATAAGGATAAGAGAGGAACTTTTTTTTTTCTTTTTCATCATGAGTATGGGGACTGTAAGGCCTGTGACTATAGATTCAACTAAAAGATGATGATCTTTCCACACCTGTCAAATTTTTTGAAATTCTCTATATAAAATTAGTTACTGACACAGAAAAGAACATAATTTATATACCTCTAGACTAGAATCACTAACATAACATTTGAAATGTGTGGAAAGGGTTGCTTAATTTGAACCCTCATTTTGGGCACATGCACTTATGGCAAGGAAAAGAATATTATAAAGAGTGACAAATTAGGAGAATAACCAAACAATATGGAGTTACAAACCTTGATCTGTAGATAGAGTATGATCACACATTAAGAACTCATCAACATAAGAATATTTCAGTTATGGCAACAAGGGCAAAAATTAAGACCTGTACAGTGTTCAAAAATGAAAAAAAGTGTTAAAAGAAAGTGAGAAAGGAAGAAGTTGATTGGATTCTAATGTTTAAGGTATATAATTTAATTCCCAACTTAACAAATAGCATGAAATATTAGAACCACATATATACTGATTGTAAACTAGTAAGACTAGAACTAGAAGATTCTCTGCACAATTAGCATAAAAATTAATATTTGGTATTCGTTCAAAGAAGTTCTGGGAAATCTGAAGGGAAAGGCTGACAGGAAGTGTGGTAAGACTTCATGGATAACCTCATGTGACTAAAAGAAGCAATGAAATGCACAAATTGTAGAGTGAAACAGAAACTAAAATTTATACATCAAATAACTGAGGATTTAGAGTGTAATCACTACTCTTAGAAGACTTATGAAAAAAAACATAGCATTTACAAGACAAGCAACTTGTGGAAAACTCAGCATGGTCACATGTGGGCAAATTATGACATGCTTATCTCCACTGCACTACACACATATTCTTCTGGCAACCATGCAGTGTGTAGTAAAGAGTTGACTTCTTGCAGGAGGGAAACAAAATGCAAGAACTAAATATTGTTGTTGTTGTTATTGCTTTCTTTAGTTCCAAGACTCGTTTGGTAGATCTCTCCACAGTAGTCTATATTGTGCAAGCTTCTTCATCTCAGCATAACTACTGAAATTACATAGTTACTGTAGTCAAGGCTTTGGCTCCCTGCTCAAGTTTTACCCCTCCCCCCCTCCCCCTCCACCACACACACACACACACACACACACACACACACACACACACACACACGCACACACACACACTAACTTCCATCATCACACTAATGATTCCTTGAGGCCTCAGGATGTGTCCTATTACCCAGTCTCTTCTTTTAGTCACGTTGTGTGTGTTTCTTAACCTCAGTTCGATATAGTACCTTCTCATTAGTTATTCAAAATATTCATCTAATCTTGAGCATCTGTCTGTAGCACCATACTTCAAAAGATACTATTCTCTTCTTGTCTCTACTGTTTATCATCCACATTTCACTTCTATATAGGCTTACATTCAAGACAAATACTTTTAGAAAAGATGTCCTCACACCTAAATTTATATTGTATGTTAACATATTTCTCTTTTTCAGAAGTGATTTTCTTGCTATTACCAGCCTCCATTTTTTATACTCTCTACTTCAGACTCTATTACACTACAGGCCATTAAAATTGCTACATCACAAAGATGACGTGCTACAGACACAAAATTTAACCAACAGGAAGAAGATGCTGTGATATGCAAATGATTAGCTTTTAAGAGCATTCACACAAGGTTGGCACTGGTGGCGACACCTACAACGTGCTGACATGAGGAAAGTTTCCAACCGATTTCTCATACACAAATAGCAGTTGACCGGCATTGCCTGGTGAAATGTTGTTGTGATGACTCGTGTAAGGAGGAGAAATGTGTACCATCACGTTTTCAACTTTGATAAAGGTCGGACTGTAGCCTATTGCGATTGTGGTTTATCGTATCGCAACATTGCTGCTCATGTTGGTTGAGATCCAATGACTTTTAGCAGAATATGGAACTGGTGGGTTCAGGAGGGTAATACGGAATGCCAAGCTGTATCCCAATTTCCTTGTATCACTAGCTGTTGCGATGACAGGCATCTTATCCACATGGCTGTAACGGATCGTGCAGCCATGTCTCAATCCCTGAGCCAACAGATGGGGACGTTTGCAAGACAACAACCATCTGTACGAACAGTTCAATGACATTTGCAGCAGCATGGCCTATCAGCTTGGAGACCATGGCTGTGGTTACCCTTGACACTGCATCACAGACAGGAACACCTGCGATGGTGTACTCAATGACGAACCTGTGTGCAGAAATGGCAAAATGTCATTTTTTCGGATGAATCCAGGTTCTGTTTACAGCATCATGATGGTCGCATCCGTGTTTGGCGACATAGCGGTGAATGCACATTGGAAGCGTGTATTCGTCATGCATGATGGTATGGGGTGCCATTGGTTACACGTCTCGGTCATCTCTTGTTCGCATTGATGGCACTTTGAACAGTGGACGTTACATTTTAGATGTGTTACAACCCATGGCTCTACCCTTCATTCGATCCCTGCGAAACCCTACATTTCAGCAGGATAATGCACGACCGCATGTTGCAGGTCCTGTACAGGCCTTTCTGGATACAGGAAATGTTTGACGGCTGCCCTGGCCAGCACATTCTCCAGATCTCTAACCAATTGAAAATGTCTGGTCAATGGTGGCCGAGCAAGTGGCTCATCACAATATGCCAGTCACTACTCTAGATGAACTGTGGTATTGTGTTGAAGCTGCATGGATAGCTGTACCTGTACACGCCATCCAAGCTCTGTTTGACTCAATGCCCAGGCGTATCAAGGCCGTTATTACGGCCAGAGGTGGCTGTTCTGGGTACTGATTTCTCAGGATCTATGCACCCAAATTGCGTGAAAATGTAATCACATGTCAGTTCTAGTATAATATAATTGTCCAATGAATACCCGTTTGTCATCTGTATTTCTTCTTGTTGTAGCAGTTTTAATGGCCAGTAGTGTAGTTAGTACTCTTGTTTTTCATTTCCAAATCTAATTCCCTCAGCATCAGCTTATTTAATTAATCTACACCATATTACCCTTGTTTTAATTTTGTTGCCATTCATTTCATAACCCCCTTTCCCACTATCCATTCTTTTCAGCTGATGTGTGAAGTTCTTTGCTGTGTCTGACAGAATTACAGAGTCATCAGGAAATCACAAAGCTTTTCTCTCTTCGTGTCATATTTTAATTGCCTTTCCAAATTTTTCCTTTGTTTCCTTCTCAGTTTACTCAATGTACAGATTAAATAACATCAGGGATAGGCTAGAATCCTGTCTCACTCCTTTCTCAACTAGAGCTTCCCTTTCATGTCCTTCGACTCTTGTGTCTGCAATCTGGTTTCAGTACAAACTGTAGATAATATTTCACTACTTGTATATTAGCCTTGCTGCCTTCAAAATTTCAGTGTATTATAATCATCATTGTAGAAAGCTTTATTTAAATTTACAGATGTTATAAATGTAGATTTACTCTTTCTTCAGTGTGTATTAAAATCATCATTGCAGAAAGCTTTATTTAAATTTACAGGTGTTATAAATGTAGATTTACTCTTTCTTCAGTGAATCTTCTAAGATAAGTCATAGGGCCAGTATTGTGTCACATATTCCAACATTTCACTGATCTTCCATGTGGTCAGCTCGTACCAGTTTTTACATGCTTTTGTAAGTGATTTGTGTTAGTATTTTGCAACCAAGATTTATTAAACTGGCAATTTGGTAATATTCACACTGGCAGCACCTGTGTTCTTCGCAGTTGGGATTGCTATATTATTCTTAAAGTCTGAGGGTATTTTTCCTTTCGCACATAGTTTGCATAGCAGGTGGAACAGTTTTATCATGGCTGGTTCACCCATGGATCTTGATAATTCCTCAGGAATGTCATCTGCTCAATGTACCTTGTTTTGAGTTATGTCTTTCAGAACTCTTTCAAATTTTTTTTGCTATATCGTACCTTTCATGTCATCTTTATCTATTTCCTCTTCAACAATATTATAGAAAGAATAGATTTCTACTCACCAAATACAGGAGAGGTTTAGTTGCAGACAGGCGTAACAAGGAGACATCTACATGGATACTCTGCAAATCACATTTAAGTGCCTGGCAGAGGGTTCATTGAACCACCTTCACAGTTCTCTATTATTCCAATCTCATATAGTGCACGGAAAGAACGAACACCTATATCTTTCCGTACAAGCTCTGATTTCCCTTATTATACTGTGGTGATCATGTTCCCTATGTAGGTCAGTGTCAACAAAATCTTTTTGCATTCAGAGGAGAAAGTTGGTGATTGGAATTTTGTGAGAAGATTCCATCACAACAAAAAAGCCTTTCTTTTAATGTTGTCCAGCCCAAATCCTGTATCACTTCAGTGACACTCTCTCCCATATTTTCTGATAATACAAAATGTGCTGCCCTTCTTTGAACTTTTTCAATGTGTTTCATCAGTCCTACCTGGTAAGGATCCCACACTGCACAGCAGTATTCTAAAAGAGGACGGACAAGCATAATGTAGGCAGTCTCCTTAGTAGATCTGTTACATTTACTAAGTGTCCTGCCAATAAAACGCAATCTTCGGTTAGCCTTGCATACAACATTTTCTATGTGTTCCTTCCAATTTAAGTTGTTTGTAATTGTAATTCCTAGGTATTAATTAAATTTATGGCCTTTATATTTGACTGATTTATCATGTAACTGAAGATTAATGGATTCGTTTTACCACTCATCTGTATGACCTCACACTTTTTGTTATTTAGGGTCAACTGACAATTTTTGCACCATTCAGATATCTTTTCTAAATTGTTTTGCAATTTGTTTTGATCTTTTGATGACTTTATTAGTCGATAAACGATAGCGTCACCTGCAAACAACCTAAGATGTCTGCTAAGATTGTCTCCCAAATCGTTAATATACGAGGTGCTAGCTAAAATTTTTGGGACTGGTGCTACCATCTGTTGAATGCTTACCTTTGGACTAATGGTCTCCATCACCCTTGAAGTAGTTCCCATCCGCACGTACACACTGCCCCCAGTGCTTCTGCCACTGGTAAAACATTTTCTGGGAGTCCTGTTTTTGAGGGCGTTTATCACCACCAGCAATGCTTTTTTAATCCTCTCTACAGTGTCGAACCATTGGCCTTTCAACCTGAGTTTCAGTTTTGGGAATTTTGTGAAGTCGCAAGGTGCCAAATCTAGTGAGTACGGTGGGTGGGGTACAACCGTAAAAGTTGTTTTTTGTCAAAAAGGTCCTGGTGAGCAAGGACGTGTGACAGGACACGTTGTCATGATGCAGCAGCCAGTTCCCTTGATGCCAAAGTTCGGGCTGTTGTCACCACACGTATTCACAGAGCCATTGCAATACATCACAGTAGTAGGCGGAATTCACTGTTTGGTTGGGTGGGATGAATTCTTTGTGCACAATTCCCTGGGTATCAAATAAAACTATGATCATGCTCTTCACTTTGCTCTTCACCTGGCTCGCTGTTTTGGGTCTTGGAGAGCCCGGGGTCTTCCACTGGGACAATTGTTGCTTTGTCTCTGGGTCATAACCATAAATCCAGCTCTCATCACTGGAGATAACCCATGATAAGATTTCCTGAGATTCGCTCAGAATTTGAAACACACGCACTGTTCTGTTCATGAATCTATCATAAAATCACCAAACACAGAGTATTACGGAAATCACGGTGGACACACAACGTCTCCTCCCAGCTGAATGCCACTCCACACACTGACTCATCAGATATGAAGCTCTTGCCACCTAGTGGTGCAAGGATCTACAACTCCTGCTTTCCAGATGGAAGCACCAGTCGCAAAAATTTTGGATTACATCTCATAAGTAAGAAACGCAAAGGCCCTATAACACTATGTAACATCCCACTGGTTAGTGAGTAGTTAAAAATGGTTTAAATACCTGTGAATATCTTGCCTTCAGTGTCCCTCAACACTGCATGCATGAGCAAAAATATGCTTGTTTAATAAATACAGGATACCATAATGGATTTCACTACAATGATGTTGACCACAACTGAAGTACATCTACATCTACATTTATACTCCGCAAGCCACCCAATGGTGTGTGGCGGAGGACACTTTACGTGCCACTGTCATTACCTCCCTTTTCTGTTCCAGTCGCATATGGTTTGTGGGAAGAACGACTGTCTGAAAGCCTCCGTGGGCACTCGAAACTCTCTAATTTTACATTCGTGATCTCCTTGGGAGGTATAAGTAGGGGGAAGCAATATATTTGATACCTCATCCAGAAATGCACTCTCTCAAAACCTGGACAGCAAGCTACACCGTGATGCAGAGCGCCTCTCTTGCAGAGTCTGCCACTTGAGTTTATTAAACATCTCCGTAACGCTATCACGGTTACCAAATAACCCTGTGACGAAACGTGCCGCTCTTCTTTGGATCTTCTCTATCTCCTCCGTCAACCCAATCTGGTACAGATCTCACACTGATGAGCAATACTCAAGTATAGGTCGAACGAGTGTTTTGTAAGCCACCTCCTTTGTTGATGGACTACATTTTCTAAGGACTCTCCCAATGAATCTCAACCTGGTACCCGCCTTACCAACAATTAATTTTATATGATCATTCCACTTCAAATCGTTCCACACGCATACTCCCAGATATTTTACAGAAGTAACTGCTACCAGTGTGTGTGTTCCGCTATCATATAATCATACAATAAAGGATCCTTCTTTCTATGTACTCGCAATACATTACATTTGTCTGTGTTAAGGGTCAGTTGCCACTCCCTGCACCAAGTGCCTATCCGCTACAGATCTTCCTGCATTTCGCTACAATTTTCTAATGCTGCAACTTCTCTGTATACTACAGCATCATCCGCAAAAAGCCGCATGGAACTTCCAACACTATCTACTAGTAGGTCATTTATATATATTGTGAAAAGCAATGGTCCCATAACACTCCCCTGTGGCATGCCAGAGATTACTTTAACGTCTGTAGATGTCTCTCCATTGATAACAACATGCTGTGTTCTGTTTGCTAAAAACCCTTCAATCCAGCCACACAGCTCGTCTGATATTCCGTAGGCTCTTACTTTGTTTATCAGGTGACAGTGCAGAACTGTATTGAACGCCTTCCGGAAGTGAAGGAAAATAGCATCTACCTGGGAGCCTGTATCTTATATTTTCTGGGTCTCATGAACAAATAAAGCAAGTTGGGTCTCACATGATCGCTGTTTCCAGAATCCATGTTGATTCCTACAGAGTAGGTTCTGGGTTTCCAAAAACGACATGATACTCGAGCAAAAAACATGTTCTAAAATTCTACAACAGATCGACATCAGAGATATAGGTCTATAGTTTCGCGCACGTGCTCGACGATCCTTCTTGAAGACTGGGACTACCTGTGCTTTTTTCCAATTATTTGGAACCTTCCGTTCCTCTAGAGACTTGCGGTACACGGCTGTTAGAAGGGGGGCAAGTTCTTTCGCGTATTCTGTGTAGAATCGAATTGGTATCCCGTCAGGTCCAGTGGACTTTCCTCTGTTGAGTGATTCCAGTTGCTTTTCTATTCCTTGGACACTTATTTCGATGTCAGTCATTTTTTCGTTTGTGCGAGGATTTAGAGAAGGAACTGCAGTGCGGTCTTCCTCTGTGAAACAGCTTTGGAAGAAGGTGTTTAGTATTTCAGCTTTACACATGTCATCCTCTGTTTCAATGCCATCATCATCCTGGAGTGTCTGGATATGCTGTTTCGAGCCACTTACTGATTTAATGTAAGACCAGAACTTCCTAGGATTTTCTATCAAGTCGTTACATAGAATTTTACTTTCGAATTCACTGAACACTTCACGCATAGCCCTCCTTACGCTAACTTTGACATCGTTTAGCTTCTGTTTGTCTGAGAGGTTTTGGCTGCGTTTAAACTTGCAGTGAAGCTCTCTTTGCTTTTGCAGTAGTTTCCTAACTTTGTTGTTGAACCACGGTGGGTTTTTCCCGTCCCTCACAGTTTTACTCGGCACGTACCTATCTAAAACGCATTTTACAATTGCCTTGAACTTTTTCCATAAACGCTCAACATTGTCAGTGTCGGAACAGAAATTTTCGTTTTGATCTGTTAGATAGTCTGAAATCTGCCTTATATTACTCTTGCTAAACAGATAAACCTTCCTCCCTTTTTTTTATATTCCTATTAACTTCCATATTCAGGGATGCTGCAATGGCCTTATGATCACTGATTCCCTGTTCTGCACTTACAGAGTCAAAAAGTTCAGGTCTGTTTGTTATCAGTAGGTCCAAGATGTTATCTCCACAAGTCGGTTCTCTGTTTAATTGCTCGAGGTAATTTTCGGATAGTGCACTCAGTATAATGTCACTCGATGCTCTGTCCCTACCACCCATCTTAAACATCTGAGTGTCCCAGTCTATATCTGGTAAATTGAAATCTCCACCTAAGACTATAACATGCTGAGAAAATTTATGTGAAATGTATTCCAAATTTTCTCTCAGTCGTTCTGCCACTAATGCTGCTGAGTTGGGAGGTCGGTAAAAGGAGCCAATTATTAGTGTGTTGAGTGTAACCTCCACCCATAATAATTAACAGGACTACTAACAGCGACAAAGTAAGTACGTAGATTTATTCAGTTCAAAACCTGTATCTTATGAGATCATGATCAATCTTTGGTGTAATATGCCTTGTTGTTACTACTACAGCTAACCGATGGTAATACAGACTACACTGGCAATATTAAATAGTCCAGATGCAGTAATTTGATAGAAATACGGGTCTGATGTCCATTGCATTGTTCAACACTAATACTCAACAAAGTACAAATATAAAGTCACATATCATTCTGACTTTTGCAATATTAAATCAAACTGTTTAACACTCTGAAATAATCCATTACTACACTGTTCTAATATGCTGTCGTAGACAATGTCCAACACACGAGTTGTTCTATTGTAAACCTGAATCATGCACCAAGAACTTAGCTCAACTGTACACACATATCTGTCCTCTAGTGGGTCCAACACTCATCTACCCTAGCAATACTCAAGGCCAAGTATTTATTCTCTTCCTACAATGTATTACTGATTATAATAATGCAAAGCATAATTTATAATATGAAATAGTTGAACAACATTATCAAACACTCTATAATATTTCCTACTTTGATAGAACAAGTTTAATATATTTTCTAAGCACTTAAAAATCATATTAATATTGAAATTGCAGAAATAATCATTCTAACAATGCTAAACGATCAGTTATCTATATTTTGTTAAGTAGGCTTGAGAGTTAGTTCCTACCATTTACAGATGATGAGAACAAAATATATTATTCTAAACATTTTCCATATATTAATTTCCTGAATCTGATTTTGATTGTTTACGGTACAAATGGTACTGTAACTGCTATTGTTTGGTATTTCTATTCTTCTTCTAAAAGCCTTTTTCCTATTATTGAAAAGTAATTGAATTTAATTATAGCTGGAGATATAAGAATATTGATCTAGTAATACAAAATGCAGAGGTGGTAACCATAAGCCTGGGGTGTTACAACTACCTTGGGGAATGCCAGAAATCACTTCTGTTTTACTTGATGACTTTCCACCAATTAATATGAACTGTGACCTCTCTGACAGGAACTCACAAATCCGGTCATATAACTGAGTTGATATTCCATGAGCACGCAATTTCACTATAAGCTGCTTGTGTGGTACAATGTCAAAAGCCTTTTGGAAATCCAGAAATATGGAAGTGACCTGAAATCCTTTGTTAGTAGAACTCAACACTTCATGCAAATAAAGAGCTAGTTGTGTTTCACAAGAACAATGTTTCTAAACCCATATTGACTGTGTGTCAATAGACAGTTTTCTTTGAGGTAATCCATAACATTTGAACGCAATATATGTTCCAGAATCCTGCTACATATAGACGGTAATGATATGGGCCTGCAATTGAGTGGATTACTTCTATTACCTTTCTTGAATATTGGTGTGACCTGTGCAACTTTCCAGTCTTTGGGTATGGATCTTTTGTCGAGAAAATGGTTGTATATGATTGTCAAGTATGGAGCTAATGCATCAGCATACTCTGAAAGGAACCTAATTGGTATACAGTCTGGACCAGAAGACTTGCTTTTATTAAGTGATTTAAGTTGCTTCACTACTTTGAGGATATTTACTTCTATGTTATTCATGTTGGCAGCTGTTCTCAATTTGAATTCTGGAATATTTACTTCGTCTTCTTTTGTGAAGGCATTTTGGAAGGCTGTGTCTAGTAATTCTGCTTTGACAGCACTGTCTTCAATAGTATCTCCATTGCTATCATGCAGAGAAGGCATTGATTGTTTCTTGCTGCTAACATACTTCACATACAACCAGAATCTCTTTGGATTTTCTGACACAAAGTTTCATTGTTGAAACTGTTATAAGCATCTCACATTGAATTCTGTGGTAAATTCTGAGCTTCTGTAAAAGATCACCAATCTAGGGAATTTTGTGTCTGTTTAAATTTGGCATGTTTGTTTCAATGTTTCTTCAACAGTGTTCTGACCTGTTTTGTGTACCAAGGAGAATCAGCTCCATCATTTTTTAATTTATTTGGTATAAATCTCTCAATTGCTGCTGATACTATTTCTCTGAATTCAAGCCACATCTGATCTATGCTTATATCATTAATTTGGAAGGAGTGGAGATTGTCTCTCAGGAAGGCATCGAGTGAATTTGTATCTACTTTTTTAACTAGGTATATTTTTCATTTATTTTTGGAGGATTTGGGGGTTACAATATTAAATTTTGCTAAGACAACCCTGTGTTCACTAATCCCTGTATCCATTTTGATGCTTGTTATTAACTCAGGATTATTTGTTACTAAGAGGTCAAGTGTGTTTTCACAACTGTTTACCATTCATGTGGGCTCATGAACTAACTGCTTGAAATAATTTTCAGAGAGTGCATTTAGCACAATTTCAGATGATGTTTTATGCATACCTCCAGAATTAAACATATATTTTCACCAACATATCGAGGGTAAATTAAAGTCACCACCAACTATAATTGTATGAGTTGGGTACCTGTTTGAAATCAAACTCAAGTTTTCTTTGAACCTTTCAGCAACTGTTTCATCTGAATTGGGAGGTCTGTAAAAGGTTCCAATTATTATTTTATTCCAGTTGCTAACAATTACATCCACCCATACCTACTCACGGGAACTATCTACTTCAATTTTGTGACAAGATAAACTACTTCTAACAGCAACAAACACGCCACCGCCAACCGTGTTTAGCCTATCATTTTGGAACACTGTTAGGTTCTTCACAAAAATTTTGGCTGAGCTTATCTCTGGCTTTAGCCAGCTTTCAGTGCCTGTAAAAATTTGAGCATCAGTGTTTTCTATTAGCACTTGGAGCTCTGGTACTTTCCCAACACAGCTATGACAATCTAGAACTGTCATACCAATGGTTCCTGTATCTATGTTCTTGCTGTGTTCGGCCTGCACCCTTTGTGGCTGAAGTCCTTCTTGTGTTTTCCCGAGACCCTCTAACCTAAAAAACTGCCCAGTCCACACCACACAGCCCCTGCTACCAATGTAGCCACCTCCTGCATATAGTGGATGCTTGATTTATTCAGTAAAAACTGAAACCCAACCACCCTTTGGTGCAAGTTGAGGAATCTGCAGCCTACAGGATCACAGAACCATCTGAGCCTCTGAGTCAGACGCTCCACTCGGCTCTGTACCAGAGGTCCACAACCAGTCCTGTCGACTATGCTGCAAATGGTCAGCTCTGCTTTCATCTTTCAAGCAAGACTGGCAGCATTTACCTCTTCTTTTAGCTGCTTGAAACCAGAGAGAATCTCTTCTGATCCAAAGTGACACACATTTGTTGGTACCGACGTGAGCAACCACCTGTAGTTGGCTGCGCCCTGTGCTCTTCATAGCAACCGGGAGAACCTGTTCCACAGCTGGAATGACTAACCCAGTATGCATGCGGAGTGCACATTGGTTTTTTTCCTTCTTGGCAGCCATGGCTCCATAATGCGCCTAACGTTGGAGCTCCAAACTATCAATAATCCCAACCTCTGTGATTGTCCGGGTCTTGCAGACTGAGAGGTTTCCTCTATAATAGGACAGGCGACAGCATCTGGCTCAGTGACAGCCTGAGCCACAGACAGTGCCTGGAACCTGTTTGTCAGACAAACCGGGGAGGCCTTATGTGTGTCTGCCTGGGAAGTCTTTTGCAACCTCCTATGCCCTGGGGTGACCTCCCTTTCGGCCACAGGTGAGGGGCCAACCTCAGTGTGAGCAGTAACTGGGCTAGCCACTGGTGAGGACCGATCGGAAGACTCGGCTGTGCTGGACGTCCGTTGGATCCCCATGACCAGCCCACAACAATGGTGCTCATCCACTGCAGCCTCAAGCTGTATAACTGAAGTCATCACAGCCTGAAGCTGAGAGCGAAGTGTCATCAACTTGGCTCACAGACACACACACAACAATTGCAGTCCCTGTCCATACTAAAGACCCTGGAAAACTAAACTATGCAGATAAACAGACTATCAGCACGTGCTGCGCAACTCTACTGTAAACCCTGACAAAAAAGCAGGAATTGTTTCTAATAAATTAAATTAACACACAGAGATTCAAAAACCTAACTACTGAAGTACTCAGATGAAACTAAATAATTTGCCCCTGATTAGGTTCTTGTAATATGTCACAAAATCGGTTTACTTTCCAACGCAAACAAAAATGCGAGAACTGTGGCTTTTAGATATTAAATAAATACACAGAAACACAAGAAACTAAACTATTAAAGCACACAGATGATATTATAAAATTTGCTCCTGGTTAGTAACTCATAAAAGTCACAAAATCGGTTACTTCCCTGTAGCTGCTTGTGTCGTAGCCGGCTACTGCTGCCTGACTGCTGTACATTTGAACTTTTGGCCACAAGGCCCCCTTCTAAAACAGAAAAAGGCATACACATTCCCATCATGTGTATGTTTTCTACTTTTTTTTGTATGGTTCTTGTATATAATCCTTCTACTTTCCAGTCTACCCTTCTTTGTTTAGTTCTAGCTTGCAATCTGAGCTCTTCGTATTCATGTAAATACTTCTCTTTTCTCCAAAGGTTTCTTAAATTTTCCTAGGGATGGCATCTATCTATCCCATAGTCATGCATGCTTCTCCAGCTTTATATATCTTCTCTTGGCATTTCTGCTTTCTCACTCTGGACTTTCAGTCAGTTTCATTTTTTGGACTTGTTCATCTGTTTTGCTTGCTGCATTTTCTGCAGTTTTATATTTTCTACTTTCACCAATTAAATTCGATATGCCATATGTTATTCAAGGTTTCCTCCTTGGTCTTATGTCTCTGACCATTTAATATTCTGCTACCTTCATTATTTCATATCTCAAAGCTACCCATTCATTTACTATTGTATTCATTTACCCTATTTCTGTCAATTGTTGCCCAATTCCCCCTTTAAAACTCTCAACAACAAGCTCTGGTTCTTCAATTTTTCTACCTTTTGGTATGTCCAATTCACTTATTATCTCTACATCTACAGCTATGTTACTACTCTGCAGTTCACATTTAAATGCCTGACAGAGGATTCATTGAACTACTTTTACACTATTTAGAACTTTTTCCAATTCATGATGGTGTGGTACAGCAACCAGTGGTAAAAATATGAAGGAAAAAATAATATGGTTTGTAAAATCCTCTAATGATGTTTTTTCACCATATACAAGGTATCTTCAGATTGGCTGGCAAAATATGGTGTTAAGCACATAGGATGATGCACATACAAATGCCTCAGCAGAAAACTGCCATGGTCTGATGCAGAAGATGTTAAATACAATGGAAAATGCTCTTAAAACACTTGGAAACCTCTGCAGGTAGTTGCCCTTGTCAAATTTTTTTTAAAGGCCTCATGTGATATCCTTGTCAGAAATGTGTTGCCAGCCACAAACACTAAAATGGGATCAAGCCTGTATAGATGCATCATACAGTAAATACATTGGAGGCACAGTTGCTCATGATCCCAGTTGAGCACATAGTACTGGGCATGAAAACATACTACAAGTATATGATTAGTATATGCAGCATAAGGGAGCAATTGACAGGAATGGGCAAAAGAAATACAGTAGAAGAAGAATGGGTAGCTTTGAGGGATGAAGTAGTGAAGGCAGCAGAGGATCAAGTAGGTAAAAAGACGAGGGCTAGTAGAAATCCTTGGGTAACAGAAGAAATATTGAATTTAATTGATAAAAGGAGAAAATATAAAAATGCAGTAAGTGAAACAGGCAAAAAGGAATACAAATGTCTCAAAAATGAGATCGACAGGAAGTGCAAAATGGCTAAGCAGGGATGGCTAGAGGACAAATGTAAGGATGTAGAGGCCTATCTCACTAGGGGTAAGATAGATACCGCCTACAGGAAAATTAAAGAGACCTTTGGAGATAAGAGAACGACTTGTATGAATATCAAGAGCTCAGATGGAAACCCAGTTCTAAGCAAAGAAGGGAAAGCAGAAAGGTGGAAGGAGTATATAGAGGGTCTATACAAGGGCGATGTACTTGAGGACAATATTATGAAAATGGAAGAGGATGTAGATGAAGATGAAATGGGAGATATGATACTGCGTGAAGAGTCTGACAGAGCACTGAAAGACCTGAGTCGAAACAAGGCCCCCGGAGTAGACAATATTCCATTGGAACTACTGACGGCAGTGGGAGAGCCAGTCCTGACAAAACTCTACCATCTGGTGAGCAAGATGTATGAGACAGGCGAAATACCCTCAGACTTCAAGAAGAATATAATAATTCCAATCCCAAAGAAAGCAGGTGTTGACAGATGTGAAAATTACCGAACTATCAGCTTAATATGTCACAGCTGCAAAATACTAACACGAATTCTTTACAGACGAATGGAAAAACTAGTAGAAGCCAACCTTGGGGAAGATCAGTTTGGATTCCGTAGAAACACTGGAACACGTGAGGCAATACTGACCTTACGACTTATCTTAGAAGAAAGATTAAGGAAAGGCAAACCTACGTTTCTAGCATTTGTAGACTTAGAGAAAGCTTTTGACAATGTTGACTGGAATACTCTCTTTCAAATTCTAAAGGTGGCAGGGATAAAATACAGGGAGCGAAAGGCTATTTACAATTTGTACAGAAACCAGATGGCAGTTATAAGAGTTGAGGGACATGAAAGGGAAGCAGTGGTTGGGAAGGGAGTAAGACAGGGTTGTAGCCTCTCCCCGATGTTGTTCAATCTGTATATTGAGCAAGCAGTAAAGGAAACAAAAGAAAAATTCGGAGTAGGTATTAAAATTCATGGAGAAGAAATAAAAACTTTGAGGTTCGCCGATGACATTGTAATTCTGTCAGAGACAGCAAAGGACTTGGAAGAGCAGTTGAATGGAATGGACAGTGTCTTGAAAGGAGGATATAAGATGAACATCAACAAAAGCAAAACGAGGATAATGGAATGTAGTAGAATTAAATTGGGTGATGTTGAGGGTATTAGATTAGGAAATGAGACACTTAAAGTAGTAAAGGAGTTTTGCTATTTGGGGAGCAAAATAACTGATGATGGTCGAAGTAGAGAGGATATAAAATGTAGGCTGGCAATGGCAAGGAAAGCGTTTCTGAAGAAGAGGAATTTGTTAACATCCAGTATTGATTTAAGTGTCAGGAAGTCATTTCTGAAAGTATTCGTATGGAGTGTAGCCATGTATGGAAGTGAAACATGGACGATAAATAGTTTGGACAAGAAGAGAATAGAAGCTTTCGAAATGTGGTGCTACAGAAGAATGCTGAAGATTAGATCGGTAGATCGCATAACTAATGAGGAAGTGTTGAATAGGATTGGGGAGAAGAGAAGTTTGTGGCACAACTTGACCAGAAGAAGGGATCGGTTGGTAGGACATGTTCTGAGGCATCAAGGGATCACCAATTTAGTATTGGAGGGCAGCGTGGAGGGTAAAAATCATAGAGGGAGACCAAGAGATGAATACACTAAGTAGATTCAGAAGGATGTAGGTTGCAGTAGGTACTGGGAGATGAAAAAGCTTGCACAGGATAGATTAGCATGGAGAGCTGCATCAAACCAGTCTCAGGACTGAAGACCACAACAACAACAACATATGCAGCCCACCTCAGGTGGCACATGTAGGCAATGGATTACAATAGCTATTAGGTTTCCAGATATAATCACAAGGAGAAACCTGATTAACAGTAAAGCTATACAAAAGATCCTGCTTAAAACTGCCGGTAAAATGTTTATGCAAATGGATCATAATAAACAAGAGTAGATAAATTTTAGAAAATCAAAAGTATAAAAATATATAGTGCTGCAGTACAAAGAAATAAAACCTGCATGAAGGAACCAAGGCAACTAATTTCCCAGTGCATCAGGCATTATTGTGGCTAAAAATCATTTTGTACATTTCCACCTCCTTCAGTCAAAATCAGGCAACAGAAGTGATAAATATATTTATATTTTATTAATCCTCCAATGATGTTTTTTCACCATATACAAGGCATCTTCAGATTGGCTGGCAAAATATGGTGTTAAGTACATAGGATGATACACATACAAATGCCTCAGCAGAAAACTGCCATGGTCTCAACCAGTCTCATCTATTTGATGACACAAATTGTTTTTACCTTATGTTAGAGTTATAAGTGTTCTGAATTTTCTGATTTATATCAGACTGTAGTTTGTTGAAGATCATTGCACCAGAATACAGAGCACTGCTCTGAACTTTAGATAAGTAATCAAAGTGTAGAAGACAATTATTTTTCTTTCTAGTTTGGTGTTTGTTACAATCACAATTCATCTGAAACTAACTTTCGTTATTGGCAATAAATATCATTACGAAGTCAATGTATCGAGACTTCACTTGATTGTAAGAAGTACCAAATCTATGAATAGGCTTTTGCAATCTCAGCTGTTATCTACCTTATAGAGTAACCTAGAGTGTTAATGAACACTTGATTTACTTTGCCTGCAGTGTCACAGGAGACAAAGTATCTAAACTACACCACCATACCACAGTTTTCAGGTCAACATAATGAGAGATATTTCTAAGAGGAAAAATGTTGAACTGTACTTCTTGATTAGTTTACTTATTTGTCGACTCCTTTTCAATTTATGATCCAGTTGTACACAAAGGAATTTGTTTAGATACTGTGGATTTAGTGAATGAACATTAATATCTGTTACTTGTGTGAGCCAGTCATTTTTATTCGTTGTTGCACATTTTTTTGTACTTGCCAGGCTGAATGATATAGATGCAGAAGGGTGCATGATTACAACAACAAAACTAAATGTAACTACTTCAGACTGATGATGAACTTAAAAAAAGAGGATCAGATCCCATACATTGATAGCCAGCTTTACTCAGGAGAATCTTTGATGTCATAGGAATACATTGTAAATAAAGCTGAAATCTTTCTTATTAAAAAAAAAGTAATATTAATAATTTTGTAGTAAAACTGACAGTTTTAATACCAGCCTCATAGTCCCACTGTTATACATCAAAAAACTATAAAATCTGTAAAGAAGAATGTTGTCATGTCATAATCACACTCAATTCCAGACCTGCTGTTTCAGAGGTTCTCATTCAAGCCGACTACAGCACCCTGGACCTAGATCTTGTCAATATTCCTCTGTATAATGGAACTGGGGAACCCTTGTGTTTTGATTTTTTTTTACATCCTCTTCACTATGATATGCATCAAAGATAGCCCCTCCCATTGAAGCTTCATGATTGTTGAGTGGATCTTTATTTTCCTTGAACGTCCCATTGTTGATCTGCATCTGTGGACTGTAGTAGGGCTACTTATAGAGACCATGGACAATGTCTCTGCTCTTTTGTCTTCTTGATGAAGGGTAATAATCCTCAATTTTATATGTGACATCAAACAGGTGATAAAAGATACAACATAGCCCAAAATATTCCTTTAGTAACTTTTCCAACAATCCTACTTTCTGCACAGGCGTAAAAATCCAAATCAAGTCTCTTGGTTTGTATCTCACTGGTTGGTGCCTGGTGCTCTTTGTTCTTCTTTTTCCTGGGTGTCAAGTGTCTGTATTCAAGCCAGCTGCCTTGCTTTTTTTATCCTTGTGATGTGTTTCATGTAGTCATCCTAAATATCATCCAGTTGAAATGGGAATCCATTGAATCTTCCTGGCAGATTAAAATTGTGTTCAGGACCAGGATTCAAATGGGGTCCTTGCCTTTCATGAGCAAGTGCTCTACAGCTGAGATACCCAAGTACGAGTCATGATCCATTCTCACAGCTTTACTCCCCACCAGTAACTCATTTCCTGCCATCCAAACTTCACAGAAGTTCTCCTGGAAACCATACAGGACTAGCACTCCTGGAAGAAAGGATATTGTGGAGATATGGCTTTGCCACAGCCTGGGGGATGGTTTCCAGGCTGAATTTTCATTCTGCAGCAAAATTTTTTCCTGTTGGCTGAACATAGTTCCCATTTGTCACCTTCAGCACAATCATTTTCATATCGTGAAATGTAATTTCCTGTAACTGGCAACAATAAGATTTCACATTTCAGAAAAACTAGTCCCTGGAGTCTACTAGCACCCAGAGAGGTTGGCCATTGATGGTGACATCAGTGAGATTTCCTGTCATCTTGGTAACTGTCATCCATGGAGGATTTTGATCTGTGATGACCTCATGTTTATAGATGGTCACGGTGCTTAGTTTTCCTGAATTTGGCAGCTAGGTGAGCAGCTGGTACCTCTGTACAATGATGGGGAATGGCTCCAGTGTGTTTGTGAGTAACCTTCTGCAGGGTACGGCAGTGAACTTTGGCCAACAAGTAAACTATAATCATCTGAAATTGACTGGCATGAGTAGGACTATAGTATGAAGGCTTTCACGACCGGATGACATATCTTCTGGTAAACCTTCTGGGATGTAAGGTCGTGGTCCATGAAACTCTTCAGCTCCTAACGTTTCGTTCAGAGCTGCACTGGACGTTTTCAGAGGGGTGTTTCTCCTCTGGTGAGTCTTGCCGACTGACGGTTCGGACGTCTGAGAGCGACTTATATATCGTAGAAAGTGGGCATGGCCAGAGTTACACATGATATGCAGAGATAATCTTTGTCAGAGATAAAACTTAACTATCGATCGTGATCTCGTCACGGATAAAACTGTCTAGCAATTCTGTAGTGCTACTGTCCAAATATCACTAAGTTTCATGGTCTCTTCTTTCCGATTAAAATTATCCCTATGTTTATATATTTCAATTGCTTCTCTACAAAGCTGTGGGTAATAGTTCATCGTCGAAGTTTTCCGAAACAAAAATTTTATCTACGACGACGAACTATTACCCACGGCTTTGTAGAGAAGCAATTGAAATATATAAACATAGGGATAATTTTAATAGGAAAGAAGAGACCATGAGACTTAGTGATATTTGGACAGTAGCACTACAGAATTGCTAGACAGTTTTATCCGTGACGAGATCACGATCGATAGTTAAGTTTTATCTCTGACAAAGATTATCTCTGCATATCATGTGTAACTCTGGCCACGCCCACTTTCTATGATATATAAGTCGCTCTCAGACGTCCGAACCGTCAGTCAGCAAGACTCACCAGAGGAGAAACACCCCTCTGAAGATGTCCAGCGCAGCTCTGGACGAAACGTTAGGAGCTGAAGAGTTTCATGGACCATGACCTTACATCCCGGAAGGTTTACCAGAAGATATGAGTAGGACTGTTGTGATGGTTCATATTTTGCAGCATAATAGTCTTCTTTCTCCGCAGTTAACACAATGTGTCTTGATGTCCAGAGTGAAAACAGACCAATGTGTTGCCATGTGTCCTCCAAATGTCTGTTCTTTTGCAGGGCATTTTACTTGGTGGAGGTGTTGGTTGTACTGGCATTGGCCAGATGCTGAGTTATTGTTTGACAGTAGCTGCTTAAATCTTAACATCATATTTGAATGGTGGTAGAGATTAGTGATGAAGACTGATACATCACTTCTTTAATATTCTCTATTACCTCCTGACAATGGGGTCGTTGTTCACGGCTGCTATCTCTTGTGTATTCCGTTCAACAGTTCTGGCTGCCATACACTGCTGTATTTCTTCTCATACTACCTGGTGTATGAGAGAGGCAGGGTCATGTTAGTCTTCCACGGCTGCCCCAAAGAGAACACATTCAACAGGTGATCATAGCTCTTTCATCTGACTTTTTTCTGTTAAATTTCCTCAATGTGCTGGCACCAGTAGATGAATTCTTCTACTATTGTGACATCCTTTACCACAAGAAAATTGTACATGTTTTTTAAATCCCTTTCATCAAATCTGAGATTTTGTTAGTTTGTATCATATTCAGATTTACAATTTGTAAAGGGCCAAAACAGTCTGTATAACTGACTGTATCATTTTACCATGGCTTTAGCCTGTGTTCTTCAGTTTTTCTTCTGCTAAGGAGACTTCTTGTTGACCCCACCAAATGTTTTCTTCAGTTCAGCCTGTAATTTGTCCCGGCTACTGAGCTGCTCTTCATTGTTCTCATTCCACTGCTGGGCTATGCCATCCAAGTAAAAGTACACATTTACCAAACATATCATGTCATTCCACTTGTTGTGTTTGGTGACTCAGTTTAATCCTTTCAGTCATTTTGCCAGGTCCTGAGCAGCATCTCTGGAGTATGATGATGGACGTCTGAGCTTGTACCTGACTTAGTGCTGCTTTGTAATTCATTGGTCTCCCAAATATACTGACCATGGTAATTATGTACTGCTTGTATTCTGGTTCCTGCCTGTGTAGGTGATGGCTTTTGTGTTGCCTAATTGTAGTCATGGTGATGTAGATGTTATGAATCATCCAGTGTCTCCACCAAAAAATGTCACATTGAAACCCCAAGCAATGCCAAATATGAAGGCTGGGTCATAAATGAAGTACAACAATGAACTGAAAGCACATTTATTACTGACACCCACTGACAGAATAGGACTGATTTTCGGTATGGAGAGTCCAGCTATTTATATGCACATAGAATATTCCAGAATATGGTATTTACATAAATGCAAAATAGTCAAGAATCATTAGAAACATAAGATATTTCAAGAACCTTCCAGAAATTATATATATTTAAGTACTGTTAGTTAGACACTCTATGTCTGCAAAAGATATATGCTTGATGTCTGTATGTAAATAAAAATAATGGGTTCTCACTTTTTAAAATTACATCACGTACATGTGAGTGAGCATATGTACACAATCTACTGTCCATCACATGCCATATGGTGGATAATATCTGCAGCAACAATGCTAATGTAACACATTAGGATTAAGGAGTTTTTAACATTGTAAAAATAAATTCAGAAAACAAATAATTTAACAGCACATTAGGTGGAATGAATTTTCTTTCCCATGACAGCTTAATTATTTAAATTTCATTTAAGCACACAACGAACCCATATTAAGTCATATTATAGATAAACAGGCGGAGATCTGATGTCACCTCACTCAATATACCGAGTTTAAATTTATAGATGTGAATGATCAGGAAGTATTCAAGTTAATGCCAACAAAAAAATTTTTCATCTGGATGGGATGGTATGTCCAGTGCAAATACTAAGGTGCACTTAAAAGATCTGCAAAACTGAAAACTCTTAGGTGCCTGATTAATTGCAGCATTAGAGAAAACATGTATCCAACTGTTTTAAAAATGAGTGTTGTGAAACCAGTGTATAACAGAGGATGAAAGAAAGATGTCTCTGATTAGTGACTAATATTGCTATAAGCTGTGCTGTATGCCTTGTGGAGTAGCAATTAGCATAACTGGCTGGTGTGCTGCAGGTCACATGTTCGAAGCCCATCACCAATAACAAATATTTGTTATTTGATATTTATTATTTGTATATGGTTCTTTAAACTTCTTATGTTTGTAACATTTTTATATTCAAGAATATTCTATGGCTGTATAAATAGGAGCACTTCCCTCCCAGGTGTTCAGTTCTGTCTGGTGGGACATTGGCATCTATAATACATGTGCTTTCAGTGTTGTAGTTCGTTGATGACTTCACTATGGATTTGGACTTGAGTGTGGTTACAATGTGGCATTGGTGGAGATTCTAAGTATTTTAAAATATCTACTTAACCATGGCTCCAATTAGGCAATGTAAAAGCCATCACCAACATGGACAAGTACCGAAATACAAGTAGAAGATCATTCTAAAGCTCAATATATTCAGGAGACCAATGAATTCCAAGCCAGCAGTAAATCAGCTACACATTAGCCATCCACCAGTGTTGCTGGAGACACTGGCCAGGACCTGAGGAAATGGTTCAAAGGATTCAGCTGAGTCATCACTGACAACAGGTTGGATGCATTATATGTTTGGCAAATGTGTAAAATTTGCTTGGACACCACACCCTAGCTGTTGTTCAAGAACAATGTAGAGAAACTCAGTTGCAGGGACAAATTCTTTACCAAAATGAAGAAAATACTTGGTGACAGTCTACAGTAAGCCTGTTTACTAGAAGTACAACTGAAGAACACAACCCAGTGTCATGACGATAACAACACAGTCTCACATACAGAATGTTTCTATACAGTTTTGTGAATGCAGATATGATAGAAGCTGATAAAATTTCACAACTGATGAAAGGAGTCACAGAAGAGATGTACCAAACTCTTCAGGTAAAGGATGTCACAACAATTGATGAATTTGTCTCGTGGTGCTAGTGCATCAAGCATATGCAACAGAAAAAAAAGAAAAAAAAATCAGATAAAAGAGAAATGACTGATTCCCAACTGTGGTCTCTATGGCAGCTGTGGAAGACCACCACAATCTTGCCTTTCTCATACACTAGGTTGTGAGAGAAGAGATACAGCATTTTGTGCCAACTGGAACTTTGAGACTGAGGAGCAAGAGATAGCAGTCATGAATGTCGATCCTATACATCAGGAGGTAACAGAAAATAAGAGCAGTCATTGATTTTCTGACTCTTTCACATATTTATGATGTGATACATTTTCATGTAGAACAGCTACTGCAGGGAGACTCCAAATCTTCTGAGGGCAGAATGCAAGAAATATCTTTCCTTGTCCTTCATGTGTTACTAACAGCTTCTCCAGTCATAGCACTGAGTGATGAGAATGCCAAGACAAAGCTTCACACCGGCATGAACAGATGTGAAAATAGGTGTAGTTCTAGTATAAATTCAGGAAGGTGCTCAACAGATGATAGCTTTTGCTTCCAGAATACTCTCCAAGGCTGAGATGAACTACTCTACAACTGAGGAAGAGTGATTTGTGCCTTGGGCCATCAACAAGTTCTGGATGTATTTATTTGGCAAACTATTCACTGTTGTGATGGATCACCATTCTCTAGGTTGGCTGAGTAGTTTGAAGGATCCATCAGGTCAACTGGCAAGTTGGACATTGAGGCTTCAGGAGTATGATGTCACAGGAGTATACAGAAATGAATGCCAACACAAGGACACTGACTGCCTTTCAAGGAATACTTGGGCAGAACACTATGGCAAGGACAAAACATTATTCATAGCTGTATTAAATGACATTTTTGCTGAACAGAGGAAGATCCAGCATTGCAGAAAACTATAGAGGTCTGAGGGGAGGAGGAGCTGACAAAGGAGAATTTTAATTAATAAACAGAACATTGTATAAGAGGAACTACAATCCGATCGTGTAGAAATGTTTCTTCGAAATTGCAGCTCATCTGCGACCAGCTACACTGAAGCTTTTGCATGACACTTCAACATAAAGTCACTTGGGATTCATGAAGATGCTAATCAGAATCAGATGCTGGTATCACTGGCCAGGTCTCTACTGATCTGTTAGACACTATGAGAACCACTACAATGAATGCAAGTGAAGGAAGCACATCTGCAATTACCTTCACAACTTTCAGTATCAATTCCACCAGCAATAGCACAATTCCACCCAATTGGAATCAACCTCTTGGGGAGATTGCTGAAGTCAACAATTTGGAATCGATGGGTAATGATCTGCACCGACTACCAAACCCACTATGCTGACACCAAAGTTATGCTGACTGCTTAAGCCCCAGAAAACACAAGGTTACTTATAGAAGACATAATTTTGAAGTGCCAGAGCAACCCATGTGATGATATTTGATTGTGGAAGAGTTTCCCAGTTGAGACTAGTATCAGAGGTGATTTCACGTTGTGACATCACCCACAGGATGACAATTACCTACCACCCACAGACAAAGGGCCTCATAGCACACTTTAATAATACGTTAGTATATATGCTGCTGATGTATATTGATGTTGAGCAGAAAGATTGGGATACAATACTGCCAATTACAACATTTTTACGAAACGCAGCTAAGCAAGACACAACAGGTTTTGCACCATTCTTTCTGATCCATGGCTGGAAGGCTGGAATGGCAATGGAGACACCATTCCCATTTTAGCTGACCAATAATTCAGGTGGCTATATGAAACACCTCAGTACCAGGACCAAAGAAGCAAGACAGCTGGCTCCCATATGGACCCTGGATGCCCAGGAGAAGGACGAAGATCACTATAAGCCCAAGCACTGGCCAGTAGATATAGCCTGGGAGACTAGTTATGGATTTTTACATCTGTCTGGAAAATGAAACTATCAGAAAAGTTAGATAAGCATTACTTTGGGTTGTACTGTACCCTTTGTTGCTTGTTGGACATCACATACGAAGTTAAGGTTTATTACCCTTCATCAAGGAAACAAAAGCTCAGAGACATTGTCCATGTCTACTGGACAAAACCCTACTAAAGTCCTGAGTCACAGATTGATGTTGGGGCTCCTCATTCAAAAAAACATGAAGATCCAGTCAAGGATCATGTAGCTTTGACTGGAATGGGGAGGGCTGGGGGGGGGGGGGTGAGGGGAGGGGCTACCGTCCATTCTCATCACATTGAAGAGGATGTGACAAAGTGACCAGAATGCAAGGATCTACTAGTGATACCATACAGGCAAGATCCAGATCAAGAGACCTGAAACAGCATGTTGCCATGAGATGTGCTGCATGCCATGTGGAGTTATGGTTAGCATCACTGACTGACATCCTGCAAGTCACCAGTTCAAACACCATTACCAACAAGTATTCGTTATTTAGTATTTATCATTTCTAGAAGATTCTCAAAACTTGTTACATTTGTAATGTATGCATATTCTGTAATATCCTTTGTTTGTACAAGTATCAGTACTCTCCATCCAGGAATTCAGTTCTGATCTGGCTATATCCTGATGTCTGTAATAAATGTGCTTTTGGTGCTAAGTTTTGTACTTCTGTGGCAACCCTGCTTTCAGATTTGGAGTTAAGTGCGGCTACAACATGACAATATCACTAATTCTTGTCTTGAGTAAGATACCCAAAAGTATTGTCTGCTCCCAGTTTAGTGTCTGTTTCACAATACAGAAACCTCTTTCAGATACACAGCATGGCTCTAGAAAAGAACTTATCACAAATACAGCAGTTACACAGTACTTTCATGAAGTATAATATTTACTGGACCACAGGATGCAAACTGCAGGTATATTTTTAGGCCTTACAAAAGCATTTGATACAGTAAACCATAGGTCACTTCTGAAAGAACTTGAGCCATTTTGTTTTGGGGGTCCATCCTTGTGTCTTCTAACAACATACCTGCTGAATTGTAAGCAGTGCACTACACTGACATACAAATTAGATGAAAAATTATGAATTTTCAATCCACTAGTGAAGCAGCAATAAAAGGTGTACCTCAGGGCCCAATCCTTCATCCCTTTCTCTTCCTTACATACGTTAATGACATTCCACAACCCGTTAATTGCCATATCATAAGCTATGCAGATGACCCCTCAGTCTTAATTTGTGGTAGAGTATGTAAGCAGTTAGAACTTTTTACTACCAGTGGAGTAACAGAAGAAACAAAATACTTCAATGATCAGGGCCTCTAGGCGAATGTAACCAAATCTCAATTATTAGCACTGAAACAGGCAATCTCACCATATCAATGCAAATAATGTATGTAACATGTTGCAGCCATAAATTTCTGGGTGTGTATTTACATGAAAATCTATGATGAAGAAACCCCATTTATTTTTTATGTGTAAGAGTTGCAACCAATTAACTCTGATATTATAAGCTATGCAGGTGATCCCTCAATCTTGTTTCATGGTAGAGTATGTAAGCAGCTAGAACCTTTCACTACCAATGGGATAAGACAAGTAATGAAATATTTCAATGATCGGGACCTCAAAGTGAATCTCACCAAATCTCAGTTATTTGCATTTATAACTGGCGGTTCTTACCACATCAATGCAAATAGTTTACATAACATCTTTGCAGCAGTAACTTTCTGAGGGTGTACATACATCAAAATCTATAACAGATAAATCCTATTAATTTTGTATGTGGAAAAGTTAGTAGTGGTTTATGTCTTCTTAATCAGCTTAGGAAGATACTTCCTAGCCTAAAATTAGAACAGTTTACTCCTTTTCTTAACTAGTGTCTGAATAGTGGGGCAGTGCAGCTGATATCCATTTAAAAAAGGGTATTGTTGTCACAGAAATGAACAATAAGACTTATACATGGGACAGGGCATAGGCAAATACTTCACAATATATTCTTTAAGTCACTTACATTTTTATGAGTAAACTAACTGAAGCTACCAAGTGTAATGATGTACATGATCACAGCACCAGGACAAAATATAATTACTTTCAGAAAAGAACAAAATTAAAAATGACAGATCACAACCAACACATAAATTGTTTGATTTAGTTTAACAATTTAACAAACTTTCTAAGAACATGTAAGGGAACAGATTGTGACACAAAATTAAAATCTTTACTGATAAAAAAATGTTCATATTCATAAAACAAATTTTAAGATACTGCTTGTCATATGAGACTGTAGCATTTAGCCATAAACTAACAAATGTATAAAATGATTTTTTTATATTTACACATCAAGTTCCGTGGGACCAAATTACGGAGCAAATCTCCAAGGTCGTGGAACATGTCAATACATGAAATTACAACATAAAAGTAATAATAGATAAAAAGAAATGTTTATGAACCTGAAAAAAGTTTAAGTAAATACAATCAACAATACAATAAGAATCAGCTTAATTTTTCAAGGAACTCCTTGACAGAATAGAAGGAGTGACCCATGAGGAAACTCTTCAGTTTCAATTTGAAAGCACATGGATTACTGCTAAGATTTTTGAATTTGGGTGGTAGCTTATTGAAAATGGATGGAGCAGTATACTGCATTCCATTCTGCACAAGAGTTAAGGAAGTCTGATCAAAATGCAGGTTGGATTTCTGCAGAGTATTGACTGAGTGAAAACTGCTTATTCTTGTGATAAGCTAATATTGTTAACAAGAAATGACAGTAAGGAATATATATATTAAGAGGCCAATGTCAGAATACCCAGACTCATGAACAGGGGTCAACAAGAGGTTCGTGATCTTACACCACTTAAATGGAGATGAATTACTGCTGCTTACCATGTAGAGGAGGTGCTGAGTCATACACAGGCACAATGAAAGAGAATCCTAGAAACAGTTCAACTATCAGACAAAGTCTTTTTTCAGAAGTAGAAAACTCACGTACATTCACGCATAAACTACTCACACACACATGGCCATTGCCTCCAGGCAGTAAGGTTCAATTGCATCTGACATGAGCAGGAATCTAGCTGGGGTGGGTATTGGGGTAAGGAGGAGGTATGTGCTGGGAGGGGGAGGGATAGCAGAGTATGGGCGGGAAAAGATATTCATTCTGTGTGGAGGAACTTGGTAGGGATGGCACAGGGCTACTAGGTGCAGCAACATGGGGCCTGGGGGGAGGGGAATGGAGGGGTAAAGGGAGGGTAAAAGAAAGGAGGAAGGAGAGAAGTATAGAAGGGGAAAGAATTCTGTAGGTGCAGCAGTGACATAATGTTGTTGTTGTTGTTTTCTGAATACATGTGGGTTCTCTACATCTGAAGAAAGACTTTGTCTGAAAACTGAAATATTTCTAGCATTCTTTTCACTGGACATGTATGTGACTCAATGCCTTCCCTGTGTGGTGTGTAGCAATCTACCTTTTCCATATTGTTGTTCTTCCATCCTGGACTATTCTTTGTGAAATGTATAAAATGGTTGTAAGATGCAATGACTAATTACCTGATGGCTGCTTGTTACCATCTGTTTAAATATATGACCTCTTCACAACACTCATATCTGTATGAACATTACTGAATTTCTCCGTACGTGATTCAAATTACTGCTATGCCTGCCTGTGACTCAATGTCTCCTTTGCTTGGTGAGTAGCAATCTATCCTTTTCATAAATTTATTTTTGAAGAGTGAAATCGCTTTTTCTATAATCTAGGGTACAAATTTTCAGTCTTCTGACTGGTCAGATGTTGCCCACCATAAATTCCATTCCTGTACCTACCCCTTCATCTCAGAGTAGCACTTGTGCCTTACAGCCTCAACTATGTGTTGGATGTATTCCATTCTCTGCCATGCTGCTGTCTAGTAGTCAGAATGTCAATAGTAACTGAAATATTTGAAAAATAATAAAATACTGAAAAAAGTTCCAAGTCTTCTAAAGATGACTAAGCATTAAGTTAGCAGTAGATCATGCACAGATACAATCATTTGTATTTTGTGCTGGCTTTGAAAGCTGGCAGTAAAAGTCAGTGTATTCACCAGACTGAAATGATCTCAGTCCACAAAAGCAGAGACAAAACTTTACAAATATGAATTACTTGTTTCAATTAATTTTTCCCACTTGTATAGTGCATGAAGCAGTGTTTTATGGGAGGGTTGTGAATTATGGATTAGCAGTACAAAAACTGTACATATGTGTACATGTGCAGGACAACAGTATCAGAAAAAAGAATTATGAATAAACAGTAAAATTTGGCAACATTATTTTGGTATTTATTTTGCAGTTTAATATTAATGCTCTTAGATGACCAAACATTAACAATCACAAACAAAGAAATGAAAAAAAAGAATTTAAAATAGAATTTTAAAAAATGTTATAGGATCAACAGAGGACATTGAGAAATTTTAATAAGGGCAGCTCATTTTTTACTGTCATGGAATAGGGGCCAGAGTGCCATGGATATCATACACGAATTGAGGTGGCAATCATTAAAATAACAGCATTTTTCATTGTGACAGGATCTTCTCATGAAATTTCAGTCACCAACTTTCTCCTCAGAGTATGAAAATATTTTGTTAGTACCCACCTACATAGGGACTAGTGATCATCATAATAAAACAAGAGAAATCAGGGCTCACATGGAATGATTTAAGTATTTATTTTTCCTGCACACTGTTTGAGAGGGGCACAGTAGAGAAATAGCTTGAAAGTGGTTTTATAACCCCTCTGCCAGGCACTTAATTGAATTCAAAATAATCAATTAGATGTAGAACCTTGATGTATAATATCATGTATGGGAAGTGACTGATTCTTCTGTATTCTTGTCCATAACTAGGTGAGAGCTTGCTGTTTTCTTGCACAAGGTGGAACAATGTCACTTAGGTCCAGAAATCTGTTACAGAACTTCATAGAATGTTGCAGCATCCCATGGTGGAGATGTACTTCCCATCAACATTGATTAAGTGGTCCAATTATTTTGAAGAGGATCATTATTCAACTTCAAATTAGGTCATTATAGATTCCCTGGCCACCAAAATGGCTGATACCAAGACTGATACAAGTGCTTCAAAATAAGAATGAATATGATAGCAGAAGTGGTAAAGTATGTCCTAAGATAGTGTTTTTGTCATTGTGCATTACTACCAGTGGTGAGATCTACTTTGCAAGATGAATATGAAGACTGACAGCTCTTGAATGGAACGTTTCTAGAGGCATCTATGCTGAAATAATACACACCCTCACATTACCAACAGTATCCCCAATGCTACACCAAAAAAGTATGTAGAATGTAAATTGGACTTATTTATTAAGTAAAAGAGTTAAGTTTAATGGTTACACAAGTATCCTGATGCAGACTATTTGCTCCAAAACATCTGGCACAATGGATTGAATAATGAATCGTTTGAGAAAATGATTCACAGAAGGTACATTAACACAACATCTTATGCCACATCCACACTGAAGTTTGCAATATGTTTTAGTTGCACACATGTATCCACCACTGTTCACAACATTGTTGATTGTTAAGGTCTCTGTCCACACTGACTGCAAATATTTCTCATGGCGTACTTACATTTTCTGCATGTTTGTTTCTTGTAGTGCATTGGCATCATCTGCTATGCTATTTAGTGTGAAACAATATACATATGTGGCATTGCACTGTTAAAGCTAAAAAATTTAAGCAAAGAAAGAGAAAGGAATAGTTTTCATTGGTGTATGAAAACATAGTACAGAATAAGTGGCAAAAATAACCTGCTACAGAAGCTGAATATGGATGATAGTAAATGTGTCCCATAACTTCTAATGTCATCCTCCAATTTTGAAATTGAGATGAATATGGTAGCACCATTTGTGTCAAACAGAGACAAATTTCAGAAAAAATTTCCAGTGAACTGAAGACTTTCTGTTACTGTTGTCTTTTGGCAACTGGAGATTCATTTCAGAGCCTAGCATATTTATTTTACATTTTGAAGCAAGTTATATCTCAAATGTTTCATGGAGCATTGGTTGAAAGTGTAAATGGTTATGTAAATACATTATTATAAACACAATGCACCATGAAGGAATTATCTGAATGGGATGGAAATCAGTAGATATAATGTACATGTATGGACAAACCAATGATTACAATTGCACAAAAAATTGATGATTTATTCAAGTGAAAGAGCTTCACAAACTGAGCAAGTTAATAACATGTTGGTCCCTCTGTGGCCATTATGAAAGCAGTTATTTGGCTTGGCATTGATTGATGGAGTTGCTGGATGTCCTCCTGAGTGATACTGTGCCAAAATCTGACCAATTGGCATATTAGATCATCAAAATCCTGATATGGTTGGAGGGCCCTGCCTATAATGCTCCAAATGTTCTCAACTGGGGAGAGGTCCAGTGACCTTGCTGGCCAAAATAGGGTTTGTCAAACATGAAGACAAGCAGTAGAAATTCTTGCCATGTGCAGGTGGGCTTTATCTTGTTAAAATGTCAACCCAGGATGGCTTGCCCTTGCAATGAAGGTCAACAAAATGGAGCATAGGCTATTTTCAACATACCACTGTGCAGTAAGGCTGTTGCAGATGACAACCAAAGGGGTCCTGATATGAAAAGAAATGCCACCCCAGACCATCTCTCTTGGTTGTTGGGCTGTATGGTGGATGACAGGCAGGTTGGCATTCTGCCGCTGTGAGCAGTGTGGGATAACAATGTGCTTGTCTTCATGCTTGCTCAACCATATCTTGGCCAGAAAGGTCGCTAGATCTCTCCCAAATTGAGAACATTTGGAGCATTACAGGCAGTGCCCTCCAACCATCTCAGTATTCTGATGATCTAATGCTCCAGTTGTGCAAAATTGGGCACAATATCCCTCAGAAGAACATCCAACAAGTATGTCAATCAATGCCAAACTGAAGAACTGCATGTATAAGGGCTAGAAGAGGATCAAAGTGTTATTGACTTGCTCCGTTTATGAAGCTCTTTCTCTTGAATAAATCATCTAATTTTTATGAAATTGTAATCATTTGTTTGTCTCTACATGTACATCACATATACTGATTTCCATCCTGTTTTGATAATTCTTTAATGGTGCATCATTTTTTTGCTTTAGATTGAGTAGTGGTAGGTGAAATTAAGAAAATATCATTGAAACAAATGCTTTAATAAATGTTGGCAACTACAGAATATACAACATGAAACACAACTTGATATATTTCTTCACTGTTAGTTACTGTGACTGTGACAGGAGATACTTTTTGATGTGTCTGCCGCATTCAGACTACCTGAAGGCACTGTATTTTTGGAGCTCTACTTCAATAATTCTTTTCATTGTTGTTGCCCTCTGGGGTGATGCCAGTCCCTGTAATTTGCATGCCACAGGCATGGCATAGACACCATACTTGTCTGCCTCTTTGTTTTCTTGTTTCTTCAGTACCTTCATTAATATATCCAGAGCAGCTCAAAAGCTGTCTAGCCTTCTGCCCACTTTCTTCTGCCATTTTGGTGGAGGAGAAGGAGGTGGAGAAGTAGGAGGAGGCAGCATACCAGATGGACGAGGGTCTTCAACTTCCTCTGCTTCCTTTACTTTAATGGAAAACCTCAAACCTGAACTTAACAAATGCTTCAGGGCCACTGCACAACCTCTTACTGCCTCAGCCTTCTTTTCTCCTGTCAGTATTGCATAATTAGTAACCTAATATTTTTATATATAGAGTTGTTGTTGATGTAAAATGCAGTAGCAATTTTTCCAGTAAGTCCTGTTCCATATTTGTGTTCTTATAATTGGAACTTATCATACTCCATTTGGATTCTTCTCACCTTTATGATGATGTCAACTCCAACACTCATTGGCTTGCCCAGTCCATTTCAATAATAGTAATTTGTGTATATGCAAATGAACCACAGAATATCAAAAATAAACATTAGCACCCAACAATGGCTATATGCAATAGCTGGACAGAAATTTTGTATCCTTTGATCTTTAGTGACACTACCACATGTATCTTTGTTCATCCTAATAACTTCACCATCATTTGATGGTGGTGATCTTCCAGTCCTGAAAGCATCTTACTAACACACTGCAAATAATGTACACCACTTTGTAATAATTAATTTTCAATTTTTTCATTTTTATTTATAGTCAATGTCACAATCTGGTGATCAGCTTTGTCAAAAGCAATAGTTTCAGTACATAAACCAGGTGAACAGTTACTTTTATAAACACTATATCATACATTTATTTGGTGGCAGATTAACACAATAATTTTCACTATTTGGTCCAGAAATATACATACTGATGACCCAATACATAATGTTCCGCCGGCCGCGGTGGTCTCGCGGTTCTAGGCGCACAGTCCGGAACCGCGCGACTGCTACGGTCGCAGGTTCGAATCCTGCCTCGGGCATGGATGTGTGTGATGTCCTTAGGTTAGTTAGGTTTAAGTAGTTCTAAGTTCTAGGGGACTGATGGCCACAGATGTTAAGTCCCATAGTGCTCAGAGCCAGCCATAATGTTCCACAAAAGTAGTCTGGTACACACTGGTGACCAAAATTAAAGCAACAAACTGCTATATCCCTGTGTTGTGTCATTTCACAGTATAATCAGACAAAATGTCAACAGATGTCTGTACAATCGCGTTCCTCACGGAAGATGGCATTCCAGTCAATGGCACCTGTGAAATGGGGTAGTGGTTGCTGGTAGTCCCACATTCACAGACATGGTGTATACAGTCACAAATGGTGCAGTATGGCCCTCCACCAGACTCTCTGTGGTGGAGGGCCTTAAGAAGGACGGAAGCAGGACAGTTGCAAACTGATGTGACCCAAAGGCTTAATATTAATAATTCTGTTGTTTCTTGGATGTGGAAACAATTTATAGAGACCAAAACAGTATCCTGAAGATGAGGGCATGGCTGACCATATGTGATATCAAAACGAAAGATTGATTGTTTGGCCGTAAGGGCATCACAGTACCGCCTTAGCGTTGCACGGCAACTGGCATCTGACCTCGCAGCATCCACTGGGCGTGTTGTATCAAGACAAACTGTGTACAGAAGGCTTCAGTAGAGTAGCCTTTATTGCTGGAGACCTTATGTATGTGTACCTCTTACTTGTCTTCACAGAAGGGAACGTCTAGAGTAGAGTCGTCAAAATGCCACCTGGATCGTCGAACAGTGGGCCAATGTTCTTTTCGCAGATGAGTCCTTATTTTGTCTGGAGAGTGATTCTCAATGCATTCACATCTGGAAGGAATTGAAACATGACTTCAGAATCCAAACATTGCGGAAAGAGACCAATATCAAGGAAGATCCTTAATGGTGTGGGGAGGGATTATGTTGACCACGAGAATACCTCTTCATGAAATTGTATGTGTGAATTGGCAAGGTTTAATGGCTGTCAGGTATCATGGTGAGATCTTGGGACCTCATGTGCAGTTGTGATGTGGTGTGGGCCCAGACTTCGTATTGATTGACGATAATGCTCGACCTCATAGGGCACGGGTGGTTGATGTTTTCTTAGAAACAGAAGATACTGTATACATGGCTTGGCCTGCTCACTTTCTCAATTTGAATCCCATAGAGCATGTCTGGGATGCACTAGGAAGACACATTGCATCACATCAGCATCCAACAACTACTCTCCAAGACTTGGGATTGGCTCTGCAGGAAGAATGAGCTTTATTGCCTCAACATGAGACTGAAGACATCACTCACAGCATGACCCATCATTGTCAGGCCTGTACTGCAGCCAGATGTGGTAACACCCCATGCTGAGCATAATAACCAGTCATCAGAATGTGGGTGCAAATCTGTTAAGTTGGAAAAAATGTAGAAAAATTTTATCTAAAGTTATGCATGTTGTAGTTGTTTACACTTTGTGTTCTTTACATTGTTTGTACTTTACTATTACGCATTTAATTGTTTTGTAGCAAAATAAACACAACCTCACAAAATTTCTGTTTCTTGTGGAAACCAGTCAAGTAACTGTACAATTTGCTGATTCACGAGGTGGTGTTTGCAAAATGAATGACAGCTTTCGACTGACTTGTAACATGAAGTTTATACATTTGGTTGCTAACCACAGATGGATAGCAATATGGAGAAGTCAGCAAAATGATTGATACCTGCTGACTGACTGTGTCATTGTACAATACACCTACTTATAGATATGCATAAGATTAAAATTCAAAATTTGAAGTTGCATTTCAAATGATAACATAGAAGATAGAAAAATTAAAAGACACACAATAACAACAGGCAAAAGAGCAACTCTATTTCACTGTTAGCTGTATAGCCAGAAAAGAGGCAATTTCATACATAAAAGTTTCTAG
This sequence comes from Schistocerca piceifrons, assembly GCF_021461385.2. Classification (NCBI taxonomy): domain Eukaryota; kingdom Metazoa; phylum Arthropoda; class Insecta; order Orthoptera; family Acrididae; genus Schistocerca; species Schistocerca piceifrons. The sequence continues at coordinate 168,568,601 of NC_060149.1, forward strand.
AAGGTGAAATTTTCTAAATTGAATAATAAATGAACTAACAAGCTATTCTAGTGAAAGCAGGCATTTTTGCAATCAAAAAATTCCATATACAAATCAATGGTACTGGGTTTTGGAAATAATCACTGTTTAAGATTTAAGCCTTCTGAAACACAAAAATTTTTAATATGAATAACTTTTTAAATAGGAAGTTTTCAGAAAAAGTAAAATTTTTGTAGTGAGGAGGAGAAGAGAGCTTTCAAATGAACTAGCCTGATCCAGAAACAAACGCGTATTTGCTCACTGAAAATTTCATCTCCACGTGATTTATATAAATCACAAATCATGGATATTACTTTAAAAAATATATTTCTAGAAGAACCAGATGTACTGTTATCATTAGTAGTCTGAAAATTATCCAGTGAATAATAACAGTCTATGAAATGAGGGATGAATAAGAAATTAATTACTTGTGTAAGTACTGAATAATGTGCTATTAACAAAACCAAAATCAAATAAAGAAAATGTTATATTAATGTCAGGAGTGGTATAACAATAAGTGGAATGGTCACACCCTGCTCTGTTACACAGGGACAGGTTTTTTCATGTTTGAAACATGTTTGCAATACGTTGCAAACACCAACTGGAAAAATTGTTGGACACATTGCCTCAAACATGTTGCAATCTTTATTGTGAATATGTCTTTTTGGTAATGGTTGTTATTGTTTCTGTTGTGCACTTGTTAAAAAATACCTCTTATTTCTTTATTAATCCTGAAGTAAGCAAACAGATTACATGCCTGATTGAAAGATATTAAAAATATTTCCATGATGGAATTACATTAATTGCTGGAGATATGTTTCTCTCATCTTGGTCCTTAATTTAATTTAAATTTCAATTTATTTATCCATCTTTGATCATTGTGCATGCTGTCAATGTCACAATAGTTTCCACAAAGTAATAATAGAAAGTATGAAAGCAAACATATAACAATAAAACACAATAGTAAGGAAACATTAAAAACACTTTTTTCTAGAACTTATAACTGCAAGAACTACATGTGTAACATTTTATTTCTTCCACTACAAACAGGGACAATTCTAGAAACAGAAACTTTGCTGGAATATGCTTCACTTGGATCTTATCTACAGCAAGATCTTTTTGGGACTGAATGCTCTTGGTATCAGCTTGAACCAAACACTGATATGTTGTCTGATGCTCAAAGAATACAAAGGATTGTTGAACTTATTTCAAATGGGTTAACAGATCGCATACTTATGGCACATGATATTCACACAAAACACCGACTGGTAAGTATTATGTTATACATGTTAGCACATATATAGACTAGTATATGCCTGCAAACTGATTCAGAATTTATAAATATTAATTTATGGTACACTATCTGATCAAATGTATCTGGGATATTAATATAGGGCATGTCCACCCTTCACCTTTATGATGGCTTGTACTCTGCTGGGGACACTTGTGCGGTATCCAAATGTCTGTGGAAGAATGGCAGCCCATCCTTCCTCAAGAGCTGAAAACAGCAAAGGCAGAGATGTTAAATGCTGAGATCTGAAGCAAAGTTGATGTTCTAACCCATATCGAAGTTGTTCCATTGAATTCCGGTTGGGACTCTAGGCAGGCCAATGCATTTAAGGAATTATATTGTCCACAGACCATTGCTTCAGAGATACTGCTTTATGACAGGTGCACTATCATGCTGAAACAATTAACCACTGTCCTGTACACACTTCTGTAAGATAGGTATACATCATGCTGCATTTTCTTAAGTACAACAAGGAGATCACATCCTAACCATTAATAATGCCACCATACCATAGGTCTGCCTCCTCTGCACTTCACTGTTGGCACTACGCATGGTGGTAGGTGATGTTCTACAGGCATTCACCAAACCTTCATCCTTCCATTGGATTGCCACATGTTATAGCATGATTCATCATTAAAAATCACTCATTTCCAATAATCCATTGTCCAGTGGCATCACTCTTTACACCACTTCAAGCACCACTTAATACTGAATACAGAAATGCGTGGCTCACAGGGAGCTGCTCAACAGTTGCACCCCACTCTTTTTAACACCGTCATTATGATAACTGGATTTCTGGTAGCATTTTGAAGGTCATGAGTTATTCCTTCTACTGATATCAGTTTTTACTACCATTCTGCACCTCCTCTCATGAACCATGGACCTTGCCCCTGGTGGGGAGGCTTGCGGGCCTCAGCGATACAGATGGCCGTACTATAGGTGCAACCACAACGGAGGGGTATCTGTTGAGAGGCCAGACAAATGTGTGGTTCCTGAAGAGGGGCAGCAGCCTTTTCAGTAGTTGCAGGGGCAACAGTCTGGATGATTGACTGATCTGGCCTTGCAACACTACTCAGGAGGATGTCGTTATCAGGAGAAAGAAAACTGGCGTTCTACGGATCGGAGCGTGGAATGTCAGATCCCTTAATCGGGCAGGTAGGTTAGAAAATTTAAAAAGGGAAATGGATAGGTTGAAGTTAGATATAGTGGGAATTAGTGAAGTTCGGTGGCAGGAGGAACAAGACTTTTGGCCAGGTGAATACAGGGTTATAAATACAAAATTAAATAGGGGGAATGCAGGAGTAAGTTTAATAATGAATAAAAAAATAGGAGTGCGGGTAAGCTACTACCAACAGCATAGTGAACACATTATTGTGTACTACAGTAGTAAAAGATTATATGCCAACTAGCTCTGCAGATGATGAAGAAATTGATGAAATGTATGATGAGATAAAAGAAATTATTCAGGTAGTGAAGGGAGATGAAAATTTAATAGTCATGAGTGACTGGAATTCGAGAGTAGGAAAAGGGAGAGAAGGAAACATAGTGGGTGAATATGGATTGGGCGAGAGAAATGAAAGAGGAAGCCGTCTGGTAGAATTTTGCACAGAGCATAACTTAATCATAGCTATCACTTGGTTCAAGAATCGTAAAAGAAGGTTGTATACATGGAAGAATCCTGGAGATACTAGAAGGTATCAGATAGATTATATAATGGTAAGACAGAGATTTAGGAACCAGGTTTTAAATTGTAAGACATTTCCAGGGGCAGATGTGGACTCTGACCACAGTCTATTGGTTATGAACTGTAGATTAAAACTGAAGAAACTGCAAAAAGGTGGGAATTTAAGGAGATGGGACCTGGATAAACTGACTAAACCAGAGGTTGTACAGACTTTCAGGGAGAGCATAAGGAAATAATTGACAGGAATGGGGGAAAGAAATACAGTAGAAGAAGAATGGGTAGCTCTGAGGGATAAAGTAGTGAAGGCAGCAGAGGATCAAGTAGGTAAATGATGAGGGCAAGTAGAAATCCTTGGGTAACAAAAGAAATATTGAATTTAATTGATGAAAGGAGAAAATATAGAAATGCAGTAAATGAAGCAGGCAAAAAGGAATACAAACGTCTCAAAAATGAGATCGACAGGAAGTGCAAAATGGCTAAGCAGGGATGGCTAGAGGACAGGTGTACGGATGTAGAGGCTTATCTCACTAGGGGTAAGATAGATACTGCCTACAGGAAAATTAAACAGACCTTCGGAGAAAAGAGAGCCACTTGTATGAATATCAAGTGCTCAGATGGAAACCCAGTTCTAAGCAAAGAAGGGAAAGCAGAAAGACGGAAGGAGTATATAGAGGGTCTATACAAGAGCGCTGTACTTGAGGACAATATTATGGAAATGGAAGAGGATATAGATGAAGATGAAATGGGAGATACGATACTGCGTGAAGAGTTTGACAGAGCACTGAAAGACCTGAGTTGAAACAAGGCCCCGGGAGTAGACAACATTCCATTGGAACTACTGACGGCCTTGGGAGAGCCAGTGCTGACAAAACTCTAACATCTGGTGAGCAAGATGTATGAGACAGGTGAAATACCCTCAGACTTCAAGAAGAATATAATAATTCCAATCCCAAAGAAAGCAGGTGTTGACAGATGTGAAAATTACCGAACTATCAGTTTAATAAGTCACAGCTGCAAAATACTAACGCGAATTCTTTACAGACAAATGGAAAAACCGGTAGAAGCCGACCTCGGCGAAGATCAGTTTGGATTCCGCAGAAATGTTGGAACATGTGAGGCAATACTGACCCTATGACTTATCTTAGAAAATAGATTAAGGAAAGGCAAACCTACATTTCTAGCATTTGTAGACTTAGAGAAAGCTTTTGACAATGTTGACTGGAATACTCTCTTTCAAATTCTAAAGGTGGCAGGGGTAAAATACCGGGAGCGAAAGGCTATTTACAATTTTATACAGAAACCAGATGGCAGTTATAAGAGTCGAGGGGAATGAAGGGAAGCAGCGGTTGGGAAGGGAGTGAGACAGGGTTGTAGCCTCTCCCCGATGTTATTTAATCTGTATATTGAGCAAGCAGTAAAGGAAACAAAAGAAAAATTTGGTGTAGGTATTAAAGTCCATGGAAAAGAAATATAAACGTTGAGGTTTGCCGATGACATTGTAATTCTGTCAGAGACAGCAAAGGACTTGGAAGAGCAGTTGAACGGAATGGACAGTGTCTTGAAAGGAGGATATAAGATGAACATCAACAAAAGCAAAATGAGGATAATGGAATGTAGTTCAATTAAGTTGGGTGATGTTGAGGGAATTAGATTAGGAAATGAGACACTTAAAGTAGTAAAGGAGTTTTGTTATTTGGGAAGTAAAATAACTGATGATGGTCGAAGTAGAGAGGATATAAAATGTGGACTGGCAATGGCAAGGAAAGCGTTTCTGAGGAAGAGAAATTTGTTAACATCGAGTATAGATTTAAGTGTCAGGAAGTCATTTCTGAAAGTATTTGTATGGAGTGTAGCCATGTATGGAAGCGAAACATGGACGATAAATAGTTTGGACAAGAAGAGAATAGAAGCTTTTGAAATGTGGTGCTACAGAAGAATGCTGAAGATTAGATGGGTAGATCGCGTAACTAATGAGGAGGTATTGAATAGAATAGGGGAGAAGAGGAGTTTGTGGCACAACTTGACAAGAAGAAGGGCCCGGTTGATAGGACATGTTCTGAGGCATCAAGGGATCACAAATTTAGCATTGGAGGGCAGTGTGGGGGGTAAAAATCGTAGAGGGAGACCAAGAGATGAATACACTAAGCATATTCAGGAGGATGTAGGTTGCAGTAAGTACTGGGAGATGAAGCAGCTTGCACAGGATAGGGTAGCATGGAGAGCTGCATCAAACCAGTCTCAGAACTGAAGACAACAACAACAACAACCATTCTGCACAATGCTTGACAGTTCCTGTCCTTCAGTGCACAAAGTATGCCCCATCACGATTTAATTATGGTTATCCCTTTGCATTTCCATTTTGCAATCACATCATCTACTGTTGACTTTAACAGCTTTAGAAGTGTTGAATTGCCCTGAAGGATTTATTACTCAGGTGACATCCAATGACTAGCCCACATTCAAACGCACTTAGCTCTCCTGACCAACATATTCTGCAGTTACTGCTTCTCTACTGAGAAAACAATACTCCCTCCTCCTTTTATACCGGCATGTTTGTCCCTCATGGCATCTAGTGCTCAACTCTGCATTGCATGGGGGTGTCCAGATACTTTTGATCAGGTCTGTGTGTCGTAACTTGTTACAGTGACACACTGATAATTAATTTAGATCAAGTTTATTTTGAATCTTAAATAAACAAACAGAAGCTAATTGTAAACATTTTCTCCATCATTATCAATAGTAATACAGATGATTACTTAGTTTGTGGTGATATAAATTAATGAACTCTTTGTACAAAAAATACCTCCACAAGGGTGAAACTGATGCAAGATTAAATTATAGTGGTGGAACTGTGTTAAGAAGGCTAACTTGTTAAGTTCTCTGTCCTTTCTGTTATACTACCACAATAAAGTGATGAATTGATGGTTTACTGACATAAGCCATCAACTGACACTGCTGCACCCAGGAGAATTATTTGCTCTGTCACTTTGAATTTGTTGTGGAAAAGAATATGTTATGTATTCAAACAGACTGGCATGGTAGCAGAAGCACAACAGATAAAAGAACAACAGCTAACACAAAGAAATTTCAACCAGCTTTAACAACAACAACAACAACAACAACATACTGTATTGTATATGTCAATAGACTGCACTGTTATAAACATGGTAGTGAGCGGTACTGACATGCATGCCATACTAGTACATAGGAAGACAGTTACATTTGCACCACTGACTAGGGCATCTACAGGTGCACCTACATTCATACCCTGCAAGCCAGTGTGAAGTGCATGGCAGTAGGTACTTCCCATCATACCAGTTATCAGGCATTCTACCCACTCCATTTGCATAGGAAGTGTGCGGAAAAGTGATTGTTTAGATTCTTGTGTGTGCACTGTAATTAATTTAATCTTGTTCTCATGATATCTAAGAAGTTGTTGTTTATTCCTACATTCATCATCATTTAAAGCTGGTTCTTGAAACTTTGTAAGCAGTATTTCTCACAATAGCTTTCATCTTTCTGAAAATGTCTATCAGTTCAGTTTCCTCAGCATCTCTGCTACACTCTCCCATGTGTCAAACAACCCTGTGACCATTCATGCCCCTCTTCTCTATATGCATTCACTAGCCACCATTAGTCCTATCTCCATATGGATTCTGTTGTGGATTGGCAAGAGAGCCAACCCACTATGAGAGGAAGCCGAAAGGCACGCGTTTTAGCTCATGCAGGCTGGCGTGAGGTCTGGAACAGGACAAGGTAATTAGAACTTAGAAAAAAGGAGGTAACTGGTAGAATATTTAACTTGAATCCATTAATGTTGAACGTAGCTCTTGTCTGTACATTATTTACAATATCAATAGCAATTGAACATGGCGCCTTGCTAGGTTGTAGCAAATGACGTAGCTGAAGGCTATGCTAACTATCGTCTCGGCAAATGAGAGCGTAATTTGTCAGTGAACCATCACTAGCAAAGTAGGCTGTACAACTGGGGCGAGTGCTAGGAAGTCTCTCTAGACCTGCCGTGTGGCGGCGCTCGGTCTGCAATCACTGATAGTGGTGACACGCGGGTCCGACGTATACTAACGGACCGCGGCCGATTTAAAGGCTACCACCTAGCAAGTGTGGTGTCTGGCAGTGACACCACATTCCTCCCCCGCAAATTGGTGGACGGTTGTGGCATAAGGCTTCCGTCCGCTGTGGAGAGGACCCCATGTTGACGTATGCGACGAGGTGGGGAGCCTAACAACAGGCGAGGCTGTGCCACCCGCACCCTGCCATTCGGACCGAGGGGAGCTAGGAAACGCCTGAAAACCTGCTCCAGGGTGCACGCCAACATGTGGTGAATGCGCCTGTAGAGAGACTGGAGGCACCCGACGGGCGAAGACGACATATGGTGCGTAGTGCGCAAGATTTCGATGCTGGAGGACAACTGGTTACGGGAAGTGAACGGCGGCATGTGACCCAGGGAGGCGCCCGGCGGTTGCAGCGACGCGTCCACTGCGGGTGTCGCCAGCGGGAGAACAGGTGGCGGCGGCGGTGGCGGCGCGTCGCCATGGGGCAAAATGGAAGGCAGCGTTGGTAACACCCGGGGCTGAGGCGAGCCAGTAGATAGGTCCCCAGGGCGCTGACCGGACGGCACCATCGCTGAAAGCAGACGGGGAGTGGCAGATCGCGTGCGACGACAGAGGCGCAGCTGATTGAGATGCCGACGCACCTCACCAGAGGCCCCCAAAACCAGATACATAGTGCGGCCAAGGCAGCGAAGAACACGCCCTTCGAGCCAACGCCGTGAACCTCAATAGTTGCGGTAGTAGACAACGTCACCTGGGGCAAAAGCAGGTGTCTGCCGCTGCACAGGAACCTGATGCGGCAGATGTAGCAAAGACATCAAGGTGCGATGAGGGTGAACGTGAAGCAACTCAGCCGGCGAGCGACCATCGCGGGGCTGAGAGCAATACGAGGACAAAAAGAGCAATAACGCGTCCTCCCAAGAATGAGACTCTTTCAACTTCAGCATCTGTGACTTGAAAGTCCTGACCAAACGTTCAGCGGCACCGTTTGACTGTGGCGAAAACGGCGCGGACGTCAGATGTTGAATACCATTGGCCTTGCAGAATGACTGAAATTCTGTGGACATGAATTATGGGCCATTGTCGGAAACAATAGTCTGTGGAAGACCTTCAATGCAAAAGATAGCGTATAATTCTTGGATGGTGGCAGATGACATTGTGGAAGACACCCGGACAACAAAAGGAAAATTACTGAATGAATCTACCACAACCAACCATTGAGCATTCCAGAATGGACCAGCAAAATCGATGTGTAAGCGTTGCCAAGGGGAAGTGGCTTTTGGCCATGCAAAGAATTTCTGCGGTGGTGCTGATTGTTGTTCGGCACACATCATGCAAGAGGAGCACATATTCGTAATCGCGGCATCGATTCCGAACCAAGTACAGTGCTGACGAGCAAGTTGTTTCGTTCTCACTTTACCCCAATGTCCTTGGTGGAGAAGCTGTAAGACAGAGGGCTGTAACGAACGTGGGACCACGACCCTGGACTGATCATTATCAGAACGCAACAGCAAAACACCACGTCGTACAAAAAGTCTCTCCTTGTGAGCAAAAAATCGGCGAACCAACGGATCCCTGATCCGTGACTTTGACAAGGGCCATTGCATAGCAATAAAATGCAGAACGGTAGCAAGGACAGGGTCGGCAGCTGTGGCTGTAGCTACACGACTAAAATCAATCGGAAACGATTTGACCACATCATCGGTTTCCGAATCAATGAACATGCAAGCAAGTTCGGAAGAATCGAATGCTCTATCCTCAGCAACAGGCAAACGGGACAATGCATCGGCGTTTCCGTGCTTAGCAGTGGACCGATATAAGATATCGTAGCAGTACTGTGAGAGGAAAATAGATCAGCGAATGAATTTCTGTGCTGTACGTGGAGGTACAGACTTGGTTGGATGAAAAAGCGATGTCAAAGATTTGTGGTCTGTGATGATGGTAAAGTGACGACCGTACAAGAAATCATGAAACTTTGTAACACCAAATACGAGAGCCAGTGCTTCTTTCTCGATCTGTGAATAATTTCTTTGTGCAGACGAGAGCAATTTGGATGCAAAGGCAATAGGGCGATCGTGCTAACCATCTTTGTGCACCAGCACAGCACCGATCCCGAAATCCGATGCATCCACCATCAACAAAAGGGGCTTCCAGGGATCGAATGGCGTAAGGCAAGTATTGGAAAGCAATGCCGATTTCAACTGGCGAAAGGCGCATTCGCATTCCCTCGTCCAGACGAACGGAACACCCTTACGGCGTAAGTGATGAAGCGGAGCCGAAATGGAAGAGGCATGTGGCACATATCTGTTATAGTAATTTATTTTTCCCAGCACACTCTGTAGGTGCTTCAAATTCTGCGGCGAAGGCAAGTGTTGTATGGCACTGAGGTGCTCTGGACTGGGATGTATGCCTTGGGCATTGAGTACATGTCCCAGATAGGGTAAGTCACGAGCAAAAAACACACATTTGTCCTTCCGCAAGCGAAGATCATTTTGTCGCAAGACCTAAAATAATGTTCTGAGATTGGCTAAATGTTCTTCTTCCGTCTTTCCAGAGATCACAATATCGTCCAGATAGTTTGCTGCAGTGGGGATCGACGCACAAACAGTTTGTAGATATTGCTGAAACAATGCAGGGGCGGATGCACACCCGAATGGCAGTCGGTTGAATCGATACAAACCAAGATGCATGTTAACCACGAAAACACGCTGGGAGTCTTCGTCCACCGGTATTTGCAAGTACGCATCCGCTAGGTCCAACTTCAAAAAATATTTACCCGGGCACAGTTTGTCAAAAAGATCTTCCGGGTGGGGTAAAGGAAAAGTTGCAGTCACTAGTTGTGGATTCACTGTTGCCTTGAAGTCCACGCAAAGTCTCAATGTTCCAGAAGGTTTTTGCAAAATTACTAAGGGTGATAACCAGAGAGAAGCCTGCACACGTTCAATTACACCTTGTGATTCCAAATCGTAATGTTTTTGCGACCTCATCACACAATGCTTGGGGAACATTGCTTTCAGTTCCAAATGTGCTTTATAGTTCTTAGCGCAACCAAGGCCCGGTGCAAAAATGTCTGCAAACTCTTCACATAGACAAGAAACACTGTCTGAAGGCACAGTCTGGTTCACTGATAGGACCTGATTGACTATAGACAAGTTAAACAACTGAAACAAATCGAAACCAAACAAGTTCACTGCAGAAGAACGAAGGACGTACAATGACAGAAGTTTTGTTTGTCCTTTGTATGTTGCAAGAAGGCTGCACTGTCCTAACACAGGGAGCCCGTGACCTGAATATGTAGTTAGCTTAACATTTGCGGCACGCAACGGAGGTGTGCCCAGCTGTTTGTACGTGTCTTGATTGATCAGTGAAGCTGCAGCTCCGGTATGGAGCTGGAATGGTATCACTTTGCCGTTAATGTCCAAGTCTACAAAAAGTTTATTGTCCTGCTGACGACAAGAGCAACTGTTTCGTGCAACGTTAACTGACACTGGTACAAAATCACTTGTGACATGATGGGATTTCCGTCGATGTTGACGCACACTATTTGTGGGACGAACACAGTCACTGTTAGAGAGAGTGGCACTGGGTGGAGTGGAATGAACTACATGAATTTCCATGGGCGAAGTTTCACAAGCTGGAGTATCCTTGGTTCGAATTCGGCGCGAAGCAAAGGGCCTGGAACAGTTGTGAGTGTCTGATCTGAGCTACGAACATCAGAAATGTTCTGTGCAATCGCATCACGTACCATAGTATCTGAATAAGGGAGTCCACATTGACACTCAAAAGCACAATCCCTAATAAGGCCTTGCAAGGTTGCAACCCACTCCCGATTAGTTTGACCGGCCGTACCTTTTGTATGAAAGAAGGTATACCTTTTTGCAACTACATTGACTGATTCTTTGAAATATGCATCTAATGCAGACAAAATTTCGTCGTAGGACAGAGTTGCTATTTCGCGTCGGGGAAATAATTTCACTATCACACGGTACATTTGGATGCCTACGGAGGAAAGGAGAAAAGGCTACCGCTCATTACCTTGAATTATGTAGGCGGCGAGATGGAATCCAAATTGGCGTGACCACTCCGTCCAGCTTTCCAGTGCAGCATCAAAAGGACGAAAAGTTAGTGCAACAGCGTGTTGTGGCTGCCGCATCGTTTTGCATTGCACATTGACCCTGGACAAGCTGTCCAAGGACATCCAGTAAGGCCTGCGTCTGCTGATTCTGTAAGCGATAAAATTCGGACAGTACATCTGGAGATTGTGGCGAAGCCATTACACATGTAAATCAGGGCAGTATAGTTACGAACGTGAATTGGCATCGTCGCCAAATGTTGTGGATTGGCAAGAGAGCCAACCCACTATGAGAGGAAGCTGAAAGGCACACGTTTTAGCTCACGCAGGCTGGCGTGAGGTCTGGAACAGGACAAGGTAATTAGAACTTAGAAAAAAGGAGGTAAATGGTAGAATACTTAACTTTAATCCATTAATGTTGAACGTAGCTCTTGTCTGTACATTATTTACAATATCAATAGCAACTGAACATGGCGCCTTGCTAGGTCGTAGCAAATGACGTAGCTGAAGGCTGTGCTAACTATCGTCTCGGCAAATGAGAGCATAATTTGTCAGTGAACCATCACTAACAAAGTAGGCTGTACAACTGGGGCGAGTGCTAGGAAGTCTCTCTAGACCTGCCGTGTGGCGGCGCTCGGTTTGCAATCACTGACAGTGGTGACACGCGGGTCCGACGTATACTAACGGACCGCAGCCGATTTAAAGGCTACCACCTAGCAAGTGTGGTGTCTGGCGGTGACACCACAGATTCCACATAATTGAGAAATATTCTTGGATGAGTCAAACCAGCCATTTGTATGCAATCTCCTTTGTAGACTGACTGAATCTTTCTGCCAGTGAACTGAGGTTTGCAACATGCTTTACCTGTGACGGATTGTATCTGAATGTCCCATTTTATATCCTTACAATTTGTGTGGATGCAGGAGGAACTGGCTGCAATTCACCTTCAGCTGAATGTGCTTTTGGCTATGCTCAGCTGCCTGCAGACTGCTGCCTTGGGGTGCAGCAGTGGCAGATAATCTGGCACATCATATGGAACTCCTCAGGTGTCAGTTGTTTGGTCCACAAGCTCTGCTGCCAAGACACCCCTTAGTGTACACAATATGATGGATCTGCCCTCACAGCAGGGTGAGAGGTAGGTGATAGTGCATTTGCATCCCTCGAGGTGGAGGCTGGCCATTTGGCCTTGCCTATTTGCCCTGTGAGCGAATATCTGGCCATTCCTTCAGCAGAGTCAGAGCAGGCACATGTGGGCCGGGGTTTGCTAGTTGTCAGGAGCTCCACCTTCAGGCACATTATGGAGTCCCATAGTAAGATATGGTTCAGGGCTGGAAAGAAAGCTGATTTACACTCAGTATGTCTACCAGAGGCCTCATCCGAGATGTGGAGGCAGCCTTGCCTACAGCTATCACGCGTGCAGGGTGCAGTTGTCTGCATTATTCCAAGAGTTAATCAGTGTCTTTTGGTTTAGAGCCAAGTGGAGGTCTCGACCAAAGGCTTTGTCAACTATGTGATGATCTCAGTTGCTGATTTCTGTACCTGCGTAATTGGGCGGGGAATTGGTGGACTCCCCTCAATGCGTCAGCAGTGCACTCCATGAAGGTAGCAGCTACTTGGCTAGTAGAGTACTTGTGGAGTGCACGTGGGGATTTTTTTAAAGCCAGGCTGTGGTTTGAGGTACTGTGACAAATGCTAACCAGTTGATACACGGATAGTGAAATCAGACCATGTTCAGAGTAAGGTCACTTCAGCTCTCGAAATCTTAGCAGTATATTGTCAAAGTATTCGTAACCAAGTTCCCAAATTTACTGCCTTCCAGGGAAGTTCTCGTGCTCAAATTATTCTTGGGGCTGAGAGCTGGCTGAAACCCAAAGGAGAAAGCTCTAAGATACACAGCGAGTCATGGAACATATATCGGAAAGATGGATTAGATGCCATAGGAGAGAGAGAGAGAGAGAGAGAAGAATATTGTCTCTATTGATGTTGAAATTGAGTGTGTCATTAGAGTTATCTAGTTGAGTATAACAGGCCTAGGTGAAATAAAGTTAATTTTTGGTTGTTTTTACCAGCCACCTAATTCTGCTGTGACAGTTTTTATTTGTTTGTTTATTTTTTTCATCTTTGAGCATTTTGTATACTGTTGATGGTAATAGTTTATACAACTTGAAAAGTATATAATGATACCTATAGTAATAATAATAATAATAATAATAAAGAAAATAGTTTGATCATGTAGCTTTCCATACAACATAAAATGTAAAATTTGAAATTTTCCCAGCGAATCAACTGTTCAAAAAGATTTTGGGCTTGCAGCCAGTTGTTGTAAACTTCATTTCATGATATTTTGGCTGGAAAACTGCCAGCCATCTTCAGGTGAGCTGAACGAGGACTGACGAAGACTTTCCCCACTCCGTCTTATATAGGGCACTGATAGTACTGCCGTGCATGCGATGCAGTCGCGGAGACAGAAGGGCCACACCACCCAGTGACAGTGCCCTCACTGGTGGAACTGCAATACTCAGCTGCAATTGGTATTGTTGCTGACCACAGCTATCGAAGTCTTCTGGTGTCTTCGTCTCGAGCAAATTTCAGAGATGACAGAATTCCATGTGTTATTCAATTGGTAACCACTGTCACAGTTCATTAGATTTTCCGTAATGTATATTTCAATGGATTCTTTCAGAATGGAGTCCCAAAAAGTTGTTGCTGTGGCCAAAATCAAAGTGTTGTCGTACTCCATTGAATGTCCATTAGAAATACAATGTTCTGCAACTGCAGACTTACTGGGTTGCAGTAGACGAGTGCAACGTTGATGTTCTGTACAACACTCTTCGACTGTATATGTTGTCTGTCCTATATAGGCCACACCACATTGACACGGTATTTTGTAATTTCCCACCTTCCACAGTAACAAATCATCCTTCACCAATCCCAGCAAATCCAAAATCTTAGAAGGCATACTAAAAACCACTTTCACATGAAAATTATTAAGAATCGTCACTATCTTGAAGGAGATATTTCCAAAGAAGAGAATAAAAGCTAGGGACTTGGCATGCGTGTTCTCCTCTTTATCCACTTCCTGGTTCCTGGCTCTAGTTGAGAAGGCCCTGTTAATTTGCCGCCTCGAGCATCCATTGTCTCTGAACACCATCCTCAAATGTGCAAGTTCCATAGGCAAATTCTCTGCATCTGACACTGTATATGCCCTGTGCACAAGGGTTTTAAGTACACTCATTGTCTGATTTGTACTTGCATTCTTCAAGTTACCATCACCCATCCCAGACCATGAAATTCACTTTTAATTCTCCCTTGTTCAGCTTCTGACCAAAATTTATTTAAAAAACTTTTTTCAAAACTCTGATATGTCTCCCAATGACTTAAATTTAGATTTGCCCATGACAGAGCTTTGCCTTCAAGACACCTTTCAACAAATTTAAATTTTTGGTCATCACTCATGCCCAACACAAAACTATCTCTACAGTGGCGTAGAAAATCCAGTGGATGTAAATTGTCTGATGGAAAACTTTTGATTGGGATGTTGGACCACGCAATACCATCATTTGAATGAAAATTTTTGTGAATACAATTTTCCTTAACTACTGAAATTTTTTGATCTAAAGCATTTACATTATCTAGCATACGGTTTTCAACATTTAAATTTTTTTTTATCTAATCTACTGAAGTTCTGTTCCCTTTTTTCCTCTACTACCTTGTGTTGAACTCTGATGTCATTAACATTCTTCTCCTATTGCAAAGATTGTGCAACTAATTCATTTTCCAAAACAATACATTTATTTTCTAATACATTGACTTTTTCATTCACACTTTTTAATCCATCTGACAACCCATTTTTCAGCTCCGAAACCTGATTGCTAAGTTGGTCTATTAGATACTGTACCCTATCCATTTTGTCCTTGTTTTCAGTTTTCAGTTCATTTAATTGTCCTTTTAGTGAAGTAAATTTTTTTGCTAACTGATCATTAACTGCACTAAACTTGCTATTGTTATCTGTTTTTATTTCTGTTAGGTGATCATTAACTGCACTAAATTTGCTATTGTTGTCCATCTTCACTTCCCCTAATTTTAATAAATTCAACTGCAAAATATCAGTTTTCACTGTTTCTTTGCTTTCTACACTTTCACTTGGTTCAAACTTGTCTTGGCTGGGTCCGACAGCTTTCACATCTACAACACTACCCTTGTCTCTATTCATTTTGCTAGCAATCATATGAGTCCACCAAGAAAAATTAATTTTGCAAATGGTTTGTACTTATCTTTTCTGATGTTCTTCGTTGTAGTTGTCAGGTCCTCTTTCAATTCATCAGGTCCATCATTATTGATACAATATGAAATTCTTGTCACTGTTGATACAATTTTTTTTGGCAGTTCTCTGGTCTTCTTTCTTAAGGTGATTGGAATTTTATAGCTATAATTGACACAGACAAAACGTCATTATCAGTCAACAAATCGTGGCTGATGCAACCGCTTGTAATCTTACCCCCCGCTCTCACTGACTCACTCTCTCTCTCTCTTTCTCTCTCTCTCTCTCTCTCTCTCTCTCTCTCGTCTCTCTCTCTCTCTCTCTCTCTCTCTCTCTCTCTCTCTCTCTCTCGCTCTCTCTCTCTCTCCCCCCCCCCCCCCATCTCCCCCATCCCCCCCCCCCCCACCTTCTCTCTCTCTCTCTCTCTCTAAAGTCAGGCAAAGGTTAGTAGAGATTCGTGCATCCATGAAAAGATCTATGCCGGAAGCATACAACAAATACCAACATCATAGTTTAGCAAGTGATCTGGCTGAGGACCTGAGAAAATTCTGGTCCGTAAAACCACCAAGTGAGTCTCAGGTGTCGGTCCAGACACTCGTTGACCAATCTGGTGTGGCAGTCAAAGATATCAAAGCAAAAACTGAAGTTTTAAATTTTGCATTTAAGAAATTGTTCATGTCAGAGACTCATGAAAACATACCATCATTTAACCATTGTACAGTGTCTCATATGAATGACAGCAATAAGCATCCCTGGCATTCAGAAACAACTGAAAGAGTTAGAAACAAATAAGTTGGCAGGTCCAGATGGAATTCCAATTCTGTTTTACAAGTTCTACTCTACATCATTCATCCCTTTCTTAGCTTGCATTTAGCATGAATCTCTCACCCAATGCAAAGTACCAAGTGACTGGGTGAAAGAGCAGGTGACTGCTGTATATAAGAAGGGTAATTAAACAGACACACAAAATTACAGACCAGTAACAGACCAATATAGTTAACATTGGTCTGCTGCAGAATTCTTGAACATACTCTGAATTCAAGTATAATAAGTTTCCTTAAGATCAAAAAGCTTATGTTCATGAATCATCACTGTTCTAGAAAGCATCACTCATGCAAAAATCAGCTTGCCATTTTCTCACATGATATACTGCAAACTACGGACGAGAGGCAACAGGCAGATTCCATATTTCTATATTTCCCAAAAGCATTTGACACAGTACCCCACTGCAGACTGTTAATGAAGATATGAGCATTAGGAATAGGTCTGCAGATATGTGATGGCTTGAAGACTGCTTAAGTAATGGAACTCAATATGTTGTCCCCGACAGAGAGTGTTCATCAGAGACAGGGGTATCATCAGAAGTGCCCCAGGAAAGTGTGACAGGACCACTGTGATTTTCTGTATACATAAATAATGTTGTGGAAAGGATGGGCAGCAATCTGCAGTTGTTTGTTGATGATTCTGTGGCGTGCAGAAAGGGGTCGAAGTTGAGTTACTGTAGGAGGATACAAGATGACTTAGACAAAATTTCTACTTGGTGTGATTAATGGCAGCTAGCCCTAAATGTAGAAAAGTGTAAGTTAATGTGGATGAGTAGGAAAAACAAACCCATAATGTTCTAATACAGCATTAGTAGTGTGCTGCTTGACACAGTCATTTTGTTTAAATATCTAGTTGTAACATTGCAAAGCAATATGAAACGGAACGAGGATGTGAAGATTATGGTAGGGAAGGCAAATAGTTGACTCTGATTTATTGGGAGAAATATGGGAAAGTGTATTTTATCTGTAGACCACATATAGGATGTTAGCACAAAGTGTTCCTGAGCACTGTTTGAGTGTTTGGGGGCCAAATCAGGTCACATTAAAGAAAGATGCTGAAGCAATTCAGAGATGGGCTCCTAGATTTGTTACTCGTAGGTTTGAACAACACACAAATATTATGGAGATGCTTCAGGAACTCAAATGGGAATCCCCGTAGGGAAGGTGGCATTGTTTTTGAGAACATATATTGAGAAAATTTAGATAACTGGCATTTTAAGCTGACTACAGAACAATTCCACTGCCACAACGTACATTTTGCCCAAGCACCAAAAAGATAAATATGAGACAATTAGAACACAGATGGAAGCATATAGGCAGCCATCTTTTCCCCTCACTCTATTTGCAAGAGGAAGAGAAAAGGGAATGCTAGTAGTGATGTAGGGCACCCTCTGCCAAGCACTGTACAGTGGCTTGTGGAGTACGTATGTAGATGTGGATGTACATGTAGATATGTTACACCCAGGTATTTGTATGAGTCTACTGATCCCAATTGTCTCACTAATTCTGTAATCCTAGTAAACTATGTTATTCTTTTTGAAGTGCACAATGGTACATTTCTGGATATTTAAATCTAGTTGCTAGCCTTTGGATCATTTTGAAATATTTTCAAGATCCAAATGAATATTTGTGCAGCTTTTTTTCATACAGTACTTCATGATACATGACTGTATCAACTGCAAAAAGTGTGAATTTGCTGTTAATATCATCTGCAAAGTTATTAATATAAAACATGAACAGCAAAGGAACCAACAGACTTCCCTGGGGCCACACGTGAAGCTACTGCTACATCTGTCAATTACAATCTGTCCAAGATAACACACTGTGTTCTCCCTACCAAGCAATCCTCAATGCAGTCACAAATTTGGCTTGGTACCCCATATGACAATAGTTTCAGTAATAAGTGTAGTTGTGGTACAGACTCAAATCCTTTTTGGAAATTGAGAAATATTGCATCTACCTGCCTGCCTTGATCCAACTCTTTCCGAATATCATTTGAGGAAAGTGAGAGTTATGTTCCACATGATCAATATTTTCAGAATATATGCTGATTGGCATGGAGGAGGTCATTCTGTCCAAGATTTCTATTTATGTTTGAGCTCAGAATATGATCTAACATTCTACAACAAATGGGTGTCAAGGATACTGGATGGTGGTTTTATGAATCACTTCTGCTGCCCTTCTAGTAGACAGCTGTGACCTGTGCTTTCTTCCAAATATTGGGCACAGTTTTTTGTTCAAGGGATCTATGGTAGATTACGGGACCAGCCAGAAATGCACTATAGAATAAGAAGGGATTCCAACAGCTCTGTTCAGTTATAGTGGTTTCAGCTCTTTCTCAACTCCACTGGCACAAATATCCCATTTTGTGAAATACACTGGCTAAAAAAAAAAAAAAAAAAAATTAAAAAAAAAAAACAATCCAGAAGACATGGCCACTGTCAGTGTTACTTCATACACATACACAGCATTGGTGGGTATATATGAGATTAGTGTTGCAATTCTCTGTGTCAGATAGAACACCCATGAGAATCCATTTGTGTTATTAATGTTTAGTGTTATTACCGGGCCCAGCAGGGTATATAAGGGGTGTGAACAGTTTCAGATGGCAAGTGATCACTGTGAAGGACATACTCATGTGAGATAGCATTATCAGCATCTGACAGTGTTTGTAAGAGGCCTTATTGTGGGTCTCCAGTTGACTGGCTCATCGAATCATTCAGTATCCAGATTTTGGGAGCATTTGCACTGCGACATACTTGTTGTCAAGGTTCCAATTGAGCATATCTGTCACACACAAGGGAGGACTGCCACATTGTGCACCAAGCACACCATAACATCTCACATTTGCACCTGCAATCTGAGTACAAGAAGTGGTGTCCATGAAACATTCTTTATTATCATGCGCCATGGGTGAGAGGTTAGTAGCAGCTAGAATAGGGACTTTCAGTACCATATATAAGCTGCTGTTAACACCACAACATAAGTGACTGCATTTGGAGTGGTGGCATTACCAATAAGTAAGGACTGCTGATGAATGGCATTGCATTGTGTTCAGCAATGAATTGTGGTTCTGCTCTAACTCAGATGACCATCATTGGGGAGTATGACAGCAACCTAGGGAGAGGTTTCATTCTTCCAATGTTTTTGAGAGGCGCAGAATTGTTGCTCCAGGTGTCACAGTGTGGGGAGCCATCGATTATGACATCGGGTCATGGCTGGTAGTGATGGAGGGAATTCTGAGAGCACAGATGTATGTCCTGCATCCTGATGTGCTACCTCTCTTTCAACAATATTGTGGTCCCACTTTTCAACAGGACATGCTTCCACTCGTGGCATGTGTTTCTATGAACTGTCTGCATGATGTTAAGGTACTCTTATGGCCAGTAAGATCACCAGATGTGCCCCAAATAGAACATGTGTGGGACCATCTTTGATGTCAATTCCATCCCAGTATATTAAGATGAGTTACAATAGTTATGGGTCAGCTTGCTTCAGGGGAAGATATGATGTCTCTATGAAACCCTTCCCAACAGAATTCGTACACACATCCAGGCCAGGGATGATGATTATTATGATGATTTTGTGGGTGAGTCTGCTAAACAGTGAGGTCATCAGTTCCCTTCCATGAATGATATAGTGACAAGCAAGGTGAAAATCTATTGAAAAATAACAATAAATCAGAAAATCAGGTTGCTTTCACACAGAAGAATTTAAAAGACAACCCTGATGCGATGGGCATCAGAAATGCCCTCAATGAAAGTCAGATAAAACACAATACAATAAAATCAAGGATAAAATAACCAGTACATTATTTCCTTGTCCTGCCTACCAGTAATTGGGTAGTGATGTTGCGGGGTAGGTTGGTCAATGCCGAGGTGAGGATTATCTTTTAACGTAAGAGGAGTAGATAGCTCTGTGACCACCATATGCAGAGAAGGGGACAGGTGACTTTGGCTGAATGACTACTTTGAAATAATGGGTGACTGAGTCACCCTATGACACATTAAAATCTCACACCCAATGTTTTTTGAAGAGTTCCAGACATCACATAAAATCTTAAAACAAGAACCAACTTGCCTCACTGTCAGTTAAAATGGAGGGCAAGTGGGAGATCCAGACAAACCATCAAGTTGTCATATAAGACACAATCAATTAAAATATGTCACATTCACACATGTGTACCACATCTGTGACACATTGGTGGCTCCTCATGACATAAGAGAAAGCCATGCATCAGTGGTCAATGTCTCACTCTAAATTGTGTATGGGCTACTTCTTCAGCTTGGCATGGTTGGAAAGAGGGAAGCTACAATCCCACTGAAGGTTTTATGGAATGTAGCTTATTATTCCTCACTTCCAACCACTGGGCCCCCACCATCATATGGTCTTCTTGGGCACAAATGAGATAACAGCCTGCAGGGGACTGAACAGCAAGCAGAAGGTGGAAAGGAGGAAGCCTCCTTGGCAGCTGCATCAGTGAGTTTGTTTCCCCAGATTCCTATATGCCCTGGAACCCAGAAGAAAATTATTTCCTTGTCCTGCCTTTGTCATAGAAGAGCATCCTGCACGTCTTATACCATGTGAGCTGCTGGATACAACTGGCCAATAGCGAGAAGGGCACTTCTACATCTACATCTACATTGATACTCCGCAAGCCACCCAACGGTGTGTGGCGGAGGGCACTTTACGTGCCACTGTCATTACCTCCCTTTCCTGTTCCAGTCGCGTATGGTTCGCGGGAAGAACGACTGTCTGAAAGCCTCCGTGCGCGCTCTAATCTCTCTAATTTTACATTCGTGATCTCCTCGGGAGGTATAAGTAGGGGGAAGCAATATATTCGATACCTCATCCAGAAACGCACCCTCTCGAAACCTGGACAGCAAGCTACACCGCGATGCAGAGCGCCTCTCTTGCAGAGTCTGCCACTTGAGTTTATTAAACATCTCCGTAACGCTATCACGGTTACCAAATAACCCTGTGACAAAACGCGCCGCTCTTCTTTGGATCTTCTCTATCTCCTCCGTCAGACTGATCTGGTACGGATCCCACACTGATTAGCAATACTCAAGTATAGGTCGAACGAGTGTTTTGTAAGCCACCTCCTTTGTTGATGGACTACATTTTCTAAGCACTCTCCCAATGAATCTCAACCTGGTACCCGCCTTACCAACAATTAATTTTATATGATCATTCCACTTCAAATCGTTCCGCACGCATACTCCCAGATATTTTACAGAAGTAACTGCTACCAGTGTTTGTTCCGCTATCATATAATCATACAATAAAGGATCCTTCTTTCTATGTATTCGCAATACATTACATTTGTCTATGTTAAGGGTCAGTTGCCACTCCCTGCACCAAGTGCCTATCCGCTGCAGATCTTCCTGCATTTCGCTACAATTTTCTAATGCTGCAACTTCTCTGTATACTACAGCATCATCCGCGAAAAGCCGCATGGAAATTCCGACACTATCTACTAGGTCATTTATATATATTGTGAAAAGCAATGGTCCCATAACACTCCCCTGTGGCACGCCAGAGGTTACTTTAACTTCTGTAGACGTCTCTCCATTGATAACAACATGCTGTGTTCTGTTTGCTAAAAACTCTTCAATCCAGCCACACAGCTGGTCTGATATTCCGTAGGCTCTTACATTGTTTATCAGGCGACAGTGCGGAACTGTATCGAACACCTTCCGGAAGTCAAGAAAAATAGCATCTACCTGGGAGCCTGTATCTAATATTTTCTGGGTCTCATGAACAATCTGAGGAGATGAGGAATTTCTTGCCATGAACCATCTAATCTGCTCTAGTGCTCTCAGGAGAGCAAATAATTGAGAGTAATAAATTGAAAACTGCTCTGGGAGCTCTATCCTGAGGACAATAATGAACCTGTCCATGTAAACAATAATAAAATTCAGATGGTAATGTAAAATCTCATTAAATTTAATTTTAAATGTGTTGTCTGGGGTACTATTCTTCCTGTAAGCTGTCAATCTGAAAAGTGATATGGGACTCTGTAGTAGCCAGGAGGATCCCTTACTCCACCCATGGCTTGTGACACTCACCTTCAGTAATGTAAGGCTCTCCTCAGAAAGAATCCTAAACTGCCTTCTTGCCCATGGACAGTGACAAAACAGCCATTTCAGTGGCAGCTGTACAAGAGAGATGGATGCTAGGGATGCTAGCAATTTTGGAATGGATAAAGACCTGTATGCGTGGCCTACCATGAGGAGAAGACATCAAATAGCCAGCAGAGGCTCACCAGCACATGCACATAGGCTAGGAGCTGGATTCGTGTGACAAGCCCCTCTTGTGGCCTAATACCCTCACAGTGAGCCACATCCAGCATTTTGGGGTATGAAGCCTTGCTGATCTATAAACCTGGCATCCATATCCAAATCAGGGTCACACAAGAGCCTTATAAAATTGGAGCAGACATGTGCCCCCCCCCCCCCCCCCAAAACCTATGACTGACGCATTTAAGGATGTTTAAAGCATTGAGAGGTCTCTGTTTCAGTTTTTAAAGGTGTGGCAACCACATTAGCTTCTCATCAAAAGTGAGGCCCAGATATTTCAATTTTTCCTTGAAAGTGAGAACAGTGCCCCCATTTTTCAACCAGGTAAATGAAAAATTGAGCGAGAGTGATTAAAATCAATAGAAACTGTTTTCTCCCAAACAAATTAAAAACCTGTGGCATTAGACCATTCCTCCAATTGCCTGATTATCAAATGCCATTGGTGAGCATCTGTTGCAAGATGAAGGATACCTACAAGATGGAGATGATGTCCACAAACAAGGGACACAGTATGGGAAGCCTTATTGAGGATGCAATACTGTCAGTCACAATGGCAAATACCATGACACTTAGAACACTCCCTTGATCGACACCATTATGCTGCTTAAAACAATTAGACAGGACAGTCCCAAAATTGTATCTAAAATACCCGTCTGAGAGGAAAGTCTATACGAAAGTGGGCAGACATCCACAGAACCCCCACTGATAAAGATGCAACAAAATATCATGCCTCCAGGTAGTATTGTTGGTCCTTTCCAAATTAAAGAAGACACCAGTAAGGTTTTGCTTATGGTGGAAAGTTTGTTTTCTTACTGCTTCAAGTGGGGTGAGGTTATCGAGTGTGGAGCAATATCTCCTGAAGCTGCACTGGGAGCGACTTAGTAGGGACATGGCTTTGAGAGCCCACACTAGGTGTCGGTTGACCATACACTCCAGCATTTTTCCTACACAGCATGTCAGACTAATGCTACAATAACTATCACAGTTAGTCCAATCCTTCCCTAGTTTTAAAATGGGGATTAAAACAGATTCTTTGCACAAATTGGAAAAGTCTCCTGTCATCCAAATCTCATTAAAGAGCTGAAGGAGGACCTCCTTTGATTGTGGGTCAAACTTTTCAACATGTTGTGTATTATCAGTTTGTGACTGAGCAAAGTATCACAACCTACTGACAATGCAGAATCCAACTCCCCTAGAGAGAAAGCCTGGTTGCATTCCTCAGTGTTGTTGGAATGGAAATCAAAACCAACCTTCTCCTGTGTCTCATGATAATGACTGAAAGTTGGAGCCTGGCTAAAATTGGTCGTGATGGTCTTATGTAATTGAGCCATTGTCTGAGCAATGTCTCTTGGTGATGTTAGGAGACAGCCCTGCCATTGTCTGAGCAATTTCTCTCAGCAATGTTAAGAGACAATCCTCGTCCTGCGCAGCTGCTGTTGGTGGTCTTGAGTTCTGCCTTGAGATCCTTGTGATGGCAGATGTGGACCTGTTGATGGAGTTCAGGAACTCTTGTCAAGACCTCTGCTTACTCTCCTAAATTATTCTTCTTGCCCAAGCCCAAGCCATTCAAAGGTTTGCAAGGTCTGCATCTGTAGAGCACTGACTGAATCTGTGCACAGCTGCCCTCCTGTCCCTGATTACAGAGTGACACTCATCATTCCACCAAGGGATAGACTGCCTCCTATGCATTACCATTGACTTTGGGTGGGACACATCAGCAGTGCGATGGATCAAAACTGTAATGCAATTCACCCAGTTCTGGATGCCAGACCACAGTTCAAAAATGGCTAGCAGCCATCTTGGCTGTTCCTTTCAGAATCTATTCCATCATGCAGGTGGATCCGGATAGGTTATAGGTTGCTGCCATGAAAGTCATCATCCACTCCCCACTGAGCAGTGTCTACAAGATTAGGCTAGCAGAAGGAGTGACCTATGGCCAGAGACAAACCCATAGTGCTGCTAAAATACATAGCTTGACCCACATGCATCAATATGGTGTCTATTGTTTGTGTAAGATCTTCAAGTATCCGACCACTGGGGCAAGTGCTGTTAGAAGCCCCATAGTGCACTGTGTGCACTAAAGACCCCTAAAAGGAGGAAGGGCCAGGGTAATTCATCTACATCTACATCAATACTCTGCAGGCCACCATACAGCACATGGTGGAGGGTACCCTGTATTACTACTAGTCATTTCCTTTCCTGTTCCACTCGCAAATAGTGAGACAGAAAAATGACTGTCTATATGCCTCAGTATGAGCCCTAATTTATCATATTTGATCTTCATGGTCCTTATGCACAGTGTATATTGGCATAAGCAGTATCATTTGGCAGTCAGCTTCAAATGCTGGTCCTCTAAATTTGCTCAGTAGTGTTCTTTGAAAAGAACATAGCCTTCCCTCCAGGGATTCCCATTTGAGTTCCTGATGATCTCCAAACCCTTATGTGTTTTCAAACCTACTGGTAACAAATCTAGCAGCCTGTCTCTGAATTGCTTTGATGTACTCTTTCAATTTGACCTGGTACTGATCCCAAACACTCAAGCAGTAATCAAGAATAGATTGCACTGGTGTCCTATGTGTTGTCTCCTTCACAGATGAACTACAGTTTCCTAAAGTTCTTCCAATAGACCAAAGTCAACCATTTGCCTTCCGTACCACAGTCCTCACATGCTCATTCCATTTCATATCATTCTGCAATGTTACACCCAGATATTTAAACAAAATGACTGTGTCAAGCAGGACACTGCTAATGCTGTATCCAAACATTACGGGTTTGCTTTTCCTACTCATCCATATTTACTTACATTTTTCCACATTTAGAGCTAGCTGCCATTCATCACACCAACTAGAAATTTTGTCTAAGTCAACTTGTATCCTCCTACAGTCACTCAAGTTTGACTCCTTGCCATACACTGCAGCATCATCAGCAAGCAATCAGAGATTGCTGTCCACCCTGTCTGCCAAATCTTTAATGTATATAAAGATCAACATTGGTCCTATCACACTTCCCTGTGACACTCCTAATGATACCCTTGTCTCTGATGAACACTCACCACCAACCCTAACCGTAAGTCAGAGGAACTCTGCCACAATATGGTCAGGCAGCACTGGAGAATTGAAAGTCACAATAAATGTGGCAGGCTTCTTAATTTCTCTATTATTCCTTCACATACTTTGCCCTGATCCACCATCCCCTGCAATTCCCATTGTTGTTTAAGTTCTGCAATGTCAGATTTTTGTGACTTCCTAATAAGTTCCACCCACTTTGCCCTGATAGTCTCAATGAATAAGGAACTGATAAAAATGATATAATAGTTTAATAACACGATATGTATTATGAACTGCCTAATTTGTAGCTCATTACACAGCAAATTAAATGTTTTTCTTTCAGATGGGACTAATTCTCTAGCTATACAGTTTTATTAATCCATCTTTGTTGTCACAAATACTGTCTACCATGCAGTGTTTTATATGACAGTGAAAACTGCAAAATAAACAGAAGTTTTTCTCTGGAAAGTATTAAATACCACAAAAGGAAATCAGTGGGGGATGAAAACAGTGAAGATGTAATGACATGAAATTGTGTCAGTGTAAACCACAAACTATTAAGCACACTCAGGACAATGCCCACACAAACTGTTCGATGGCTATACCAGTCTGGACTGACTACTCATAAATATTTCTTGGCCAATGGCTGCATCAGAATATGCTAGGAGAATAGCCATTAAAATGTTTGTGAGCATTGACTGATATACACAGTATAGTAAAAGAGATGTGCTCGCTGATGCTTTCTGCCAATAATATGGCAAATATGAGTCAATTCAAACTGTTCAGATATACTGAAACTGCCATGTAATGAACCTATAGTGATGAGTGAAAATCAATGCTAGACCGAGACATTTCTCCAGTGGTGCTATTTCCATATACTCCGTGGGAGAATTTCTAGTAGTAGTGTTCTGAAAAAATAATTGGATATGTCAGTGACAATGAAGGCCAGGAGGCATGCTCCGAGAGCTCAATGATTAAGACAACTGTTCTTGATAAGCAGGAAGTTCAGGTTCTAGTCCCCATTTGTCATGGATTTTCTGTTCTAATTAAACTTTCATCCTATTGCAGGTTCAGCAAATCTGAGTGATTTTCACAGGTATTATTGCATTTTCACTGATTTTGTTCCCATCAATCTGCTCATTTGTGTCTGGTACATTTAGTTCTTCTCAAACATACCCCTTTTGGCACACTAAGCCATTGTCGTCTGCTGACATTTTAAACTAGTGATGCTATTCCCACTTCCTCTGTTCAAAAATCATTGATGGAAATAGTGAAAATAAAAGTTTGAGTCAGCCTGTGGGTGTCCTCAGATATCTTGATGGTTAAGATGGCTGGTCATAATAAGTTGGAAATCTAGATCTGAATCCTGGTCTGACTTGGATTTTCATTTGTTACTACAGTTTCAACAACAGGCCTCTCATGAATGCTGACATTCATCATATATACCATTGATGAAAAGCTTTTGGGTTTCCAGCCATAGTATTTTAACATGACCGCCCAGCTGGAAACCCAAGAGCTTCTCATCAACAGCAGCCTTACAGACATACAGCTCACACACTTGCTAAATGCTGCTGTTTATTTTCTCACCTTTGTATTATGTTCAACATTGTTTACTAGTTATTTACTGAATACATAAATGTCAGCTACAAGTAAAGTGTCACATAAGGCAAATATTGTGTAAATAACTGTAGAAATTGATAACAAGTTCCCATTTAGCTACTTTACACTAAAGAGTTTTGGAGAAGGAGCAAGAAATAATTGTTTAAAGCCAATAACAGCTTTTAGATTTGAAAAATTAAATTGGATAGCACTGTTAATTATTTTATGTTTCAGGTTAAATTTGGAGGTCATGGATTTTCACACATCATAAATAATGTTATACCCAAGATGGAAATAAAAGGCATTGAAAGAGAAAAAATAAATCAGATACTTATGAAAAACCCCCAGACATGGCTGTCATCAAAAGAGATAAGCTAAAGAATAACTGGTTGAAAGTTGGTGCCATATTTCTGGATATATAATGCAGTTGTTATGAATATAAAATGTCGTATATTGTGAAACTGTGTATTCATGTGTACACAAAATAATTCAGCTTCAAATAAATGGATGTCGTTTTTTATGTCATATCTCTTGCAACATATCAAAAACATGTGCAGACACATACACATGCACCCAGTGGTTGAGAAACCCTTAACTGAGTTTTGTATATTACAGTAGAATCCAAAATTTGGTTAATTGGGAAAAGAAGAAATGGAACTGAGATATGTTCGACAATAACTCAAGGCTTCCTCAGACATCAGAATTGTGCTACCTGTATAAGAAAGGAGTACACCCCATTAACAATAAGAATGTGATTTAAACATCTTTTAATTGTTCTGCACTATGTCCTTAAGGTATTTGTACATTTGTTATGCGCAAATGATAGTCTTTTAGTGAAGGTAACAATTTAATGTCACAAAGATGCCATTTGAACTCTGAGAGATACAGCACATGCTTCGATTGTTCTGTTACGGATGGGTGATGAAACTGACCATGTCCTTTCACAGTAACCATCATGGCATTTGCCTGGAGCAATTAAGGAAATTATGGAAAACCTAAATCAGGATGCCTGGACACAGATTTGAACAATCACCGTTCAGAATGCGAGTCCAGATTGCTGACCACTGTACTACTTCACTTGGTGAGAGTTTTATAGTTCCCTATTTAGAACATAAAAGTAATTTATTAACACTTGTTGAATGCACTGAAACTCAAGATAAATGAAACACTGTTCATATGTATTGCTAATCCTGGGAATAGTCCAGGATTACAAAGAGAAAATAACTGGCAGTAGTGCAGCCTGAATTATGGTTCCGGAAACCGCTTGTAGGTGAGGCACATATTAATAGCTTACCTGAATGGTATTAATCCATTGACAAAGATGATGTAGATGGATATGACTACACTGAGCTTATAATCAAGCCCAGTTGTAACGACAACACCCTAAAGCAGGGCTTCCCAATGTGTGGTCCGCGGACCCCTTAGGAGTCTGCCGGCTCTTTCTAGGGGGTCCGCAGCCACCTTTCACCAAATCATGTAAAATAATGAGTAAAATTATTGAATAAAACTGTGAAAATCAAATTCATCACTTTTTTTTTCTGAAAAATGTGTACTTGTACTTCAGGTCATATTCCCAAGCATCCTCTGCGGTTCCTAAGTGAGAATGCATACACAATTTAGTGCCGAAGAATGCGGCTTCTCTGACCAACTGTTTTGCAACAATATGGGGGTCATTTGTGTGCCGGCTCACGGTGCTAGATGCGCTGAAACTTTTTACGCATTCGCGGAGCGAGCTTTGTCGACCGATCACAGCGCTCGCTGGCACGTATGTGGCCCCAGGCATCATTAAATGTTAAACTTGCTTTGTCAGTGCACTACCTATTTTATAAGTCGATTTTTGACCAGTATATTACTTCTAACATGGATCGGTGGCAGAAGTCAGGATCATTGAATAAGGGTGCAGTTTCTCCACTGCCTTCGCAACAAGGGAAGTTTCCAGTTGAAATGAATGAGGAGGGAGGACGACCAAAGGAAGAACAATCACAAGAAGCTCCACAGCAGGATTTATTATGTGAAAATGCTGCAAGTACTCCATTGGTTGCAATATCCTGTGGAAGTGGGATAACCAAGAGGCGTAAGTACAGTGAAAGCTATTTAGAAATGGGATTTATGGAGACAAAGGAGGGTAAAGCTCAGTGTGTAATTTGTGCGTAAGTCCTTCCAAACAGTTCAATGGTTCCAGTTAAATTGTGCCGTCATTTTGAAGGCACTCACCAGGATTTCCAGGCTAAAGACATTGATGTTTTCAAAAGGAAGAGTGCTGAACTAGCTGCTTTTCAGCATTGCATGAAAACTCATGCAATAAAAGCTTCTTTCTTGGTTAGCTATCGAGTGTCAAAAACAGGAAAAGCTCATACCATTGCAGAAAATCGCATAAAGCCGTATGTTAATGATATTGTTTCTTGCATGCTAGACAAAAAGGCAGTAAAGCTTGTATCTTTGGTGCCATTATCAAACAATACTGTTAAGAGACGCATTGTTGACATGTCAAATGATGTGAAAGACACTCTTGTTTCTCACACCCAACACAATTCATTTTCTCTGCAGACAGATGAATCCACTGATGTTGCAGGATTAGTGGTTTTATTGGCTTTTGTCCATTATGAATATTCTGGATTGTTCAAATCTGTGTCCAGGCATCCTGATTTAGGTTTTCCTTAATTTCCTTAATTGCTCCAGGCAAATGCCATGATGGTTACTGTGAAAGGACAGGGTCAGTTTCATCACCCATCCGTAACAGAACAATCGAAGCATGTGCTGTGTCTCTAATGGCCTTGTTGTTGATGGAACATTAAACCCTAATCTTCCTTCCCTTTTTTATCAAAACTTTCCATGACAAATGAATTAACTTCATGGTATTTACTGTTCACACAGGTACTGTGCTGCACGAGTGCATAAAAGTAAAGTACAGCTATCAAGTGAGAGCAAACTTCCCAGATAGGGTGGTGAGACCAGAATATTACACTGAAAATCAGAGTTCAAATGGCATCTTTGTGACATTAAATTGTTACCTTCACTAAAAGACTATCATTTGCCCATAACAAATGTGCAAATACCTTAAAGACATAGTGCAGAATATTGTGCAGACCACTACCTGCCAACACAACAGGTGCTGAAATATTCCGTCGATGGGATGATTTTTAAGGACTAACGAAGTTTCGTGGTCTAATTGCATAGATGTGTGCACAGATGGTGCAAAAGCTATGACGGATCCTACAGGTGGAGCAATAACAAAAATAAAAGAAAATGCCAAGAATTGCAGCAGTAGTCATTGTGCTCTCCACGGATATGCTTCAGCTACGAAACAAATGCCTGTTTCATTCAAGAAAGTTTTAGATGAATGCATTCAAATCATTAACTACATGAAATCAAGGCCGTTGAAGTCTAGACTTTTTACAACACTGTGTGAAGATATGGGAAGCCTTCATCCTTCCCTGCTTCTCCACACAGAAGTGAGGTGGCTTTCACGTGGGAATGCACTCTCTTGGTTGTACAAATTAAGAGTATAAGTCTTTGCTTTCCTTTTGGAGCATAACACCAAATTAGCAGACCTTATTAATGACGAAAATTGGCAGTGTATACTTGCCTATTTGTCAAATATTTTCTCCAAAATGAACGAAATGAATATTTCACTCCAAGGGCAAAGTGAAACAAAGGTCACTGCTATCGACAAAGTTTGAGCATTCAAGAGGAAAACCAATTTTTGGGCAGAGAGTGTCAACGAGGGGGAGGTCGAGTGTTTTCCTCTTCTCAAGGAGTTTTTCAAAAACAAAACATTGACACTTGGGAAGAATATGTTTCATCAAATCCTGGAACATCTCCAAAGCTTGATGTCATTGCTGGAGCATTATTTCCCAACAGCTGAAGATGAGAAGCTGCAGAAATATGAATAGGTGGTCAACCCATTCACTGTATCCAAAAAGCCGAACATTCTATCATCAAATGAATATGAGTTGTTGATAGAAATTGCCACAGACCCTACCTTGAAATCAAGTTTTGCCATTGACGGTTACTCACACTTTTGGATCCATTTGGATAACAAGAAATACTACCTCCTTGTTGAAGAGGCAAAATGTGTACTTCTCCCGTTTGCCACAACATAAATGTGTGAATCTGGATTCCCGATCTATGCTGCCCACAAATCTAAGTACCGAAGCCGTCTGGGTGCAGAACCAGACATCTGTCTCCAGTTGTCAAGAATTAAACCCAGTTTTTCAAAATTGTGTCAGCAGAAGCACCCTCAACCATCACATTAGTATTCCATTATTATTCCTACATCTATAATAAAGAAGAAAGTATTTTTCTTCGTAGATGCTCAGTGAACGTACCTGAACTATAACTCTGTAGGAATTTTGTTTCTGTCTTCTATCATTTACAAAATAATTATTTATTGAATTACGTTGACATTGATATTTTTGTTACAAAAATTAAAATGATCTCCAAAACTAATTTTTTTTCTTTATTATATATCCACCCTCTCAGTTAAAAATATGGCCTGCCTATACTTCAATTACAATTACTTGCTATTACTCTGACACTATATTGTGGCAACTGGCTGCGAGAGTAAACAAATTAGGACTTTTCGTGTGCCACCTTGTAAAAGGTAAACCTCCTCTGCCAGAATTGTTTCCTTTGGGAAAAAAAGTCTTATGTTCTGTGAAATGCTTTGTCTTCTTGTATAGAAATAAGAGAGTATGTTTGTTTGTTTTGCTAATTTGCTTACAGTCGAGGCTGACTGCCACGATATAGTGTCCAAGTAATAGTTGAAGTTGTCAGCAGTGGCTAAACTGTTGCCATGTCACCTGCCAGTTGCCAGCTACCAACTGACAGTACACTGTTGCAATGCTGATTGCTAACTGCCGGCTGTGGACTGGCTATGGACTGACAGCTGCTGTTCAGTAGATATGCAAAGACGTAAAAATAACTAGAATTTCTGAGCTGTTTACATGGGCATGAAAATCAATTGTGGAAGGGGAAAACGGCTTTATAAAAGCAGATTTCCAGAATCAATTTTGAAGTGTTTACCTGACCAACCAAAAGTGGAACCGAGACTTTGGCTTACGAAATCCGATTTTGGAAACGCATGTAAACTGGGTGAATGTATTCCCACACATTGCACAACAGATGTCACAATAGTCCTTTAAAGGCAATTAATTGGCCTCTTTTCTTTCGTGATGTGTTTGTATCCCGAATCATGCGTCTGCATCTTTTCTTCACAGCCGTGCGGAATGGCCGCGCAGTCTAAGGCGCCATGTAGTGGATTGCACGCCGTGTGTGTGGGTGTGTGTGTGTGTGTGTGTGTGTGTGTGTGTGTGTGTGTGTGTGTGTGTGTATAAGACTAGGGACTGATGACCTCAGCAGCTAAGTCCCATAGACTTTACATACATTTGAACATTTTTCTTCGGTTTTCACGAAAAACCACACACACACACACACACACACACACACACACACACACACACACACACACACACACACACACACATGACTGTCATGAAATATGCATGCTCCTTACCCAATAGTAGCTGCTCTTGGAGGAAGGCAGCTCCAACGTGTGAAATGTCAATTACCAAGTAATTTTAGTCAGGCTATAGTGTGCTGAACAAAGGGAGTAAATTCACTAATAAGTGTCTGGATACAGTGGGAATTCAAATTGGATCATTAATTTCAAGTTGTTTTCATTCATGTCTAAACCATAAAGACTATTGATACTTCGGGGAGGGGGGGGGGGAGGGGGGGGGTCATTGAGAACATGGCACTTGCATTAAGAAGCTTTCAGTTCCCATGGGTTTCGCTCTGAAATTTAAAGTTACTGTGCTCTTGACTGACTAGGGGTCTGCCACGGATTTTTGACTGAGGAAGGGGTCTGCCAGCTGAAAAGGTTGGGAAGCCCTGCCCTAAAGAATAGTTGGTGTCATGCAGAATTGTCGTCAATACTTCAGTCAGCCATGGACCTGAACATACTTGCTTACGTACAGAAATGTGACTGGGCCGGTGGCTGCTTGACCTTAAGTTGGCCAACTGGCAGGCTCGTGTGACCTGTCAGCTGGGATGCTGTATTGTTCCCCACTCACAGCTTGCCAGCCAGACCTAGGTGTTACATGGTGTGTCAATTGTATGGCAGTATCCATTGATATCTCCAGTGGGTTTGCAAGGGAGAGCAATAGTGTTTTCTGCATTAATGCATCAAAATTATTTTGCTAGCTTTGTTTTTCCATTTATGATGTATTGTACAAACATAACACCACAACAACACCGCTCCACGCATAAATAGTTCACAGGTAAATGACAACACCCCTCCTCTCTCCCACTAAGCACTGCTATAGGGGACTGATGACCATAGATGTTAAGTCCCATAGTGCTCAGAGCCATTTGAACCACTGCTATATAATGTGTTAGTGCATGTATTAGAAGATAACTTGCTTTATTTGTAAAAAGTGAGGCATTAAAAATTAAAATTGTGTAACAGAGTCCAGAATTTCATGATATTTAATGGTGTCCAATTTTCTCAAATAGTTTTGCACAGCGTTGGCCCAGAAAACACACTAATGGAAACTGGTTAATAGAATTTTCCTATATGAAGATATATTTGCTTTAATTTGTCTGATATCAATCATTTTGAATACCCATTCTACACCACTAACATTAAAATTTTTGTACCACCCTCACCTGCTGCCTGATTGTTTCTAGTGTTGGCTTTCAAACTATCTGTATTTAAAGCATTCAACTACACTGCACCCAGATGTCCCCATTTGTTTGGCTTTCTTATATGGAAGGAGACTGTTAACACCAATGTTATATAATTTCAGCACAGAGAAAGCAAAGCTAGTGATATTAGCTCCATTCATGCTGCATATGGCATGTGGAACAAATGAATAAAACTTTTGCATCGATAATCTGTTATGAAAGCTTATGCAGAAACATGTTAATGGGGATGGAAGTAAGAAGAAATGCAGTTAACTAATTATTCACTCCCACAAATTAATCAATTCATTTGAGGATTCAGAAGAGAAGAAATGAAAATTATGTTAATTAACACAGACATTAAACTGAAAATGTGGGCAACATGCAATTCTGTGCCTTTATTATACATTTTTCACCTTTAGATCTACACCTATAATGTGTACTAACTAGCCTGTTCATTGCCTTCATAATGTTCCCTATTTCTTTAGTGCATAAATGATGAAAAAACGATATCCATGTCAATGATGATTCTTTCAGCTCTTTTCAGCAACTTTTTTTGTGTGTTGCTGCTTGGTATTAGTAAAGTAGAACAAATTGCCACTCCTATTATGTACTGGATCCAGATTGCCAGAAGGCTTCAAATTGTATTCAAAATTGATTACCAGATGTGAAACGTGTACTTGATTATCCAAAATTTCTGTATCATTTTATGTGGCAGTGTAAATAAAAGCAAGAAGAAACCATAATGTATCCAATGGCATAACTCATTTGTACAGCAGCAGAATAAAATTATCGAATGCAGTCTTCCATTTACAGTTTTGACACTATAAACAGCATCTAAGCCAAGAGTAAACCAAGATCTTGGTCACAAATTTGTAGCAGTCCATAATACATATTTGATTGTTGAGTAATACACTGAAATGTGAATTTATCTGTTTTAATAGAGTTAAATCACTAGAAATTCTTGTAGAGTTCTGCCTGCCCCCAACTGTCATCTTTCCTTATTAGGATTTTCATGGTGCCATGAGCACAAGATGTCAAGGTAAATGAGTGTATTTGCATGGCGAAACATACAATTCTTCCATATCAACTGTTCTTGTGCATCAGTACCAAATAGGGATAGGAAAGATCTTGCAAGGGCACAAATAACAGTAATAGTAGTGTAGATGGATGTTGGACGAGGATGGTAACTGTCAGGATGCACTGTATTAAAACTCGTCCGAGTTTCCCAATAGATTTATTATTTACAGCTACAGTGCTCCATTTCCTCTCAGTCTGTGTCACTGGATCCTGCAATACTGAGGACACCACTTCGCTGTCTGTGGAACGGCTTGGCGCAGAATGGATGCCTCAGCAACCTGTGCTATGCCCTGCTGTGTGTCGGCCTTGTACGGTCACAGAGTTGTGACGACGTCAGGATGTGCTGGCAGTCGACTCAGCAGTCTCCGTCCCTGCCACCTCAGTGCCACCTGCTGGGAGCCACAAGGCAGCCACAGAGTGCTTCCTCACCGGAGTGGCTAAGATCGTGGTGAAAACAAGCGCCTGCGATCTGGCGCCTGAATCTGTGGCCCTCACCTCGGGATGCCTCCGGCATGAGTTGAGAACCAACATGACTGCCCGCAGCAGCAAGCCAGGGCGTGGCCTGCTGCTGGCTGGCTGCTGACCCTGCATTCGCCTCAGAGCGTCGAACCAGTGACCTGCTGTGGACTTGAACGCTGGTGCCCCATCTGCTGCTGCGTGTAGCTGGTGGTGTGACACGCCTCGCCATCCAGGAGAGCTGTCACACCTGAATGCCTTGTTAGTGAACCGACGCATATTTATACGCAGCTGTGTACCTCTATTTTGCTAAAGCGCCACTCCAAGTCATTTACTCATAACACCTGGGTTGGGCCAGTGGGCCACTTGTGCCTGTAACTTGCGCCATGCACACCTGTGTTTACTCTTTTTAGTGGATCTACGGCCCTGCGGCGTCCATTCTACTTCGCAACCACTGGTAACTTACTGTCAACAGGCCCATACTTATGATATATTTACTATTACTATTAGAAAACTTAGATGTGGTCTAGTCCTCTTAAAACACAGGACACGAGACAAAACATAAAAATTCCTTACTGGATGACCACTCCACTTAATGCTCGATCAACCCCTTACCTACGCATCTTACGCCCTTGGTATCCAATCCACTGGGGTTTGGACTACCTTCGGTTCCCTCTTGGAATTGGCTCTCCGCCTGATCAGAATGAAAACAACACAAAACAAAGTTAAGGCTGCGATGACACCTGGCACAGAGGTGCTCAAAACAATCGTTACTTCTCATTGCCTTTCCCTATATTGAGGGACATGCAGCACAAGCTGTTTGGTTTATATGCACCCCTCTTGCTCTGAACTGAACTGGTTTATGGATCTCAACAAACCTGACTCCAGAGTTTGATTTAACAAGGTCAGATTCTGCCTTGGCAAAAACTCTAAAGTTGCTTCTGGCCAGTACAGCTGTGGCTGTGTAACATTCAATTGCATGACTCCTGCAATTGACGCTGGTAGATGGAAGGTAGGTCCTATTATGTTAAATGCAGTTCCATTGATCAAAATTCCGCTCCCCTTGAGCTCTATACATTTCACTTTGGCAAATAACTCCCTGCTTACAACAACTTGCTACTACTATTAATTTTTCGTAGGTGGAAAAGATCCAATGCATCCTGAATAATTTCAAGCTCAATTTTAGCTCCATGATGTCCCTTGGACAGTCTGCTTCTTCCCTCCTGGCTAAAAATAACTGTACCATGCACATGTCTGGATTGGTGGCTGGTTGGCTGGACATACTGTCGTTACCTTCCCTCTATGGCAGCTCCGTAATTCCTCCCTTGTCATCTCGGCGTACTGGCTGTTAACTGCTGAGATCAGCAATACCCCCTCAGTTTTTACTTCTACAAACTTGCTCAAGGCTCATCACTTCACTTGATACAGGTGGACTGTGTAACATTGAAACCTTGTGTTTTTCCCCATAACTGAGAATAGGATCAAAATATACACTCGTGCGCAGTCGGTTGTTATCTTTACCATTGCAACATGGTAGAAAAATGTCAAATTTTGCTCAATGGGCTCCATTATTAAATATAACCCAGATGGTAGTTCCTTCTGCACCTTGCGCAACCCATGTAAATATTGGTCCGGTGGTAACAAATCGGTACTTATGTGGCCTCGCAAAACGTGATGCAGCGCTTCTTGTACATCCCACACATGGTCAGCTAAACCCTGCAGAACTCTAGTTAACACCACCCAGCTATCTAGGGCTTCCAGACGCCCCTGTAAGGTTCCCAGGTTATGATTTATTACATCTTCTGACACCTTAGCGTAATCCACTACCTGCCTTGCTAATGAACGGAGCAACCGTGTGTTATTCAGGACTCCCCCTTCCAATGTCTCTATCTGGGTTGCATGCCAAACTTCTGTTGCTCTATTCCCCTCTGCAAGTTGCCTCACCCCTTCCACCATGTTGTTCATCTCCTTTATATTGCTTTCGTCTGTTTCCAAAGACTGTTTTCAATATTTTCCCCCTGCGTTCAGCCACCCTTGTTTCTGTCTTACCCGTGACACCGCTTCCTCCATCCGTCCTACTTGCTTCCATAGCATCTCATAAGCCTCATGCAATTTCTTATACTCCCTGGCTACTTCCTTCAGCATTCCCTTGCCCTCTGCTCATTGCCTAAGCTCCGCAAACACTTCCTCAAGCCTCCTTACTTCATTCCACATTTCCCATATGTTCCATACCAACCTTAATGCCCATTGGTGACCTGAGACCACCACATCTTCCTGCCTTGAGTACAGCACACCTCCATCCATGTGCTGCACCCACAAGGTGTCCACCCTGATGATGAAGAGATGGATTACCACCAACACTCCTCCCTCTCAGTGACCTGAGGACAGGGATCTCTCTTCAAAAAGACTGCTGTCCCTAGCAGGCTCACAATACTTGAAAACATATACAACATATGAAAATACAATGCCTAATTAATCTACGCAAACCCAATTATACATAACAAGAAAACACAAAAACCTACATATACTCCATGACTTTCTGGATCGCATAGCATGTAGTACATCATGCTGTACTCTATCTTCCTGGTTTTCTCTGTGCTGAACACCTCTCTTCACTCTCTGTTTCTTCCTCTTACCTTCCTGTGACATGCCTAGAATCACATCTGGACAACCCTTAAATGGCTGCAACTGCCCAATTTGTACTATCCTTGTTCTAGTTGGCAGCTGAAGCTTAACGTTAATGGGGGATGTGGTTTCAACTACTTGGTCTAGCCCTTGATACCTCATGACAAACTTCTTCGTTTTCCCTTTTGGCGTATAGGGGCTGGATAGCATTACCCAATGCCCTGTGGTAAACTTCCTTTCCGCTTCACTGTGTCTTCCTGTCCTTCCAAAGCCTTCGTATTTGCCTTCTGTACCTGTTTCCAAACATCCCAAATTGTTCTCATGAATTGATGTACAGATTCATCAAGCCTTCCTTTATGTAGCTTCACTAAATTAAACAGTGATGGCATTTTTTGCCCGTACACTACCTCATACGGAGACAAACAAGTATTGGTATGGACTTTCACATTGTATGCATATATAATATGCTTCAAATAATCATCCCACTGATGGTAATGAGAATCCACACAAAAACTCAGGATCTTCCTAATTGTTCTGTGTACCCATTCTGTCCTTCCATTTGCCTGTGGATGCAACACGCTCATCCTCAACTTCTTTACATTCAACAAGTTACACAGTTCCTTCATTAATTCAGACATGAAGTTGGAGCCTTGGTCAGTAATTATTGTCTCCAGTACACCAAACTTCAAAATCCAGTTGTTTATTAATGTTTGTGCAAACATTGCTGCCTGTTGATTTGGCATAGCCACCATCTCCACATATCTCGAAAAATGGTCTATTATTGTCAGAATGAATCTGTTCCCCAATGGTGTTCGACTGAAAGGTCCTAAGACATCAATTCCCATGTCACTTCCAGTAATCGTTGTAGCTGTATCTGTTTCTGACTCAAATCTGCTCTCTGCGCACTTCGTATACAATTCTTGACATATTGATCCACATCCACTTTCCTACCCCTCCACCAATACCCCTCTGCCACTCTCCTATTCATCACTCTACACCTGCCATGACGAGATAACACGTGATCATGTGCTTCCTTTAAAACCTCATCTCTCAGCTTCACTGGCACTACTACCCTTGGCCTTAACTTCATTTCCCTGCACATAAGACCATCGTGTATATTAAATTGTCGCTGTGTCCCATACAATTTACAATTGTTGTCAGAGTCTTGTAATTCTTGCCATACTGCTAGGTCATAACCTATGACTTCAACTTTTGCCACCTTCCTACTCAGTGCATCCGCATTACCGTTCTTCTTCCCAGGCTTGTGCACCACCTCATAGTCGAATTCACTAAGCCTCACAGCCCACCTAGCGAGTCTAGTGGACAGATCCTTCAACCTCAACAACCACTTCAATGCAGCACTATCTGTCACTACCCGAAATCTTCTCCCATATAAATAACATTTAAAATATGTGATTCCATAGATTACGCTAAGCATCTCCCTCTCTGTTGTTGAGTAATTCCTCTCTGCTGTGGTCAACTGCCTAGATGCACAGGCTACAGGATGTTCTTTCACATCAATTTCCTGACTGAGAACACACCCTAATGCTTGATTTGATGTATTGCATGCTAGAATAAATTCCTTATCAAAATCTGGAAACACAAGAATTGGACTTGATGTTAACACTTCTTTCAGTTTGTCAAATGCTTTCTGACACTCTTCTGTCCACTCAAATTTCACACCCTTCGTAACAATCGAATCAATGGCTGTGCTAAATCTGCAAAACCCTTCATGAACTTTTGATAGAAATTGCAAATTGTGATGAATTATTACACTCCCTTAACTGTTTTCGGCTCCCAAAAATCCCTTACAGCCTGTACCAAACTCGGATCTGTTCGCACTCCGATCTTACTTATGATATGATCTAAATATTTCACTTCTTCCAATGCAAAATGACACTTCTCCAGGCTCAATGTCAAATGAGTTGCTCTTAACCTCATAA
Source organism: Schistocerca piceifrons (assembly GCF_021461385.2). Taxonomy (NCBI): domain Eukaryota; kingdom Metazoa; phylum Arthropoda; class Insecta; order Orthoptera; family Acrididae; genus Schistocerca; species Schistocerca piceifrons. Next base: position 168,608,557 of record NC_060149.1, read on the forward strand.
AGACTTTCCTTAACCACTGTCTATGCTACTCCATACTACTTGAAAACACTATAATGTCATCCAAATATAAACTGCCGTGGTTTCAAACCCCTCACACACTGTCTAGCAGCATCTGAAATGTTGCTGGAGCATTTTTCAAACCGAATGGCATTTTGATGTACTGGTAATGGCCTCCAGGAGTAAAGAAAGCAGTTTTTGGATGATCCTCTGGAGCCACCTCTAACTGATGATAACCACTTGTTAAATCCATCGTAGAAAAGTACTGGCACTGTCCTATGTGATCCAAAGTCTCCGATAATGTTTGGAATGGGGTATGCATCATTACTATCTTATTATTGAAGTATCGGTAGTCACAACAAAACCTGTATTTCTTAGTTCCATCCATAGATTTTTTTAGGTACAACGACAATGCATGCTCCCCAGCAACTATTACTATGCTCAATGATACCATCCGCAAGCTGTTGATCAATGAAATCCTCACCAATTGGCTGCAAATACCTCAGTATTCTGTATGGTTTACAGTAAACAGGTGCTTCGTTCCCTGTTGGTATCCTATGTTGAACTAATGGAGTTGCTGGTAACGGCCCTTGTGGAAAAAACAAATCCTTAAATTCCCACAACAATTCTTCCATGTGCTCTTTTTCTTCTCCTTTCAAATGTTTAACTTTGTTAGACAGTGCAGTTCTATTGGCAGTCAGTGGTTGATCAGTATGCCTACCTCTCAAACACCAGTCTTCGACATCTGATACATCCAAATTCAATACTAAAATTCCTTTTCCAAAATTCGCGTCTACAGCGCTAAAATTATCCACGTTCACAGGGACTACTCACCAGTCATTTCCCTCTTATACACGTACAATACTATGTTTCACAAAACAAACTAATGGATCCAAAAATTCATTATCTTCCAATGGTTCAATAACACATACCATACCCAGAGGTAGATTTGACTCTACACTTACCCAAAGCGACTTCCCAGTGTCACTAGACAGACACTCATGCGAATGAAGCCTTAATGCTAATGTACGCGGTTCAATTGGTTTCTTCATTACGTTGAGCGGCGCTTGCGACAGCTCTGCATCGAGAAGTTTCCCCTAGCTGAAATAACATTCCACCAAGTTCCACAATTCATTGTCCAAGGTCAATTTTGGCATGATGTTGATGCAGGAAATCTACTCCTAGGATCATGTCGTAGCCCTCGCTTACCCATGGTACTACCTCCATGCATGCATCAAATTGATCTTTGCCTATGCGAAAGTCAACTGTCACTGACCCCAAAGGTGTGACCTCCTTACCCCCCACTCCACGCAACCTATAACGTGGTGAGTCTAACTTCCTTCATCCCATTAAACTCTTAGTAGCTACTGACACTTGCACCCCTGTGTCCAACAAAATCTTAGATTTTTTAGTTCCTATGGATCCTACCACTGAACATTCCACCTCTGCATATGTATTTGTAGCATTGAAATTAAATGGGAGCTCCCTTAGGTGGGTCCTGGGCCCCCTCTACCGTTTAACGATTGTCCACCTCTACTAACTCCACTTCTCCAGCATCCACACTGCTGATTTCCACCCTTTCCTCTATTCCTCGGTGACTGGGTATATTGCCTCTGCACGTGTCCCGTACGACCACACTTATAACATTTTATACCCACCGTAAACACTGTTTGTCTATCACGTACCACTGTTGCCACGTCTATTTCCTCACGTTGAATTGTCGTCAGCTGAATGGCCGAATACACATCTTTTGGAGTCCCTTCACACACTTTCTGTGACAAATGCGCCAGTAAATACATCAAGTGCCCTTTGCTCAGCTTCCTGAAACAGAACACCATTCGCCTCATCGTTCTGACCCAATTCGTAAGTATACTCGTTAATTTCTCTTACCCTGTCCACAAATTTCTCTACCGTCTCCCCCTGCCTCTTCATCATTGTACTCAATCTCTCCCTGGAGTACCGAGCACTATTCTGTTTCTTGTACCTCTGTAAAATCCCCTCGTTCAACTGCTTAAACTGTCCCACCTTCCTTAAGGCCTCAGAACACCTTACATGTGTCTTCGCTTCACCGGTTAATCTAATCTTGGCTACATGTAACAACTGTTCATCAGACCAACCATTCATCACAGCTGAAGTTTCTAAGTCCTCCACAAATGAATGCACATCCTGAGATGCCTTGCCATAAAACGGAATAATCCAACTTGTGGTGGCTGGATCAATCTCCTGCTGTGGCACCCTAGGCAAAAGCGATTGATCCAATGCAGTTTCCCGCTCACTTCTAGCTGTTAATTCACTTCTCAACTGTGTATTGTCTGCTGTCAGTTGTGCTACCTTTTCCAACAAAATCCATACCACTTCTGGTTCCGACACATCTTGCGTCCCTGACTCTGCCATTGTGTTGCTTTCGTTCCCAGTTAGTTCCGAAACAAAACATTTAAGTACAAGAACAACCTGACTTCCTACAACTCCGTATCATCATACTCAGTATCATCATACACCAATACAAAAGTAATACCACAGAAAACAACATCTTACTGACCCAAACACACTAACACTTATTCTGACAAAAGAAAACCAGTGTATTTGAACAGCAAGTGCTCATATAGCTACCAGTGACTGAATTTCGCTATGGCGAATTGGCTGTCATACATACATCTACGTGATTACTCCATTATTAATAATTAAGTGCCTGGGTGGGGGTTCACTGAACCAGCTTCAAGCTATTTCTCTACTTTTCCACACTTTAACTGTGCATGGGAAAAATGAACACTTAAATCTTTCAGCGCACACTCTGGCTTCTTCCTTTTTTATGATGATGATCATTTCTCCCTATGTAGGTGAGCAACAACAAAATACACTGATGGAAAAATTTGCAACACCAAGAAGGAATTATGTGACATACACAAAAGTTGATAGGCTTGTTTCTGTATCTGAAAGATGATGCCTATTCAAATTTCATGCCAGTTGCATAAGAGTGGCAAGAGTAGCAGCACTGTGAGGATGCATACAAGATTTGCTTTAAATACAACTTTTAATGGTCATGAAAATGAGTTACCTTTGAGATTAGACATGGTGAGTTGTTGTTGGTCTAGAATGCCTTTAAGCCAATAAAGATGCCATTATCAACACCACACAAAGTTTGAACAAGGGCCTGTAATACAGCTGTGAGAAGCTGGATGTTCCTTCTGGGATACTGCAGAAAGACTTGGAAGGGATGAAGCCACTGTATGTGATTACTGGCAGCAGTGGTCAAAAGAATGTATCATTGCAAGAACACTGGTTTCCACCCAGCCACATGGCACTACCGAGAGTAAAGACCATCATGTTCGGCGTATGGCTCTGGCACGCCTTACTGAATTTGCAGCAGTGAATTGAGCAGAAGTTGGCACCACAGTCACACAACAAACTACTACAAACTGGTTACTTCAAGGGTAGCTCTGAGCCAGAGGCCCTGCAGCATGCATTCCATTGACCCCAAACTGCCACTGTTTGCAACTTCAGTGGTGTCAAGTGAGAGCTCATTGGGGGGGCAGGGTGGAAGGTGTGGTGTGTTTTCTGATGAAAGCTGGTTCTGCCTCAGAGCCAGTGATGGCTGTATGTTGGTTAGGAGGAGGCAAATTGAGGGCCTGTAACCAACCTTTCTGTGTACTAGACATACTGGACCTACACCTGGAGTTATGGTCTGTCTGTGGTTTTGTATGACAGCAGGAGCAATTTCATGTTTATCCCACACAATCTGACTGCAAAATTGTATGTCAGTCTCTTGATTCAACCTGTGTGCTGCCACTCATCAACAACATTCCAAGGCGTTTTTTCCAGCAAGATAACGCTTGCCCACCTAACTCTGCTGTAACCTAAGATGCTATACAGTGTGTCGCTATGTTGCCTTGGCTTTCCCAATCACCAGATCTGTCTGCAATCAAGCACATACGGGATATTATTGGACAACAGCTCCAGTGTCATCCGCAAACAGCATTAACCATCCTTGTATTGGCTGGCATTTCACATTTGCAATAGCTAACCTCACACTTACATTAACCTGGGATCTTGCATGTTAATCCGTTAAATATGTTATGTAGACAAACATATTCCCAAAATTTTACTACTCTTCATTAATTATATTTTGGTACTGCAATTTTTTTTCCATCAGTCTATTTTCACATTCCTAGGAGAAAGTTGGTGACTGAAATTTCATGAGGAGATATCCAGAACAAAAAAGCCTTTGTTTTAATGATTGCCACCCCAATTTGCTTACCATATCTATGGCACTCTTATCTCTATTTCACAATAATACAAAATGAGCTCTCTCTCTCGGAACTTTTTTGATGTCCTCTGTCAATCCTATCTGATGTGGATCCCTCATAGTCCGGAATGTACTTAATGAGCCTTAGGAATTAAATTCAGTTTGAGCAATTTGGCTGCACTGCATTGTACCTTTGCCTTACATTCACTATTGCCAGTGGATGCTCTTTAGGTCCATTAACTGTTCTCTTGTTGCTTTATTCTGTTTAAATAGTAAGCTTTGTCAGGTCACCATTCAAACTAACACTGTGACTGAACTAAATAAAAATTATAGTGAACTTTAATTCTGAAGTTAGGCTACATCATTATCGTAAGGGCCCATTCCTGCAGTAGCAGTTTGGTTGTCCCGACCAGGAAAAGACGTGGTTGCAACTCATTCTAAGGTTTATTTCAGTATTGGGTGTCCCCATAAATGTTTTGAGGCCTTAGCAGGAGACAATTAGCATGAGGTCTTTGTGGTTTAGACAGTGCATAGTAGCAGCAATACAATAGTTGTGTGTGGGAGTAAATTTGTACAGGACAGGACAGCAGCCACTGCATGGCTGCTGTGTCCATGCCAGTGCCTGTCTGTGCTGCAGGTGTCGCAGGGCTGCTGCATCCATGCTGCTGCCTACATGCAATGCAATCATCACAGTAGGCTGCTGTGCCCTTGCTGCCGCCTGACCACAAAGCAGCCACCACAGGGCCACTGCATTCAAGCCATCCCTGTCCATGCCACAGTTGTTGCAGGGCCAACCCATATCTTGGTGGCTTAGCTCAGAAATCTGGCCTCTGAATTTGTACCTGTTTACATATCTTGATAAAAAAAACTTCTGAATGCATTTTCTATGTGTTGTCATAATAATACAAAATGAATACAAGCTTTCTTCTCTCCCTCTTACTCTAATTTACCATAAACCACACAGTTAATTGGCTATTCCTTAACCTACATTTTCTGCACCATTGTGTAACGCACTAGTAAAATAAAATTACCACAACTCTCACACACAGCTCTTCTTTCTCAGTAAATTCTTTTAACAAAGCATTTAACAGAAAATAGTTTCACTCATCTGTGCCCTGAGCATAGCATTTTCTTTGCTTATCAGGTGGTTTCTCAACCAGCTGTTTTGGTACATCATCTGGAACATCTTTGCAACAAAAGTTACCCCTGTGTTTTCTCAGAAAATACATCCTTAAAACTATGCTCATACAGAAACTGGTAGTACTACCAGTCACAATACACTGTTTGATAGTTCAAATTCTTTCCATAATTTAACACTAATTAAAGACTGTCTATGCCTTGCAGTGTCATGTTTTATTGTGCCTTTTCCCATGAAAACCAACTTACTTGTATTGTGCAGATAGAATCTTAATGATGTTGTATGCAGTTTAAGTGATTCTCGTTTCATGATAACATAAGCTTGCAACAGTGGATCATTTGCAGCAGTCTCTTTGGACTTAAACAATGTCTCCCTGAAAAAGAACAATTACATGACATTTTTTCTTGCCCTCAGTACCTATAAGTAAGCCTGAACAACTTCTTACTAGTCCTCATTCACACATTCACAAAAGGATTCAGTCTTGTTGGCTTGATCATTAGCCCTACATGCATGTTTCCTCTTTCTTCTCCATGCCCCCTGCCCCCCCTTTCTTTGCAAGAGGTGGCATCACCACAAATGGCAATGAACCTATGTCTCACAGAAATCAATGCATCTGTACTACTTCATCATCCATGAAATTCACAACATATCTAACATCATCAATAGCTTCCTGTGCATGCTCCAAAGCATTTACAAATGAAATTACCCTCTGCAGTGGCACTCTGCATGACACAAAAAAACATTGGCACAGCTACTTCCCTGTACATCTTGCCCAGTCTCCATGGCATCCGAACAAAAACCGTTATTCACCAATGGGATAGATACTACTTAGCCTAAATCAATACCACCTATGTTGCTACTCACACACTCATCTACCTCACTACAGCACATACTTACATTGTCTGACTCAGTATCTACTTCAGACTCCACACCCTCTCATGACATTGGAGCTGGTAATTTTACATTAGCCTTGTTAATTTCTACAATGTTAGTACTGTGCACACCACTTAAACTTAGATCATTAACTTCTTTTCCTTATGTCTTGCTTCCATGCAAGCTCCCATGTATCTTAACTGCTCATGCTCCTTCAAAATTCTATAATTCTTTACTGCTGGATAAACATTCTTGATATTCTCAGTCCACTGAGAGTCAGATTGCTGTCATGTTTTCTCTGCTTCCTCTGGCATAGCTATAGGCCAATCTCATTTTCTTTTCTTCTCAACTTTTGCTCTCTTTGCTTCTACAGCCTCTACTTATTTACACATATTCACATTGCTTGCTTGCAACTGAGCTACTTCAGCTGATATCAGTCAAAATGTTTCCTCCAGGGTACTGAAAACAACACAGTTGCCCTTAAAATAATGACACAAAATGACAAGAGAGCAAAATAAAATTATGATGAGGATCCTTAAATATACTACTGGCATGACCCTTGTTATAACACAACCCTCCATCTTAATGGCTACTCAAGACTATAACTCAACATACTTAAACATAATGATCCATACTCTGTGCTCAAAATAAAATACATTGCCCGTTCCAAGCAGCACAAACCAACACACATTTTTTACAGTTTTCAGAACACCATCTGCATTTACCCCCTCATACTGTACATGCAATTACAACTAGATACCTGACCCTTGCAGTCAAACAAAAGCACAAAAAATAACACTGCACTTTCCATACTGATGCTGACAAATTTGCAACCGTGTAGTAAAGCCATCTACTTTAGGGAAGTGGCTAGTGTGGTTCCTTTAACTCTGAAATGTAGAGATGATAGACCTTCCTGACACCATATTGTTGAGGATCTCAACAGTGACAGAAGAAACGGCTGGGCATGGGTCTGGACAAGGTACCGCTAGCCAAGCAGCTATCAGTCGGAATACACGTTCCACTGGGGAGGTCGATGTCACCTAGAGGTAGTCACCCAGTAGGTGAATTGCCAGTGTGAAGACATTGGCTGGTCTGTGTATGATCAGACAGATGCCTGCAGCTTCTGGAGCTGAAGTCCAGAGTAAGTGACTGGCTGCACCATCATGTATTGTGAAATTTCCACCTCAGTGTTAGAGGCCAGTACCAGTGGTGTAACTTGGAGAGACTGATTCGAGCACTATTTCTGGGAACCAGGCTGGTTAATGTTTTCGTCTCACCAGCACTTTAGCCCAAAAACCAAAGCAAATCATCACTCTCACTTATCACTGTGAAGCAATAGAAAATTCACTTGATCTGCTTTTCTTCTCCAGCCACCTCTTCTGACCACTCCGTTGTAGCTAGAGGTGCATTAACTTTGTTTTTCAGAAGTGGGGGCAGGTGTCTTCTGTAGCATCAGTGTACAGAATAAGTACTCTTGCACTCTGAATATGTCTTCTTCATAATGCATGGTCACCATAATGGCAGTACCTCTCTACCTGTGATATAGATTTGCTGCATTGGTGTTAGCAGTTTTGGGCTCCAGACAAGGTTGTGATGCAACAAGGGTTCTGTACCAAACCTTTCAGCAGCCAGAATAAATATTGTGCAGTAGATTTCTAGATTGTCCATTTACAAGCTGAGTGGTTGGCACAGATGTCTGTCGTGAGGAGGACCAGAGTTTGATTCCTGGTACCGCCGAGGGTTTTTCCTTAGTGGGAGGACTGGTATGGGGTGCACTTAGCCTCTTGATGCCAATTGAGGCACTACTTGAATGTGAAATAGCACCTCCACAGTCTGGATAGTCATCAAAATGACCAGGAGATTGGTGTGCTGATCATGTGCCCGTCCATGCCACAACCACATGAAGCCATACGGCAGAGAATGACAAGCCACCAAAATGAGGACAGGGACTGGAGAAACAGACAGCAGTAAGAGAACAGAAATTATGGGGGAAGGAGAGAGAATTTTGGTCAGAGAAGAGAGAATAAAAGAGAAAGGTGTAGACAGAATGCCCACAAACTGCAAATTTTCAAGACAGACAACTGGAAAACTACCTGATGCCTCACTTAAGGTCCACAAGGACATTAGTGACAATGCAATGAACAGGGTCAGGCAGAATTTCAATAGGGTGAACAATGACCATGGAAAGAAATGGAAGGTAATTGTTACACGCAAAATGTATGAATTTTTGGATAATGAGATGTGAGGGGGGCAGGGGAGCTATAAGGCTATGTATGAGATTTACCTGAAAGGAATGAGGTGGGTGAATTAGAAGACGATAAGAATAATATGAGTGTAGCTGCAATAAAAATCACTGAGATGTTTGTGACAGAATTAGCAGTTCTGTCAGAAAAGGAAACAGATGTTAACATGAAACATAGGGGCGAGGTAATTAATAGCAATGGAACTGATTCCAAGGCAGTAATGTGTATTGATGCAGAGGCGAATAAAGAGGGAAAGTCTTGAAGCAAGTTCAGATCGGAGCATGTACTGTAGTGGATAATATTAATGATAATGGTACAGTACATGAAGAGCTAAATATTAATGATATGCCTGTACCAATAAGTGCACATGGTAATTCTAATGGAACTGATGATGACCTGGTGAGTGAAGCAGGAGTAAGTTGCAATAATGAAAATGGTGTTAATGCAGGTTGAAGGTATTTGTTTTTGTGGAGGGAAACTGTATGTTTCTGGATAACAATATTAGTAGTGACTGGATGGAGTAGGAGAACTGGCTGTCCTCTAGTGAGATGCATAAAATATTAACTCCTGAAGAATGGAATAAATTAAAGTTTCCAGGAAGCTGGAGGAACTGAGTGAGGAGTACAATTCTGATGAAATATTTAGTGATTTGTTTAAGGTGCATGCAGGTATTGTATGATGTTGCTGTTTCTGTTGTTGTTGTTGTTGTTGTTGCGGTCTATTTGTCTCATAACACACATAATCTAGATCTTTTGATACAGGTACAGGAGACAAGTCAAATTGTGGTTCACCATAAACAAAGTACAGCTGATGTTAACAAACAGCATAATAATAATAACACAATTTTGTTATACATACAAACAATAAAATCTAACACTTAATTACCCCTTGCTCAAATCATCATTTCATCCTCTATGAATTCTTCTATTGAATTGTAGCATTTTTAAAATTTCTGGTTTCATACTAAATATGTTTTTGCCCATTAACTGGTTGTGTATTGTCATCCCCATATACTGTGGAGTCGTGTGGAATTTTCTTTTGTAGTTACAGTAGTCAAGATACACTACTTGAACTTTCCCAGAAAATTATCCCATATCTAATGACAGATTCAAAATAACTATGATAAGCAATTTTTCATGTACTCAAAACAGTGCAATTTGCTAGTATTTGCATTGCAAATGCAAAACTGCTTAGTTTATTTGATAGGAAGTCAGTATGTGTATTCTAGCTTATGTTCTTGTCCACATTTAGTACCAGGAATTTGACCATGTCCACTTCTTTCATAGGTTGATTGTTATGTTGTATTTTAAGTTCCACACATTTTGAATGTTTGGTTTTGAAATGTACCAAATGGGTTTTTGCAATGTTCAGTTTCAACCCATTTAACTGAACCAGTTTTATAAGGTACCCAGTGTGCTTACAATGGAGCTCAGAATTTTTTCTGCGTAGTCATCTTCAATTAAAACAGAAGTATCATCTGCAGACAGAACTGATGGAAAATTTATACTTATGGATAAGTTATTTACATGGAATAGGAACAGGATTGGCCCCAAAAAGGGAACTTCACAGGACACATTGGGATACTGTGCTCCATTTAGAATAATGATTCATGGCATCTGAGGTGATAGTTACCATTTATTTTCTGTTGTGTAAGTGTGATGTTAGCCAATTTAGAGCACTGTTCTTAATCCCATATTTGTCTAATTTGTAGATAAGCAAGTTATGATTCATGGAGTCAAATGCTTTTGTGAGATCACAGAAGATACCTGCAACTTTTCTCCTGTGATTTGCCTATCTTTTCATTAAAGTTATTCACTGCATCCAGAGTGTTTTTTCCTTGTTGAAATTAAAATTGGTTACTTATAATAATATCATTCTTTACAATAAAGGTTTTGATTTGGTTTGCAGTTACTTTCTCTGACACTTTTGATGGGACTGGAAGAATAGAAATAGGCCAATAATTTCCCAAGTCTTCCCTCGTCCTTTTCTTGAACAGAGATCTGACCTCAGCACACTTCAAAATATCGGGGAAGTATCCCTGTTCAAAAGACTTGTTGAATATTTTAGTCACGGGAAGTGCTATTATGCCACACACTGTTTTAATCACTTTAGTGGGTATCCCATCCCACTGTGGTGGTTCGCCTTCTTTTTCTCGTAGTTTGTTGTCCTTGGTGTCAATGTATTGGCTAAAAAAATTTGGAGTAGAAGTGCAGTACTGTCTACTGTAAATGGTGTGGCCACAGGTACACATTTATTACTTTATTACTAGATCTGTGTCTTTTACCAGCCATGACTGGACAGACTGCGTCAAGATTAATTACATATATAAATTTAAAAAATATTCACAAAATTAAGACATTTATACTAAATAGAAACATTATTTGTTTGTCCATTCACTTTGGTCACTATTAAAGAATTCACTAATGGAGTACAATGGGCGTTCTTTCAGGTTCTGTGCTACTCTACTTCTGAATGTTCCTAGCGGCAGGGATTGCACTTCTTGAGGCAGTGAGTTGAACATCTTTAGGGCAACCACTGGAAAGCTGTCTTGCATTCCCATCAGTTGACACCTGGGTATTTTGATGCTCCTCTTGTTACGGGTATTGTAGTTGTGTGTATATCTTGCCTCATGCTGAAGACTCCTTGGTTTTCTTTCACACTGGTGAGACATAAAAACACATACTGGCTGAAGACTGTCATAATTCCTAACTGCTTGAATATAGGCCTGCAGTGCTCCTGTCTTTTGCTTGATGTGATTATTCTGAGAGCTTTTTTCTGTAGAATTAGCACATCCTTACAATCTGCAGAATGTCCTCATAACAGTAGGCCATAATTGATGTGGCTATGGAATAGGGCATAATATACTGTTATGAGATATTGGTCACTAAATACACCTTTTAACCTCCTCAGAAGATATATTACATGGGAGAGCTTGGAGCACATGTACACTGTGTGTTTGTTCATTGTTAGTTTCCTGTCTATCATGAAGCCCAACAGTTTGACAGCCTCCATATTATCATGGCATCTGATGTTGTTAAGGGTGCATATCAGATGTGTTTTTTCTTCATTCATTTTCATTTTATTTTTGATGAACCATTCTTTAATATTTTGGAAGAGTACATCTGTTTCTTGGAGTGATTCTGCAGCAGTTCTTCCTTTGGCAAGAAGGGTGGTGTCATCAGCAAACTGTAACATATTGTTGTTATAACCCATATCATTGACATAAATGAGGAACAGAAGAGGCCCTATGACGGACCCTTGGGGTACTCCATGTTCCAGCTTTTGTTCTTGAGATGTTGCTCCATGAATTGATACCACTTGTCTCTGGTTTTCCACATAAGACTGGAAAGTTGCCAGAACACCACCTCCGACACCATAACATTTCAATTTATTGTGCAGTATCTTGTGGGAAATGCAGTCAAATGCCTTGCTAAGATCGCAGGGTGTCAGTGCCACACTTTCTCTGTCTTTGAATCCTTGCCTTATTTTTCTGGTTAAGTCCAGTGCTGCTGTAAACGTTGACTTTCCCTAGCGAAAACCATGCTGTGTGTCCTGGAAGAACTTATTTACTTCAAAATAATTCTGTAACTGGAGTTTCATAACAGACTCCATAACTTTAGCTAGAATAGGAATGATAGAAATTGGTCTGTAGCTGGACACTTCACTCGGATCACCTTTTTTTTTGATTGGTACTGTCTGTGCTAGTTTAAGAAATTTTGGGAAGACACCAGAGGATAAGCATTTGTTAATTGCTATAGATAATGGTTGAGCAAGCTCTAGAATAATTTTCTTTAGCATTGTGCAAGATATACCATAGATATCTTCACTCTCTGAGTTCTTGTATGACTTAACTATTTTTACGATATCCTTAGGGTGCTCTTCCTTCCAATTTTCAAAAGTACTACTGGTTATGTTTCTCATGTGACTTGTGGGGACTAAGCCTGAGTCAGGTATTTCATTAATTGTATCTTTCACTATCCTAACAAAGTACTGATTGAAGGTATCAGGGCTACCAGAATTTAAGGCTGAGGTGGGTTTTTTTCTGCACTCGTTTACCAGATTCCAAGCTGCTTTGCGTGGATTGTGAGCCTCTTTAATGAACCTGTCATTGTATCTCTTTTTTGCCTCCTCCACTTGCTTTCTGTAAATTCGTTTGGCTCTTACATAGTTACAATGAAGCAGGTCTCTAGATGAGAGATCTCTAGCTACTTTCATATGGTCCCTGAAAAGTAGCACAATGCATTTTAATTTGTTTAGCTCAGGGGTATACCACATCTTCCCTGTAGTAGGTTTGTCCCTTCCTTTAGCTTTACCTGTAGGATACTTCTTGTGGATTTCTGGAAATAAATCAACAAATTTAGCTTTTAATGATTGGAACAGACATTTGAATGAGGCACTGGCCCCAATTCCTGCAATTTTTTGCTGCCAGTTTACACTTGACAGGGCTATTTTAAGATCATTTAGTCTTTCTTCTTTTATGATCCTTTTACTAAATGTGTAACTGAAGTGCCATGATCTTGGTTGCAGTTGACTCGAGCATTTCATACTTATTTCCATTACTAATGCACTATGGTCAGCAATCATTGGTTCAACTATACCAATATTATAGTCCCAGATATTGCATTTCACAATACTTTACTTTCACTTTTCATACACCCCCCCAACCCATATACACATTTAATATGGCCAGTGCACTATTGTTTAACTTACGATAAGCCTCATTAATAGTTTTCAGGCAAACATCGACATACTGCGACAATAGTTTCCTGTTGAACATCTATGAGCAGTAAAAACCACAAAGTTCACATTTCTTGAACAGAAAGGTATGATGGAGCAGACACTGTCATTATTTTAACACACGGCCTAAATGTGTAACACTTATTTCACAGTTAATTTGAAGCATTGTTGTTGTTCTAATCAACACAGGTTTCTCATCTCAAACTTGGCGGTGGACTGACTGTCTCGTGACCGAAAATCAGGCCGTTATATATCCTCACAATAATAGGTGATGAAACTACACATTGTTCGAAGTTAAATTTACAGAAATTACAATTAAAACTTAACTCACTAAATTAACTGAATACTTTGAAAAATTCCATCTTTTTAACAGTTTCTTCTACTACAAGAGTTAAGCCAAATTATTTGTTTAAATCATGAAATTAACATATATAGTTATGAGAGCCAAATAGTTAAAATATAGTTAAATTGCTAGTGTTTCGTCTTCCAAACATTCATAATTATTACAAAATTTATATTTGTTTATATGTCAACAACAGAATTTGAGTTATGAAACAATTACTGATTTCACCCTATAGCAAAACATACTAACCAGGAATAGTCAAAATAAATTAGCAAATCAATTACATACATAAAACTAAGCACAAAATTAGATCTGGTGTTATATTCTTTATGCCTAAGGGCCAACCTTTCTCTTTTATGAAAATGCTGATTATACTCATGTATGTTAATGGTAATTAGTTCAAAAATGAAAAAAAAAAAAAAAGAATTTTGTGGAGGCAGATGGCAAAACAAGAGGGAAAGTAAAAATATCCCAGCTTGCTTCGTCACACTACTCATCCAGAGTTTCTATTTTTAAATGATAATGTAACATTTTCCACATTCTTTATTGTGATTTTTTTTAAATCCATAAGATACCCAGCTTCTTAGTGGATTCCAAAGGGATGTACTTTCCTCTGGTACTCTGTTACATCAACATCTGACTTTGCCACTTTTGTGAAGAATTCATTTAAAAACTCTGATATTTGAGCTGGATTTGACAAAAGACCACACTGCCCTTGTTTTAATTTTATGTTGTATAAGTACAATAAACTTCGTTTTTGCCATTTGTTTGGCTGCCTTCACAACTGTTTAAAATATAGCTTTATAATGATGAACACACTCAATAAAATGTCTGTTTTCGTTATATTTCAGTTCATTGTGAAGTTTCCTCTTCCTGACACCAGAACTTTTTACACCCCGGTTTATCCATTTAAGTTTATTAGTCATTATGTTGCATGTGGTTTTAAGTGCAAAAGTTTCATTAAATATTTCAAGAACGCTACTTAAAAATTGCTAAGGTTACTATTACTCAAAATACAGCAGTTGTAAGGCCAATAAACCTCTCTCACTTATTTCTAAATGTAATTGATTTTTTTTCATTGAAGTTCCTTTTGATGGAAAGGTACATAAAGGTAATGTGTAATGGGCAAAGAAAGTAGAGAAGAAATAGAGACTGATTTGTTGGAAGAAATGGAGCTGAAGAGGTTGGTAACTATAAAAGTTTATCTTATTATCAATGTAAAATGGAAGAAAATAGTGAGTATTGCATTGATAGATTCTGGATCTAGTATGTCAGCTGTATCTGAGTCATTTTGGCAGCAAATTAGGTGTGGAGGTTTGGTGGAATTGCCTGTAACTGGTGTTAAGATTAGAGAAGCAATTCGGGCATGTAACAAACCAACTGAGAAAGAATTTTTTATAGAATTTGAATCTGATGGAAATTGTTCTAAAACAAGTTATGTCATTCTTGGTTTGGCAATGATCATAATTTTGGGAAGAGAGTTTATGTGAAAATGTATTATGCGATTACATACACAGATAGAATGGAAGTGATAGCTGAAGTTATCAGAATAAAAGTGGAAAGAGAAGGGAGTTGAATGATTCTGTGTGAATCAGAGTGTGTGCATGTAAATTATGCTGTATGTAGCTGGAAGAATTTTGAGGGATGTTTGCTTGTTCGTGAGAATACATATGTATAAGAAGACATATGGGAAATAAGATTTAATTTATGCAATAGAAGTATGTGCATGCTAGGTGTAAGTGAAGATTTGAGGAAAGTAAACACTGATATGGGCAGACAAAAATGGTTGTTCAGCCTGCTTAATGTTGTGTGTGTCAGCTGAAAGTAAATTGGAGGTTTATGACTATGGATATTTATGTGGACATGAACGCCAAAATATGGCACTGGGAAGTTAAGTTTGGTGCATGGGTATGGAATTGTTAGTGGGGATGCTGATATGAATCATGATTATTGAGGAATGAGCAGAGATTTGGTTTGTATATTCATTGTTATAGTCATGAAAAAGAGTAAATTGTGGATGTGAGTATGTTTGTTAAACTTAAACTTTACTTTGAAGCATGTGGAAGATTATAAAAGTACACAGATATTTTAATTTTATATTTATGTATTGCAATTGTTGCTTGAATAAGTCTCAATTGAGAGCCAAGATCAGAGGATACATCATGATCCAGGGAAGGGTCCATGTCGCCTGATCATGGGAAACTATGAGTCTGCTCATCTGAGCAATCAGTTATTTGGGATTGATTGTATATTTCATAGATGGTGTGATGGCGATAGATGTACAACACTGCTGTCTGTGCCTGTGTTCGTGGAGGACAGACTACAGTGCAAGAAACTGGCGATCTCCAGCTGAAAACACCAACAAACAATGCACAGCAACCTCGTGAAGATAGTACTTAATGCAATGAAAGTATGTTGTTGTGGTCTTCAGTTCAGAGACTGGTTTGATGCAGCTCTCCATGCTGCTCTATCCTGTGCATGCTTCTTCATCTCCTGATACCTACTGCAACCTACATACTTCTGAATCTGTTTAGTGTATTCGTCTCTTGGTCTCCCTCTACGATTTTTACCCTCCGTGCTGCCCTCCAATACTAAACTGGTGATCTCTTGATGCCTGTACAGAAAAGAAGAAATATGAGCTTAAATGAAAGTCATGAACTATGTGAAATCTGACTCAAATACAGCACAATAAAAAGACCAATTCAGTAAAATTATTAATATATTTATACAGCAAATATTAACACAGTTATCATTTATATGTAAAATTGTTGATAACAACAGTAAAAAAAGCTACACATACATTATACAGGGAGTATCAAAACAAATCATCTGATTTTAAAAAATCATAACTATTATATTATTTGAGATAAGTGCATGAACAATGTACTGTTGGAGTTTTACACGGTTCCTGCTAAGCAGCATCAGTATGCACCCACTTCAGTTCTAATAAAAATGGCATTGAAACAGCAGAAAGCATTTTGTGTTCTAAGTCTTGCGCAGTGCGGGTCAGTAACAACTATTCAGCATGATTTTTGTACTAGGTATGATGTGGATCCGCCTACAGCAGAGAGCATTTGATGATGGCATGAACAATTCTGAGAAACAGGTTGTTTCTGTAAAGGCAAATCACATATACACTAATTGTTATAAATAATATATTTAATACGTATGAAACTTGTCCCAAACAAAGAGTTCTCCACAGGTACTCTATATATTAGCATCAGCATTATTATTTCTTGTGGAGGTGTATAAAAGATTCTGTTTATGTGCCTCCATTACTAACAATAATGAATGAAGTGACATCACATAACATTTGTTTAAAGCATTTTAATAAATTTATATATGTGAGACAACTGTTCAAGTAGCTTAGTATGGCAACATCAAGCTGAATAAAGACACAAATTTGACCAGCTATTGCCATTCAATTTTATGATGTATAGAATATAATTCAAAGTTGACTATTCTGTGACGTTTAACACGTTGACTGCTATGAAGCTACTGGTGGCCACAGCAGAGCCTTATGCCTGATGATGTGTGCCTGCTTGCAGCCACAACAGTGTGTCACACCTGACGCCACAGCCTGGCTTTGTGGAGAAACGTCCATCACTATGTGCAGCAGCCAACGTGTTAACATGTAATAAAGTAATATCTGTCAACAAATGGTTGAAACAGGTATATATTTGTTTGGAACATATATAGATTGTAAAATACATACTCATTAGAATGATGGTATAGCTCCAAGGTGTTTGCTTAATTAGAATTATTTTGATGTGTACTTATTTGGGACTCAGTATAACAGTGTTGCACTTAGAAAATATTTGGACTGTGAGCGCTAATACAGCAATCAGTGACAGAACTTTGTCGTGCACATTGGTTTTCATATACAGTCTTGAATGAAGCTATTGAAATCATGTAAATGTTTGTATCAGTTGTCACAAGTCCATGCTGTGACATGTTTGTGCCTGTACTGTTCTTCTTGTAATGCACTGATGATGACTATGTTATAGTCAATATCTAGATATGCAAAAACTATGAATTTCAGTGACTGACTCTTGTCCTCATTTACACTTTAATATTCAGTGGTCACTGTGCACCATCAGTATCCCATGGATTCCAATTTATTTTATGTAATTCAGTTCAAGTGACTTGGACAAACTTCAAAATTCGATTGGCTTAAATTCATTATTGTCTGCAAATGCACCGCTAAATCAGTTAATTGATCTCTTATTGCTTTACATTGTTTAAAGATCAGACTATGTAAGACCATAATTCAAAGTAACATTGCAACTAATCTGAATAAATTGATAGTGAACTATAATTCTGTTTCATTATCCTGAAGGATCATTCCTTTATTATCTCCTATATTTATTAATCCATTCATTTACTTGTGTTGTTTTATGAAATTTTCACTGAATGTCTGCTAAATATGCCATATGAATAATAGATACTCCTATAAGGGCTTAACAGTGCATGACTGAACCCCCTAATTTGCAGATGATCCACATACAAATTAAAGGTCATGTTTACAGCCTCTGTTGGACAGATGGCAACAAATTGATCCTGCCTGGCAATTAAAGTGTTATTACTATGAGACAACTCAGAATTGTGCCCACTACCTGTGGTCTTCCTAGTCTATTATTACACCAACAGAGAGGTCCTCTTGGGCTTCTCTTTACTAATTAGCTTCTAGTTGATAGTTTGAGGACAGAGAAGTTACAGCATTAGAAAATTGCAGCGAAATGCAGGAAGATCTGCACTTGGTGCAGGGAGTGGCAATTGACCCTTAACATAGACAAATGTAATGTATTGCAAATACATAAAAAGAAGAATCCTTTATTGTATGATTATATGATAGCGGAACAAACAATGGTAGCAGTTACTTCTGTAAAATATCTGGGAGTATACGTACGGAACGATTTGAAGCAGAATGATAATATAAAATTAATTGTTGGCAAGGCGGGTGCCAGGTTGAGATTCATTGGGAGAGTCCTTAGAAAATGTAGTCCATCAACAAAGGAGGTGGCTTATAAAACACTCGTTCGGCCTATACTTGAGTATTGCTCATCAGTGTGGGATCCATACCAGGTCGGGTTGACAGAGGAGATAGAGAAGATCCAAAGAAGAGCGGCGCATTTTGTCAGAGGGTTATTTGGTAAACGTGATAGCATTATGGAGATGTTTAGCAAACTCAAGTGGCAGACTCTGCAAGAGAGGCGCTCTGCATCGCGGTGTAGCTTGCTGTCCAGGTTTTGAGAGAGTGCGTTTCTGGATGAGGTATTGAATATATTGCGACCCCCTACTTATACCTCCCGAGGAGATCACAAATGTAAAATTAGAGAGATTCGAGCGTGCACGGAGGCTTTCCGGCAGTCGTTCTTCCCGTGAACCATACACGAGTGGAACAGGAAAGGGAGGTAATGACAGTGGCATGTAAAGTGCCCTCCACCACACACCATTGGGTGGCCTGCGGAGTATAAATGTAGATGTAGATGTAGATGTAGAATAGGTAATTAAAAGGAAAGAAAACTAAGGTTTCACACACTACCAACTACAATATTATTAGAGACAAAGCGCAAGGTCTGATTCGACAGTAATGTTGAAGCAAATCAACAATTTCCTTTTTCAAAGGATTTATGCTAACATATCTAATTTAGAAAGTTAGATCAACTATGGATAAGATCTATTCTTTCCAAATGAAAATCGATTTTCTTAACCATTTTTCCAATTTATTATTAAAAGACTGTTCATTCTAATATGTGATAAAGTTGAAATATTTCATCTTTGAGGCAGGACTATGTTTTCTTGATCTTAGATATAATGACATGTTGTTAATTGCACAGTAGATGTAGGAGCATATTGAGGACAGTCAAATCTAGTCATCAAGTACAGTTTTGGCAGATTTCATGTAAAACAAAGTGTCATATGTAGTACTCGCATCCACTATGAGAACACCAGTTATTACTGTCTTCTGTAAGTGAGTTAATTGTTCATGCTTCTGCAGCAGATATCTTTGATGTGAAACAAACTGACTGGGATCGTGATACCCAAGGCAGTTTTTATTGCAGTGTAATGAAGGAAATGTCATTTACAGCTGTGCAAATTCTTTCCTAAAACAGTCAAATCACCTTATGCAGTGCTGAGACTAGCATGATGAGGAGTTGGAGAGAGTTGCTGTAGTGTGGGCACCTCTTGACTCCCATGTTACAGGCTGGCCATTTCTGGCTGCATAGTTGTATGTGTATGTGAGATTATGTAGGATGGCTTATCCAGTATTGCAATGAGTGCAGAGTTCACAATGTTTACTCAACAAGAACATTCCTTATTACTCAATGCCTTCCATACAGTGCTTTAATGTCAGTGGCCCAGAAGAGAGGTGTGGTTAGTAGGCAGCCCATGATGAACCCAGTGGAATGCTGCAGTAGCCCAGCAAAAATGGCTCTGAGCACTATGGGACTTAGCTTCTGAGGTCATCAGTCCCAGTAGCCCAGCAGCAGCTGGCAGCGATGGTGCTCTTGCCAACCCAGGAAAGTGTCAGTTCCATGATACAACAAGTCAGTGGCAGGTGTCTGCTGCCTGTAGCCCATGCCAGCTAGCAGAAAAGTGCCAGTGCCCCAAGTACAACTTGAAACCCTCAGAAACTGGCTGCAGTGTCAGGCAATGGCATCCGCAGGGTGGCCTTGTCTTGATGGATGCAGTTTGAAGCCTGGAATCATCGGGGATGGCTGAAGGCTCATAGACCAGTGGCTTTATTTAGTTGTTGACACTGCTCAGTGAGGTTGTAGTGACTAAAACTGTACATAAAACTGATGAATGGCATGGAGACTGCACCAGTCGAATGGAAGACACTGAAGGAATGCTGCTACCAGCTTACCTGGGAGCATTTATACTCCTCCTTGTCAGGTGTGTTATGATAAGAAGGCTCCTGTCACACAGTCTGCTGTGCAAATACCACATTGTACTACACCATGTAGCAAACCAGTCACCCACTGATGAGAGAATGCTGTGTTAGGGTGCTGCACCAGCACTTTTGGAGCAACTGGTTGCAGAATTATGTTGGTGACTGGTCCGGATAACTGTTGGTCACTTTATAGGAGGTAGCTTCAGCCTTCTTGAACGCATAACAAAGTGCTCATAGTTAACATACACCACAATAATTAAAATGCTTGGAGCACAGCTTCCCAAAACAATATGCAGCTGCTATAATGATTAATATTGAAGGCAAATTTTATAGGCACTGGTGGCCTGTTATATTTGTGCAGCTCCAAATACCTAAAGATTTTTGTAGTAATTTGGTGAACTACTGAAATGGATAAACCATTCACTGACACATAATGATCCAATTCTTATTAGCCTTACCTTTAAAGATGAAGTTGTAGACAGAATTGTCAAATATGCAATATGTTGGTGTTTTCAGAAACCTCCAGGGGAAAAGCTGGAGACAAAAGCAACATCTGTCAGCTCTTTGACGCAGCAATGATGCATAAACAACAAATACATATTTGCAGTCCATACTGCTCTACCATGGGTAGCTTTTGGAGATGAAATAATGAAGACAGCAGAGGATCAAATGGGTAAAAACGATGAGGCCCAATGAAAATCTTTGGATAACACATGGGATATTGAATTTAACTAATGATAGGAGAAAATTTAAAAAAATACAGTAAATGAAGCAAGGAAAAGGTAATACTCAAGTCCAGACAATAAGACTGACAAGAAGTACAATATGGCATGACTAAAGGCAACAGAGATACCACCTTTAGCAAAATAAAAGAGACTTTTTGGAGAAGTGAGAAGCAGCTGTAATGAATATCAAGAACCCAGTCTAAGTAGATAAAGATGAGATGGGGGATATAATACTCTGAGAATAATTTGACCACACACTGAAAGATCTAAGTTGAAAAAGGCATCCGGGATAAATGATATTCCTTCAGAATCATCGGGAGAGTCAGCCATAAGACTGTTATAACTGGTCCACCTAGTGTGCAAAAGGTACGAGACAGGCAAAGTACCCTCAGACTTAAAGAAAAATGCAATAATTCCAATTTGATAAAAGGCAGGTGCTGACAGATGTTAATATTAGTGAACTCAGTTTTGTAAGTCATGGTTGCAAAATACTGTCATGAGTTATTTATAGAGGAAGAGATAACTGGTAGAGGTTAATCTCAGGGAAGGTTAGTTCAATTCCAGAGAAATGTATGAACATGTGAGGTAATATTGACCACAAGTCTTACCTTAGAAGGTAAGTGAAACAAGAGCAAACCTACATTACAGCATTTGTAGTGATGTGTCAACAGAAGTGCCGACACAGTGTGGTTTGAGGAGACCGAAATACACACTATAAGCTCACGCAGGATGGCGTGAGGTCTGAAACAGGATATGTAATGAATGCTATAAAGAAAAGTACGTAGCTTCTGGAATACTTAACTTTAATCCATCCTTGGTACATCGCTATTGATGAGACATGCGTCATACAATAACTATCAATTGCTATGTAAGGCTAATGGCACCTTGCTAGGTCGTAGCCATTGACTTAGCTGAAGGCTATTCTAACTATCTGCTCTGCAAATGAGCGAGGCTTCGTCAGTGTGCATCGCTAGCTATGTCGTCCGTACAACTGGGGCGAGTGTTAGTACGTCTCTCTAGACCTGCCGTATGGTGGTGCTCGGTCTGCTTTCACAAAGTGGCGACACGCGGGTCCGACATGTACTAATGGACCGCGGCCGATTTAAAGCTACCACCTAGCAAGTGTGGTGTCTGGCGGTGACACCACATGTAGATTTAGAGAAAGCTTTTGACAACATTGACTGGAAATTGCTGTCTGAAATTCTTAAGGTATCAGAGATAAAATAGGAGTAGAATGTTATGTAAAATTTATACACAAATTAGGCTGCAATTTGGAAGGGAAGCAACAGTTGAGAAGGAAGTAAAACATGGTGTGGCCTGTCCTGAATGTTAATCAGTTTGTACATTGAGCAGGCTGTGAAGGAAACCAACAAGAAATTCGAAGAGAAACCAAGGAGAGATTTATAAGGAGAATTAAAGTTCTAGGAGAACAAATCAAAAAAACCTGAGGTTTGCTTATGAAACATTAATTCTGTCCAAGACAGCAAAGGGCTTGGAAGAGCAATTGAATGAAATTGATAGATCTTGAAGAGAGGTTATAAGATGAACATGACCAAAAGTAAAACAATGGCAATGGAATGTAGTCACATTAAATCAGACATGTGAAATAATTTGGGTGAAGGTCACGGTTAAAGCAGGCTCAGACATGGTAATTGGATGTCTCTATAGGCCCCCTGGCTCAGCAGCTGTTGTGGCTGAGCACCTGAAGTATAATTTGGAAAATATTTCGAGTAGATTTCCCCACCATGTTATAGTTCTGGGTGGAGATTTTAATTTGCCGGATATAGACTGGGAGACTCAAACCTTCATAACGGGTGGCAGGGACAAAGAATCCAGTGAAATTTTTTAAAGTGCTTTATCTGAAAACTACCTAGAGCAGTTAAACAGAGAACCAACTTGTGGCAATAGCATATTAGACCTTCTGATGCCAAACAGACCCGAACTATTTGAAACAGTTAACGCACAACAGGGAATCAGCGATCATAAAGCAGTTACTGCATCGATGATTTCAGTCGTAAATAGAAATATTAAAAAAGGTAGGAAGATTTTTCTGTTTAGCAAAAGTGACAAAAAGCAGATTTCAGAGTACCTGATGGCTCAACACAAAAGTTTTGTCTCAAGTACAGATAGTGTTGAGGATCAGTGGACAAAGTTTAAAACCATCGTACAATATGTGTTAGATGAGTATGTGCCAAGCAAGATCGTAAGAGATGGGAAAGAGCCACTGTGGTACAACAACCGAGTTAGAAAACTGCTGCGGAAGCAAAGGGAACTTCACAGCAAACATAGCCAAAGCCTTGCAGACAAACAAAAATTACGCGAAGCGAAATGTAGTGTGAAGAGGGCTACGCAAGAGGTGTTCAATGAATTTGAAAGTAAAGTTCTATGTACTGACTTGGCAGAAAATCCTAAGAAATTTTGGTCTTATGTCAAAGCGGTAGGTAGATCAAAACAAAATGTCCAGAAACTCTGTGACCAAAATGGTACTGAAACAGAGGATGATAGACTAAAGGCCGAAATACTAAATGTCTTTTTCCAAAGCTATTTCACAGAGGAAGACTGCACTGTAGTTCCTTCTCTAGATTATCGCACAGATGACTAAATGGTAGATATCGAAATAGATGACAGAGGAATAGAGAAACAATTAAAATCACTCAAAAGAGGAAAGGCCACCGGACCTGATGGGATACCAGTTCGATTTTACACAGAGTACGTGAAGGAACTTGCCCCCCTTCTTGCAGCAGTGTACCGTAGGTCTCTAGAAGAGCGTAGTGTTCCAAAGGATTGGAAAAGGGTACAGGTCATCCCCGTTTTCAAGAAGGGACGTCGAACAGATGTGCAGAACTATAGACCTATGTCTCTAACGTCAATCAGTTGCAGAATTTTGGAACACTTATTATGTTCGAATATAATGAATTTTCTGGAGACTAGAAATGTACTCTGTAGGAATCAGCATGGGTTTTGAAAAAGACGATTGTGTGAAAACCAGCTCGCGCTATTCATCCACGAGACTCAGAGGGCCATAGACACGGGTTCCCAGGTAGATGCCATGTTTCTTGACTTCCGCAAGGTGTTCGATACAGTTCCCAACAGTCATTTAATGAACAAAGTAAGAGCATATGGACTATCAGACCAATTGTGTGATTGGATTGAAGAGTTCCTAGATAACAGAACACAGCATGTAATTCTCAATGGAGAGAAGTCTTCCGAAGTAAGAGTGATTTCAGGAGTGCCGCAGGGGAGTGTCATAGGACCGTTGCTATTCACAATATAAATAAATGACATTGTGGATGACATCGGAAGTTCACTGAGGCTTTTTGCGGATGATGCTGTGGTATATCGAGAGGTTGTAACAATGAAAAATTGTACTGAAATGCAGGAGGATCTGCAGCGAATTGACACATGGTGCAGGGAATGGCAATTGAATTTCAATGTAGACAACTGTAATGTGCTGCGAATACATAGAAAGAAAGATCCCTTATCATTTAGCTACAATATAGCAGGTCAGCAACTGGAAGCAGTTAATTCCATAAATTATCTGGGAGTACGCATTAGAAGTGATTTAAAATGGAATAATCATATAAAGTTGATCGTTGGTAAAGCAGACGCCAGACTGAGATTCATTGGAAGAGTCCTAAGGAAATGCAATCTGAAAAAGGAAGTAGGTTACAGTATGCTTGTTCGCCCACTGCTTGAATACTGCTCAACAGTGTGGGATCCGTACCAGATAGGATTGATAGAAGAGATAGAGAAGATCCAACGGAGAGCAGCGCGCTTCACTACAGGATCATTTAGTAATCGCGAAAGCGTTATGGAGACGATAGATAAACTCCAGTGGAAGACTCTGCGGGAGAGATGCTCAGTAGCTCAGTACGGGCTTCTGTTTAAGTTTCGAGGAACGTACCTTCGCCGAGGAGTCAAGCAGTATATTGCTCCCTCCTATGTATATCTCACGAAGAGACCATGAGGATAAAATCAGAGAGATTATAGCCCACACAGAGGCATACCGACAATCCTTCTTTCCACAAACAATACAAGACTGGAACAGAAGGGAGAACCGATAGAGGTACTGAAGGTACCCTCCGCCACACACCGTCAGGTGGCTTGCAGAGTATGGATGTAGATGTAGATGTAGACATTTCTAAGGAGATTAGATTGGGAAATCAGATTCTAAAAGTGGTAGAAGCAAAGTAGACAGGATACAAAATTTAGGCTGGCAACAACACAAAAAGTAGTTCTGAAAAAGAAAACTTTGCAACATCAAATGTAAATTTAAATGTTACGAAGCCTGTTTTGAAAGGATTTGTTTGGAGTGTAGTCTTGTATGGCTAAGAATGTGAATAATAAACAGTTCAATGGCAATTGAATTTCAATGTAGACAACTGTAATGTGCTGCGAATACATAGAAAGAAAGATCCCTTATCATTTAGCTACAATATAGCAGGTCAGCAACTGGAAGCAGTTAATTCCATAAATTATCTGGGAGTACACATTAGAAGTGATTTAAAATGGAATAATCATATAAAGTTGATCGTTGGTAAAGCAGACGCCAGACTGAGATTCATTGGAAGAGTCCTAAGGAAATGCAATCTGAAAAAGGAAGTAGGTTACAGTATGCTTGTTCGCCCACTGCTTGAATACTGCTCAACAGTGTGGGATCCGTACCAGATAGGATTGATAGAAGAGATAGAGAAGATCCAACGGAGAGCAGCGCGCTTCACTACAGGATCATTTAGTAATCGCGAAAGCGTTATGGAGACGATAGATAAACTCCAGTGGAAGACTCTGCGGGAGAGATGCTCAGTAGCTCGGTACGGGCTTCTGTTTAAGTTTCGAGGAACATACCTTCGCCGAGGAGTCAAGCAGTATATTGCTCCCTCCTATGTATATCTCACGAAGAGACCATGAGGATAAAATCAGAGAGATTATAGCCCACACAGAGGCATACCGACAATCCTTCTTTCCACAAACAATACGAGACTGGAACAGAAGGGAGAACCGATAGAGGTACTGAAGGTACCCTCCGCCACACACCGTCAGGTGGCTTGCAGAGTATGGATGTAGATGTAGATGTAGACATTTCTAAGGAGATTAGATTGGGAAATCAGATTCTAAAAGTGGTAGAAGCAAAGTAGACAGGATACAAAATTTAGGCTGGCAACAACACAAAAAGTAGTTCTGAAAAAGAAAACTTTGCAACATCAAATGTAAATTTAAATGTTACGAAGCCTTTTTTGAAAGGATTTGTTTGGAGTGTAGTCTTGTATGGCTAAGAATGTGAATAATAAACAGTTCAAATGAGAAAAACTATAATCTTTTGAAATGTGGTGATACTGAAGAATGTTGAAGATTAGGTGATAGATTAAATAACCAACGTGGATATGAGACTGGCTGAAAGGACACATCCTGAGGCATAAAGGAATGATCAGTTTGGTAATGGTAGGAAACGTACAAGGTCAAAAATTAAAGAGGGAGACCAGAGCTCAAATGTTGCAAGCTGGTTCATATGGATGCAGGTTTCTGTAGTTATGCAGAGATAAAGTGGATTTGTACATGATGGAATAGTGTGGAGAGTTGCATCAAACTAGTCGTTTCACTGAAGACAACAATAACAATGTGCCTTACTTATGCTTGAGGCATAAATTGTCTCCAATTTCAAATCCTACCCTCAAATTACAAAAAGAATTTTCATTTGCCCATACTGTAACCAAAGTATGGAGATGTTTAAGTTTGTATTCAGATGAGAAAAAAGAAGTTTTTTTGCTCAGTAATTGAAGTCTTGCAAAATCATGAATGAAACAGCTCCTCTTGAAACTGTTAAATTATAAACTATCATTGTTTACTGCAAGACAGTACCTCACTGCCATTCTTGGATTTACAGAAAGTATCCAAAAATTGTTTTACGAATGCCTGGAATTAAACCTCACATACACTGCACGATGGAGCAAGGTTAACTCAAGTGCCTAGGGACACACCTACATAAGAACTGTTGGTGATACAAGGAATGTATCCTGCAACTAGCTGTATTTCTCAGTAGAGGAAATGTGTTTTAGAGAAGGTGGGATTAATCTCTAGTGTACAAAGGCATGAGAAAACATCATTATTGTCACGCAGAACATTTAGCGGCACATCTTGTGACGAGAGAAAATTTTGTAATGATATCAGAAAAACATAAATTTAATACTTTTTTTAAGCTAAATAAACTATGCAATTTATTAAAAAATTGTTTGGATCAGAAAATATGATTTCACTGGTTGTTATTATTTCATGACAGTAGTTCCTTTTTACAAGTGTCAGGATTATTATTGCACTTCAATGATAGTTCATCAAGCAATACACTTTTTATTGTGAATAAGGTCAGTAATTAACACTCAAACCAATATTGCGACTAAGAAGAGACACGAAGAGGGGATCATGAAAATATACCTAGAGAAAGGAGACATATGTAGATACACAGATATTCAACAACCAGCCAGAACACATGAAATGTCTCAGTTAGTATGGGGGAGTTTAAAACATAATGAAAGAACTGTGGTACAGCAACTACTTTTACTCTATTGAATAGTGTCGTCACAAAATTTCTTAAAATTGATGTTTTATCTTGTATTATTATTAATATTGGCACTGTAATAGAATAATATCACAAAATGTTAAGGCAATTTATTATACTGCACTTCTTACCGCATTTATTAACAATTCTGTCAACAGTTATAATATTTATATTAGGCAACTAGTTTCAAACCTTACAGCTGCAGTATTTTTATTAGTCAACTATTTTCAAACCTTATTCATTTTCATGCCGGGCCTACTGAGGATCACTAACAGTACATGATCTTCATAATAAACATCAAAGTGACAAAACATGCTTTATAAATGTTGCAGAATGAATGCCACAATCCACATGTGCCTCTTCCCAAGTCAAAATTTCTCTTCTTCAGGAATACTTTTCTTTCCATTGCCAGTCAATATTTTATATCCTCTCTACTTCCATCATCATCAGTTAATTCCCTGCCCATACAGAGGAACACATCTGCTACTTTTTGTGTCTCACTCCCTAATCTAATTCCCTCAGCATCACCTAATTTAATTCTATTACATTCCATTATCATGTGTTTTGCTTTAGTTGATGTTCATCTGTCCATTCCATTCAACTGCCCTTCCAAGTCCTTTGCTGTCTAACAGAATTGCAGTCATCAGCAAACTTCAAATAGTTTATTTTTTCTCCTTGAACTTCAGTTTCTACTCCAAATTTTTCTTTGGCTTCCTTTACTGCTTGCTCAAAATACAAATTGAATACCATAGGGGATAGGCTACAACCCTATTTTGCTCCCTTCTCAACCACTGATTCCCTTTCACACCCTCTGACTCTTGTAACTGCTGTCTGGCTCCTGTATAAGTAGTAAATAATCTTTCATTTCCTCCATTTTACTCCCGATACCTTCAGGATTTCAAAATGTATATTCCAGTCAACATTGTCAAGAGATTTCTCTAAGTCTATGAATGATATAAACATTTTCTTTAACCTAACATCTAAGAGAAGTCGCAGGGTCAGTATTACATTGCATGTTCCTATATTTCTCTACAGCCCAGACTGATCTTCCCTGAGGTTGGTTTATACCAGTTTTTCCATTTTCTGTAAATAATGTTTGTCAGTGATTTGCAACCATGACTTACTAAACTGATAGTTCAGTAATATTCACATCTGTCAATACTTGCTTTCTCTGGAACTTGAATTATTAAGTTCTTCATGAATGTCGACGGGTATTTTGCCAGACTTGTACATCTTGCACACCCAATGGAATACTTGTATCATGGCTAGCTCTCCCAAGATTATCAGTAGTTCTAAGAAAATGTTGTCTACTCAAAGTGTTTTGTTTCCGCTTGTGATACTCTGTGTTCTGTCAAATTATTCTCACAGTATCATATTTCATTTTTATCTACTTCCTCTTCCTTTGGTATAATATTGCTGTAGTAACACGATTCATGTTTCCGTCGCACTTCACCTAGTGTAGACCGGGAACTGTCTGCTAGACCTGCCCGATGTGAACTGACTCGGCCCGGCCCGTGCTGCCGGAGCTGTTGTTGTTGTTGTTGTTATGCCGGTAGAGGTCGCATCCGAATTCTCGCGTGCCCTCTGGTGGACGGGACTCTACTTGCAGCAACTACCGTCCGTGACGCGCCGTGCCAATGTGCGCCTACCCCGATCTTTCTGGTGGCTACAGCACTCCTCCTCCTTCGGGGGGTGCAGCCACTGTGATCCACTGCATCGGAAGGCGGAGCATCGGGCCAGAGCCATTGGATGGCCGGAGTCGAGGGGATCTGCCAACCCACGAGCCGGAACCTTCGAATATGGCTGGAAGTGACCCACACGAAGAGGCCCCCGTCATCCCACAACCGGAGCCCGGGACAGAACGGGCGACAAGCTGTCGAACACCGGATCCTGTTCCACCTCGGGAGGGGCAAGACCCAGTGGCGGGGACGAAGGGGAAGGGACGACCCCAGGTGACCCAGCCTCCTGAGAAACCGGGCCTGCTAGGGTGGCCGGCTCTCGCTGTGGCATCTCAAACGATGGGGAAGCAGGTGCTGGAGCTACTGGAGGCTGCCAAGGCTGCGAACCATCGCAGTGCGGCAGAGTCACAGCGGGGAGAGGAGGTAACGTCCCCTGTGAAACCAACACAAGTGCCGGCAATGGGGAAGCCGGTGCCCGAGAGGTCGGAGGGTGGGTGCCCGAACGTGGACGTAGCTGATTTTGGTGACGACGGACCACCCGGTCCCCCGCCTGCAAGGTATAGAGCCGGCGGCCATGACGACGCAGGACCACTGCCGGTATCCAACGTGGATTGCGACCAAACCCACGGGCCCAGACTGACATACCCAGTGGAAAGCCAGGCACTCCGGTTTGTGAAGACTGGCGAGGACCAGGCCGGAGGAGGTGCAGCAAAGTCCTAGGTTGACGCCCATGGAGGAACTCTGCGGGGCTGTGTTCTCCCATTGGTGTGGTCCGGTATGCCGTCAAGAAAAACGTCAATGCTTCCTCCGCAGGAAATTCGTGCACATACTTTTTCATCTGCATCTTAAATGTGCGCACCATGCGCTTGGCTTCCCCATTCGATTGTGGATGGAAAGGGGGAGAGCAAACGTGCCGAATACCGAAGTGCCTACAAAAATCCTGGAAGGTCTGCGAAATAAACTGCGGTCCATTGTCCGAGACCAGGGTGATTGGCAGGCCTTCCACAGAAAAGATTTTTGCTAGTGCCTGGATTGCAACTTCTGAAGTGGTTGAGGAGCAGCGAACCACATATGGGAATCGGGAATAAG
Source organism: Schistocerca piceifrons (assembly GCF_021461385.2). Classification (NCBI taxonomy): domain Eukaryota; kingdom Metazoa; phylum Arthropoda; class Insecta; order Orthoptera; family Acrididae; genus Schistocerca; species Schistocerca piceifrons. The sequence goes on from NC_060149.1 coordinate 168,639,072, forward strand.
CATCAATGACAATGAGCCAAAAGCCATTGAGAAACGGGCCCGCAAAATCGATGTGAACACATTCCCATGCTTGGGTAGCCGGCGGCCATGAAGAGAACGCTGCCCTGGGAGATGCTTGTTGGCTTGCACACTGGGAACAGGCGGCCACCAAGTGCTCAATTTCTCTGTCAATACCGGGCCAGTACACATGTCTGCGAGCCAAGGTTTTAGTATGGGAAACACCCCAGTGCCCCGCATGTAATAACGTGAGGACCTCCCTTCGTAAACCTGCAGGAACAACCACGCGAGGAGCTGTATCATCGGTAGCCAGAAGGAGAACTCCTTCCAAGACCGAGAGGCGGTCTCGTAGAAGAAAATAATTACGAAGAGGGTCCGAGGCCCGGCCCGGAGGGCGGGAAGACCACCCCTGCTGAATGAGGCGAACTACTTGCCGGAGAACCGGGTCAGCCGCCGTTTCCCTGGCGACTCGAGAACTAGTGATCGGGAAGCCATCAACCGCGTGGCGAGATGCCACATCCAAATGAAAACACACAATCTCCTCTCGATCGAACGTAGGATCTAGGCCCACCGGAAGATGGGAAAGAGCGTCGGCATTGGCATGCTGTCCTGTAGGGCGAAAATGAATGTCATAATGGTACTTAGAGAGGAACAAGGCCCAGTGCTGTAGTCTGTGGGCCGCCCTATCCGGAATCTGAGAGGCGGGGCCAAATAATGATATTAACGGCTTATGGTCAGTGATTAACTGAAACTTCGTGCCATACAAGAAAGAGTGAAACTTGTTATCAGCGTAGACAATGGCCAAAGCCTCTTTTTCCACCTGGGAGTAATGGGCCTGCGCGGGACTAAGCGTTTTAGACGCAAACGCCAGTGGTTGCTCGAAACCATCTGCGTTGCGATGGGCCAGGACCACCCCCACTCCATACTGCGAAGCGTCTGTAGCCAGGACCAACGGCTTATGGGGATCAAAAGTAGCCAAACAAGGGGCTGACGTGAAGAGGCCCTTCAACAAGGTGAACGCTCGCTCGCATGCAGGTGACCAATCAAAAGGAACACCCTCGTGCAGAAGGCAGTACAGGGGGTGGGCTATAGTGGAAGCCCTGGGAATGAACCGGTGGTAATAGGCTACCTTGCCTAAAAAAGCTTGTAACTCTTTCAGCGAAGCGGGCCGAGGAAGGTTGACGATACCTTGGACCAAACTTCCTAGTGGCTGGATGCCGTGCCAAGATATGGTGTAGCCCACATACTCGATGGACGGTTGGAAGAAGGTTGACTTATGCAGGTTGCAACGCAAGCCCACAGTCCTGAATTTGAGAAAGAGGGTGCGAAGGTTGTGCAAGTGTTCCTTCGTGCTGCGGCCTGTGACAATTATGTCATCCAGGTAATTAATACAATGAGGGATTGTTGACGTGACATGCTCAAGATGACGCTGGAATATCACCGGGGCACTGGATATTCCAAAGGCCAACCTCTGGTACTGGTAAAGGCCAAACGGAGTGTTGATGACCGCCAGCCGTTTGGAGTCCTCATCAAGTGGTATCTGATGATAAGCCTCCGACAGATCGATTTTCCAAAAATACTGGCCTCCCGCCACAGCGGAGAACAATTCATCAGCACGAGACAAAGGATAGGTGTCCACCACCAATTGTGAATTAATGGTGGCCTTGAAATCGCCAAAAAGACGTAATTTTCCGGAGGGCTTCCTTACAATAACGAGGGACGAAGCCCACTCACTGGAAGAAATGGGAAGAACGACCCCTAGGGCTGTCAGCCGGTCTAGCTCTTCCTTTACTTGAGGGCGGAGAGCCAAGGGGATCTGCCTCACGCGTAGAAAACGCGGGCGAGCCGACGCCTTCAACGTTAAGTGAACTTCAAAATCTGAAACACGCCCCAGGCCCTCCTCAAAAATATCTGGAAAGTCTGAGATCAAAGGTTCCAATGATTGATAGGGAACGTCTTCGGAGACCAACTGTATGGTGTCAGCAATAGAAAAACCGAAAGCTTGAAAGGCATCCAGGCCAAAAAGGTTAGCGGAGCTCGCATCACTGACAACAATAAAAGTAATAGGCCGAGTGACTGATTTGTAAGTCACGTCGGTAGTGAACTGACCCAACAGGGGAATGAACTGTTTACCATAACCACGTAGACGCCGGTAAACTGGCGCCAACGGGGGCGATCCAAGGTCGGAATAAGTTTGTGCATTCAACAACGACACTGCCGCGCCCGTATCTACTTGCAGTTGTAACCGGCGCGACCGAACCGACACCTCGATAAAGAGTTTGCGTGTCGATGCGTCACGAGCCTGGCCCGATGAAACTTCCTGAATGTCAACGTCCATGTCCTCTGTACCTGCTTCCTTCGATTCTTTTGAGGCTGAGCGGCAAACTTTAGCAATGTGACCTTTTGTGTTACATTTGCGACAAACGGCCCAACGCTGGGGGCACTCTGACCGATCAAGACGTATATAGCACGACGCACAGGACGGCAACAGGGGCCGGCGGCCGGAATTTTGTTTACGCGCCGTGCGGGAGCGGCCGTAACGGCCGGATTGTATCGCTCGCACGTCGTCGACCGCGGACACAGTGGACGCGGCCGCGCCGCCCTGAACCTCCGCGACGTCGCACCACGCTTCCAGCTGTTGACCTGCTGCGTGAGAGACTTCATACGATTGGGCAATGGACAGGACTTCCTCGAGGGAAGGGTCTTCTAACTGCAGGGCCCGTTGCCGGACCTCCCTATCAGGGGCCGAACGAACAATGACGTCACGTACCATAATGTGGGCATACGACTCTCGCGACTGCTCCGTGACAAAATGACACTGGTGACTAAGACCGTGCAGGGTAGCTGCCCACGCCCGGTAAGACTGATGGGGCTGTTTCTTGCATTGATAGAACTCGACCCTAGCCGCCACAACATGCGTGCGGCGGCGATAATATGAAGACAGCAAGGAACACAATGCGTCAAAAGACAAGGACAAGGGTTCCTGCAACGGCGCTAGCTGCCGCAAAACGTGATACAGCGAGGGAGATATCCAAGACAAGAAGAGAGCACGACATACCTCCGCATCGGCAACATGAAATGCCTGGAAATGCTGCCGAAGGCGATGTTCATATGCGTCCCAATCCTCCGCCGTCTCGTCATACGGGGGAAAGGGAGGAGGGAACTGCGCCGGAGCAGACGGCGTGGAGAGCAACGCCGGAAGCACTTGTTTCATGGTGGCCATGAGCTCCGTCTGCTGCGCAACCAAAACCCGCACCAAATCCTCCATGCCGTGGAGAAACTGCGAAACCGGAACAACGACGCAACACGCGAAAGAACGACCCTGCTCGTCGCCAATTGTGTAGTAACACGATTCACGTTTCCGTCGCACTTCACCTAGTGTAGACCAGGAACTGTCTGCTAGACCTGCCCGATGTGAACTGACTCGGCCCGGCCCGTACTGCCGGAGTTGTTGTTGTTGTTGTTATTATGCTGGCAGAGGTCGCGTCCAAATTCTCGCGTGCCCTCTGGTGGACGGGACTCTACTTGCAGCAACTACCGTCCGTGACGCGCCGTGCCAATGTGCGCCTCCCGCGATCTTTCTGGTGGCTACAGCAATTGCCTTCAAATTCATTTACTTTGTATAGCTCTTCTATATACTCCTACGTCCCAGCCTTCTCTTCTTTGCTTAGTACTGGTTTTCCATCTGAGCTCTTGATATTCACACAGTTGCTTCTCTTTTCTCCAAAGACCTCTTCAGTTTTCCTATAGGTGGTACCTATCTTTCCCCTAATAAAATACGCTTCTAAATTCTTTCATTCATCATCTTGCCATTCTTGCTTAGCCATTTTGCACATCCTGTCAATCTAATATTTTAGACATTTGTATTCCCTTTTGCCTGCTTCATTTTTATGTTTTCTCCTTTCATCAGTTAAAATCAATAAGTCCTGTAATATCCAAGCAGTTCTACTAATTCTTATTTCTTTACCCATTTAATCCTCTCCCAAAGCTATCCATTCTTCTTCTACAGTATTCCTTTCCCCTGTTCTAGTCAACCATTGCGTAATGCACCCTCTAAAACTCTCAACAACCTCTGGCACATTCATCTTTTTAATTTCTTACCTTTTTGCAAATTGTTCAGTTTTAGCCTACAGTTCATAACCAATAAATTGTGATCAGTGTCCAAATCTACCCCTGCAATTTAAAATCTGGTTCCAAAATCTCTTTCTTACCATTATATAATCGATATGAAACCTTCTGGTGTCCACAGTTCTCTTTCACATATATAATGTTCTTTTACAATTCCTAAACCAGCTGTTAGTGATGATTAAATTATGATCTGTGAAAAATTCTACCAGGCAACTTCCTCTCTCGTTCCTTTCCCCCAGTCCATTATTCACATACTATTTTTCCTTCTCTTCCAATTCCTGCTATCGAATTCCATTGACTCATCACAATTAAATTTTCATCTGCCTTAACTATCTAAATATTTTCTTTTATCTCATAACACATTTCTTCAGTCTCTTCATCATCTGCAGGGCTACATAGCATATAAACTTTTACTACTGCAGTGGGCGTTAGCTTCATGTCTGTCTTGCCTATGATAATGTGTTCATTATGCTGTTCATGGTAGCTTACTCATGTTCCTATTATCAATACTTCACTTGCATTACCCTATTTGATTTTGTATTTATAATCCTGTATTCACCTGGCCAGGAGTATTGTTCCTCCTGTCACTATAAATTAAAAGTAGCCATTTCCCTTTTTAAATTTTCTAACCTACCTGCCCCATTAAGGGATCTAACATTCCATGATCTGACCTACGGTATGGATATCTGTATCACTGAGGCAAGCAAGAACCCTGCTCCCCCCACCAATGGCAAGGTACATGGTTCATGGTGGGGGTGTTGGGGGGGGGGGGGGGGGGAGGGAGAGATTGGGGACTGTGTGAAGTGTATGGCAGAGGATATTTCCCACTGTAAGAGCTATTAGGGATTCTTCCTGTTCCACTTGCATATGGAACATAAGAATTATTGTTTAAGTGCCTCTGTGCACACTGTAATTAATGTAATCTTGTCGTTGTGACCCCCAACAAGCAATATGTTGGACGTTGTACTATAATAATTGATTCATCACTTACAGTTGGTTCTTACAATCTTTCTAAGTAGACTTTCTCAGGATAGTTTGTGTCTATCTCCAAGCTCCAAGTGGCTGCCAGTTCACTTTGTTCACCATCTCTGTGACACTCTTCTATGGGTCAGAAAACCACCCTTCAACATAAGTCTGCCACCTACTTTACCTGCAATGACGCCTATGTGATCATTCCATTTCTTTACACCCAGCTATTTATATGAATGGACTAATTGCAATTGTGGCTTGTTGATATTGTAGTCATAAGATACAACATTTTGTTTTGTTTTGAGAAATGCACAATTTTACATTTATGAGTATTTAAAGCAAGTTGCCAATCTTTGCAACACTTTGAAACTGTATCAAGATCAGACTCAATACTTGCATAGCTTTTATTCAGACAGTACTTCATTACAGATAACTGCCTCATCAAAAACGCTTAAGTCACTACCACTACTGTGAGCAAGGCCATTAATATACAACATGAACAGCAAGGATCCCAACCCACTTACCTGGAGCATACCTGAAGTTACTTCTATATGTGTCAACGACTCACCATCCAAGGTAACATGCTATGTCTTCCCTGCCAAGAAATCTTCAATGCAGTCACAAATTTTGCTTCACATTACAAACACTCGAACTTTTGATAATAAGTGTAGGTGTAGCACTCAGTCAAATGCCTTTAGAGCAATGAAATATTGTATCCCCGTGACTGTCTTTATCCATAGCTTTTAGGAAGTCATGTAGGGTAAGTGCAAGTTGGGTTTCACATGATAGACTGTTTCGGAATCCACAGATTCATTTATTCTTACTGTATAAGACAATACCAATAAAGTTTTATTTTTTACTACTCTTGCTAGTAATGCAATTTTAATGGCCAACAATGCATTTTTCGTTCTTTTTGGCTAGTGTAAAACAAGCATGATGCATTGTGGGGTATCAATCAGCATTAAAAACAACCTACTTTTGTGTTATTCAGTCACAGACCTCAGCAGAATGTCCCCTGAAGGTATATTATACACATGGTAGGTGGCCTAGTACAAATATATATTTGCTATCTCAGTTTATCCCACTCCAAGTTCTGGAATAACTCCATACATTAATATTGCATTTATCTAAATATGAAGAGCATAAAATTGTAAGTGCAGGCAATACCAACATAGGTATAAGGGCCAAGTGGAAAAAATGAGATTCTTGCCATAATTACTTTGAAGTCATTGAAATTTACTTAAAATCCCACTAGACTAGATGCATGTATTGATAACATAATTAGCAATGTGACAGGTGGTGCTCTGAATTTGAGGCTACACATTTAGGAACACCAGACTATTTAGGACTCAGTTTAGAACAGAAAACTCAATTACCAGTGCTACAGAAAGACTGGACACACGCACAGAACTGAAGGTGAGACTAACATAAAATATGATATGACTGACTATTCAAAAGTACCATGTTGCTGCTAGCAGTGGATGTTCACTGTAATTCAGCACCTGTGTGACTCATATTTCTTCCTTGATAACTCATAAAATGATTTGGATCTAGTCCAACATATTTGCAAAGGATGGTGTGGCACAGAAGGTAGTCTCCAGTAACATCCCCCAATTTATTTCATCTGATTTTAAGTGATTATCAGTATAATGTTTGTTCATACTGCCATACCTGATACATAAAGCTATGTAAATGACATTATCCGAGGAACCACTCATACTCCCTGCATTTTCCTACAGCAATTTACGGAAATCATGGAAAACTACTGTGCCACATCGCTAGGTGGCTATTTGCATGAGCATTATTTTCAGAACCTCCTGCTTACCAAACATAACATCTATTTAGCTTATTTATTTGCTATATAGGCACTTCACAGGCTTCTGCAGCAGAGTGCTATTGCTAACATAGTACTAAATTCTTGCATATGAACTATGTGATCAAAAGTATCCAAACACCGCCAAAAACATACATTTTTCATATTAGGTGCATTATGCTGCCACTTACTGCCAGGTACTCTATATCAGCAACCTCAGTAGTCATTAGACAGCATGAGACAGCAGAATGGGGCACTCTGCAGAACTCACGGACTTTGAACGTGGTCAGGTGATTGGGTGTCACTTGTGTCATACATCTGTACGTGAGATTTCCACACTCCCAAACATCACTAGGTCCACTGTGTCCAATGTGATAGTGAAGTGGAAATGTGAAGGGACACGAACAGCACAAAAGTGTAAAGGTCGACATCATCTGTTGACTGACAGACTGTCGACAGTTGAAGAGGGTCATAATGCAGACATCTATCCAGATCATCACAAAAGAATTCGAAAATGCATCCGGATCCACTGCAAGTACTATGACAGTCAGGCGGGAAGTGAGGAAACTTGGATTTCATGGGTTGAGCAGCTGCTCATAAGCAACACGTCACGCCAGTAAATGCCAAACGAGGCCTTGCTTGGTGTAAGGAGCATAAACATTGGACAATTGAACAGTGGAAAAATGTAGTGTGAATGATGAATCATGGTACACAAGGTTGCGATGCGATGGCAGGGTGTGGGTACGACGATTGCCCAGTGAACGTCATCTGCCAGTGTGTGTAGTGCCAACAGTAAAATTCGGATGCAGAGTTGTTATGGTGTGGTCATGTTTTTCATCGAGGGGGCTTGCATCCCATGTTGTCTTGCATGGCACTGTCACTGCACAGGCCTACACTGATGTTTTAAGCACCTTCTTGCTTTTCACTGTTAAACAGCAATTCGGGGATGGCAATTGCATCTTTCAACATGATCGAGCACCTGCTCATAATGCATGGCCTGTGGTTACACAACAATAACATCCCTGTAAGGACTGGCCTGCACAGGGTCCTGACCCAAGTCCTACAGAACACCTTTGGGATGGTTAGGTTAGGTTAGTGGTGTTTAACGTCCCGTCGACAACGAGGTCATTAGAGACGGAGCGCAAGCTCGGGTTAGGGAAGGATGGGGAAGGATATCAGCCGTGCCCTTTCAAAGGAACCATCCCGGCATTTGCCTGAAACGATTTAGGGAAATCACGGAAACCTAAATCAGGATGGCTGGAGACGGGATTGAACCGTCGTCCTCCCGAATGCGAGTCCAGTGTGCTAACCACTGCGCCACCTCGCTCAGTCCTTTGGGATGTTTTGGAACGCTGACTTTCTGCCAGGCCTCACCGACCGACATTGATACCTCTCCTCAGTGCAGCACTCTGTGAAGAATGGACTGCCATTCCCCAAGAAACCTTCCAGCACCTGATTGAACATATGCCTGTTAGAGTGGAAGCTGTTATCAAGGCTAAGAGTAGACCAACACCATATTGAATTGCACTATTACCAATGGAGGGTGCCACGAACTTTTAAGTCATTTTCAGCCAGGTGTCCGGATACTTTTGATCATGTAGTGTAATTTCTTGTAGATTTGTGTGAATTGTGCTTTCTTGCACTCTCTGTGAATGATTTTCTGCACAAATGACCTGTGCTAAATTATTTTTTGGTGATGGTGACCTCAGTGTATGTAATGCCACTGGAGACCACTGTACAACTTCTAACTGTACAGTTGTGGGAACCTACAAAACGCTTGTGGTAGAGGTGTATGAGTAGTGGTGTAAACTGCCTGGGCATTTATAAGTTGGGACAAATGCCCAGGATAAATGCCTGGGCAAATCATGGGATGCACAGGCATTTATGCATTTTAAAGATTAATTGATAAGTGGCACTTATAAAAAATTTTAAGCTGATATTTTGTATTGGAAAAAGTGTTTTGCAATACTGCTTCTTCAGTGGTTGGGTGACCAAGCTGAAAAAGCTGCTTGAGAGGTAGGGGAGAGTTATTAGGGGAATAAATTGGACTGTAAACATAGCTTTTAAACTCTTTAATGAGGTCAGTTCTTGGGGTATTACATAATTGAAAAACAAAACTTAAAAAAATCCACTTGCATTTAAAATAATTTTTGAAATAATGTATAGTTTATATTAAATAGCTAGCTTGTAGGTAGTATTTTTAATTATAGTACACTACTGCAAAATGTTAAAAATCACTGTACCTAATTCAAGCACTTTTTTCAAATCCTGAGGGCACTTTAAACACTTTTTGATATGCTTTACCATTTTGTTGGACTGTGTGTTTGTATTCCTTAAAACAATATTTACACGATACTCATTTTCTTTCTAAATTGGGTAAGTTCCAAACAGGAGACGAGGTACTGGCAGAAGTAAAGCTGTGAGGACAGGGCGTGAGTCGTGCATGGGTAGCTCAGTTGGTAGAGCACTTGCCCGCGAAAGGCAAAGGTCCTGAGTTCGAGTCTCGGTCCGGCACACAGTTTCAATCTGCCAGGAAGTTTCAGGACCTTTTTTCTTAACCATCTTGCATGTGCTCAGTACCCTATTGTCTCCAACACTGTAAATAACACAACAATGAGGTTATGTTGCATCTTACCCAACCACATCACATGTGTCACATACTTATTTCAATCCCACAATTCCAAGAACATCAGATTCTCTAGGTATCGGCTAGTATCAGAATCAAACTATTCCAGCATCTTGGGAATCGATTATTTGTTATTAAATCTTTTATGTCAGTGTTCTCATTTTGTCTTCACAAATGTGCAGTCATTCAAAAGTAAATAGAAAGGAGCAGAATAGAAAACTATGGTCAGTCTCAAATGTCACTACATCTGACAAACTATTTTTTTTGTTTTTATTTTTTCACTGAAAACAGTTTAACATTTAAAAATACATTTATCATCAAGAAACATATGCCAAAAAAAAAAAAAAAAAAAAAAAAAAAAAAAAAAAAAAAAAAAAAAAATCCAGTAACAATTTTGCTATCAATAACCATTCTTCAGAGATTTGACAGGAATTAGAAAGTGTGTTACATTATAAAGCGATGACTTACGGACAATGTTTTTTATACCGGCATATCACTACATTTATTCAACACTGTGTGTGTGTGTGTGTGTGTGTGTGTGTGTGTGTGTGTGTGTCAGAGAGAGAGAGAGAGAGAAGAGTACAACTGGTAAAAATAAAAAGGACATTATAAATAATAAGCAGATGTCAGTAACAAGCACCCTTCCTTCATACAGCACATTGGAATTCTAATAAAAAATCATGCTACTCTCTTCTTTCCTTTTGTTCTTTCTAATAAAGAAAGGCAAGTGTAAACATTTAGCAACTTATTATAATGGGAGTATTGTTCCACTCCCTTATTTTAATTGGTAAATTAAACATTCTAGCAGTAAAAACATTATAAAGCACCTTTTTCTTATAAATGTCCATATTTTGGTCATTTAAAACTGCTTTATGCAAATTCATGGGCAAATGCCCATTTATAAATGTCCTACCCACTGGGCATTTGCTCGGCTTACATAACTATGTATGAGTGAATAAAAAGCGTGTGGCAAAAAATTTAAAATGCCTCTTGGAACATGTGTTCCCACAGTCTCTATAATCAATAACATGGATCTGGATATGGGGTATTGTGAAAGGTTTGGGTGTAACCTGAGAACTTATACATTTTTAGCTGCTGGAGAAGTACTATTAAATGGGAAATTTGTGCTACATCATACAAAAATAGCACAAGTTAACAATAAAATAATAAATGATCAACCTAGCAAAAGTATTTAACCGTCTGCTGACTTCAAGAATGACAGATATACAATGAGAAAGTTCATTTTGTACAGTTTTAGTTGATCTTGAATTAAGTGGATTGCTTAAGTACGCAAGGAATTTTGGAAAACAGATGATATAATAATTGGAAAAATACTCCCCCCCCCCACACACACACACAAAATGAAATACAAATGAAACCTGGGATGAAAGGCAAAAATCTGAAATTCAGTGTATAAGAGTGAAAGAAATCAGTCCAAAAAATTTAAGTACATTACAGTTACATTGAAATAGAGATTATGTGGGTGCGACAGCACGAATTTGGGAAAGAGAGAATTCAACAGGTCCAAAAACAGAGAGATAATTAAAGTATGGGGAGTTGAAAGATACGAAAATCAAGAGTGAGCAATAGAACAATTGACATTAAAAAAGCAATCATTAAAAATATAAATGGGGTAACTTTAACAAAACAAATGGAAAATACAACTGATGGAAACTCACTAAGTGTTAAAGAATGGGTGTTTCCAACTAATTAAACTGAAATGGCAAACATTCATAGACCTGCTATCTCTGCCAGAAACAATGGCTCTAAACCAGATAGGCATCAAGTCAAAGTGAGGTTGGGATGAGAGACACAGATTTGTTATTCCGTGTTTCTTCAAATCTAAGCCGGAGTTCATCAATCATAGACGCTGGTGGTTGGTGGCATGCCAGTCTCTTGGCAGCCTACGACAAGATGTTTTCAAAGCATGAAAAACTGTTTGTATTGAGGTAGCTCAGGAAAGCACGGGCAACATGCTGAGGTGCATGATTCTGCTGAAAGGTAATGTAATGGAAATCTCAAAGACAAGACAGTCACTAGCCTTAACACATAAGAAAAGACAGTCACTAGCCTTAACACATAAGAACTGCCAGAGGTGATTGTGTTGTGTACCCAATGGCATACCATACCATCCTCACCAGGTGCTGGAGCTGTATGACAACAAATGCAATGTGACGTCTGTTCTCCTCAGAGCTTCTGTACATCGATACCTCCATCGCGATGCTGCATGCCGAACCAGGACTCCTCTGAAAACATGATGTAGTGCAACTCCTATGTCCAGTTTTGTCACTGAGTGTACAACTGTCCACAAGCTTCCCTCTGCTTTCATGTCAAGGGAAGCTGCAAGGAGGGTTGTCATGCTGACCCTCTGCAGTGCTCCAGGCTTCGTTGCACTGTACTGATCATGCCGCAAAAAGCTGATTTCCTGACTCAATATATGTGACACGCCTACACAGTCCTGAATGGCTGAGCAGACAATGACTATTCTCTTGGGAGTTAGTCAGGTAGATCCTTTAAATATGGTCCTCCTAAACCGACTGACTCCATATTTACAATACAGTCATGGGATCCCAGCCAACACAAGCAGCACTATTGCTGGATGATAAACAATAGTGTCAATAGGTCACAAGTCCTGCTGATGATGAAATCCAGCACATGTTGGTTGGCATTTATCCTTCTTACAAGAGGCACTACACGATCTTCTCACAACCAACCAACATTCAAAAGCAATTTCTGAATGAGAAACATCCTATGTAATCTTTCCATACATACAGAATGAGACGGTGCTACCCTTACCTATTTTGTCTGATTGTACCAAAATGCTAATACTTTGGCTAGTCATGCAATATGTATTCAGTCTCCAGATGCAGTACTGAGTGCCTGTGCAGGTGCTCTGCAGAGGCATACTCATGTGGCCTGTTCCCATGCTCTATATATGTGTCAGCTGGCATAATGTGGCTTGTGAGCATGACCTGAGACACTAAATAATACACCAAACTGTGATTCTACTTCTGTCAGTTTCAATGGATTATTATTAATAAAACTGTGCACAACAGTGTTAAAAAGCAATAATAGTTTACAATTTCAATTTGTTTCAAAGTATTTAATAGTTTATATGATACAGAAAATTTTTTGAAGTCCAAAATTTTCTGTAGTAAATAACAATATGTTTACTTGTGATTAGAACATGTGTGAAGGGAATGAGAAGTGCACACAAAGAATAACTTTTGAATTTGTGAGGGATTAAGAACGTCTGAGTGTATGCGATGTTGTGCAAGGACTGTAAATTGTACACCGATTGGAAAGTATAATGTGAAAGCTGCAGTTACTTATATCAGAGAAATAATATCTTTGTTCCTGTCCTTAAGACATGTAAGTTTATATAGCAGAAACTGCTAATTCAAAATACAATTTATTCACAAATGAGATAGCAGGTACCTTTGAAACTGTATTTCCAAAAAAGTCATACAGAGTCCAACCTGCTAGGTCTGCAAAAAAACCATGGCTCACTAAGGGCATCATAGCTTCCTGTCAGAGAAAAAGACAACTCTACATGGCATCAAAGACTTCTAACAACCCTGCTCAGCTAAAACATTATAAACTCTACTGTAAAATTTTTGCCAAAGTAATTAAAAACTCCAAAAGTATGTGTATAGCATCTGAAATTACTAATTCTGAAAATAAAATTAAAACAATCTGGAATGTGATAAAGAGAGAAACAGGGATTGTAAACTACACCAAAGACAAAAATATTGTTTTAACTGTTGACAACTCAGAGATAACTAATAGTGAGGAAATTGCTGAAATCTTTAACCAACATTTTTTAACTGTCCCAACACAAATAGGTTGCCATGGTTCTGTAGATAAAGCTGCCTGTACAATGAAAAATAATTTTCCAGAACCTTTCAGTCAAATAAGTGTGCTTCCCATTACTGCCAATGAAATCAAAAAAAATCATACAGTCTTTGAAAAATAAGCATTCTGCTGGAATCGACGATATTTCAAGCAAGCTGTTGAAGGCTTGCTGTAGTGAAGTGACCGAAATTTTGTCTCACATCTGCAACACATCCGTGCAACAAGGAGTGTTTCCAGACAGAATGAAATACTCTGTTGTCAAGCCCCTGTACAATGCAGGGGATGCTACAAATGTGTCAAACTATCGCCCTATCTCTCTATTAACAACATTTTCAAAAGTCCTAGAAAAAGCTCTGTACAACAGGATTGTGGCACACCTTGGCGACCTGAACATCATTAACAGTCGGCAGGTTGGTTTTCAAAAGGGAGTTTCAATAGATAATGCAATTTTCTCATTCACAAATGATGTTCTAGAGTCTATAAACAGCAAGAGGCTGCCAATTGGTGTCTTATGCGACCTATCAAAGGCGTTTGACTGTGTAGATCACCAGATACTCTTCAAGAAGGCCTGTCATTATGGAATTACAGGACCTGTAGGGAAGGTTAAAATAGCACCTCGAAAATAGGAAGCAGAAGATTATTCTAGATGTTTCAGATAGTGTATCACAATATATAGCGGACTCTGAGTGGGGAATTGTGCAGCATGGAGTGCCACAGGGATCAGTGCTTGGGCCCTTGCTGTTCCTCATATATGTTAATGACCTGCCTTTATCCATCAATAAGCAGTGTAAACTTACAATGTTCGCTGATGATACGAGCATTGTGGTGGATAATGTGTCAACTACTGACTTAGAATCCGAGGTCAATGATATCCTTAAAGAAGTTCTGGGTTGATTTAGTATTAACTCCCTTTCAATAAATCTGAAAAAAAAAAAAACCAATTTTATCCAGTTCCAGACAACCCACAAAAACCCAAAAGAAATAGTTATCAAACAGAATGATCAGATGATAAAGCAAGTGTACTTATCAAAATTCCTAGGCGTATACGTGGACAGTAAGCTGAACTGGGAACATCACGTTCTACAAACACTAAAACGGCTGACGTCGGCAACATTTGCTTTACGAATTTTGTCATGCTTCAATGACATTACCATCTCAAAGTCAGCTTACTTTGGCTATTTTCATTCAGTCATGTGTTATGGCATCATCTTCTGGGGCAATACACCTGCCGCAAAGAAAATCCTCACAGCAAAAAAAGAGCAATAAGAATCATTTGTGGTGTACCCCCACGAACCTCATGTCGAAATCTTTTTAAACGACTTGAAATACTGACAGCAACATCTCAGTACATATATTCACTGATGTGCTTCATAATAAATAACCCCACTCTGTATGAAACGAATTACCTACATCATGAACATAACACCAGAAGAAAAGAGGATTTCCACTGTGAGTTAAAGAACTTGACACTTATTCAGAAAGGGGTAAAGTACGCTGGAACGAAAATTTTCAATTCCCTACCCAACAGCATCAAAAGTATAAGGAGTAGTACATCAGTATTTAAACGTAGCTTGAAAAATTATTTACTTGAGACCTCACTTTATTCTCTAGAGGAATTCTTTCAGAGAAATAAGTAAAACCCAGATTGGAAAGATGTTTTTAAATTTTTTGACACTGTTTACTGTTAAACTAATGTAATAATGCACTAATGTAAAAATTCCTGTTTTTCTCATTTCCATTTTTGGGTCACTTTTAAACCCAAAGTGGGAAGTTTTGATTACTGTTCAAGGTTAAAATAGATGCAATAATGCCCTAAATATGAAACTGCTATCTTCACATTTATGTTGACTAGTTTTTAAGCTAATAAGTATGACTTTTGTGCACTGTTATTAATACTATAACAATGTCTTTATTCTATGTATTTTATTATGTACATTGACACGTTCCACATCTGAGTGACTTGCTCACATGTACAGATCTATGGAACAAGTATATAAATAAATAAAAATGAATAAGATTGTGGTTAAAAGTTCATTTGGCAGTTTTAAGACAATATGTAGCCAATGGATCTGTATTTAATTTAAGGCTTGTGACCGGTCATACAGGGTTATATGACAAGAGAAGCAGCACTCATTTGCCATAGCATTGATCAGCCAATACAAGGAGATTGTGTTCCCATGTTCTAGAGCTGGGAGACACACTGCATAGCCTAAGGCATCCAGGAGTTGTAAGTTAGTTATCAGATACTAAGGATGCGTGTGTAACGATTCTGATAATTTTAGAAACACGTAGAAAAATGTTTCTTCTGAGGAACAACGCAACTGCAGATAGTATGAAACCGACACGTGCAGTGACGTACAATTTGTATGATGCTTCTAAGAATTTACTTTGATGAACTAAAACTTGGTCTTCCTGACAAAGTGTCATGTCACTACATGGCATATCAAACACAGATCTTGCTTAGGCATATCAGATAGATACTAAGTAAAAAGCAGTGTAGTATTTTGACAAGAACAAACTACAAGATACCACATGAAATTTAGACTGTTCATTTACTAAGCTTGTCGTGATTCCTAAACAGAATTTTGTGGGATCAATATAGATAACAACTGTTAGTGTAAGTGTCAAACAAATGATCTGAAGAGTGAATTAATAGCTGAATATTAACTTGTATTTCATGAACAGTACCTCAAAAACTCATACTTGCAGTTACAGTACTGATTTTGCAGTAGTTTTTGTGAGTTTATGATTTAAAAATCTCAATATTTGTTCTTCAGAGAACTTAAATAATAGAGAACCTAGTCTTGAGCTACTGGAAGAAATTTCAGCAAATTAATAGTACACATGATGCTGTCTATTTCCAGAAAAAATTTCCAAAAGCAGCTGCAGCATTCTGCGTAACTGTATCTTCCTACCAATTAGATATTAGGCGCATGATGTCTTCATGGTGTTGCAATTTTAATAGCTAGCAGTATAATAGCAAAGAGATATCAAAGAGGAGAATAATTTTAGAATCTCTAAGGTCTTTTGGGTTTTCAAAATACTATAGTGGTTTCTAAAAAGAAAAATGTGGGAGAAAATTTAGTAAACACTTTCATAACACTAATTTCAGTTTGGATTCTGATGTAAACAAACAACACTGATGCTTTCACCATGCAGCAAATTATAGCAAAGATACAGAGAGGAAAGAAATAAATGGTAGTTATGCTAAGAATTTGGTAAAATCTTTGATGGAGACCAAGATATTTTAAATGAAAATTAAGACGTGGAATTAAAATCAATGTGGGAATTGGAATTCATAGAGAAATTATTTTGGGTGTGTAATCATGTAGATGATGATACCTGATTAGGAGAGCTTCGCTCTCACCCTATTTGCGTTGATCCATGCAGTCACTCTAGCCCACATGTTGTAAGACAGTGAAGAAAGGGTAAAAGGTGCTATACCTCGGTTTAAAACATAAGTAAAATGACAGAGGTGCTAAAATAACATCACAGGCAAATGTAATTGGCTAAACACCTACAAAAAACAAGGATGAGCCATTCTGTAAAGATGTGAAAACTGAAAGTAAAACAAGAAATATGAGTGAAGAGCTAAAACAGCAGCATAGGAAAATGTCACCAGCTGATCACTTACAAAAGAACATGGGTCAGCCAGTCACCATGTTAACACATTTTTTTTAACTGGAATAGTTGTGGGTCAGCAACTTCTATTAATCAGTACCATGAAATTACCAGTCCAAAGTTGTAAGTTTCATTTTTTTTATTCACCCGATGACTAGTTTCCGGCCAGGACTCTTTTCAAACCTTTGTAACACAGTCAAAAATGGTATTTTCAAAAATGCAAACGAACAGTTGAATTTTTGGAAATATCATTTCTGACTACGTGACAATGTTTTGAAAAGTGTCCTGGCCTGAAATTAATCATCAAGTGAATAAAAAAACTGAAATTTGCAACTTTGGACTGTTTTTTTGTTCTATTAATATTTCTTTATTAATAAAAAAAAACATCCTATAATGGAGGACATTACCTGTAGACATATAACAGCAGCTTTTGAAGTTTTCAAAGCTCAAAGTAATGAGATACAAAATTTTGAAGATCACTAATAATAAAATCCCATTATACTCGTACACTGTGACAGTAAATCTAGATAGCTTTTAAAGCTCAAAATAATGAGTTACAAAATTTTGAACATTACAGATAACATAATCCTGATTATATTCATGCACTGGACTTGAATAAAATATCCTGAAACTTTAAGCTATGAAGTCTAACCATGTAAGTCATAATGGTTCCCTGTGAACATAAATCTTGGAGAAGCTGGTTGGAGCACAGTGGATGTATTAATCTTCTACCGCTGGTGAGCACTTGTTATTCAGCTGACAAGCTGCCATCACTTTCAGTCCCTAATGAAGTAACATCACATTTTTCTTCACTTTCTGAGCCACCAAATTAAACTTTAAGCTATGAAGTCTAACCATGTAAGTCATAATGGTTCCCTGTGAACATAAATCTTGGAGAAGCTGGTTGGAGCACAGTGGATGTATTAATCTTCTACCGCTGGTGAGCACTTGTTATTCAGCTGACAAGCTGCCATCACTTTCAGTCCCTAATGAAGTAACATCACATTTTTCTTCACTTTCTGAGCCACCAAATTCAATGTCAAACTCAGGATCACTATACCCATCCTTTTTTGAAAGCACTGCCTAAACAATACAGGATAGAGTCTGACAGTGCACATTTTGTTGCTGAGTATCCAAAGCTGCAGACAGTAAAGACGACATCTACAGTCAACCATCTCAACCAAAACATGTCAACCAGATGCTTTCTATCGGCCAAACACTTAACTATCAGTGCTGAAATGGTTATAAGTGGGGTTTTATTTTTTCGGTCTGTTCTTAAGTTGCCCGAGTATACTTGAGATTTTAAGTTTCTGTCAAAATAATAAAAATGAGATAACTCGGTGTTTTAAGTTAAGGGGTTAAGAACATTTCCCCAGAATTTTAAGAAACAAGCTGGACATTTCATAAAACCTCAAAACTAACCACATTCGTTTGGATGTCTCTTAAAATAGAGGGCAGATCTGTCAACAGATATGCTGCTGACCAATGGTCTGAAAATAAAACAGTCTAGTAAAACATGGCACACAGTAATCTGTATGCCACAAGCACCCAACATCAAAGGGTCCCCTCACTGGAGCAAGAAAGCATGCGTCAAAGGGCTGTGCCCCACTCAAAGACAAGTGAGAAGAACCTCATCTTGTCTGCTTGGTTGGAAGAAGGTACACCATGCCCCCATGCCCAGATTGTGGGCTTTACCAGACACTGCTTATTGTCTATCACTGTCAGCCACTCTTCTTCTCACCTACACATAACTCTGAATGTCAACAACGAAGCGATAGCATCACACAATATCCATGTGCCCTGATACCCAGCTGAAAGACACCTTCTTCTTCAGCCTTTGTGATTGGATGAAGGCATACTGGATATTCTGGACTACTTTATCTCTTGGATACAAGCATTGTAGAGAGTGAAGGTCACACAGGGAATGTGGACAGACAAGGAATTGATCACTCAGAACATCTCGCATCTGCCCCAGTAGGATCTCAAAGATACGATCAGGGAGAAAATGAGCAACCAACCGATTCTGCATGTTTAGAACCATCTGTAAATGATGCTACAGGGGTGTGGCACTCAGTTAAAAGTCATAAAATAAAGTAGTAGAAAACACACACACACACACACACACACACACGTGTGCGACTTCCCCAACATGCCATAAATCCAAAATTACTCTGGGCCTCTGCAGTAACCAGGCTGGCAGGCAGTTAAATCACTGGATTTGAGGTATCATATGATTCACACCAAGGGACTCCAGCACACACTTCCTGCTGATCTCAAATGACCTTGTTTCCTGGATCACAAATGCCTTAGTTGCCTGTGGATGATTGGTATAGAGGAATTACATGGCAGGACGAGCAACGCTATGGTATGATGGTGAATGGGGAGTAGTGAGGAACTTACACACCTGACACACCATTAAGAGTTGCTGCCAGATTGCGAATGGCAGTTCACCAGCCACAGCGCAGGACTAGGTATGGGACTGGTCCTGTATGTGCCCGTGGCTAGCCTGATCCCCTCTTGGTGTACAGTGTCAATGATCTGCAGGTAAGAAGGCCTCACTGACCAGTACAAAGTGCACCTATAGTCCAGCCGTGATCACACAAAGGCTCTCTAAAACTGGAGCAGAGACGCCCTGCCCACTCCCCAAACCTGTGGCTAAGACACTTCAAGACATTCAGTGCTTTCTGCACCCTTACCTTCAGGTCCTTCAAGTGTGGTAACCGAGACAGTTTGGAGCCAAAAACGAGGCCCAGAAACCTCACACAGACTTTAAAAGGGAAAAAGGTGCCCCACATATGCAATTCATGTGACATAAAAAGACATTGATTAAAATGAACATGCATAAAATGTGAAACTAGTCTTTGTGGCCCACTCCTCCAATCTCTTCAACATAAACTGCAACTGACAAGTCCCTGTTGCAGTACTGAAGGAAGACCAGAAGATTGTAAAATCGTCCACAAATAAGGAGTGTTTGACAGGACTCCTTACTGTGCATGTTATACCGTTAATAGTTACAGCAAAGACGGTGACACTTAGAACACTGCCCTAGGGAACAGCATTCCCCTGCACAAAACCATGTGACGGACCATCACCAACTCTGTATCTAAAAAGGCATCTGGAGAGGAAGGACTGAATGAAGATAGGGAGGTGGACATAAAAGCCCCTTTGGTGTAGTTGTCTAAGAATATTGTGCCTACAAGTAGTATCATACGCCTCACTGATCTCAAAAAATACCCCTAAGCAATGCTCTTTACATACAACAGCTTGCTGAATTTCCGCCTCTAACAGGGTCAGGTTGTCAACAGTTGATTGATGCCTCCCGAATCAACACTGAGATCAGCTAAGGAGCTGCCTGATCTCTAACATCAAAACTAGACAATGGTTGATCATGCACCCTAGGATCTTCCCTACACAGCTCGTTAAGGCAATTCACTGGTAACTATAAGGACACATTTGGTCCTATCCTGGTTTGCAGAGAGATATCACCATGAGTCAGGAAAATGGCCTGTCAGTCACACTAAATTAAAACACTGTAAGAAAATTTCCTATGACACTGTTTGCAAATGCTGCAGCATGTTGTACCTAATTTGCCACATCATAAATCCAGCTCCCACATGAAGTACGGACAGTTGTAGGATTCCAAATTGGTGGAAGTCCAACTCAACCTTCTCCATGGTGGCATGGTAATGACATAACACTGGACTCTGGCTGGCATTGGCAGTAGTCAGTGTAAAATGCTCTGCCACTGTCTGCACAATGTCTCCAGGTGTTGTTTGGAGACACCCGTTTCAATGTTACTGTAAGTAACCAAATGCCCTTACTGAAAATCCTACTGATGGCTTCCCATACTGTTGTAGAACAAGTGAAGCAGTTTAGTGAGTTCAGGAATGCTTGCCCTTACCTTCTCTTGCTCTCCTTGATGATGTGTCAAGCCTTGGCCCTTGCTAATTGAAGGGCTTAAGGTTTTATGCCGCTGGGAGGCACTTGGACTGTCGCAGAACTGCACGCCTGACCCAGATTACTAAATGGCACTCACCAGTCAACCAAGGGCCAGGTCGCCTCCTAAGATAACATGAGAACTTTCGGATGGAGAAGTCAGAAGGATGCTGGATGACTCAGGTGATATGGCCCTGGACGCTGTCATGTCACCTAGCTGAACAGCATCCAGTAGGCTCTTCTGATCATCCAGTGTGATTGCTTCTATTAAGAGGGAGCTCCATCCAGTAGGTGAATCCTGAGGATGACCTAGCAGCAGCACAGAAATGAGTGGGAGCGCCTGTGCTGAGGATGCATAGCTTGTGAGACGTCATGAGGCAAGCAGAGGCTGAGTCCCACAATACAAGATGGACATTGAAGTCTCTCAGTGGGAGAAATGGTTGGGGGAGTTGTTCTATAAGATCAATGAGATTCTTAAGAGTCTATTTCATCTTGTGGAGGTAAATATAATGAGCAAACAATGAACCTCTATGACACACGATTTTCAGCTGCAACTTCTCCCAGGTCAGTAGCCTGGGGGAGAGCAGGGAAGGGGTGCACATCATAAACAAACACAGAGACACCTCCCCTGGTACTTTCTCCAGTCAGGTCATCCTTGCAATGGCTGGTATAGCCCCATAGTATGAGGGCATCAGATAGTTCCTTCACGTGTTCTGAACCCATTAATGTTCCACTGTAGTATGGGAGCCATTTATCATGGGTGTTGCACTTTCACTCCGTCTCTCCACTGGAGGGATGTGCCCACAATGTGTGGAGGCTCTGACTTGCAGCACGATGAGTGGCCCCGCACAACATCACGTTCCATCAGCTCGGAAGGTGTCAGATAGAAGGATGTCGATATCGGACTGTTTACCTGCCATTTCCATCAGTGACTGATGCTTTGACTTTTATTTTGCTTTGGAACCACAACTGCAGCACTGGTAGTGGCAGCACTGGATTTTGGACTGGATTGAATCTTTCGAGGGCGGGGAGCTCCGCATTGTCAGCAAACATGGCCTTTCCTGATGTTCTGGAGGGTGGGGGGTTGAAATAACTGCAGCAGCACAAATGCATTGATAAATGCAAGTACTAGAGCTGATACTAACATCCTCTGTTTGTGTAACAGTAGCAGTTTTCTGAAAAGGCTTTTTACAAAGTGAAGCAAAGGAGGTAGTGAATGTGCAGGCAGAAGGCTTTTTACAAAGTGAAGCAAAGGAGGTAGTGAATGTGGGGGCAGAGGGGAGGGTGGCAGCTTGGCCTTACACATCTTTTTGGCCTCACCATACGGGATGCACTTCCTAGTTTAAAGCTCTTTTATCTTCCATTCTTCAAGATATACACTGTAGTCCCTACTACGGACAGGGTGATCCCCAGAGCAATTCACACATTTCTAAGTTGAACAAACAACTCCTTCGCGGGTGGTGTTAACACACTTATCACAAGTAGCTTCTCCCTTACACCCAAGAGTAGTGTGCCCAAAGTGCTGGCACTTAAAACAGTGCATTGGCTTGAGGACATAAGGCCACATATTTAAATGATGAAAACCCACGTTCACATACTCTGGTAGATTTGTGCTAATGAAAGGGAGAATGAACAAGTCAGATTGACATGATCAGCATTCACGCTTTTCACAAGTTCAGCATCTCAACAATGTCTTCTATGGGCCACTCAGTTTTCTGTTCTTTGGCAATGTCCACCAGATCCCTGCACGATGCAGCACCACTGCTGTAATTCATGGTGGTGTGTAGCTCAGTTTCAATGGAATATTCCCCGAGGTTTCACATTCTGAGGTTTGTTGCGTGTTGGGAACTACATATTTCAACCAACAACATTGCAATGTGCACACACTTGATGGATTTGAATATACCTTCTGTGCACTCTAAACCCTTTTGAATGTAGAAAGGGGAAACTTTCTCAAACATTTTGTTCCTTTGTTTAACTATGAGAAACACATTCTGACCCACAGCATGTGTTCTTTTACAAAAGACTGAACTACCCTGAACTAGAATCTGGAGGACTCGTCATATGAGACCTTTTGAGAGACTGGATGTTGTTACCTCCCAGAAGCCCACCCATTCCACTGGGAGATGGATGAGAAAATTTCGAGGGATCCATCTTGGTTCCAAGAACAGCTAGGGCAATAAGGGCCCACTCAGACAAAGCCCACTTGCTGAGTAAGCCTTATACAACAGAGGTATAGCAGTTTCCCCAGAGGTTGCCCGCTAACAACTGTTGCACCTAAACAGCCATTCATCACATCGGTGTGTGGCACACCTTGAGATTGAGGGTACTTTTCATAAACATTTTTATATCCTTGCAATCCAGATGGTCAAGCCAAGATCCCATTTCCTATAGCACACACAATGTACCACTGCTGTGCCATACGGTGGTCCCTGAAGCATGCCTACAACTTACAATGACAGAATACTGGCAGCACTTACCAGTCTCCAGCTCAGGAACCCCAGCATCACCAAGCCCACACCCAGCAAACAAATGCTGAGCCCCTGAGGACGAGAGCTGGTATGTTTTAGAGAATGTGGCATCTATTGTCTGTTGAAAATATGCCAGTGGAAGGATTCACAATGATTAGAGTATTATCATATGAAATGGAAGAAAGAACAGATAAAAAGATGAAAGTTGAATACAAGTAGGAGATACCAAATCTTACAGATGGAATATTTTGTTCACACGGATTTCTTTCACATGATGCATTATTTAGGGTAGGGAGGTACATAAAAAACAATATTTTTATTTTACAGAAGACATTGAGAATAACACATAAAGTAAATCCAAGTACCAACTATAGAAATGTAATGTCAAGTTT
Organism: Schistocerca piceifrons; assembly: GCF_021461385.2. Taxonomy (NCBI): domain Eukaryota; kingdom Metazoa; phylum Arthropoda; class Insecta; order Orthoptera; family Acrididae; genus Schistocerca; species Schistocerca piceifrons. The sequence goes on from NC_060149.1 coordinate 168,662,880, forward strand.
AAAAAAAATGACTGTATCTTCAATGACACATTGGCGCACAGCTTCAAGATGAGATTCAGTTATAAAAACTCATTAGCAAATAAAATGAAAAGACAGAGAGAAAGATCAAAGAACTAAATAAGTCATCGCTTATTTGTAAGGTTACCTAAAGCTGAAAACTAAAACTGCAGTCTCTTAATGAATAAACATGTTTAGGCATAATGGTGTTTTAGAAACTTTTAATAAAAACATGCATATATATTGTGCTATAATCCTATAAAATAATTTACTTTATATAAAGGTACGCTTCATATTGATAACAACTCGCATGTATTGATACATGTTATTAGTGAAAATGCAAATAAAAGTAGAATGCCCTCCAAGGTAGTCCACACTTAAATGAAGACTGTACAACTACAACTAAAATTGCTATTTCAAATTAATAAAAAGATGTAAGAAAGGCACCTTGAGTTCCTCTCTTTCACTAAAAACTACACAGTGGCATTATTTGAGGTACTTTGTACTGTGCTTATAAATCACAAAAAGTTAGAGAGACACCATGTTTCCTGAGTACGTAAATAATGTTTGATACACGTGATAAAACATTTGAAACAGTTGTATGTGGTTTGTCAACAACAATTCGTTCTGTAATAACATTACACATGAAATCAACAATAGTATTTCTGACTGAAGGAATCTTTATAGAATCCTTTCAAAAGGCAATCCTTCAAATTTAACACAATTTGTTTTCTCATATATCTCTACAAATCTTCTATAATCCAGTACAAAGCTGTCCCAAGGACATAGCAGTAGGATAAAAACATTGCTTTTTACAGGAGACTGAAAGTTTCATCTTACTTTTGAGTGCACTTTTGGAAACACATTTCAGTATCATATAAAGTAATACATATTTATAGGGGGGGGAGTTGTATGTAAAAATGACATTGTAATTTCTGAAGCAATCTAAGATTTAGGTTTTTGCCAAAATCTTCCATACTATCATAATATGGTCGATCTGTGTTAAAGAGGTATAATTTATACTGAAAGATGCCTTCAATTGATATACCATTACAATATGTAGGCTCAAATGTGGCAATGGTCACTGTTAAACAGCTGGTAAGTAGTTATAGAAATATTTAAGAATGAGAAACATACTACCGTGGAACTGCAATAGGACGCAGTAAGCACAGGTGTGTTTTTTATTGTCAAATATGTATTAATAAATTTCAGCTTGTCAACAATGATACAACATACAGAGGTCCTTTTTTTCCCCTGAAGTGTTTCCAATGATGAGACACATTTCCAGATCTCTCAAAGATTACATGCCTGTTTGATAATCTTAATTACTGCTACTACAGTTTATTTCTTACCTGTTTGTCTAGTTTTCATTAGCAATAAAAAGTCATAGCAATGTTTGTACAATAAATTATTTTGATTTCTGGTTAAAAATGTAATTGCTTCTTGTAATTATACATTTTGTGATAATCTGATCACTTCAAACACCATATATCTAATAAACTTACCTGTAAGTGATAGTAACAAAACTGGAAGACTGCATATATTTGTGTGAAAGACCTAATTCAGGGAAAGCAAAAACTTTTCACTATACTGTAACAACAAATATCAAAACTCTGAAATATATATTTACAATCACATATTAAAAGAAACAATTTAACTAATTTACATTACCGAAAATAAGGCAAATTATTATTTTTTTTCACTGCCTTGGGTACAAAAAGTTAATGTCACGAACACTGTTTATGACAATACCGTCACATTACAACATCTCCTTTGTTACCACTCTGATACTTTGTTATAATACATGTTATACATATTCAACACTTCACTGATTCACGTCTTCAGTTACGTTACTCTTCTTTCATAAAAGTTCATCATATCTTGAGATATATTCCAACCAGACATCAATGTTATAACATACAATGCCAGCAACACTGTCAGTGGATAAAGAAGTATATGAGTTCTCTGCAGAATTTGCAAACCTGCAACAGGAAAAGAAGAAGAAAAATTTTGGTGGAGATACAAAAATATGAAACAATTTAAAAGATGTTCCTACAGGTAAGACTATCTGCAGCCACAAAACCCTCAGTTTATAGTCTCCAAGTTACCGACAATCATGAACAGATAATTACAGCACTGATCACAGCAACAATTTCTTACACTTGTAAAAATGTAGTAAAGAAATAAGATAAAAATGTTTCCAACTCGCTTTGATAAAAAGTTTCTCTACATTTACACAACCAGTAATGAAGAGAAATTACGAAGTTAAGTGTAAGTGGAATTAGTTGCACATTTTTAGAGTACTAAGTGATTTATTGTTCAAGGAGATAAAAATTTCCTTCGGACCCCAAAAGAAATATAAACGCACTGATTTAATATTCACAAATGACCTTCAGCATTACAGAAAAGGTAAATGTTTATTTTGTAGTCCAACTTTTGAAATGAATGCATGCCACAGCCAGATGACTTTGCACTTAACTACACCAATTGCGATTAGCTGGCACCAGACCCCTATCACTCATCTCACTGAAACATCAATCACAAAGTAATTTTAATCAGAGTGTAATATGAATTGTCAACATCTGCACCACATTTTACTCTTGCTTCCCATGTGAAAATCTAACTCTGCAATATCACGTTCAGTATTCGTATTTTTTTAAAATATACTTCGACAGTGTTACATTTCAAATGACTGAGTCCATTTTTTAAACTCTGGTTAAAGAAGTAAATAAAACCAAGCAGATAGGATGTGGAATGCTGCCTTATGCCTTTTCAGTTTTGTTTTACCCAGACATGTTTTTCTGCACTTTTTGTACTATCTTCAGTGGGTTATCTTATTTTCTTGCTATAAAATTGTTGTTACATATTAAGATTTATAGAAACTATTGGTACAAAATATTTACAACTGTGACAGAGTCTGGGTAAATATTTTGTACCAAAAATTTCTCTAAATGTTAGTATGTGACAACAATTTTACAGTAAGAAAATAAAATAAACCACTGAAGATAGCACAAAAAGTGCTGAAACATGTCTGGGCAAAACGAAACTGAAAAGGTGTCTTGCATAAGGCAGAATTCCTTGTCCTATTTTCATATCAAGCATGGACATAAGAAGAGCTGCAACACCACAAGATGATTAAAACCAAGCAGAGTAACATTTGGTTAATTGAGATGCAGCCAAACATTCTTGTCCTCAACTTGTTGAAGGCTAAAGACATCTTTTACACAAGCTCTGTTGACAGAACACAGAATAGTAGTCAAGTGATTACTGGGAACCACTTTCTGCTAAGTATTACTACTACTATGAATCAGATAAAAAGCAAAAAACCAGTATTCCCAACATTTCCAACAATGAGTCTTGCACGTAGAAGCCCAAGGATCCTCAGCTAACTATTAAAAATGAGTCAATGGAAGAAAAACACTTCAAAGGCTAAGATACAGGTAGTGCAGACACATTAAATACACAGCGAGTTGGAGCTTGAAAGAAGCAAGATGTGGACCTGCGGCAGAATATCAATGACACCTGCACATCATGGCAAAGGATGTGGTAAAACTGTATGTCCAAATGTAGGAGCAGATCTTTTGACAAATCACAAAGTCAGAAAATATCTGCACTGTGGCACAAAGACAGTGCCAATAAATTTTATGCCCCAGAAGTCAATAGTGACATCTTTTAGAATAATTAGTAAAACACAAATAGAAGTAGCCATTATGTTTTCTGACAAGAATTGCTATTAATTTCATATCTATATGTCTGCTGTTACTTAAAAACTAGTGTGTGTGTGTGTGTGTGTGTGTGTGTGTGTGTGTGTGTGTGTGTGTGTGTGTGTGTGTGTGTGTGTGGGGGGGGGGGGGGGGGGGGGGGGGAGAAAGATTTGCTCTATTCTGATCATAGTACTCACTCATTATGTAGCCCATTTAGACAATGGACAAGTGTTTGCTGTTTTGAAAATTGTCTGTCTGTTGCAATTTAAATATACATACTTTATATACCACAAAAATTATACCTTTCATGTAGGCCTACTGCAAGCTTAATGATGCCCTCAGTTGGCAGTGTTACAATATATGAAGTTGATAACAATAAGAAACAGAACTGCATTTTTATTTATATTTGAGCTAGTTCTGGACCCTCAAATATTCATTGAGCTTGAGGTTTAGCATTTCTAGAAGTGTCCAAAGATCCACAAATGTTTTTCTAAGGTATTAATTACATTCGCAATTTTTTGCTATTAAGATGTTTCGCAGACCAATTATACACTACCCTGTGACAGTGCCTACGGTTGGTTATCCTGGTGCACTTTACTCGCACACATCTTTGTTTCAACATGCCATTTTATTACACTGCTAGTTCAGTTTCTGCCTCTGATAGCACTGTTCACCTGCCCAGCCTCACCTCTTACTCACTACGCACCTGTGTCACTACTTGTGTGATCCCCCCACTCTCATATGCACCATTTATTCACCCTTGGCTTAATTTTCCACTTGCCAGGCAAGAATAAGCATGCACAAGGTTATTACAACATCACCGATCACTAGATCTGAACAAGAACAGAAAAGTGGGAAGATATTTCTGATTAAAATGTGTGACCATAAGATGATGAGAAACAACATGAACAGTCAACAGAAAACATTCAGTTCCGTGGAGAAGAACATTACTGCCCAAATTCAGAATTATTGTAGGCCATGTGCTAGGCACATTTATACTATGGAAGAGAGTGTCAGGGTTAGGAGACACTCAACACTCAAAAACAATACTAGAAAGTTACCATGATGGCACAAAGAGCTACATAGCTGTTTCAAATTCAGCCAGCTCCTTGGCAAGAAACAAATGCAGAAGAAACTAAAAATACACATAAGGTCTGTTAACCCTGAAAGATTCACTGAATTCAAAAGAAAGATCTAGCCTATGGAGTTTTGAAAAAATTCTAAAAAGGTCCTCCATAAATCCATTTAATGGATCAAAGTTACCTGCTTAGATGTTCATTTACCATGTTGGATTAAAAAAGATTATATTTTGAAAGTCCTTTACAATAGAAGATCACAATACATTTCCTATTTGTGACCACTGCATGGATGCAGAAGTGACAGACAGAAATGAGTCAAATTCGAAATAAAACATAAATGAACACTTTTGATAGAGAAAAGCCCACTGCACCTAGTGCAGTACCATTAGATTTTATGTTAATTATGCATGAGAACTGGCTGATCCTGGTGGCTGGATTGATGAAGCGCCCTTGGAAAATGGCATATGTGATTTCAGTCTTCAAGAAAAGTCACAGAACAGGTGCATAGAACTAGAGAACTATCTCATTGATGTCAAATTGTTTCAAAATAATAGAACATATTTTATTCTCATGTTTCACAGCTTTTCTGGAGACTGAAAAACTCTTGTGTAGGAAACAACATGAACTCGGCAAACACCAGTTTTGTGAAACTCAGTTTGCCTCGTTGACTGAAGAGGTACAGGGGCTATGTTGTGGAGCTCAAATTAATTCCATGTTTCTTTACTTCAGGAAACCTTCAATTCAGTTCTGTACCATCATCTAGCAGGCAAAATTACATACTTATGGTACACTGTAACAGATATGTGAATGGGAGGTTACTTTCTAATAGCAGGGTGGCAACATAATAAATCAAAGTAGCATCTGGTGTACAAAAAGGATGTCTGATAGAACTGTCATTGTTGGTGATGCTATTGCCAACCTTTACCAAGGTTTCAGCCCAAATAATTGAGCCTTCTTCAGAAGATATACCTGAATCTAATTTGTCTAAGAGGGCATGGTCTAGAAATAAAACTAAAACAGCCTGAATAGGTGCGGTCACATTTTAAAAATGCGGTACTAACCATCATAGGCATTTTGTTAGGTTACATGGGAGGAGGTATTATGTGCATTAACTCTCCTTAGAATATACACACAATAGTAAATATGTCAATCAAGTACAACAATTCTTTTACAGTCTGCTATTGGAGTTAAATCAGCATCTATCTGAGGCTTTTCTCTTTACATACTTATGGTACACTGTAACAGATATGTGAATGGGAGGTTACTTTCTAATAGCAGTGTGGCAACATAATAAATCAAAGTAGCATCTGGTGTACAAAAAGGATGTTTGATAGAACTGTCATTGTTGGTGATATATAAACAATATACCAGAAACACTTCTTACTATCTGAGACTGTTTGCAGATGACATGTATTTGTAAGGAGAGTTCATATCATAAGAAAACTGTTACAAAATGCAAGAAGATTAGAAGGAAATTAATCCTCGGTGCTGATCCTTAACATACATAAATGCAAAGAAATGCATATTAAGACAGGAAAAGACACAAAAGCTGAGTGGTCTGCATGCCTATTGCTATGCGGAGGACCCAGGTTCAATTTCTGGTACTGGCAAGGATATTCCCTTGGTGAGAGGACTGGTAGGAGGTGCACTTAGCCTCGGGAGGCCAACTGAGGAACTACTCAACCGATTAGTAGTGGTTCAAAGGTCAAGAAACCCGGCAATGATTGGGAGAGCAGTGTGTTGACCACATGCCCTTAATACCGCATCCAATAACACTATTGGCAGAGGATGACACGGCAGTTGGTTGGGCCAACTGGCCTGTTTAGTTCCCGAATGTAAAACTTTATGTTAGCTTACCTAACTTCCTTGTTTCATTTAAAGATCTTGTGCAGGAATGATGATCCTTGGTAAACTTCCAAATTAGCTCAAATTTCTCTAATATATAAGAAACTATCCGTCTCAACTGCACTAATGAAGCCAACCTTTACCAAGGTTTCAGCCCAAATAATTGAGCCTTCTTCAGAAGATATACCTGAATCTAATTTGTCTAAGAGGGCATGGTCTAGAAATAAAACTAAAACAGCCTGAATAGGCGCGGTCACATTTTAAAAATGCGGTACTAACCATCATAGGCATTTTGTTAGGTTACATGGGAGGAGGTATTATGTGCATTAACTCTCCTTGGAATGTACACACAATAGTAAATATGTCAATCAAGTACAACAATTCTTTTACAGTCTGCTATTGGAGTTAAATCAGCATCTATCTGAGGCTTTTCTCTTTACTACATGACTAGATATTTAACCGTTGGTAACTGTTCCCTGTGATTGAGGGCCAGTTGTATAACTGACAAATCTTCAGATCTAAGCTGAAAGGTTTGCACATTAGTTCCTTGCAGTAGTTGAGAACTTTTCTCTGTAATGTATTATTTATTCTCTGATGTTTTGGTGTTTATAAATTTTTTGTGTCTTTTGTTTATAAGTTTTCTTAGCATTAATTTGTGAACTCTGTGCTGACTTTTTCCATAAGCAGGTAGCTTTGGCTTGCATGGACAAACAGAATCTGATGGATGAATAAATACACACATCAAAAAAAGTTTTGCATCACCCCAGTTCCGAGAACTCCTGAAGATAGACAGTGACTGTGGATATTGTATCACAGACACAGTCCCTTTGACTGCCCAGAGATGTCACTAAACCCGCCCAAAGATGTAAACAACCCTGCATGAGCAGTGCCTATTAGACGGAGGGGGTCCGAATGCCGATGAGTACAATGTCATTCCACTAGGAAGTAGTACACGGCTCATGTTGTCTGTAGTTCAACCATGCTTGGACGGTCAATCCCACAGTTCGACTGCATCCGCATTGTTGCTTTGTGTCAGGAAGGGCTCTCAACAAGGGAAGTGTCCAGGCGTCTCGGAGTGAATCAAAGCTATGTTGTTTGGATATGGAGGAGACACAGAGGCAGTAACTGTCGATGACATGTCTTGCTTGGGCTGCGCAAGGGCTACTACTGCAGTGGATGACTGCTACCTACAGATTATGGCTAGGAGGAACCCTGAAAGCAACACCATCATGTTGAATAATGCTTTTTGTGCACCCACAGGACGTCGTGTTAGGACTCAAACTGTGTGCAATAGGCTGCATGATGTGCAACTTCACTCCCAACATCGATGGCGAGGTCCATCTTTGCAATCACAACACCATGCAGTGCAGTAAAGTTGGGCCCAACAACATGCCAAATGGACCGCTAAGGATTCGCATCACGTTCTCTTACTGATGAGTGTCGCATACGCGTTCAACCAGACAATCGTCGGAGATGTGTTTGGAGGCAACCCGATCAGGCTGAACGCATTAGACACACTGTCCAGCGAGTGCAGCAAGGTGGAGGTTACCTGTTGTTTTGGGGTGGACATACGACACTAGTGGTCATGGAATGCGCCGTAAAGGCTGTACAATACATGAATGCCATCCTACAACCGGAAGTGCAACCATATCGGCAGCATATTGGTGAGGTATTCATCTTCATGGACAACAATTCATGCCCCCACATGCACATTTTGTGAATGACTTCCTTCAGGATAACATCATCGCTCGACTAGAGTGGCAAGCATGTTCTCCAGACATGAACCCTATCGAACATACCTGGTACAGATTAAAAAGGGCTGTATATGGACAATGTGACCCACCAACCACTCTGAGGGATCTATGCCGAATCACCATTACGGAATGGGACAATCTGGACCAACAGTATCTTGATGAACTTGTGGATAGTATGCCATGACGAATACAAGCATGCACCAATGTAAGAGGACATGCTACTCGGTATTAGAGTTACCAGTGTGTATAGAAATCTGGACCACCACCTCTGAAGGTCTCGCTGTATGTGGTACAACATGCAATGTATGGTTTTCATGAGCAATTAAAAGGGCGGAAGTGATGTTTATGTTGATCTCTATTCCAATTTTCTGTACACGTCCCAGAACTCTCGATACCGAGGTGATGCAAACCTTTTTTTGATGTGTGTAATTAAAGAAATGGGCCTTTCCCTCTACTTATACATAACAAATAAAATTCATTTATGATGAGTGTCAATTGTCAATCCCTGGACCCAGGGTAGATATTATAGAAGGCTTCCTCCTTTCTGAAATAACTCTGTGTGTTACAAAATCCCTATATGCAATAGTATGATTTACAAACCACCACTTGTAACTTACCAACTACCCAATTTGTATATGTTGTGAAAAGTATCAGATCTACAACACTCCCTAAGGGTATGCCCAAAGCTACCTTTCTATCTCACAATATTTCCACATTAAACTACCTATCTGATGAACAAAGTGATCAGAGTTGCATAAAATAATTGTATGATGAATCTCTGTTGAACCCTAAACAGGAGCTTTTCAGTCTCCAAAATGGTAATGATTCACAAGCATAAAATATGTTCCATAATTATAAAGCAGAGTGAAATCAGCAATATAGACCTGTACTTATATGCTACAGTCTGAAAATAATTCTTGAAATGGAAATGACCTGTGGGTTCAACGCCCCCCCCCCCCCCCCCCCCACCAAATCACCCTTCACAATAAAAAACCACTCGGGAGGGTTTGTTGCTTATCAAGATATGCCAAACTACTGTTAGAAGGGGAGCAAGTTCTTTCGCATACTCTATACAGAATCATAAGGCTGCCTCATCTGGTACAGCTGCCATCCTTCAGTTGAGCCATTTTAGCGCATTTAAATCTATCTGTGGAGAACAGAAATGCCGGGGGGGGGGGGGGGGGGGGGGGGGGAGGGGGAACAGTGAGTCAAATTTGCCCCTTAATACGTCTTATGTTACAGGACCCCAGTTTTGTACAATTGGCCCTTATTTTCATGATGGAGGATTAATCTTATGAAAACAGTAGCCTTTCATAAAAGACAGTGTGTTAGAGGCACAATTTATTTACTTTGATTAATAATTGCCACAGAAAACTCATGAATGGGTAAGCTTATGATTTATCAAGAGTACCCAAGCAGAGTACAATTCATCCATGTAAAAAAACACATGAAGTCAGCAAAATGAATCACTTGTGAGTTCCAAAATGCTACCAGCAGTCCAGGTAGCATAATGACCGTGTATAGGGCGTTAAAAAGGATGAGGTACAATGGTCCTCATAAGCCACACATTTCTATAGTCAGCGTTAATTGATGCTTCAGGTGGTGTAACAAGCAACACAACTGAACAGTGGTTGACTGGTGATTTGCAGTGGTGATTTGATGGAAGGGTTTGGGGTTGGTGAATGCTTGGAGAATGCTACATGCCATCATGTGTAGTGCCAACAGTGAAGCACAAAAAAAGGTCAACTTATGGTATGGCAGTGTTTTTCATGGTTAGGTTGTGGTCCCCTTATTGTTCGTAAGAAAATGCTAAATGCGAAAGGATATGAATACATTTTAAAGCATTGTGTATTGCATACAGTAGAAGAACAGTTTGGTGATGAGAACTCATACTAGAATGACAATGCACCCTGTCATAAAGCAGTGTAAATGAGGTGATGGTTTGTGGACAAAATGTTCCTGAAATGGAAAGCCTGCCCAGAGTTCCAAGTTGAACCCATTGAAGCACTTTCGGGATAGGTTATAACTTTAACTTCACACCAGAACCTGGGGTAAAAAAATCACTACCTCTTCTGGTTTTGGATCTCGAGGAAGAATGGGCTGCCATGCCTCTACAGACATTCAGACACCTCATTGAAGGGCTCCCTAGTAGGGTTCAAGCTGTCAAAGATAAAGGTGGACACACTGCATATTAAGGTCTCCTAATAGATGTCTGGATAGTTTTTATCAGATAGTGTATCAAAAATTCCATGATAAATCATGTTTTTGAATCCATATTAAACAGTAGGTCCTTCCATAACTCACTGAGTAAGTCAGTTTAAAGACTGAAAAAAAGCAAGGGCATACCAACTACAATAGGACCATGTGTAGTAGAGCCCTGTGTTGTTTAAAATAACCTTCAGGTTGATGAGGTCTGTGTTTCCTTTATACTAAAATTACTAAAATGATGGACCATCAAAGAACTAACTTTGACACTGAACTATTCAATACAATTTTTGTCAAAAAAAACTGATCAATTACAAATATGTATCTCAACATGTAATTTCAAGATAGCAAAGACAAAATTTTTGCTAACAAGTACCTACAATGAATTACTCTACTTTAAAATGTTTCACAGTAAAAGAGACTCTAGTATATAAAAACTGTACACTTGTACCATTAAAATGCTCGTAGCATCTGCATTATAGAGTCATATTTGGGGAAGGAGAGGACCACAAAAACTATGACACGTATCATGAACAACTGGTATTAATAAATAAAATGCATCACTCCAATGTAATGTACACTTATACAAATGATTATAAACAAAAGACCTTTTAATGTACTATTGTTCCTTAAAAAAAGAACCCCCCCCCCCTCCCCCCCCCCCCACACACACACACAGAGAGTGATATCCAAATACTTACAACTGTAGCCTAAAAATGTGATATAGATGTAATAGCCAAGGGCGATCAGCCACAGGGTATTTCCAAATAATCTGGCCACGAACCAGGGTTGATACAGAAAAGCTGGAAAGGAAACAACAAGCATTTAATATATATATATTATATATGTATTCCATCACAGAAATGTTATTAAATCATCTCATGAGAATATTCTGAAAATAAGTCTATTACAATACATTCGATACAATGTATCAGTGCTTCACAAAAATTTTAAAGATTCAGTGTATGATGATTAACTACCCTCATTTATTTTCACAATGAAATTCCTGAACATGCAAAAAAGTATCAAGGGTCTTCAATTGGAATTAGGGATAATCAAATTGTCACTGACATTTTTAAAAAGTAATTATGCAAACTAATTTCCTCATACTGTGCAACATGTAGATGATTACCTTGATAGATATAGACAATCTACAAGTCATATTAGAGGTGGACGATCTGTCATGCACATTTGGTTGTGTCTGAAGGTTTTCTACTCTTATTTGCATTAAGACATGACAAAACATCAACAGTTAAAACACAGGAGACATAGTCTACATTAATCACAGATAAGATATGTATGAGTCTCCTCCTCAGCTTAGAAATACACGAGTTCAAAGAATGGGCAGTCTTTCCCATGGTAGAAAGTAACTATGTCAGGAACAATGGCCAACAGAAATGTACATTTCTTTGTTTTAAAAATCTTCTTCTGCCACCCAGGATTAGGGCTTATGACCTGTTCCGCCTCACAATCTCTTCCTTGCCCTTCACACATCTTCAAGTATTTAAACTGAGTGTGATGTTTAGCATCATAACTAACAGCGAGTCTTTCACTAATTCCTGGATCACTATAACAAAGCGACTGACAACTATTAGTGTACAGGACAGTTACCACAGCAACAATCAAACCAAACATGGTTTAGTAGTGTGTTCTTTTCTGTTCATAGTTTTCATTTCAGAAACAGCAGCAGACAATGCTTGTGAACAGTAATGTAAATGTTGTGATTCAATTTTATTGTGCATTTTGTTGCTCTGTGTAGCATGCTTAACACAGAAGGTACACAGAAAAGTGACAAGGTTTTTTGTGTAGTTAGCATTTTGTTGCTCTGTGTAGCATGCTAAGAGTGAAGGTACGCAGAAAAGTGAAAAGGTTATTTTGTGAGTGCAAAGGGCAATGCTGCACATTAATAGACAGCGTATCAGCTTATCTGGTATGAAACACACAGCTGTTGCTGCTGCAGCCATACTGAACACTTGGGTCTGTTGAACCAGCATCATCCTTTTCCATGCTCAGAAATTCTCCTGTTGGAATCAATTTGTTATTTTGATCCAGTTACAGAGTTAACTTGTTCATTACAGGTTCTAAGCGTCTCTTACGTGACTTTATTCTAACCCAAACTTTTTTTATTAAACTGAGGGAAAACGCAGGATGGAAATTAAACATATGGCGAAAGATCACTACCAAATAGAGGACATGCTGAGCAATGAACAAGCATGTAGAAAAGGGCAATTACAAATTGCTAACAGCAGTCTCAAGTGATAAACAGAGAACAAGCAGTGCCTGCAGCCCACAGTGGTTTGTTACACACTATGACATTATCTTGGTGAAATAGAAAGTGGATGGACACCTGCGCTGTGTTGCTCTTGCCCAAAGCAGGCAGCTTGATTTTTTTAAAGAGACTGCAGTGTGCAAATGGGAGAAATGTGATAAGAACCCAAATGGTTAATTTATTTGGTGCATGCAATGTTTTTGTACGATACTTGCCATACCAATGACAAAAATGTGGAAACACTGAGGGAAGTGGCTCCAAGTCTAAATCAAACAGGTATTAATATATTTCAAATATTTAAGAATCATGAAAGAAGGCTGTATATGTGGAAGAGAGCTGGAGACACCAGAAGGTTTCAGTCTGATTATATAATGGTACGACAGAGATTTAGAAACTAGGTCTTAAATTCCCAGGGCCAGATGTGGACTCTGATCACAACTTAATGGTTATGAACTGTAGATTAAAACTGAAGAAACTGCAAAACGGTAAGGAGGTGGGAACTGAATGAACTAGCAGTTGTCAAGAGTTTTAGAGGGAGCATTACGGAATGTTTGACAAGAAAAGGGGAAAGGAATACAGTAGAAGAAGAATGGGTGGCTCTGAGAGATGAAATTCTGAAGGCAGCAGAGGATAAAACGGGTAAAAAGACTAGGGCTAGTAGAAATCCTTGGGTAACACAAGAGATATTGAATTTAATCAAAGAAATGAGAAAACATAAAAATGCAGCAAATGAAACAGGTGAAAAGGAATACAAACATATCAAAAATGAGATTGACAGGAAGTGCAAAATGGCTAAGCAGGAATGGCTAGAGGGCAAATGTAAGGATGTAATTTAAGCATGTTATCACTAGGGGGTAAGATAGATGAATCTAAAGGAAACTTACAGAGACCTTTGGAGAAAAGAGAACATCCTGTACGAATATCAAGAGCTCAGATGGAAAACCAATCCTAAACAGGAAAGGAGGAAGGTTGAAGGAGTACACACAGGATCTATACAAGGGTGATATACTTTAGGGCAATATTATGGAAATGGAAGAGGATGTAGACGAGGATAAGATGGAAGATATGATACAGCATGAAGAATTTGACAGAACACTGAAAGATCTAAGTCAAAACAAGGCTCTGGGAGTAGACAACATTCCATTAGAACTACTGGAAGCCTTGGGAGAGCCAACCATGGCAAAACTCTTCCATCTGGAGCAAAATGTATGAGGCAGGTGAAATACCCCTCAGACTTCATGAAGAATATTATAATTCCAATTCCAAAGAAAGCAGGTGCTGACAAGTGTGAAAATTACCACACTATCAGTTTAATAAGTCATAGGTGCAAAATACTAACAAATTCTTTAGAGACAAATGGAAAAATTGGTAGAAGCTGACCTTGGGGAAGATCAGTTTGGATTCTGTATAAATGTAGGAACAAGCGAGGCAATACTGACCCTATGATTTATCTTAGAATACACACATCAAAAAAAGGTTTGCATCACCTTGGTTCCAAGATTTCTTGAACCTGTATAGAAAACTGGAATACAGATGACTATAAACATTATTTCTGCCCTTTTTGTTGCTCATGAAAACCACACATTGCGTGATGTACCACCATACAGCGAGACCTTCAGAGCTGGTGGTCCAGATTGCTGTACACACCAATATCTATAATACCCAGTAGCATGTCCTCTTACAAGGGTGCATGCCTGTATTTGTCATGGCGTACTATCCACAAGTTCATCAAGGCACTGTTGGTCCAGATTGTCCCATTCCTCGATGGCAATTCAGCGTAGATCCCGCAGTGTGGTTGGTAGGTCACATTGTCCATTAACAGCCCTTTTCAATCTATCCCAGGCATGTTCAATAGGGTTCATGTCTGGAGAACATGCTGCACACTCTAGTCGACCAGTGGCGTAAAAGTCAGCCCCACATAATGTCACCCCAAAACAGCAGGGATCCTCCACCTTGCTGCACTCGCTGGACAGTGTGTCTAAGGCATTCAGCCTGATCAGGTTGCCTCCAAACACGTCTGACGATTGTCTGGTTGAAGGCATATGCGACACTCATCAGTGAAGAGAACATCATGCCAATCCTGAGAGGTCCATTCAGCATGTTGTTGGGCCCATCTGTACCATGCTGCATGGTGTCATGGTTGCAAAGATGGACCTCGCCATGGACGTTGGGAATGAAGTTGCGCATCATGCAGCATATTGCGCACTGTTTTAGTCATAACACGATGTCCTGTGTCTGCACGAAAAGCATTATTCCACATGATATTGCTTTCGTGGTTCCTCCGAGCCATAAGCTGTAGGTAGTGGTCATCCACTGCAGCAATAGCCTTTGAACAGCCTGAGCAAGGCATGTCATCGACAGTTCCTATCTCTCTGTATCTCCTACATATCAGAACAACATCGCTTTGGTTCACTCGGAGATGCCTGGACACTTACCTCGTTGAGCGCCCTTCCTGGCACAAAGTAACAATGCGGACATGATCGAACCGCGGGACTGACCATCTAAGCATGGTTGGACTACAGACAACATGAGCCGTGTACCTCCTTCCTGATGGAATGACTGGAACTGATCGGCTGTCGGACCCCCTCAGTCTAATAGGCACTGCTCATGCATTGTTGTTTACATCTTTGGGCAGGTTTAGTGGCATCTCTGAACAGTCAAAGGGACTGTGCCTGTGATACAATATCCTCACAGTCAACATCTATCTTCAGGAGTTCTGGGAACCGGGGTGATAAACTTTTTTTGACATGTGTATAAGGAAAGGCAAACCAACGTTAATAGCATTTGTTGACATAGAGAAAGCTTTTGACAATGTTGACTGGAATACTCTCTTTCAAAATCTGAATGTGGCAGGGATATAATACAGGGAGCAAAAGGCTATTTACAATTTGTAAAGAAACCAAATGGCAGTTATAAGAGTCGATGGGCATGAAAGAAAAGCGGTGGTTGAGAAGGGAGTGAGACAGGGTTTTAGCCTATCACCAATGTCATTCAATCTGAATATTAAGCAAGCAGTAAAGGAAAGAAAAGAAAAAATTGGAGTAGGAATTAAAATCCAGGGAGAAGAAATAAAAACCTTGATTTTGCTGATGACATTGTAATTCTGTCAGAGACAGTGAAGGACTTGGAAGAGCAGTTGAATGTAATAGACAGTGTCTTGAAAGGAGAATATAAAATGAACATCAACAAAAGCAAAACAAGGATAATGGAATGGAGTCGAATTAAGTTGGGTGATGCTGAAGGAATTAGATTAGGAAATGAGACACTTAAAGTAGTAAAGGAGTTTTGCTATTTGGAAAGCAAAATAACTGATGATGGTCAAAGCAAAGAGGATATAAAATGTAGACTGACAATGGCAAGGAAAGCATTTATAAAGAAGAGAAATTTGTTATCATCGAGTATAGATTTAAGTGTCAGGAAGTCTTTTATGAAGGTATTTGTATGGAGTGTGGCCTTGCATAGAAGTGAAACATGGACGATAAATAGTTTAGACAGGAAGAGAACAGAAGCTTTTGAAATGTGGCACTACAGAAGAATGCTGAAGATTAGATGGGTAGATCACATAACTAATGAGGAGGTACTGAATAGAACTGGGGAGAAGAGGAATTTTGGCACAACTTGGCTAGAAGAAGGGATCGGTTGGTAGGACATGTTCTTTCTGATGCATCAAAGGATCACCAATTCAGTATTGGAAGGAAGTGTGGAGGGTAAAAATTGTAGAGGGAGACCAGGAGATGAATACACTAAACAGATTCAAAAGGATGTAGGTTGCAGCACTTACTCGGGGATGAAGATGCTTGCACAGGATAGAGTAGCATGGAGAGCTGCATTAAACCAGTCTTTAGACTGAAGACAACAGCAGCAACAATAACAACAACAACAAATTTATAAACAGATGCATACTGGTACTTGTAATTGTTTACTGTAAAATGAGTATTGTTGTGCAAAACATAGTTCAGTTGCTATTATAATATGCTTGTGTGAACTTAGAGCTAACGATTCTATTCTTAGATATCTACCTTTTGACTAGGTGATTAATGGTACTAAAACTGGAGCTAGTAAAGATTTCCAGTTCAATGAGTTTGCGTAATATTTCAAATTGTTCACAAGAAATACGAAAACAACTAAGAAAACTGTGTTCACATGACCATAGTTCGTTCCAAAGATTTTTATTAATATGGTATGATCACATTCTTTGTTTTCTCAAAGAGAGTGCAACTAAAAACAACAATTAGTCATCATCAGAATGACTGCTAATATTTACTGCACAGCAACTGACTCACTCACAACAAGCACCATTCAATACTGAATCGCTTAGCCTTGGCTATGAGCTGATTCACCATAGCCAATGGCTACAGGCAACAAAAAACACACACACACACACACACACACACACACACACACACACACACACACACACACATAGAGAGAGAGAGAGAGAGAGAGAGAGAGAGAGAGAGAGAGAGAGTCCCTCCCCCCCCCTCCGTCCATTAGCTAAATAAGATTTTTTTTTATTTTAAATAATGAGCAGTGTACACTCCCATCCCATCTGGAAAGAAATAATGCCAATGTATAAGTGGGAATGATACATAAAAAATGGAAAGGTGGGAGAAGAAAAACTGAAAAATAAAAGTGATACACATGGGCTTCTCAAAATGTGAGATAGAAAATGGCTGAAAGGAAGGGAGGGAAAGGGAAGGGAAAATACAAAGAAAATAAAGCTGCAAAAAACAGTTGAGTGAAACCCAATTTAAGTTACAACTATGTACACGAAAAGAAGTAAAAATGTGTTGGATGAAGTAATAGTGGAAAAGGTAAACTATAGCCTATCAAACTGTATTCCAGAAAATGTTCAACAGTTCTGAGGGTTTACTGGTGGTCTAATGAATGTACACTGATGTGCAAAACCGATGGACGAAAGTAACTTCCACCTGATGTGCCACTGCTACATAACACAGTTCGATGAAATTTGGACTATACATTGAAAGAACTGCTACAGTATAGTACAGAAGGTAACTGAAAGAAATAAGGAATGAGATGAACAGATGTGACACTTTTATTCAAAGACAATAATTAAACTAAAGCCTCGATGATTCATGATGATCCCCTGGGCATCACAACAATTGGATATGGTTTTTAATAGGGTGTGTGATCTCACAATGGCAACAATATTCGTAAGGAGTTCTTGTGATAGGACATCCCATTCCTCCACCAGTGCAGTTTACAACTGCTGGATGGTCATCGGTGCATGTGGACATGCTCCAAAATGTCTTTCCCAACAAGTGCTCCATGATACTTAATTCGGGGTGGGGGGGACTGGCAGACCAGTCTGTTTGCTGAATATCCACTCATTCATAGAGCTCCTCCAGTAGATGTGGTCATGCATTGTCACCCTTAAAAATTAAATCACAGTCAAATAGTCGAATGCAACCCCTTTGAAGATATATGCAGAGAAGGAGTACAGTGTCAAAATAACACTGGCCAGTGAGGGTGCTGCGTTCACAGACTAGGATGTTGGTACACCTACGCAACATTATGCCTCCCTACACCACAACATCTGCACCACCAGAACGATCCTGTTTGACAATGTTGGATATACCCTCATGTGGCGAGGGGTGGGAACATGTAATACACCCCGGAGCATTGTCGAATATGATCATTTCAGTGGTCCAGGTATTATTGGACAAGGAGGTGTTACGTTCCATGGGCACACTGACCTCTTAATTTCTTAGCACAGTACACTCACTATTCAACATTATTCAGGGTGCGTACACGGACAAGAAAAAAAGTTCCTGGATTTTTCCCTGAGTTCCCGATTAAAAACACACTTTCCTGAGTGAAAGCAAGTTTTTTCCATGTTAAATGACAATATACTCTTCCTTGGAGGGTAAAGCTTATCAGTCCTTTGAATGCTAAAGGTTTTATACACCAGCATAGAACTTCCAACACTTTAGGAAATGAAACCCGGCCAAAAAAAAAAAAAAAATATATATATATATATATATATATATATGTGTGTGTGTTTCGGAAAGCTCTTTGATACGTGGTAATGTTTACATTGCACATTTTCGTATTTTGAAAATATAAATATGAATTCCACTAAATACAGCTAGGTAGCTTCTGAAGCACTGAAATCCAGATTGCAATGTGCTTTGTCTGCCAATCATAGCTCATGTCATTTGATCTCGCCAGCCAATGACAGCAGATATTCAGGCCATAGGACATGTGATGTAGTCAGCCAATAGCAACATCACTGTTAAGTAGCGCAAACACACAACTAGGAAAAGTTAATGGTTTAAATTAATACACATACAGTACAGCTACAAGAAACACAACACAAATATGTCAGTCAAATTTTAAACAATGGCATAAATGGCTGGTCTTCAGAGTCCAAAATTTTTCTATGTGGTTGACCTTCAAAGTGTTTGATAAGGGTGTTTTAAGAAATTCATCTCACATCTTGCATAAATGGAAATTTACTTTGAAAGTAATGCTTCTAAAATCACCATTCACAATATTTTTCTGCAACCTGTTAAGGGCCCCACACAAGCAGCGATCCGTTGAATGTGATACTGCCTATAATCAGTTGCTCGCCTTGAAACCCTAGACAAGAGATTTGCCAAGAAATTTCAATCAGTATTACAAACGTATCTGTGTCGAGAAGTTCTGCTACATTTACTGGCAGTTGCAACTGATTTAGGTATCTTCAAGAATACTTGCAAAACAATTTTTTTTTTTAAATGAGAATGATAATTTATTAAATTTGTTTTGAATTCTTTCCTTAGGAACTGTAAGTTACTTTGCAGAATATATTAAATTTTTCACTGATGTCAAATGGGGTGAGTACATCGCTCCAGTGTGCTAATGCAATTCATTTTATGTTTATTAGTTCTCAATTTCTTTTTATTCATTAGTCTTATAATTTAATTGAAAATATTTAGACAATTTACTCGATGAATCGATAGAGATGTTGTCAATAGCAGCACTGCTGATTACCGTAAGCCATACTGGAAAGCCATTCATGAATGACAGCACAACATGTCAAATCACAGAACACACACAATTTAGCAGTCAGGACGTGTGGGATAACCATGAGAGTGCTCCTGCTGTCATACGAAATTGCACCCCAGACCATAACTCCAGGTGTAAGTCCAATGTGTGTAGCATGCAAACAGGAAATCAACGGAAGATGAAGTAAATGAGGTGATAAAGACCTGCAAAAAAAAAGCTAAGAATAAATATGTTGTAGCCGTAATGGTGAACATCGCCGAGGCTTTCGATCACGTATGGTGGCCAGCACTTTATAAGCGCCTGATGGACTTTGACTGCCCATAAGCATTACACAACTGTTAAGAACTATTTTCAAAACAGAGAAACAACTCTGCCATACCCAGGTACATGTCAATGACCTGATGACCCTTGTGAAGGGAAGTTCCAGAGGCAACCTGGAAGTTTGATGGAACATAGTCCTTCAACAATTACCTTAGTGTTACCAAGGAGTTAAATTGCCTTTTGAGCCTGAAAAGACCCTGTACGTGTTGATAAATGGAAACTTTTAAGGGGCAAAGTCATGAAATTAAGCAACAGGTCCACAAAAAGAAAAGCAGTCACCATATAAGTGGGCAATTTCTTAGCCAAGTGACAATATTATAGTGCATATATTGAAGAAATGAGCAACAGATGCAGGAACATGATGAACAAAATTATTAGTCTAGTCAGTTATGATTTAAATACCATCGCAAACAATAAGAACATGTTGTAATGCTAACCTAACTGCAATAATTGGATATTGTGCAAGTTCTTGGGTCCACAGACTACTACTCTTAACACCAGCAAAGGTAGTTAACAGGGTGCAAAATGGAATGCTTCCACATCTACATGACTACATTGCGTTCCACATATAAACGTCTGACAATGGGTTCATCAATCCTCTTTCACACTATTTCTCTACTGTTCCCTTGAACATCAAATGGGGAAAAAAGGAGCACTTAAATTTTTCTATGCAAACTCTGATTTATTTTATTACGATGATCATTTCTCCCTATGTAGCTGGGTGTCAACAGAATATTTTCACATTTGGAGGAGAAATTTGGTGATTGAAATGTTGTGAAAAGATATTCCTGCAACGAAAATTACTTTTGTTTTAATGATTGCCATCCCAACTTGTACATCATATCCATTTCATGATAGAACACAATGAGCTGCCATTCTCTGAAATTTTTTGATGTCCTCCATCAATCCCGTCTGGTAAGGATTCCATACCATACAGCAGTACTGTAGCAGATGACGGAAAAGCTTAGTGTAAGCAGTCACTATGGTAGACCTGTTGCATGTTTTTAAGTGTTTTGCCAATAAAAGTAAATCTTTGGTTCATCTTCCCTACAACATTATCTATTTGATTGTTCCAATTTTTTATCCGTAATTGTAATTTCCAGATATTTAGTTGAACTGACAACCTTTAAATTTGTGTGATTTACCATGTAACCAACATTTAACGGACTACTTCGAGAACTCGTGTGGATTATCTCACACTCGTCATTATTTAGAGTCAATGGCCATTTTTAACACTGTCTTGTATAAATCATTTTGCAAATGGTTTTGATCTTCTGATGACTTTACTATACAGTAAATGAGAGTATCATCTGCAAACAGCTGTTCAAATATCAGTTAGTATAAATTGTGACTGTCTGACAAGAAACCACAAATCCAGTAACACAACTGAGACAATACTGCAAAGTTGCACAATGAGGAGCAGTGTCATTAGTCTTCTGTAAATTCATAAATATGGAATCAACGTGTATTCCCCTGTAGGTAGCACTCCTTAATTCATAAGGATAAAGAGATAGTTTTGTTACATAAGAGCAATATTTTCTGAATCCACGCTGATTATGTGTCAATAGGTAATTCATAATGTTCGAAAACAGTGTATTTTCCACCATCTTTCTGCAAATCAACATCAATGATATGGGTCTGCAGCTCAGCAGATACTTTTATTTCCTTTCCTGAATATTGGTCTGACCTGTGAAACTATCTAGCCTTTAGGTACTAATTTTTCATAGAGCAAGCAGTTTTATATCATTGCTAAGTATGGAGCTATTACATCAGTGTGCTCTGAATGGAACCCAACTGGTATACAATCTGGACTGTAAGACTTGGCTTTATTAAATAATTTAAGCTGCTTCAGTACACCAAGAATATCTGCTTCTCAGTTAGTCATGTCATGTCAGTAGCTATTCTTACTTCAAGTTTTGGAATGTTTACTTTGTCTTCTTTGGTGAACAAATTTCAGAAAACTACTTCAGCTGATGAGAGCTTTTCGTACAGTGTCAACTGAGGCATTGCAAGTAATACCTCGAATACGTCCACTCAGACCTCCAGATACAGAAGAAAGTGGCAATGTATTGACCGAAGAAACAAAAATACCATAAATCACAAAATTATAAGGAAAGCGGGCTGCAAGCAAGCAGCAAATTCACAATCTGACCCTCCGCCTGTGACACATCTATGGTTTTGTCTCAAATGTAAAAATAAAACAATCACTCACACACACACACACACACACACACACACACACACAGGGAATGAGGCACCAGAATCCCTCAAGAGGCTTGACACACTTCTTGATGGGTTATGGGCCTTGCGCCACCTACTATCCACTTAAGAAGTGGGCATGCCTGAACATACTCACTGGGGATGTCCACAGGATGCCAATTTTGCTGATACTAATCAGCAGCAGCTGAACCGGCACAGAAGACTTGGTGCCAACAAGACACTCCTCTGCGAGGCAGAAAGGCAGAGGTTGGACAATACTGTTGATGCTATTTCAAGAAAGGCTGGGGTAGCATGTTACATTACCAATCAACCCCCATCTAGTGCACTGCAGTAGGTTGTGACAGAAGATTGAGAAGCAACACAGTGAAGACAGCTGAGGTCAACAGTTGTGGCAGATGAACAGCTAACATAGCATGGATAGCAATCTGAACAACACCACTGCACTGTAAGTGTACCTGTAGGCAGTGTCTCATCACCCAAGGAAACAGATCTGGAGTGACTATAATCCTCACTGGCAACTCCCTCCACACCGGGAAGCTGTTCCCTGCAACTAAGGAACCGGCAGGATGTGCCTACGAACTGGGGAGCAGTGGAGTGCATTGTGGAATGTGGTAGATAAGCACTGTTTTTGTTATAATAGTGGTAAACAGATTTGATAGTAGGTGTAGGTTTTATTTATCAATAGTAGAAATTGCTATGGAAATGAGAAGCAGTGTTGTTTGGATGTAATAATACATATTGTATAATTAGTTTCTGAAGTATAGAGAGAACATTGCTGTTGGTAGTTATAATATGTGTATGAGTGAATACAGCCCGTGTTTAAATTTTAAGTAACATGCTACGATGTAATAAATAAAAATCTCAAGCCCTGGTCTTCAAAAAATATGACAAAAATACAACTGAATATTTTGCAGTGCTTGGAAATAGTATAGTATGAAGATATAAGAAAAGTATGATTTCCTTTATTTACTGATAAACCGTGTTACACAATTCAGGAAACAGGTCTAGTAACGGGAGTTACACAGCAGTTAAATACAGGACCACACATCAGGTAGCCACTAGCAAAGCATTTTTACCCCTCTGAAGAAGTGCCAAAAATAAGTGCGGTATGGCCGATCTACTGTGAGACAAATAGAATGTTGTCATCTCTGAACAATGATGTATTTGCTTTTCATAGCAAAAAGCATGTACATAACAATACTACTATGATAAAACAATGCATTGCTCAGAATGGTTATTAATATCTAAGATTTATCTTTTTTTGCTGTTGTAATAGAAGCAGTAGTTGAAGTGTTATCAGTAATTATAAAAGATGAAAACAAAAGTAATACTTGCATCTTTTTTACATGGCAGAAGCAGATGTAACAAAGGCTGTTGCTGTTGATGCTGCTGCTGCTGCTGCTGCTTAAGGGCTGAAGAGATTAAACTTCTACGATCACCAGCCTCTTATTTACCCTCTCCCCTCCCCCGCCCCAGAACAATCTACGTGCCCCATCTGTCTGCATCTACTGTTAATCCTAGGTGCAAGTGTGAAAACATTTTCGAAATGTTTTTATAGCAGGTATCTGAAGTGAAATGTGGGTATCAGTCCAATATTTACCCACTGGGATATGGGAAAAAGAGGTAAAAATCATGTGCGGGCTGGCCAGTTCACCAGACCTCACAGTTAATCTGTGAAGCAAATATGATCCAGATCAGGCTTATTTCCCCGAATCCCAGAAGTAGTTTGTTAATGCACTCAGCTAACCAGGTGGATGAGGCAAAAAAGGCTAAAAGAGAATGTGACCAAGGTGATACTAACTGAGTCTTTTTCTAGACCAAGAAAGATGATGTAACTGTCAATAGAAAGTGATACAAGAGAAAATTTACATTGAGAGTGATGTCACAGCAATGACTCCAGCAGCTTTGCAGCTTGAGATATTAAACACAGCAGTTATGAGCATGAAATTCTGTCCTTTATGTGGCACCTTTCCATACCCATATGTTGTTGCTAAATATAACCTCTGAGACACCCACACAAAAAAGCTCATGTTAAGAGTCAACACACACTACAATCAACATAACTCATTGAAAATGTCATCAGAATACAATGATGTACATCCTTTCGAACATGAAACCACAGAAACTGCATAGAATTGTAACATATCAGAATAGTAGTTATTGCTGATTTGAGCCCAGGTGCTCCCTGTGAACTGTTAACACAGGACACATTCAAACAATATGTTCATGCCTATGAAACACCTGCATAGCAACACTGTTTTGTAGTTCACCATTTAGGAATACTTTTTGAGGAAGAGGAGGAGGAGGAGGAGATTAGTGTTTAATGTCCTGTCGACAACAAGGTCATTAGAGACGGGATTCCTTTTCAAGTCAAGTTCTTAATCTCTTTACATTAAATGGGACAACATACACTGCAATATTTCTACAGAGAAAAGAATTTTGAACTTTCTGGTATGAGTTAAAGCTTTGTGTGAAAAATACTTCCCCATTTATAAAGCAGTAAACATAATATGATCACACCAGTCTTGAGTTTTGGCATTCTGGAGCACAGATGCAATCTGGCACTGAACAAGAATGTTCACACTTTGGGGCAAAAATGTAAGCCTTGATGAACAATTATGTTCCAACTCATTTATTAGCTACTGTTTGCAAAACACCTTAATTTCATTTGTTATGTTTCTCTTTAATTCATCTCAACTTAAGAATTTCACTTATTTACACCAACATCCCACTGTGTCACATCCTAGTGAGATGTAAAAACCATCACAATCTTATTCATGAACTAAATGCCAAAAAGTGCCAGATATTGTGCTGGTAGTTGTACATCCCTCGTGTACAATACACTGATCTATGGACATTCATGCCAGATGAAGCTAGAAACTTACACCAACAATGTTAAACAGCTTATTCTAGCATTCACTGATACGTATAACAGAATCATGAATAAATAGGTTAGTACACAATGTACTCGATTGTTAGCCACCCATAAACAAAATAAAAGAGATCAAAATTGATAACACAATACAATTGCAGGGTAAACTACATAACTGCCTAAGCTAAAGGACCTGATAAAACTATGGTGTAGGCTGTAACTAATCAATAGTAGAAATAACGTAATTCCTGTGAACTTACCTCTGTAGAAAAACAGTTGGAACACATGTAGAATAATCAGGACAGGAAAGAAAGCATTGAGATGAACATCAAATGCATAACCCCACTCAACATCCTGATCTCGACATGACGGTTTTATCATGTATCTGTTAGTAACAAACCTAAAAAAAAGAAATTACGATTTTGTACTTACAGTCTGCTATTACCCTACAATTTACAAAGTTGAAACCAACATTCTAAGACATTTGCAAAAAGAAAATGTGTTTAATGTAGTTTATTTACATTTTTAAAACATCTGATCAATTCTAGAAACAGTTTGAAATGTGAACTTATAATTACAAACACAATTACTATCACTGGTCACTAACTTTTTCATTTGAAAGCAAAAAAGATGATGAACAACCAATCGGCAAGCAACAGACCATATTTAGAAGATCTGTGGTATGATAGGAGCCAGTTAGACACACTGCTTTCCTTTGCAAGTCTCTCACATGTGATACTGTACATCTGACATATGCACACGATACTTACAACTGTTTTGGCAGTAAACAGTGTTTCTAGCTGTGGAATAGCTATGGATGACAGGGTATGCCACCTATGAAATCCAGGAGGGAATGATTTTTCCACAGTGTACCTTGTCTATGGTCACTACAAGCACCACGAATAGTAGAAATTTCATACACTGCCTTTTGATGTACTGGATTTCAATTGCAGATATGACAGGCCACAGTGTAGCAGATTATTAGCCAATTCAATGCTGTAAGAAGCTGCATGTGAGCAGCCATACAATTTAGAACAATCTATACTTGTTATTGGTTGCAGGAACCAGCAGCACACTTGAATAACTCTGATACATATATATAAAAGACCACAGTGCTTGGCATGATCACAAAAAAACCATCACAGAATATTTTATAGAAAGGTAAACAAACCACCTGGCTTTTGAGTTGTGGTAAATCTTAGTACAGGTTAACGACAGGGGACAAGCGCATTGAAAAATATGTATGGTGATGCACCTGTCTTTTCAGTTTGGTACAGTTCAGGCCAGTGGTGGTGGAAATTTTTACATGGGATGAATGGGATGCCCGATACGTTTGTTACTACCAATCACAAGGAAATGATACAGACATTTGCTGGCACAGCATGAGAAACAGATTGTCCACCTCAGCAACCTGTTTGAGATATGAAAAAACAGATACTTTCATCATGCTATTGTAAACAACTGGAATGTTCATATCTTGGACTGCAAAAACTGATCTGTCAAGAGCTACTGAGAATGCATGGATCATGTGTCTTGTCAAGTCATTGCCACAGCATGCATGTCAGAATTGTTATTGGGGTGACAGGGCCTGTCCTGCATTACTTTTTTTTCCCTAGCAAAACTGAATATGTGAAAGGGAAAATGGTCAAACTGATAAAATATAGCTTTCAGCGTTATACATCATTAGCTGCTTTCATTATCATCATGATACCAAAGGTGGATTTTATAATTACATAATATCTGCTACTTCCTGAATAATCTGTTCAGTTTACGGCACAGGATTTCTCACTGGTATCTCTTAGAGCTACCACAGTGGAATGTTCCCAATGACTCATACAAGATGGCACGGCTTAAACTATCACAGACAACTGCTGTATCCATATCTTCTTCTTCTGGCACCAATGTTATAAGAACATGGGAGGATAGCAGTGATTATTACTCAATCTGCTGGAGCTATGTCTGGATAGTATCATTTTAAAAAGAGAATGGTTTTTATGGAACCAGGGACAGTCAGGTTTAGCTGTTATTTCTGCTTGTAGGTCCCATATTGGTTCAGAACCCTCTGCAATTGCAGAGAGCTTCAGGTTGGTTGTTTGGCTTGATGGTTTAAAGGACCAAACTACTAGGTCACCAGTACCTTTGCCTCCGAACAAACAGGTCTGTATGACTGTAGATCAGAGGTAGCCTACTGCACAAAACTCAGGGGAAGAGAAAACCGAGATTAACTAACATCAGCAAAGTTGAGGTAAAGGACAAAAAGAAGACAAGAGGCAAAGGAAGAAAGGGAAGGAAGGTGCCTCATCTAGGGAGCAGCCGGAAGCCCCTGATAGCAGAGTGCAATGAGGGGACATACACCCCCCCAGCCCCTGCCATTTAACAGAGGTACTTTACTCTGAGATTACCTTGGAGAAACAAAAGATGAACAAGTCTTAACACACCACATGAAGGGGAGGGGGGAGGGGGCGGGGGAAAGAGTAAAAGAGCAGGTAATGAGAGGATCAGGAAGGACCATCAAGCCCAGAAGGTTGCAGCCTGGTTTGGGCAGAGGCGCATATGAGTGTTCTGCCAATCCCTCAATGGGCTGATAAGGCTAAGCAGCCCTCCCTTAAAGAGCGTGGTAAAAGAACGTGTCATAAATAAAACCTAAAAACCTAAGTCAGCTGTGGGGCATCATCTCCTAACACTAGTGGTAGGGAATCAGGAACATTAAGAGTCTTCTGTAGGGTCGCTAGGTTGGTACAGCCCAGCAAAATGTAGATTTCCGTCAAACAAGAACCATGACAGTGGGGTGGGTCCTCACTAAAGAGGAGATGACCATGAGTCAGCCAAGTATGGCCAATGTAGAGCTGGTAAAGGACAGTGGAGTCCTTGCGAGAGCCCAGCAGGAGGAACTCCACAGATTCGTAGTCTCCTTTATCACCTGTAGTTAGTTCGGTAAAGTCAGTGTGAGCATTCCATATTCCAGGCACCTAAAACTTGTCAGCATAATACCAATTGGAGGTCTGTTTCCAGAATTCCAATCTCAAGAGTCAGTTTACTGGTAGCCAGTTTGGCCAGACTATCAGCAAGTTCATTCCCTGGGATCCTGACATGGCCCAGGGTCCAGACGAAGGTCACTGAGCATCCACACTGTTCAAAGACATACAGGGAATCCTGAATAACAATGACCAAGGGATGGTGATGGTAGCACTGGTCAAGATTTTGCAAACTGTTCAAGTCGCTGTAGATGAGAAAGGACCCACCAGTGCAGGAATGGATATGTTCAAGAGCACAAGAGATGGCTACCACCTCCGCAGTGACAACACTGCAGCCATCTGGCAAGGAAAGTAGTTCAGTATGTCCTACATAAGTATAAGCAAAGTGTAGATGATTAGCAACCATCGAGCCATCAGGGTAGACAACTTCTGGATCTTGGGATGTGCCAAGGATGGAGAAAAACTGGTGGTGCAGGGCCTTGCGATGAACCAAGTCTTTCGGACCTTGTGATAGGTCAAGACGAAGCTATGGCTGAGGGATGCACCATGGAGGTATATGGCAATGGGACCAGAGGAGATGCGAAAGAGGAAACAACTGAAGTGCAGAGAGAATAAACTGGATGCAGATTGCAACTGTAATCCCTGATTGAGAGTGTCATTGCAGGAGACTGATTACAGTGTTTGGAAAGAGAAGACAGTAATTCAGATGCTTAGTGGAGCAGTGAATGAGAGTACTGTAACTGACCAGCTGTTGTTGATGCCTGATCTGCAATGGAGGGACCCAGCTTCCATGAGGAAGCTGTTCACAGATCTAGTTCCAAAGGTTCCTGCCGCAAGTCGAACCCCACAGTGGAATGTTGGATCCAATATCTGCAATGCTGAGGGCGATGTCAAACTGTATGCCAGACACCCATAATCAAGGTGAGATTGTACCAGGGCTTTGTAAAGCTGCAGAAGGGTAGAGTGATTTGCACCCCAGCTGGTGTTACTCAGGCAGCAAATTGTATTAAGGTGCAGCCAGCACTTTTGCTTAAGATGGCAAAGATGGGGAATCCATGTCAACTGAGAATTGAAGACCAGTCCTAAAAAGCTGTGTGTCTTCACCACACTGAGTAGCTGGTCGTCGAAGTAAAGTTCTGGTTGTAAGTGAATTGTACATCGACAGAAGTGCATGACGTGAGTCTTGGCAGTGGAAAATCTAAAGCCATGGGTGACACCCCATGACTGAACGTTTTGTATAGAGCCTTGCAGTAGACGTTCAGTGACACCCACACCAGAGGAGCAATAGTAGTGGCAAAAGTCGTCAGCATAAAAGAATGGTAGTACTGAGGACCCAGCAGCTGCTGCTAGACCACTGATGGCTACCAGAAAGAGAGGCACACTCAGTACAGAGCAATGTGGGCACCCATTCTCTTGGATATGGTGGGGGAGGAGGAGAGGGGGTTATCAGCAGTGGAACAGCCTTGGTGAAAACCACCCTGGGACAGAGCCAGAAGACCCCGAGACTCAAGGAGCCAACACAGCTGCCAGCTCACCATGCATTCACACAACTTACAGAGAACATTGGTGAGACTTATAGGGCAATAACTGTCAATCTCTAGATGGTGCTTACTCGGTTTCAGTACTGGGACAATGATGCTCTCTCACGACTGCAATGGGAACTCGCCCTCGCTCCATATGCGGTTAAAGATGGCAAGGATATGATGCAGACAACCCACTAGTAGGTGTTTGGTCATTTGGTTATGAATGCTGTCTGGCTCTGGGGCTGTATCAGGCCACTGGGTTAGGACATTGACTAATTTCCACTCATTGAATGGAGCATTATATGGCTCGAGGTGGTGTGTAGCACAAAGTAATTGCTTTCGCTCCACCCACTGGTTTAGAACATGAAAGGCAGGTTGATAATTCTCAGACACTGAGGCTTGAGTATAGTGCAGATCAAAATCTTCGTTGATGGCATATGGGCCAGTACAGACAGTGCCATTCAAGATAATACCAGGTACACCTGCAGGTGTCTGATATCCACAGAGACGTCTGATCTTAGCCTAAACCTGTAAAGGAGAGGCATGTGGTCCAATGGTTGAAACATAGCATTCTAGCTTTCATCTTTTTATTAGTGGTGAACCCGGGCATGGAGCCGCTTAAAGGCAATGAGGTGCCCCAACGATGGGTACCACTTGTGGTGTTGGAAAATCTGCCTACGAACTCTAATGCTTCTGCAATTTCCGTGAACTACCAAAATCACGTCTTGTGTTTGGACAGGCTCGAGGAACAGGGGATTGCTAAATCAGTTTCAAAAAGAATGGTCGTAGTTGTGTTCTGGACTGCCTCATCGAAATCTCCATATGGTGGGGAGCCAAGGTCACGTCTTGAGAGCTCACCTGGGCACGTGACCATGGGAGTGACACTGAGGGAGGGACAGGAAGATCAGGAAATGCTCACTACCACACAGCTCAGCATGGAACCTCCAGTAGATGGATGGGAGAAGACAAGGGCTGCAAATGGAAAGGTCAGTGGCCGAGTGTGTGGGGGTACCAGTACACAAGAGGCAAAGGTCAAGTTCTGCCAGTAAATTTTTGGGGTCTTTACCATGGCCAGTGACCATGGTTCCACCCCACAAAAAGGCTATGGGTGTTGAAATCACCCTAGATTAGGAAAGGTGGGGGGAGCTAAAAAACGAATGCAAACAGTATGTTCTGAGACACTTCACCATCGGGAGGGAGGTAAACATTGCAGATGGTAATATCCTGAAATCTCCTAACCCGAACAGCCACAGTCTCCAAAAGTGCATTAAGAGCTTAAAAGAAGATGTAGCTCAGCCACATCATAGAAAAAACTGCTACAATTCCACTGGAGAATAATGATGTTGATGTACAGTGAGGCCATGAAGAGACCATGGAGGCAGGTTATGCCTTTGGGTCACCTGCCACCACTGGTTGAGGGGTTCTGGCATCAATATATATAGGTTTCAGCTTCCATTGTGTGGTGCGAACTGGGGCCTCAGGGTTTGCCGGAATCTCTGACTCGGCCACATGAGTGATACAGGCGGGATCTGATGGCATGGGGGCATTGGTTGGTCATCCTTATTGGAGGACTTCTTGTCTTTCCTCTCCTTAGAAGATTTCAACGATCACGAGAGCTTCCCTGAATCAGTTTCAGGTAAAGGTGATGATCATGGAGCTCTGTGAGCAGCAGTCTGTAGCTCCTTCAGCCGCTGGCTTGTGCCTGGTTGTAGGCCGGTGGAGACCTTTGAAGAAAGTGTATCGAGCCCTTCCTGGTGAGAGAAGCTGGAGGAAGGTGATTTCTCTCTGGCTGGGAGAGCAGTAAGAGGGTAGCTCCCAACCATTACGGGGGCAGGCAGGGTTGAGCATCCCTGAGGGCCCACTGCAGGAGGTGTAACAAGTGGGAATACCTTTGCCAAATGGGGCGACGTCATCGTAGCTGCAGCATACAACATTGTTTGACATGTTGGGTGTAACTGCTCGAACTACTACTTGGCCTCTTGGTAACCGAGTTGTCCAGAGCGTTGTATTCTTGTATTTTCTTTCCTCTCTGGAAAACAGTTCAATCTGATCAGCAGGGATTGGTTTTGGTTTTGGTTTGCTTTAGAGCACAAAAAACAACTGGGGTCATATGCGCCCAAGTAAAAACTATAGAATACAAAGACACAGAGGCGATAAAAATGATTATACATCAGCCCCTATTGACATAACAGAAGGCTGCTAAGAACAGGCATGTGAAAAAAGGGCTAAAAGAGAGACCATACAGAAACGGAGGACCAATACTAAAAATGAAATGGCCTTCGCCATATTGCTTTGGAGGATAAAAAGTAAAACGCAGTCAACACCTCCCGGGTCTTTTGCTAAAACAGCTGATAACTCAGACAGCAAACCCAAGCAAGAACGTAAACAGTTAAAAAATGGGCATTCCATCAGGAAGTGGCTGACAGTTAAAACTTGGGCACAATGTGTACAAAGTGCTGGGGTAATGCCACTTATCAAATGACAATGGCTAAAATGACAGTGCCCAATATGCAGCCTAGTTAAAATGCCCTCCTCCTGGTGGGAGGGCTGAGAGGTGGTCGTCCAAGCCACTGGGAGAGGCTTAATTAGACAGAGCTTATTCCCGTGAAGGGAGGACTACTGGCGATGCCAAAGGGACACCACCTCCTGACATAGGGTATATAGGCACACGCACGGTCTGAGCATCAGCAGCGTCCTTTATTGGCAGACTGATATGACCAGGAACCCACAGAAACATCACACTGGACCCACCAAGAGGGAGCAAGTGACAGTTCTGCTGAACCCGCTGCACAAAGGGATGGGTGATGTTCAGTGCACATAGATTTTGAAGGGCACTGAATGAGTCTGAGTAGAGGACACAATTGAAAACGTTGTGTTGCTAGATTTACTCCATGACCTGATACAGGGCGAAGAGCTCAGCTGTAAATAATGAGCAGTGTGCTGGAAGCCGATATAGATGCCAATGACAAAGGCACACCCGACCCCGCGGTCAGTCTGAGAGCCATCAGTGTATACAAAGGTAATAACGCAAAGTTCCATGCGAAGGTCGTGAAAATGAAGGCAGTAAAGCAAGGCTGGAGAAGTGTCCTTCGGAAGCAAATGAAGGCCAAGGATAACATGGGCCACTTCATGAAGCCAAGGTGGTGAAGGGTTCACACTAACCGGGAAAGTTGCAGGTAGTGTGAAGTTAAGCCACTGAAGCAAGTGCCGAAAGCGGATTCCAGGAGGTAACAGAGAAGAGGGATGTGCCCCATACTGGCAAACAAAGGAATCATCAAAGAAGGAGGCATAGGATGGGTGGCCACACATGGCAGACAAACGGCATGCATACCTGCTGAGGAGAAAGTCACGATGGGAGGCACTGGTAGTTCAGCTCTCAACTGGGCTAGTGTAATAGATGCCAGTGGCCAAATGAATGCCACAATGGTGGATAGTGTTGAGATGGCATAAGAAGGATGGACTTGCAGACACAGAAACAAAGCACCCATAGTCGAGTTTCGAACAAACAAGGGACCAGTACAAATGGAGGAGTGTGGTTTGATCATCACCCTAGGAAATACCATTGAGGAACCACGTACAGTGGGCTGCCAGGTAAGACACATGGGAGGACCAAGAGAGTTTCCTATCAAGCATGAGCCCAGGAATTTCGTACTTTCAATTAATGGAATGGCAACAGGCCCAAGATGTAAAGATGGTGGGAGAAATCGATTGCATTGTCAGAAATTCATACAGACTGTTTTGTCAGTGGAAAAGTGAAAGCCATTGTCGATGCTCCAGGATAAAGACATCGCTGAAGACACCGCTCAGTGAGACAGGTCTGTGGAGAACTGCAAGAGATGGCAAAATTGTCAATAAAAAGAGAGCCGGAGATGCCTGGCAGGAGACAGGCCATTATAGGGTTAGTGGCGATAGCAAAGACGACGACGCTCAGGACAGAACCCTGAAGCACAGCATTTTCTGGATAAAGGTGTCCAACAAGGCAGAACCCACATGCACCTTGAAAACTCAGTCTTTTAAAAATGCCTGAAGGAAACGGGGCAGGCAGCCACAGAAGCCCCACATGTAAAGAGTATGGAGGATGCCAGTTCTACAGCAGGTGTCGTACGCCTTCCCCAAATCCAAAAACACAGCCACAGTCTGGGATTTCCGCAGAAAACCATTCATGACATGGGTGGACAAAGTAACAAGATGGTCAACTGCAGAACACCGTGCTCTAAATTCACACTCTTCATTCATCAGTAAACTGTGAGTTTTGAGCCACCATACCAGTCGGGCATGAATCATACATTCCATCACCTTGTAACTGCAGCTGGTAAGAGAGATGGGGCAGTAACTAGATGGAAGATTTTTGTCCTTACCAGGCTTAGGTATGGGCATGATGGTGGCTTCACGCCATCATCCGGGAAATGTGCCCTCTGCTCAGATGCGGTTGTACATGTTAAGCACAAAGTGCTTGCCCACAAGAGAAAGGTGCTGCAACATCTGAATGTGGATAGCATCTGGCCCTGAGGTGGAGGATTGGGTTGAACTGAGAGCATGCTCTACCTCTCTCTTAGTAAAGGTTGCATTGTAGAACTCACGATTAGGAGAAGAAGAGAAGAGTATCGCCCAAGCCTCCTCCGCTTGTTTCCAATGAAGGAAGGCAGGGTGATAGTGGGAAGAGCTTGAAACTTCTGGAAAATGGTGGCCCAAGATGTTGGAGATAGTAATAACATCGTCTGCTACTGTGAGACTGGCAATGGGGGAATGGATCTTGGTCCCAGATAGCTGTCTGAGGTTGGTCCACATGACACAGGAAGGTGTGGAACTGTTAAAAGAACTAGTGAATGAAATACAGCTAGCTTGTTTGCTATCCCGAAGAACGCGACAACACTTTGCACGCATCTGTTTATAACGAATGCAGTTTGCCATCGTAGGATGACTGTTAAAAACGCGGAGAGCAAGTCTCTGTGCATGAATTGTGTCGCAGCATGCCTCACGACTGGGACACAATGTGGTAAAGAGGAGGTGCGAGGAATGGAACGTTCTTAAGGATAACATTTGTGAGATATTCCACCTGGTCATCACAACTGGGGAAATGTTGTTCTTCGAAGGTCGACAAGGAGGACTAAAGATGCCAGTCAGCCTTAGTAAGCTGTCATT
Organism: Schistocerca piceifrons; assembly: GCF_021461385.2. NCBI lineage: Eukaryota > Metazoa > Arthropoda > Insecta > Orthoptera > Acrididae > Schistocerca > Schistocerca piceifrons. The sequence continues at coordinate 168,697,797 of NC_060149.1, forward strand.
TGGGTGCGCACGCGGATGGGGTCGGATTCAGCAAACAGACAGCACACGGGAAATGGTCACTCGAGTAGGTGTCAGAAAGAACGGACCACTAAAGAGGATGGGCAAGCTGGGCGAGTGCAGAAGGATAGGTCCAAATGGGAATAGGTGTGTGAGGAGTTGGACAGGAAAGTGGGTGCTCCAGTGTTAAGGCAGAAGAGGTTATGAAAGTCAGCCAAGAGGGCACTTCTCTGACAGGTCCTGGGAGAACCCCAAAGGGGATGATGCACTTTAAAGTCACCGAGTAGAAAAAATGGGGGAGGTAGCTGCCTAATAAGCTGAAGGAGTCTGCCCTGGTGACACTGAATGATGGAGGGACATAAATGGCACAGAGGGAAAAAGTCAGGTGGTGAAGGAAAAGGCGAACTGCAACAGCTTGAAGATGGGTAGTCAGGGAGATGGGCTGACTATGAATGTCATCCTGTATGAGCAGCATGACCACCCCATGAGATGGAATGCTGACCTCAGGGGGAAGGTCAAAATGAATCAATAAGAAATTCGAAAGCTCACAGCAGTCATGAGAGCGCAATTTCGTTTCCAGAGGGCAGAGTACAAGGGGATGCTGTGATGCTAAATCCTCTTTGTGGAATCAAAGGCCGTGAATGTTCCATTGGAGGAGAGTCACGATGAGCAAGAGACGTAGGGGTGTCACTTCGGCAGCTGCCGAGTAACAGCCTATGAAGAGTCACTATTACAGGGCACAGAAGCAGGAGGATCTTGGCCCATGCGGTCCACAGAAGCATCAGCTTGTGCAGTCAGTCTGTGTACTCCAACACTGAAAAACGGTTGGTGGTGTGCACTGGCGACACGGAGGCTGGCCGGGCTAAGATATCAGGTGGCTGCACCTTCGAAGAGGATATTCGAGTCGGCAAAGGAGAAGACCGTTTGACATTGGTGGACTTTTTTGAGCCTTTCCAGTTAGAGGGAGACTCAGGTGTTGTTTGACTTGAGGGACATAAGAAGTTTTCACGGCAGTACTCCTCCTGTCCTTTCCGGCCTATTGGTTGTGTAGCTGGTGGCTTCGCCACTTGAGGCGAGAGTTTGATGGTTTGCTGCAAAGCTGGACAGGGAACGGCGATGCTACCTTAACACTAACCCAATTGCATAACATCAGAGCTGAATTGGAGGTCGTATGTCTCTGTGGCCATGTCCTGCATGAAGCAAGGGTAACAAGAACAGAACTATAGGTGCCAGATGGGAGAATGCAGGGTTTGTGAATAGCCAATAACTTGCGAGCAACTGGGTAAGGCACTTTTTACTTTACCCAGATCTCTTTAACAGTCCGCTCATCAAGATACACAGGACAATCCTGAGAGGAGGCGGCATGGTCGCCATTGCAGTTGATACAGCGGGGAGGAGGAGGCAGACAATCGCCCTTGTGTGCATCCCTACCACAGGTTGCACCTTTGGTTGGGTGTGGATAAGACTTTCCAGTGTGGTTTTGACACTGGTAGCAAAATATCGTGTTTGGAATGCATGGCCGGATTGTGACAATTTCACAGCCTGCTTTGATCTTGGACATAAGCACCACTCTATAAAAGATGAGAGACAGAGTGCGGGTGAGCACTAAGGAGGAATCTACCTTTTTCATTACACGATGGACAGCTATGACACCCTGATGAGAGAGGTAAGATTGGATTTTGACCTCAGACCGTCGAGCAGCCTGGTGTAAATAACACCACCGGAAGAATTCAAAGTTCTATGGGCCTCGACACAAACAGGGTAGCCATGAAGTGAGGTGGCAAGCAGTTGTAGTGCTTGAGAATCAGAATTAGTCTCCAAAAGCAAAGTGCCATTCTGTAAATGAGAGCAGGAGTTCACAGGGGGATCAATTGCATCAAAGCCTTTCTGAATAATAAACGGATTTATTGTGGCAAATGACTGACCGTCTTCAGTATGTGAGACCATGGGGAACCGTGGTGCAGCGGTAAGGGTCTTTGAATCATTAGCCTCATTATGTTTATGTTTTGTAGATGTTTATTGACTCATTGCGAGGAAATCCATGATCGCCAGTGTCTCCGATGGCACACTCCTTCCAACTGGAGGCCCCCTTCACAAGGGGGCGACCTGCCTTAGGTGATTGTTCACACCTCAGGTCGCACCTCCCGAACACCTGATATAGGGACCAATTGGCAATTTGGGAAGGTTGTACCTCAGGCAGTCACCCCTCTCTGGGCCTGGCCTGTACCAGGGGGTACGTGTGAACCTTACCTGTTGACCCAGGGCTGGGAATTATGCATTCCCCAGTCAACTGCTACACGTCAGATGCATGGGCTGGCCTTCAGGAGCGCAAGGGAGGAAGAAGAAAAATAGGAACCTCAAACACCGAAGCGGAGGAACGAGAGGAGAAGGGAAACAAAGAAAGGAAAAGGAAGCAAAAAACATTGGTGACACTGTTCTTATGTCAGTGACAGACAATGCAGACATTTTCCCCATGGTCGGGGAAAAAGAATAGTGAGAGGATAGACATGCAGCATGGAAGGGAAAATATGATGCAAAGGCTGGGACCCTGTGGTAGCCAAGCATTAACCTGCCAAAGAGTGGCAAGCCCAGGGGAGCGGAGAGGGGGGGGGGGGGGGGGGAGCAGGGAGAATGGTGCTTTCCACAGTTGACATAGATGGGGGCAGCTCTCAAATTCCAGGATGAAGACACCAATAGCAACTATATTGTCCGTTGGCCCCTAAGTAAATGATGGACAATGTGTACACCCCACTGCTCCAAGTTGGTGAGTAGCTCCTTATGAGATTGTAAGAGCAGGAAAATGATGTCCTGAACTAAATTTAGACTGTTATGGGGAGTAACAGTCACCCAACTTGTTACAAGTGAGCAGTGCCCGTGACCAGGTACCAGATGACGTTTTCATCAAAACTGACACAATTTTCATTTTATAGATGACTGCCACTTCCCAAAATTTGTCTTCTAAGTTCTCCACAAAGAACATGAGCTTTGTGGCCAAGAAGAAATCAGCAGCAGTCCTAGTACAAACCAAATATTGCTTGTTTGCTGCTTAGCCCCACATTCCTCCCATGGCATAGTGCAGGAAGGAAACATTTTAGGGCCGTATCTCTCTGTATTGAAAGAGGACTGTCCTTTCATAGTGACTGCTGCAACCGTATGGTCACCAGTGGAAGATCCGTTCAACAGTTTCATGTGCAGCTGATCCACCACAGCATCACCCACTCCAACAGGAGTTCTCCCCATGGGCCTCAGCAACAGCTCCCTGGCCAGTAATCAATTGCTTGAAGTCTCCATGCCCCAGTCACAATGGGCACATAGTCCTTGGCATACACGGGGAATTTTCAGCTCAGGCACCAACAGTATGATCCCTGCATGGTCAGGGGGCAACCACTGTGCAGGTACTTGACACCCCCACCCCCACAATGGGATGGCTACCATGCTGGGTTTTGGGTGTGTTACTATATTAACGGGAAGGGTGCACAGGTGGAAAGGCACGAAGACAGAGCATGCACAGCATTGTGTGATCTGCACGACCCGCACTTCTGGGGAATTTTGAAATCTGGTGGCAGGTCAAACCAAACAATAGGGACCATGTGTTTATTTAATGAAAAGTTGGAGAATACATCGGAAGTGGAACCTCGAGGTCTAATCATAAACCACGTCCAAGCAGGGTTGGTGTCAAGAAAACCATCTGATGGAGAGGCAGAGGGGGAAAGGGATAGAGGAAGTACAGGAATGCTGCATGGAAAGTAAGCTACCTCCTTGGTAGCCGACATATACTCACAAAAGAGTTGTGAACCGATGAGGGGGAGTCAGGTTCAGGATTCTACATTGTGGACAATTGTTGTCAAAGATGTGAACAGACAGGCTGGTTACTAGATATCATAGTACTGGTTTACATGATTCCCCATGAGCATCAATTTCAGAAGGGTACCACTGAATACAACTCTCTAATTCCAATACACTGAAGTATGTGCTATACTTATGTCATTTACAGAAAGCTGTTCATGCACCTTACGCTGAAATACAGATGACATGAGAATATGAAATGCACCTCAGATGCAAAATTCTGTTGAGTCATCAATTCTGTGCTACAATTGCTAACTGGCTATTGCTTCACCCAATTAATGTGACAAGGCACACTGCAGAGGATATTTGAAAACTTACAAATTAAAAAAAGACTGGCATGATGTAGACTGAACACAAGACTTCTTTGTAGCCCAAGGATACTTCGGTTAATGGAAGTCATTTATTATATAGTAGTTGGAGTGATGGAACCCTGGAGGGGGTAATGACAGTGCCTTCTGGAAAAGGAGGGTGAATTATTGTTTCACACGCAGGTACATCAGACGGTTTCGTGCAAAATTGTCTGATAATGTTTCATTCAAAAAGACAAGTAATTATCAAGAAGAGATGAACAGAGTGATTTTTCAGAAAAAGTTCAAAACTTCACTAAAGGCAAATCTCACAAGGCCATTTATCATTGCTTTGGACAACAATTGGTATATTTTTATTGTTCATGAGAAGAATAACTACAAAAACAAGTAATGACAAAATTTTTCTGTCACTCAGAGGATAGGATGTGGATCTCAAAGGACATTTTAAGAAGGCTGAATTGCTTGAATCTGTGTCACAAAATAGGTAAAAATGTCCCACAAGTTAAAATCTTAAATATGTCTTCCCTACTACTGAATTCATGTGTGTGCTCAATTTCATATCACTTCTTAGTATTAGCTGTAGATCATACTTTAGAACATACAACTTGCTTTAGAGGTTTACCACTAATGTTTTCATATGATACTTTCATGTTCTTTCCCTCTGTTCCTGGAATCATCTTGCATTTTTCCACATTTAAAGACAACTGAAATTCTAGATAACAAGTGGAAATGCTGTCCAACTCAAACTCATTCTGCATTTCCTTACAGTCACTGAGCAACAATACTTACCTGTTGACAACTGAACCATCAGTGAACAATTTGGGAGTGCTGCTGACCATCTGATAAATTGTTTGCTTGGGACACAGTCAACATTGCTTTCGTTTCTTTTGAATATTCGCCATCCAGTATAATAAGGCCACTCTTTCTCCTCAACCTGAAAGTAGGTGGGTTCACTCGGACTTCCTACCATCTTGATTCTGGTTTAGTTACTCAAAAAGTCTTTGAGCCACTCACATATTATTGAAGCTACTTCATATGATTATAATCTGGTAGCACATTGCCTAATGCTTTTCTGAAATGTAGGAAGATGGATTCAACCTTTTCATCTGTATTTACTGTTTTCAAAAGAAATACAGTATGTTTCCTGAACTTATGCAAACTTTTTGTGAGAAGATCGTTTCCTTCCCATAATATTTCAGTTTAGAAAAATGCTCTTGGCTCCAACATCAGAAGGATGTTAGGGATAATAGTCTGTAATTCTGTGCATCTATTCTTTAAAACATCTTTTTGCACAAGAATGAATGGTACTGTTTTCCAACCAGAAAGTCCTATTTGCAGCACAATAGGATTCTGATCAATACAAGCCAGGAAAAGGGCCAATTCTACTGTGTATTCAATACAATATCTAATAGGAAGTCTATCAGGGTCTTGTACCTTGTTCACTTTGAATGGTTTTAATTGTTAATCTCATTTCACTGCCAACCACATGTGAGAAAGGCAGTCAAATATTGGTAAGACAGTATTCTCATATATGAAAATGGTTTTAAAAATGGAATTTAAATGTCAGCTTTCTGTCTGTTGGTTTCTGTTTCAACATCAGAATAAATCGAGAAAGATACAATGGGCGATTTTTAACCATTCACCAACTTTACATACCTCTGGAATTTCCTATTACTTTCATAAAATTCTTAACAAAGATCTGACTGTGGAAATTACTGCAGGCTACACAGACATCCCTTGTTACAGATGCACAAACTGCCATTAGGTTCTATCAACCAATCTCTCTTCTGTTGCAAAAAATGTAAAAAGTTCTATTTTCACAAAATTGCATAGTAGAACAGTAAGTACAGGAGTAAATCTTTGTAAAGAACGAATGGAGATGGCTATGTGGGGTGGATCTGTTGGGTACGCAATGGTGTTTTAACTGAATGGCAACATGGGGGGTCTGAAGTACAAATAAGCTAAATAAGCTATGAGCTCATTTCATCAAACTTTGTGAGAGGGAAGCCAGGAGAAACTGATTCAAGCACTTCGACAACAATGGTGAACAGACAGAATGTGCTATTGTCACAAAGCTAAATGTAGTAACTTCACTTAGAGATGTCATAAGAAAACCTTTTAGGATGCAAGCTTCATATAAAGGAACACTCTGAAACCCTGAAGTTAAATACTAGAGCAGCCGAAAGCGCTGACAGGCTTGGAAAATGCGAGCACATTTGGTCACCACTGGTCACGTCATTGGCTGCTATAAAGCCTCCGCCCTCCTCACAATTATTCACATAGTGAGGCCTTTCCATCTGCACAAAGTACATCGATGGTAGACCAGTTCTCTTAAGTTGCAGGACACTTTACTGAATTCAACAAGTGTCAACAAGCTGCCACCAGCTTGGAGTCCACTGCTGCAAATCTACAACCGTCAGGCCGTGGAGGGGACTTCTGATGTGTAAGCTGCAGTACTGCTGATCACAATGGCAACTGACTGAGTATAGAGGGCAGACTGATCTTCTGTGGATGAAGAACCAATGTGCCCATCTGCAAGCTGTTCAACTTGGGCTCTGTGTCATTGCTACTAGGGCAGTACAAGTACCGCCTTACTGGCTGTACACAGGGACCGCCATTCAGGCTGTCCTTCATGTTGCAGCTGGGTCTTCCACCTACATGCCATCTCGACAACTGACAATAGGGGCATGCACATTTCTGGGGCTGAGCCTAAGAGTAGCTTCACTCAGGGAGAGCACCGAGAGTCTGACAGATGTTCACAGCAACGCCAGGCTGCAGGGATGTAAGCCGCTGCATCCTTCTGCGATTGGGCTGAGTCACTGACAACAGGCAACGCATGACCTGTGTTCAACAAGTTGAATGCCTCATAAATTCTTCCTTGGCCTCCTTGAATACTATGGCTGCAGTATCATCCAAGATGTGCCAGACTGACTTGTTTCTCAGTGCTGCTTTCACATCCTGAATCCTTAGACCATTAGCTGCTGCACCTTTGTAGACTCCAAAGTCACATAATGTGTGCTCTGGAGTGCCCACTCTACTACCGGCACAAATATCTTCACCTGTCTTTTGATTTTGTACAGATACTTGCATACAGGCCATGACTGGTCAGGTAATGAATGTATCAGCCCACTTAATGGGTGAATAAATCTCATTTTTATTCTCTTGCTGACATTAGGGAGAAATTCTTATGTTCTCCGCCTGAGACTGAAGTGCCACATTTCTGCCACAGTTGTAGTATGCAATCTTGTTTTAGATTTTTAGTATTCACCTAAGTTCCAAGTACCCTCCATACTTCTATTTGATTGCTTTTCTTTAACCAATAAAGGGCTTCCCTTTTCCTGATTTCTAAGTCCAAAGGGTGTGTTGCTAGAACTATAAACAATGCATCATTTGGGGCAGTGCAGTAGCTGCCCATTAATCTTAGTAACACTTTTCTTTGAACTCATACAACTAATGAAGGTGGCTTATTTCTGCATTATGTTTGTACTTGTTCTGCCTGCCTCCTCTAAATGATGCGCAAAATTACAACATTTGTCCAGAAATACCTCCAGATACCTCATTACTATGCTGCTTCTAACAGATACATTGTTTGGTTTTATTTTACGATTTCTTGCTAGGTTCCTTTTAGCAAGAGGTAGATAGTTTTGTGGGGTGCTACTGACAATGTAACACTTAAAACACCTCCTTCAAGTCTTCTATAAGTCTTCTGGAGACATCGTTTACGACAAACAACAAGTCGTCTGCAAATGGTACCACTTAACTTACATTACTGCTATCATGTAACTTCTGTAGTATGGGCTCCAAGACAGTTGCACAGCATTTCTGGACACACCAATTCTCTAAGGCAACCAAAGAATGATGGTCATCACAGAGTATCAAAAGTGCTAGTAACATCAATCATCATCACTATCATGTATCTAAAATGAGTGTCTGTTGCTAGTGATATTGCCTTATTAATTGAGTACTATATTGGTTTGCTTCTTCCCAACTCATAATGGTGAGGGCTCATCCTGTGAAGCAATCTATGATCTTGTAATCTTTTGCATAGTAGTTTTCCAAATATCCTATCAGTATTTCAGAAGACAAATTGGTCTGCGTCATTTGGGAATCATTGGCTTGCCCTTTACTAATAATCACCACTCTTTGGCAAGGAAGGGATCCTTCCCTGGAAGAGATGATCTTACAGTTCATTCAAGTAGACACCCAAGTGGTCAAATAAGGCTTATTATTTCAGTAGGGCTTCTACCCAGTCCTGGAGATTTTTTCTGTTAAGTCTTGCCTAATTTCTTCTTGTCTGAAGGAGTTCACAAGCTTATTGTTTCCATAGTCTTCCTATAACACTGTTCTGTACTGGTTGTCCTTCTTCGTCATCATCATCATCACCATCAGGAAGCAGTGTTTCCATTAGCAGGTCAGCTGGCTGTTTACAATTTTCTGTCACTGTCCCATCATTTCTTTTGAGAGTGGATAAGATTACTGGTGATCATATTTTCTCACAAACTACTCTGTATGGTATTCTCCGGGGATTGGTTTCTAAGTTAGTCTCCATGAATTGTTTCCGTCATTCTACAAGGTGTTCATAAAGTCTGGGAACACTTTCAATCATTTATTGCACAAGAACTAAACATTGTACAGATGTCATACATATTGTATTTTGAAGAAAAACTCTAAAGTTTTTATTACAAAGATTCGATATGTCAACCATGAGTAACCTGGCAGACGTCAATGCGGTAATCAAAATCCTGGCATACCGATCCCAACATGGCATCGTCGACTGTAGCAGTCACTTCCTGTATTCTCTCCCGGAGCTCTGTTACGTCATGTGGTAGAGGTGGTACATACACCAGATCTTTAATGTGTCCCCACAGAAAAAAGTCACAGGGAGTGAGATCTGGTGACCGGGAAGGCCATTTCATGAAACAGCTGTCCTGTTCTGTAGCACGGCTGATCCATCAATGTAGCTGCTCTGTGTTCAGGTACTCACAAACTTCAGTATGAAAACGGGGTGGAGCCCCATCCTGCTGAAAGATGAACGGAGAGTTCGATTAAATTTGACGCATCAGGCATTGCTGCAACATGTCCAAGTAGGAATAGCCAGTGACAGTGCTCTCTCACTTCACACACACTGGGATGTCCACTTCTCTTTGCCAGACACAAGCAACCCATCCTAACAAATTCGTTGTGTCTATGGTAAATGGCCTCCCTTGTTGGTGGCTTCTTACCGTAATTGGTTCTACACATCTGTTGCACAGCTGTAGCACACTTGTTTTTGTTGAACTCCAACAACTCTTAACATTAATCTTGGCTACCTGTGCCTTTTTACCCCTATATTTACATAGCACATGTGCTGCCAATTGTCTGCTTTTATTGCAGTCTCTTCTGGTATGGCTTCCTCCCCCACAGTTTCCACAAATTACTTGTTGTTTATCACAATGTTTTGCCACATGAGCAAGGTCTTGGCATTGCATGCACTGCTTCACTACTAGGTAGTCTTTCCCTAAAGCTAAATGAAATCTGAGATATACTATGTCACTGCTTGAGAGCTGTTCTAACCTCAGAGCTCACTTCAATAACTTGGTGGACCACTTTTCTTCCTACTGATCCTATCGCAAATTTTACTGTAACGGCACTTTTGAAGGTTTCCTTGGTCAGTTCATCTTCAAGGTTATGCATATATATTGTCTGTTTTAGCGTCTTTGCATCTGTGTTCTCTTTCACAACCTCATCAAAAGTCTCTTTTTTTTTTCTTAGGCTGTTCACACATCAGTGTCTCTTCATCTGTTTGTTGTTCATTGTCTTTTCCATATCACTTTGTGTAGATGTTTCCAGGGGACTACATTATTAGTTTCCTTGATCTTTATGGACAATTTCTCTTTGGTGGAGTTTATTAAGATCATTGGTTTTTGTTGCACTACCTTTGCCTCTTCATTTGGTCTTGATTTTATGAACAAAGGAGTTTGTTGTGTTGTTTGCACTGCTGCGATGATAGCATCTGGAGCTGTTTTGGCTGCCTCTCTACTATGAGCCTCCCGTTACTATCAAGTCTTCATACCTTGTTTCACATCCGCTGCTTCTCAAATTGTCGCCGTTTTCTCTTCAGCATTATTGTTTTAATTAGCCAAGCCAGTTGCTGTTGTTCCTTTGCAGGTAGCCATCCTGGTTACATCAGTTTTCCCATTTGATGCCAAACTTGCAGTGGTGCATGGCCTCTTCATGTTAAACTGCTCAGCTGCCTTCTATATGGGATAATTCAATGAGTCACCAGAAGTAGTGACATAAGTGCCGGGTGTCTGACTTTGCATCGGCTGTAATAGCCTGGGACGGCACAGCAGCTGGCAGCAAGCACCTGACACAGTGCTGTCATCCACATTCTCCTCCTCATCTGACAATGCATAGCACATCGATATAGCACGAATACTAAGTCACACTCTGCTCCAAAGGAAGGGTGAGGATTCCATCATGCTGGCAGTGGCCAATCACACTAAAAACTTTAAATGCTCACTTTGATTTATTTACAGTGACTGTCTCTTTCACAAAACACACTCAAATAACAGACACTTCCATTATTTGTGGGTGCAGGTATCAGCTGCCAACAATGACACCTTCTGCATAAAAAAATCTTTCGAACACGGATCTGACATAAATCGACAACCATCCTGGCAGTCATCTTAGCTATCAAAACCGATACAGACTCGTCACTTGAGTCAGTGTATCATCATACTGACACAGAATGCTGTGCACTGGTTGCAATAAAGTAGAGATATGGCTGCATCCACAAGTAGGTTTGCCTCAAATGGCATCTCAAATGAAAAGGATGCCTCGGCCACAGCATTTACAGAAAATGTATGCACATCGATCTGTTCTTGCACGATATCAGTCATCACCAACGAACTGGCACAGACGCACATCGTGTTTCAACCATTCGTGCATCGTGTAAGAATGATACCAGATGTTGATAACCTGCTGCATGAGCTGAACCACCCATGCAAGGTCTCCCAGAACAAAGGCTACTATGTTCGCCAAAGAAATGAAGTGACCTCAAGCAAGAATCACAGTAAGATCACGGATGTAGAGCAGGAAAAAAACTTGCTTTTTTGTCCATCTGTGGCTCTGTGTAGGGCAAGATAAGTTACCTGCTGAAATACACAAAACCAAATCAGTCTTAGCATTCTGACAAAAAAAATTTAGCAATTATTGAAATCAGTTAAAGATGCAGAGGTCTCAGAGCATCTATAGTTTACAAAATACCATGTGAATGAGCCCAACCTTAGGCTGGACAAATAGTGTGCACTGTAGATGAACGCAGGAAGGAGCACAAGAGGTTTTATCGATTAAGCTATCATGAAAAATCTGCTTTACCTGAGCATAGTATAGAAAGTGGTCACTGGATCAAATTTGATGAAAACCTCTGTTGTTGCTCACAATAACAGCTTATTATGTAATTAAAGAGGCCGCTGCAATAAAAATCACCGATAACGCCCTTAATAGAGACAGCCTGCAGCTCATCATGGTGTAAGATAAGTGGTTATGATGTTGAAGCTGGCACATTGAACACGAATTAAACATATGCTCATATATAATGATGCTGTGAGCACCAGTGGTTTCATGGCTGGCAGCTAGAGTCCATAAGGGTATACCAGTAGCCCTCAGTAGTCATTCTACTTGACAATGGCCACGGAGAGCTTGCTCAAAAGCTCATGGCATTCCAACAACTTTACACAGCTGGAAACCTGAAACATTTTATTCAGTATATTTCACTTGTTTGCTAATTTTTGAACAACAACCACCACACAAGTAACTTCAGAAATGTATGCCACATCACACATAGTAGAGACAGCATCGAACGTCAAAGTTCCTCTCCCCTCTGAAAGGTGACTCAGCAAACATGCACCTGTAAGTGTCGTTGAACACAGAAACACACCAGCTCACGGAAATAGTAACATCTTTCGTGCTGTACAGATATAAGTGCATACCATTAGTGAAAGTCCAATCTTCTCCAGCATTCATTCATTCAAAACCTGTATTCTGTAAATTCCATCATGAAAGATAGCCTTCAGGCATGTGGACTGAGTGAAGTTAGCAAGCAAAAGCTGTTGCTGCAGACAACTTCCGTAAACACAGTTACCTTCTGTACTATACTGTAGCAGTTCTTTTAATGTATAGTCCAAACTTCATTGATCACAGGTGCAGCACTGGTTGAAGTACCACCCAGTATCATTTATTATAAATGACATCAGACACTGATTCATCAGCATTATCACTTTCTTGCAGACACTATATGCTGCAATTATGTTCTGCTTGTTTCTGCAATCACAACTGGGATAGGCACTTACACTGGCAGCCAACAAGCACATCTGCTGCTGTAAGCACCATCTCCACACAGCACTAGGATGGCTGCCCTGCCCTGCAGGAACTTCAGATTACTTCTAGCATTTGTGATCTACTAGTCCAGTTTAAGATGGAACAGAGTGTCAAGAGCTAAGATGAGTGCATAAATTCAGGGGTCATATCACAATGAAGCCGACATTGCCACTGTTGTCATTCTCATCTTGTGCAATTTTCCTGCCACTGGCAGGGTATGCTTGGAACACGAGCCTCTCCATCTCCTCCGTTCTTCGTACTACCTCTATATCAATACTCTGACACAGTCTTAACCCGTCTTCCAATGCTTTCTTACACTCTTATCAGTAATGTGCCTTTGGTTTTCCCATTGGTTTCTTGTCTTCCATCGTCATCTTTAACGTCTTCCTAAGCATCCTTTTTCCATCCATTATCTTCACATGCCCAAAACATTTTAATCTTTTCCCTTCCATTTTCTTCTGCAAGCATTTCTCATGTGTTATCTCCTTGACACTTTCATTTCTCATCTTTTCCAATTTTGTTACACCTCTCTTGACTTCTCAACAACTTTATTCCATCAGCTTGCAACTTACTTTTTTTCTTTGCCTTCAAGACTGAGGTTTCTACAACATACGAAAGATTTGTACATAATATGTTTTTATATCACCTTCTTACTTTTCTGGGGAACTCCTTTTCTCACACTATTCCTTTCGCTCTTCTCATGAAGTTATTAGCTTATCTTGTACATTCACTTACCTCACGCCCATTTCTTCCATTTTTGTGAGCTGTACTACTCCATTTTCAGCTGTTCTCCACCCAGTGCCATGTTTACTACAACCTCTGCTTTTTTTCTTTTTGTAAGCACTAACTCACATTTCTTTGAATTAAATTTTAGACCATTCCCTAGCATAGCTTTTTCACAAGCAACTACCTTCCTCAGGACACCATCCTCGCAGATCCCCAACAGCATTAAACTGTCAACAAACAATATTGCTTTCAACCAGTCTCCTCTCCCTCTTGTGATTTGTGTTGTTATGTCATCAATCACCACCATAAAAAGTCATAGTGTGCTTTCTTCTTTCAGACAGTTTTACTGCTTCAGCTGCCCTGTTCTCTCTCCACCCATTCTCACACAATTACACATACTAGTACAGTCTATTTCTCACCCATTTTCATTCATAGTGACTCCAAAATCTACTTCTGGATATAGTGTTATATGCTTTCTCTAAACCCTGGGAGACTATTAGTCTATCTCTCCCATGCCCATAGTGGTGTTTCAGAAGCCATCTCACTTGCTCTATTTCATTTAGTCTCAAAGATGCTGTAGAAACAAAGAGTGATGCACTGAATGCTCAATGAATTTTATAACCTATTCCTTGTAATCAATGAGTAGCATCAATAGTTCTAATTATAAAATCAAACAGTGTATGCCACCTGTAAAAATGCAGAGTATTGTGGCAGTAACATTGAATGAAATGTACTCAGGTTTCCAGCCACATCAAGTGGTTAAAATTCCATGAGCTTTTGACCGAGCAATCCTTGGTCATTAAGTGGAACAACTGCTGATGGGATGCTATTATGCCCTTATCAACTACAGCTACTAGCTGTCACATCACTGGTGCTCGGTGTGAGGACACGTTGACTCTGTGTTCACTGCACCTGCTTCAACCTCCTGACTGCTATATCCCACACCATGCTGAGCTGCTGGCCACTGTCTCTATTAAAGATGTTATCAGTCATTTTTATTTCCATAGCTTCTTTAATTACACAATCCCAGAAGCAATTAGTGTGACCCACAACACAGATTTCATCAAATTTGATCCATTGATCATTTTTAGAGCATGCTGAGCTAAAGTTCATCCACCACAAATGAAAAGGATGCCTCGGCCACAGCATTTACAGAAAATGTATGCACATCGATCTGTTCTTGCACGATATCAGTCATCACCAACGAACTGGCACAGACGCACATCGTGTTTCAACCGTTCGTGCATCGTGTAAGAATGATACCAGATGTTGATAACCTGCTGCATGAGCTGAGTCACCCATGCAAGGTCTCCCAGAACAAAGGCTACTATGTTCGCCAAAGAAATGAAGTGACCTCAAGCAAGAATCACAGTAAGATCACGGATGTAGAGCAGGAAAAAAACTTGCTTTTTTGTCCATCTGTGGCTCTGTGTAGGGCAAGATAAGTTACCTGCTGAAATACACAAAACCAAATCAGTCTTAGCATTCTGACAAAAAAAATTTAGCAATTATTGAAATCAGTTAAAGATGCAGAGGTCTCAGAGCATCTATAGTTTACAAAATACCATGTGAATGAGCCCAACCTTAGGCTGGACAAATAGTGTGCACTGTAGATGAACGCAGGAAGGAGCACAAAAGGTTTTATCGATTAAGCTATCATGAAAAATCTGCTTTACCTGAGCATAGTATAGAAAGTGGTCACTGGATCAAATTTGATGAAAACCTCTGTTGTTGCTCACAATAACAGCTTATTATGTAATTAAAGAGGCCGCTGCAATAAAAATCACCGATAACGCCCTTAATAGAGACAGCCTGCAGCTCATCATGGTGTAAGATAAGTGGTTATGATGTTGAAGCTGGCACATTGAACACGAATTAAACATATGCTCATATATAATGATGCTGTGAGCACCAGTGGTTTCATGGCTGGCAGCTAGAGTCCATAAGGGTATACCAGCAGCCCTCAGTAGTCATTCTACTTGACAATGGCCACGGAGGGCTTGCTCAAAAGCTCATGGCATTCCAACAACTTTACACAGCTGGAAACCTGAAACATTTTATTCAGTATATTTCACTTGTTTGCTAATTTTTGAACAACAACCACCACACAAGTAACTTCAGAAATGTATGCCACATCACACATAGTAGAGACAGCATCGAACGTCAAAGTTCCTCTCCCCTCTGAAAGGTGACTCAGCAAACATGCACCTGTAAGTGTCGTTGAACACAGAAACACACCAGCTCACGGAAATAGTAACATCTTTCGTGTTGTACAGATATAAGTGCATACCATTAGTGAAAGTCCAATCTTCTCCAGCATTCATTCATTCAAAACCTGTATTCTGTAAATTCCATCATGAAAGATAGCCTTCAGGCATGTGGACTGAGTGAAGTTAGCAAGCAAAAGCTGTTGCTGCAGACAACTTCCGTAAACACAGAATGCACCACCAACAGACATTAATTAAAATAATAAAACCCTTAGGAAACTACAAAATTAATCAGGTCGTCTGTAGTGTATCAAATAAACCCAAACATTTTGGATGCCCAAGTAAAAAGGTGGACCATGCTTGTTTTTGTAATTTTTGAGTTATTCATTGCTTATTGGGCTGAGATTCTGTCAAGGGAATAAAAATGATCATTTCCCCACTATCTAACTGGTAGATTTCTGTACTTTAAAGAAGTGACATTTTCTTATTCAGTAATATAATGTGCCAGTCCATTTTAGTTTTCCATCTAATGTATTTCAGTGTTACAGTTACCATCACAACCAATTAAATTTTCATTTAAGGCATTATTTTCTCCACAGTGAGTTGCAGGTATTTAGTATGACTGGGGTCTCTTCTGGACTGTACACTGTAACACTGATATTTCACTATGGAGCATGTTGCAACTAGAATCTTCAGTATGCAATACATCATTTCAGTGCACTACAAAAGGTGTTTAGAGTTCTAGAAAAGGATGTTTGAGTTCAAAAATTAATGTGTGATGAGGAGACTGCTACTTTTTGAATGGCTGCTAGTGATACATGAATTGTCAACTAATATTTTAATAGTCTAGATAGGGATATTATTTTACATATTTGGAGATGAACTGCTTGTGACTCAATACCCGAGCAGCTAGACTATATGACATAAATAATTTGGTGTGGAAGGAGTTAAGCTGTTAAAGAGCGATTACTGTTGACCTTTGTTGCTTTTAATGTGGTCAGGGATTCTTAAGGAACCATTTGAGAGATTGCAGTAAATATCAAGGTAGATGGCTTGGTAAGCAGTGGAGAACCAAATGAAGTAGATATGGGAGATAATAAGATTCTCAAGGAATGAACACATTTTTCATCATAAGTCTAGCTTGTGAAGAAATCATCTGGCTGAACTGAAAGACTATTTTAAGAGTTTTACTACATGGAAGGATTCCTTTTAGTGGAGTACACATACATCTGTGTTGAAGGGCACTATAAGAGTGTCCCTTATTGTGATCTAAAATTTTACACCCACCTGCAATATTAAAAGGGAGTGTAATGTTTGAGGTCCGGTGTTGACAAAGAGATTATTAGAGCTGAGCATTCAATAGCAGTATTCTATGAACTGGTAACAATAATGAACATGATAAAGAAAAACACTTATTGGAGTTTCACATTCCATCAATGTAGAGGTCATCTGAGATAGAGCATAATTTTTGAGAAGGAAACTCGCCATGGCTTCGGCCAAAAACAAAAGTCTAGTGTCTTTACAACTGTGCCACATTACTCTGCACAATATAATTTTAGTATAGAGTGTTGGGAATATTTACTACATAAAGGAAGTCTGAGAAAAAACAGCATCTAGCCTCAATTCCACATATTGCAAAGTTGCTTGCATCTTAAAATTTGATTTTTACAGTGAACTTGACACTAATTCACATATGAATATGAAAACATTTAACCCTTTAACTGCTCTGGAC
Source organism: Schistocerca piceifrons (assembly GCF_021461385.2). Lineage (NCBI taxonomy): Eukaryota > Metazoa > Arthropoda > Insecta > Orthoptera > Acrididae > Schistocerca > Schistocerca piceifrons. Next base: position 168,714,974 of record NC_060149.1, read on the forward strand.
ATGTTAACGTGTGTGCCTTTGTACCTGTTCCTGTGGGCTCTGAACGTGTTTACACAGGCCACCAGTCCTTCTACCTAGTACTCTGAATGTGCCTACATGTAGACTGGTGGCGCACATAAACACATTCAGAGCACACAGGGACAGGTACAAAGGCGCGCACGTTAACACGTCCAGAGCAGTTAAAGGTTTAATAGAAGTGTTAAAATCATTTGCGTGTAGCATTTGTTGTTTTCTCAATATGAACGCCTGATTGATATACCACTAATGGACAAGAAGTTTTATCCACAAAATTGGAGCATATATTAATTGTTCACAGCGGTTCAAGAAAATTATAAAAATTTGGAAGGTTATATTTATAAGTTTGTTTCTTGCTCTCAGCTATTACTGCAGCATCATATAAAACCTAGGCATCTTTTGTCCTATCCTTGTTAAACTAATCTGCATACATTTATATGTTCGTATATGTGAATTATGTGTTTCCTCATATTAAACTGATCTTACGCACTGCAAAAATGTATCCCTGGATTAATAAATGATTATGGGTTACCAATAACAGGCATCACCTTTGATCTGTTACATAATGATGTGGCTTTCTATGTCATATGTGCACAAATAGAAAGATAACACAACAAAGACAATTTTTGCTTTTTGTTTGTAATACTTTTTTGGAACGTAGGCTGTGGTGAAATACTGATATTTTGCATAGCCTGATATCAAGGTTACATTGAAAATTGACAGTTTGGTTGAGAGATGACTAAATTGACAAATGTCATTTAATGAAAATAAGTATAATTCTTGTTACGCTCTGTATGCTACGTTTAAATTTCGATGAGTCTACATCCGACATTTTGATGTTGTCACTGGTCAAACCTGACTGGCAGTACCGAAGGCTTCAGGTAACCCATTATTATTACTAGGTTTTTTTTTGAGTCACCAATCTTCTGACCGGTTTGATGGGGTCCTTCCATGAATTCCTCTCCTGTGCCAACCTTTTCATCTCAGAGTAGCACTTGCAGCCTACATCCTCTATTTGCTGGATGTATCCCAATCTCTGTCTTCCTCTACAGTTTTTACCCTCCACAGCTACAGTACCATAAGATATTCATTCCCTGATGTCTTAAGAGGTGTCCTGTCATTCTGTCCCTTCTTCTTGTCAGTGTTTTCCATACATTACTTTCCTCAGCGATTTTGCGGTGCACCTCCTCATTCCTTACCTTCTCAGTCCACCTGATTTTCAACATTCTTCTGTAGCACACATCTCAAATGCTTCTATTCTCTTGTGTTCTCGTTTCCCCACAGTCCGTGCCTCACTGCCATACAATACTGTGCTACAAATGTACATGCACAGAAATTTCTTCCTCAGATTAAGCCCTTTTTTTGAGACTAATAGAATTCTCTTGGCCAGGAATGCTGTTTTACCAATTCTAATCTATTTTTTATGTCCTTCATCTACTTTTTGATCACTTCCCCCATGATTTTAGAAATTCCAATGGAATGGTATCCATCCCTTCTGCCTTATTTGATTTTAAGTCTTCCAAAGCTCTTCTAAATTCTGATTCTAATACTGGATCCCCTACCTCTTCCATTTTGACTCCTGTTTTTTGCTCTGTCACATCATCAGGTAAGTCCTCCCCCTCATACAGTCCCTCAATGTACTCTCTCCACCTAACTGCTCTCTCCTCTCCATTTAACAGTGGAATCCCCATAGCACTCTTAATATTACTGCCCTTGCTTTTAACTTCCCTAAAGGTTGTTTCGACTTTTTTATACGCCAAGTCAGTTCTCCTTATAATCATTTCTTTTTAGATTTCTTCACATATTTCATGAAAAGTTTCCACCCCCTCTGTCCTCTCATCTCCTCCCCATTCTCCTCTCCCAGCCTGTTTATTTTCAGCCCTCTGCCAACATATCCGCCTGTCTTTTGCTGCTCTTCTCCTTTTTTTGTTCGTTTTTCCCCACACCTCCCTGCCCCTCTACCTCCTGATGTTGCACCTTTTGGCAGTCTAGTCCCTGTACACTCCACCAGACACTGTTCTCTCTCCCCACCCATACACTACTATCCTTTCCTCTTCCATGCCCTCTCCAGATTACTATCCTTTCCACTTCCATGCCCTCTCCAGATTGCTGCTTGCATCCCATGTGATACTTGCATTCCAACCAGAGGTGCTGGAGTTTGCAGTCGTGTGTACGTGAGGTGTGCTTGCTTGTGTGCATGAATGGTGTGTGTTTCCTTCACTGTTGAAGGCTATGACCAAAAACCTTGTATAGGTGTCTTAAGCGTGCCTGTCTGCAACTTGATGTGTCTTCTTTACAGTAAGTAGCAATATATCTTTTTCTGCATTGTTGATATTCCTACCTGGAGTTTCCATAGTTTGCTATCATTATGTCAGTCATGTATTAATCTCTTCTATACGTAAGGAAACTAGCCTTTTGAATGTGACAGAGTGGCAGAGGCCTTCCTTATAACGACATTAATGAAGTGATTAGATATTATAATGTGTTCTTAAACAATGAAAACTTTTAGCCTTCATTACTTTGCTTGTGGAAGCAATAACCATGCACCAGCACCAGAAGACCAGCCCACAATCCATACATGATATCTTGTCTATGATTTTACACTCTTATAACTGTTACAATTTTCTAGTGCACAAATATTGTAAACAATTGCTCTTCTGACACAAAATATGCAGAAAGTTTATATAAAATTTATCTACTTACCACAGAAAAGTAGCTATTAGGAGACCAACTCCAATACAGTCTACAAATACCACATAGAGCAGGAATTTGAAATACTCCCAGAATGACAAGTGCAGAAGAATGGCAAATCCAACAGATGATGCTGAAATAAAGAATGTTAAGTTACACAGCTGAATCCAAAATACTAGCAATAATTGTATATATGAATATCAATATAACAAACATTTTCTGGCAACAGACTCCGAATACAGATAAAACTATTCTCTGAACCAAACAGCATTCAACTTGCACAAAGTTTCATCTGTCTAATTTCATTTTCTATTCATCTATGATAGCCACAGGTCAATCTCTTTCTTCACACAGTATATAATTTTAAGCAGTACACACATTTTTGGCCCTTAACAAACTAATATAGCCTTCTCTTGAAGAAATACTTAAATGTATAAAGCATGTGTAACAATGTTCTATATTGCAAAGTATATTACTGTTATGTTTTTACACCTACTCTAGTACAGCATCAATGTTAGTTACAAATTTGACAGTAAACTATACAATACTGACTAATAATTAGAAGCTTGTAAAAATTTATTCATGAACTCACAGCATTGGCTTAATGTCATTTAATATCAACGAGAAAATATCTTAGTGTTATGAAGATAAGTTCTGCTTAAACTATCAGTTTCCTTCCAATTCAAAACAACAACTTCTGCTACATAAAAAATATCCTATGACTACAGTTTCACAAGCAACTACAGGCGACTACAGTTTGACATGTAAGATGCTACAGAAGAACATTCACACCTGCTACATCCATCTGTGCAAAAGTTCCTTTTAATCAAGGTGTTGGATGGCCTTGTTGCACATTGGCAACAGCAATACAAATACTATGTATGTTAACAGGTAATTAGTTTAGAAGGTGTGATTTGTAAGTGACCGGACATCAGATGTGTGTTGTTAACAACACAATATGGTATATGATAATCATGACCACTTTACTTAATAGTGTGATGGTGATGTGAATCAAGCAAAACTCCCTCTCCATCTGAGGAATAATTATGTTACATATTACAGTGTATTCATTTTCAAACAATATTTGCCAAGATGTATTGCAACCCTACTGTATGAAAGGTAGGAAAAATTACTAGTTGAACACTGCAAACTGGACAACACAAATTAAATTTTAGTGTTTCACAGCAGATCCTTGCACAAAGCCAACATCCACAGTGTTCACAATGCCTAATATAATACAACAATGCCCCATGTGGCAAGAACAGTGTAAAAACTGTACAGCCCACTTCATGAAACTGTCTTATGTATATTTCTTACAGTCACAGATCATCTTGCTAATAGTCCTCATTTCTTTAAACATATGGACATTTTGGAGATGTTCAAAAAATCAAGAAGATAATGTAGACATCTTTCAGGGTTTGCCATACTGGCATATCCTATTACATTAATAACATACACACTTCATGGGGTCATCATCTACTCAAGTTTAGACTGAATTAATATGATCAGTGTGTCTAAAAGCTCCAATAGTAGATTTCATGAAATTTACAGTGTTTTAAAAAGAAATGTCTGATTTGAAAAGAATACAACTTCTACATGACTGAAGATAGAAACCTGGAATAAAATTTAATTTACACATAGAAATACATAATTTTTATTTTCAAAAGAACCATATGATTTTACAAAGATATATCTTTTACATACATGTAAAAGCACATGCAACATTGGGAAACTTCTTAAAATTACATTTGGGATCAAACTTTTCATTCAAATGATGGTCAAACTAATCTTATACTTTTTCGAGCATGCCTGGAGTTATTGCATTCACTCCAGTTGCTATGTGGTCATCATAGCTCACCCAAAGTTGTTGAAAGGGAAGCACACAGCTGAAGTGTTTAACTTCCACAGGCAACCTTAAAGGCCATTGGTGTAATGCCTTTAGCTGATCACCTGTTGAGCCTGTACTCTCAAAGAGAATCACACCACTTAGTTGTAACTGAACTTCACTTTAAACGGAAAATATAAAACACCTTTTGTTGCTGTGTTATAGCCATCTTGACTCACTGCAAATGGGTAATGAATTAGCAAGCAGGGGAGTGAACTATCAGCACCAGGTTGAACCCTACTGGCAACCACATGAACCAGAAGCTTACAACTGGTGTCACAGCAAACTTTTAGTTTCAATGCATACGCAAAAATCTACCCCTAGCTTCTAACCTTATTCATGTAGAAAATATAGTGTTGTGAAATTGCATGAGTTTTTTTTTTTAATATCTTCTAGGTTATTGTCCTTTGTTTCTTGTGACTCCACTTTTAACTGATACATTATTTTCAACATTATACAGTCTACCTCAACTGCATAGCAATGGCATGCACAGCAGAGGCCATTAGGTCAAAAATTTGACAGCTACACATTTTCTTGGCCGTTTAAATTCATGAGTTTAGAATGAAATTTTCACCAAGCAGCAGAATGTGCACTATTGACAAAACTGAAGCTATGAGAATGGGTTGTGCATTAGGCCTTGGTACCACAGTTGGCAAAAGCATTGCGTGCAAAAGGCAACCGTCTGGATTTGAGTCCAAGTCTATCACACAGTTTTCCACTGCCAGGAAGGTTCCAAACAGCACACACACTCTTCCAGAGTAAAAGACTGATTCTCAAGACAGACCCCTCATCTGGGGCTAAGCTATTTCTCTGCAATATCCTCTCTTCAAAAAATTCTAGTCCCACTTGGTGTGCAAGAGAACTCCTGGAAGTCTGGAAAGCGGAAGAGAGGTTATAGCACAAGTAAAGATGTGACAGCAGTCACGAGTAGTGCCTGGAAAGTTCACTTGGGCTTTCAGGTGTTAGTCCGGCACACAGTTTTAATCTTCAGTCTGAAGACTGGTTGATTTCATGCAGCTTTCCACGGTATTCTATCCTATGTAAGCTCCATCATAATTCCTGCAAACTTTATCCCTGTGAACTGTACTCAACAGTTGGTCTCCATCAACAATTTGACTATTTCTCAATGCCCCAGAATGTGTTCTATCAACTGATCTATTTTTAGTCAAGTTGTGCAACAAATTTTCTTTTTCTCAACATTCAATTCAGGACCTTTTCATTAGCTGTCCAATTTACCCATTTTAATCTACAGTATTCTTCTATAGCATCACAGTTAGTGAACTATTTATTGTACATTAAATTGTTTGTTGGTTTCTGTCTTGGATTCTTTGGCCAACATTCATCTGATGTTTATTCTGACATTTTGCCAGCATGAATAGCTGTAATCGTCAATGCTTCACCCTCCATTACAGAAGATAGGTAAGCTACTGCCCACAGCAAATTCATTGGCTTATTTATATTCTACCAGTAAATTTAAGGTAATTATGATCTGGTACTAATTTTAATAAATCCAAGAGTTTGGAAATAGCAGTATTTACATACTTTGTGTTTGTATAGATTATCTTTTATTATTTGGGTCCACCTTTACATTTTGGAGTATGTTTCCTATAGCTAAAAAGGCTACTATGCAGTTACTTGGTATGGGTCTGGGGTGAACTTTTTTAATTCAATGTTGCTCTTAATCAAAGAGTTTCTTTAAAAAACATATGATTTTTCTATGATGTTTTTAATCTTTTCTTGTTAACTTTAAATGCAGTTTCACCCTGTGAATTTACAATTGGTCTAATAAGTGTGTTAGCATTGTGAATTGTGGGCTGTGATCTGAATACTGATGCTTGTGGGTTCACATCACTACAAGACCATTTCTTATACAGTCAACATAAAATTGTTACACTCTAGTGGCACGTAGGGCCAGAAATGCCCCTTTTGTATGTCCAGACACGTCAGTGTTACCCCATACTCAGCTTGTACAAAACTTTCAACAAAGTGGAAATGTGCAAGGAAGATCTGGTATCCTCATCAATATAAAAGGGTGCAATATGAGCACGTGTGAGAGTTCAAACGGGGCAGAATGATTGGTCTCCTGGGAATGAGCTTGCCATACTGTGACATTATGGCTCACACAGGGCATGTTGCTGTGAAAGTAATGCTTGCGTGAAACCAGTGGACAGAGGAAGGTCGTACTCAGCGACGAGCGGGTACTCGATCATGTAATGTGACTACAGCTCAGGACGACAGCCATCTTGTCCACATGATGCTAACTGATGAAACAGCTTCATCCATAGCACTGACTTGACATGGAGTGCTGCAATGGGTGTCGACATGTCTGCATTTATGGTTCAATGCCTTCTGCTGAGGACTTGACTGGTGACACACATGCCATTGCATTAGCTTCCAATGTTCCGAAACCACCAATTCATTTGTCTGCTAAGCACATGTAAACGCCATCACTGGCATGTTGAGTACGAAAATTTAGTGTTTTCGAATGTGTTCCACTTTAACTTGTCCTACAGTGATGGTAGCATGTGTGTAGATGTTATCATGGTGCCACATATCTGGCAGACTGCACTGCTGAGTGGTATAATTGACAAATGACAAATGTGGCGGTTTGGAGTACCACTGGCTACAACATGTGATCCCACTTCCTACGTACTAAGGGCAATCTGAACAGCAACCACTACATCAGAGGTGCCTTAGAGCCCGATGCACTGCCCCTCCTGCAGGCAGCTTCACATACCATATTGCAACATGTTAAAAGATACTTGTGATTTTTGTATTTCTTTCTGAACTGCTTCCTGAATTTTGCGTGTTGCAATTGTGCTATAAATTTAATCAGATACAGCAAAAGAAGTAATTACAGTTACATCAGTAATAAGCATGTGAGCAGTTCGTTTGGAAGATGAATGTTATATATTGTGTTTGAGGCCTTTGCTAAGCTAACTCTTGGTTGATGATGTGAATGTCTGTGATGTTAACTACTGGATAAAATTTTGTTTTCACTTTGTCCTACACTTTCTTTCCTATTGTGTGAGCTCCTGGAGATTATTCACATTTTTAGTTGTGAACTGATTGAATATCTTGCACTTTTTCAATCATATTAGTAGATTGTCCATACAGCAGTCTGTGGAGCCTAAAACTTAATTTGAACTGTACTTTGTGTAAGTGTTGATTTCAAACACACTTTTTTTTTGAATACAAGGAACTGATTTTGAATTTTATCCATGAGGAAGCTACTTCACTGTGATGTTATATGCAACAGAAAGATTCACAGTTCATACATAAATTACACGTTTCTAGTAAAAACCTGCTTATTTTCAACCATAATATTGTGTATGTTCTACAATAACTTTGGTAATTTCTTTTAGAAACACATTATAACCTTGTAAAATACAGGTTTCTGTCACACTGACATCACAATTTAGGTCCCTCAGTAGACAACTAAAGCCCTAAAGATGAACCTGGTCCTCAAAGTGAACAATGACAATTAAAAGATGCTATTTAAAGACAGCAGACATTTTATTATTAAGTTTTTTATTAATTTCTTTGCTGTCACATAAAAAGCTGTAATTTCATGTTTTGCCCATTTGATCATTGTCAATTGCTTTCACTATTTGTATTCAACCAGAACAATGTGTTAATAAAAGACATCTTTCTTTATAAATGTAAATAATATATGGCCTCAATGACTTCCGCAATGACATATAAAGTTTCTCATTAAAGAATCATTCTTCAGTTTTTTTGGTTTTACATGTGTGATAAAATCCCCCACCATTATCTCCTACTGGGATTTGCCATAGTTTAACAGTTTTTTTAACTCTTCACAGAAATCTTTGACCCCTCATAAGAATTTGAGCATGCTGGTGTATAGACTGACATGATTTTCTTGGAATATCTTATTTACTTTAAAAAGAGCTTTGCTATTCTCTCTTGGATTCCTTCAATATCAATAAAACTGTTTCTTTTATTTTATCATTTACAAATAACACTAACTCTGGATTTCAGACATGTTCTGTTTCTCAGTACAGCAAAATACTTTCTCTTTTTAATTTGATTTCGTCTTCATTATACCACTGCTTTCCTGATGACCTTAACATATCTCATTTGATGCTATGTAACTCTTCTTTCAACACCACTGACCTATCTCCAGATCCCAAAGTTCCACAATTTGTCGTCCCTGAATAAGAGGTCATAAAAGCAGTTTTGTGTCTAAGGGTTATGTAGTGCTTCATTTAGCCAAAACTGGTGCAGAAATATCTGGTGTGCCCTATGGACTAAAGCCATTGTCCAAGTTTACTATGCCCAATAGTCTTTCACCCAGGTAAGAATACTGACATCCCATGAGTTCACATATGGCAGTAAGGCCTAGAACAATTCTACCCAACGCAGCTTATCATGCAAGGGTCCAGCGAGTTTGGTGAGACACGTGAATCGTGCTACATATATATGTAAAGATACGTTCACAGCAGTCCAATTTTGTTATTTAGCTGCCAGTCTGTCTTTGTGGGACACACAACACATTTACATTTATTAAACTGCATTAACACAAGATTGTTGTGGATGCCACCCATTCTGAAATATAATGCATTTACATGGAAAAAACCTCAGCGTAAAATGTTACCTTTAAAATATTTCTGTTATATTAGATTTTCTTAAGATTCAAGGGTACATACCACACAACCAAAACATCAGGAGAACAAGAAATGCTGGATCATCCCTTGCAAACTGTGATTTTGTTTCTGAAATGATAAATGCCTAAATTAATAAATAGTAATAAAGATTCCAAGAATATTCACAACAGTCAAATAAACCAAAAATATTTTCTCACTTCCATCATAATGATTACCAGTGAGAAGAAAGATTGAAATCACCACAACAATTAATATGCTTCACATTTTCATCAGAAGCCACTCTTCAAATTCCACAAACGTCAGACACATTGTTAAATTTTCAGGAACTAAAATTTTGATTATGTCAACAATAATTAAGTAATAACATTATCAGAAGCAAGCAAAGGTCAAGTAGTTCACATTGGATTTGAGCCTATGTCTCTATGCACAATTACCTGGACTTTCATTCTGTTTCTTGGTGGAAATGCTGCAAATTAAACATGAAGCACCCAAAAGGGGGAAGATGAAACAAAGTGAAACCTTATATGTTGAAAGGGCATATGATGTTATTTCAACAACTAGAATAATGACTCAAATTTACAAATAACTTGGCAGTATGAGACCACTTAGTACAAAATGTTAAAATGTTGCAAACCCCCCCCCCCCAACCCCAGGGCTGAATGAATGCACGGATTGAGTTGGAAAGGGTGTCATAAAGCTGTTGAATTCTCATCTGAGGCAATCTGGTCAACAACTGCTGTAATTTGTCCTTCATATCCTGGATACGGGCTCTGGGACATCGTCCCACATGTATTGCATTGGGGACAGATCAGAGGATCTTGCTGGCCAACGGAGTACCTCAAGAGCACACAGACAGTTCATACTGACATGTACTTTGTGTGCATGAACATCATCCTGTTGAAAAAGGCACCACAATACTGTCACACCAGAGGTAACACACGAGGACTGAGGATATCCATGACATATCACTGTGCTGTCACAGTTCCCTCAATCACTACCAGCCATAACCTGAAGTCATATCCTACAGCTCCACACACCATGATGCCAGGAGTATTACCACAGTGCCTCTTCAAAATGTTGGAAGAATGGGAACTCTATCCAGGTCACTGTCACACATGCTAACCATGGTGATCTGTGTTGGTGCAGAACCAAAATATTCATTGCTGAGCACAATGCAATATCATTCATCAGCAGTCCACGTTTACTGGTCATGACACCATTCCTAACAACCATTCGTATGGGGGGGGAGAGGGCGGCAGGGGGGGGGGGTCAGCATAAGTTTTTCTTGAATATCTCAAAATCTGCACTTCTAGCAAACATGTTCCCATAACAAATTTAAAGTACATTAAATTTTCCACAAAAGGGTTTCTATTCATTTTTTCTCTAGGAGTAATAGTTCCCACATTACAGGGGATGGGAAAATTGCAGATTATTAAAAAAAGTGTTTTAATGGTTTAATTTAATGTTTATTGATAAGTGAAAGAGGTGAACAAACACTAAATGTGTGTGAAACATCTAAGTGCATCAGAACCTATTAAGGGAGAACCTATATTCTGGCTGTGTGACAAGTTGGATGGAGGAGGCATAGGGTGGTGGCTGAAAGGTAGATGCACGAGGGAAGGCTGTGGTCATGCAATACCCTCCTCTGTAGATATGTGAACTGAAGAGCGAGCAGGTGAGTCCCCACACACTAACCCACTACATCACAAAAGTCACAAAGTTACGCCAAGCCTTCCGCAACTTGCCTTATGAATCACTGGTGATGCAGTGTACAGATATGCCCTGGGGTGTTTATTTTCCACAAAGTGCATTTACACTACACTGAATACAGATATGAATTACTAATAATGCCAACATAATAAATGCATATGGACAGATTCTATGCAAGTTTCTGCATATTATTCTACACTGCTAGAGGGAAATTGATTCTTGGTCATCCTGTACGGCAGCTGTAGCATTCTTCCAGGAAAGGAAACACCCCACCAAAACCCTACTTGCTTTTAAGTTTAGAGAGAGGCTGTACTTCCCTACCATATACTGTCCAGTTTTCTCATATGAGTAGACAAAATAACTTCATACTTTCAAGGCAAGCAATGGAGTCAACTTGATGATGCACAGCAAACAGCAGAATTAGTCCATAAATTTGTAAATTAGATAAACTATCTTATAACTCTCTAAGAAATTTGTTTCCAACTCCAGCCAGTCAGGTTTTGAAAAGGAAACACACGTGAAAGAAACCATGGTTAGGTGGTGGTTGTTGGGATGTTTAAGGGGGACTAAACAGCTAAGGTCATCAGTCCCCCATTCCAAAAACAGGCGAGACAAAAATTTGCGGAGCAGGTAAAACCCCAAGGGGAAGGAGACTCCCTCCCAGGCACTGAAAGAACACAAATGCGGCAGCGAACACTACAGACAAGAAGAGTACAGATGAACACCAGACAGAAAGAAACAGAAGAAAAGAAGATGGCCGGAGACTGGTTGACTGACCACGAGAACAAAAAAAGGGAAAGAGTCAACCATCCGACTACACACTAAAATCTGCAACCAAATATGAGAGACTCGAGGACAAGAGACACAGAAAGGGAAAGGTGCAGGACCTCCCTAAATGGAACCATAAAAAGGACTACCATAGATAAAATTTAAAACGTCGTCAGCCATGGAGGCATCGTCGCATAAAACCAAAGGCAAAGTGCCCGGGAGATTAAAAGACTGCCGGAGGGTGCGCAGTCGGGGACACTCCAACAAAATGTGGGCGACCGTCAGCCGGGACCCACACCGACATAGGGGGCGATCCTCCTGACGCAAAAGATGGCCGTGCGTCAGGTAGGTATGGCCGATGCGGAGCCGACACAGGATGACAGAGTCCCTGCGAAAGCCCGCAGGGAGGACCGCTGCACATTGGTCGTCTCCTTAACAGCCCGCAGTTTATTCGGGGATGTCAGGCCACGCCACTCATCAGGCCACATCCCAAGCACCTTACGGCACAACACCAACTGCTGATCACGAGCCGGGAGGCCGATCTCCAAAGCTGGGGCGTCGATCGCCCCTTTGGCCAGCCTGTCGACATGTTTGTTCCCCGGGATGCCAACATGACCTGGCGTCCAAACAAAGACCACCGAACGACCAAAGCGGGTAATGGCGGAAACAGACTCCCTAATAGAGGATGCCAGAGGAGAAGAGGGATAGCAGCGGTCGATGGCCTGGAGGCTGCTCAGGGAGTCACTGCAGATGACGATGGACGTACCTGAGCAGGAACGCCTATGCTCAAGAGTGTGCAATATGGCCACCAGCTCTGCAGTAAAAATACTGCAGCCAGCCGGCAAGGAGCACTGTTCAACATGGGCAGCATGAGCAAAATCGTAGGCAGTGTGACCATCAACCAGGAAACCATCAGTGTAGACAGTCTCACAGCCCGAAAATGAGGCGAGGAGCGCAAGAAAACGGCGACGGAGGGCCACAGGCGGAACCGAGTCCTTGGGTCCCTGTGCCAGGTCCAGACGGACGGAAGGCCGGGGCAAACACCAGGGAGGCATAGGTGCACGGACCCGGAAGGGAGGCAGAAGAGGGAATGACCCCAGTTCTGACAGCAGGGACTGGATGCGGACAGCTATGGAAAGCCCAGACCGAGGTCGCCGTTCGGGCAGATGGAGGACCATGGCAGGGAAAAGCAGGCGATGAATGGGATGGCCCGGCGAGCAATGCACGTGGACAGCATAGTCGGCGAGCAGTCGATGGCGGCGAATCCGCAGCGGGGGAACCCCGGCCTCCACCAGTAAACTATCCACGGGGCTCATACGGAAAGCGCCAGTTGCAAGCCGAACCCCACAGTGGTGTATGGGGTCCGACAACGTCAACACTGAGGGTGATGCAGACCCATAGGCCAGGCTCCTATAATCAAGCCTGGACCGCACAAGGGCTCTGTACAATCGCAACAGCGTGCAGCGATCTGCACTCCAACACTTGTGGCTCAGGCAGCGGAGGGCGTTGAGATGCCGCCAGCACTTTTGCTTCAGCTGAGTAATATGAGGAACCCATGTGAGCCGGGCATCAAGACGAGTCCTAAGAAGCAGCTAGTGTCCACCACTTCAAGGAGGTGGCCATCGAGGTAAAGTTCAGGATGAGGGTGGACCATCCGACACCTGCAGAAGTGCATAACTTAAGTCTTGGCTGCAGAGAACTGAAAACCAAGAGTCAGAGCCCATGATGCTGCCTTGCGAACAGCGACTTGCAGCCTGCGTTCGGCAACGCCCGTAGTCATTGAAGTAAATGAGATGCAGAAGTCGTCGGCATACAAAGAAGGAGACACCGAAGACCCCACGACTGCAGCCAGACCATTAATGGCCACTAGAAATAAGGAGACGCTCAACACCGAGCCCTGCGGGACCCCATTTTCCTGTATATAAGATGAACTAGAGGCGGCACCGACTTACACCCACAAAGAGCGGCGCAATAAAAAGGTTTGAAGAAAAGCCGGGAGCCGACCACGAAGACCCCACTCATGCAACGTAGCAAGGATGTAATGCCTCCATGTTGTGTCGTACGCCTTCCGCAGGTAAAAAATACAGCAACGAGATGCTGACGTCGGGTAAAGGCCGTACAGATAGCAAATTCCAGCCGCACCAAATTGTCCGCAGCAGACCGGCCCCGACGGAAGCCACCCTGGGATGGAGCGAGGAGACCGCGCGACTCAAGGACCCAACACAAACGCCGCCCCACCATACGTTCGAGCAATTTGCACAAAACGTTGGTGAGGGTAATGGGATGATAGCTGTCCACCGCCAGTGGGTCCGCACCGGGCTTCAAGATGGGGACAATAACACCCTCTCGCCATTGCGACGGGAACAAGCCCTCGCTCCAAATCCGGTTAAAGATGATGAGGATGTGTCTCTGGCAGTCCCTGGAGAGATGCTTCAGCATCTGCATGTGGATGCAGTCTGGTCCTGGTGCTGTATCAGGGCAATCGGCGAGGGCAGCAAGGAATTCCCTCTCGCTGAAAGGAGCATTGTATTTTTCAGAACGACGCGTGTGGAATGATAATGGCGTCTGCTCAGCTCGCTCCTTTAGAGAGCGAAAGGCGGGGGAGGGGGGGGGGGGGGGTTAGCTGCAGTCACAGAGCTCTTAGCAAAGTGCGCGGCAAGGTGTTCAGCAATGGTGGCAGCGTCCGTGCAGACAGCGGCGTCCAAGGAGATCCCAGGGACACCCATAGGGGTCTGGTATCCATAAATCCACCGGATCCGGGACCACACGAGCGAGGGCGAGATACGGGAGCCCAAGGATGAGACATACCTCTCCCAGCACTCCTGCTTACGCCGTGCAATAAGACGACGGGCCAAGGCACGGAGCCTCTTAAAGGCGATGAGGGTCTCTAGAGACGGGTGCCACCTATGACGCTGGAGAGCACGCCTACGGTTGCGAATAGCCTCAGCAATCTCCAGCGACCACCAGGGTACAGTCTTCCTCCGAGGAAGTCCAGAAGAGCGGGGGATGGCAGCCTCAGCCGCCGAAATGATTGACGTGGTTAAGACACGGACCACCTTGTCAATGTCACCCTGTGGGGGAGACTCAATGGTTGCAGCAGAAGTAAAAGCCGGCCAGTCAGCCCTGTGGAGAGCCCAGCGGGGCAGGCGCCCAGATGAATGACGCTGGGGCAGTGACAATTAGATGGTAAAATGGTCACTACCACACAGGTCAGGATGCACTCTCCAGTGGAGGGATGGGACAAGTCCGGGGCTGCAAAGAGAGAGATCGATGGCCGAGAACGAGCCATGGCCCACACTGAAATGCGTGGGAGCACCGGTATTCAAGAGGCTAAGATTGAGCTGAGCCAACACATGTTCCACGGCATGACCGCGGTCATCGGAGACAGTCCCACCCCATAGAGGGTTGTGGGCATTGAAATCGCCCAGTAACAAGAAAGGTGGCGGCAATTGGGCTATCAGTGCAGCCAGGACATGCAGCGCGACATCACCATCCGGTGGAAGGTAAAGACTGCAGATGGTAATAGCCTGTGGCATCCACACCCTAACAGCGACAGCCTCTAAAGCTGTTTGTAGAGGGACAGACTCGCTGTGAAGAGAGTTAAGGACATAGATGCAGACGCCACCAGACACCCTTTCATAAGCTGCTCGGTTCTTATAATAACCCCGATAGCCACGGAGGGCGGGGGTTCGCATTGCTGGAAACCAAGTTTCCTGAAGAGCAATGCAGAAGAAAGGGTGAAGGCTGATAAGTTGTCGGAGCTCAGCTAGATGATGGAAGAAACCACTGCAGTTCCACTGGAGGATGGTATTGGCCATGGCTGAGAAAGACGTGACGGGACTGGGAAGGCAGATTACGCAGCTGGGTCACCTGCTGCCTCCAATTGAGCACCTGTGCTAGTGCTTTCCATGGCGTTGGAGGGACTGGCAAGATCGAGGTCCTCAGCAGACGCCAGAATCTCCACCTCATCCTCAGATGCAGAGCTTGTAGGAAGCGGTGGGATGGGTGCCACCGCAATGTCGTTACCCTTGGGGACTTTCTTCTTCTTCTGCTTCTCTCGCTGTGCCTTCGGTGGTTCAGGCTGGGAGGGCGTCACTGGGTCAGTCTCAGGGACAGACGACGACCGTGTGTCCCTACGACCAGGGACCAGCGCTTGTTTGAGCCACTTGTGGCTGTCGGCTTTGGTACCGGTCGGAACTTGCGAATGGAGGTCCCCAAGGGACCCCTCCCTGGCGAGAGGAGCCAAAGAAGTCTTACGCTTCTCCGGCTGGGAAGGGGGAACTGATGTCCCAGATGGTTGGGGGGGGGGGGGGGCGTTGCTCCTGAAGGAGATGGAGCAGGAGCAACAGGGAGTGTAGTGCCCCCCACCATCAAGGGGGCAGGTGTGGTTCTCTGGCTCTGAGAGCTAACGGTGTGTGGTGCAGCTATAGGAACTGTAACAGGAGCGACAGTGGCGGCATAAGTGGACGTCATTCGTACTGGATGCAGTCGTTCAAACTTACGCTTAGCCTCAGTGTAGGTCAGCCTATCCAGGGTCTTGTATTCCATTAGTTTCCGCTCCTTCTGGAGAATCTTACAGTCCGGCGAGCAAGGGGGATGGTGCTCCCCGCAGTTGACACAGATGGGAGGCGGAGCACATGGAGTATCAGGATGGGACGGTCGACCACAATCACGACAAATGAGGCTGGAAGCACAGCGAGAAGACATATGGTCGAACTTCCAACACTTGAAGCACCGCATCGGGGGAGGGATATAGGGCTTGACATCACAACGGTATACCATCACCTTGACCTTCTCAGTTAACGTGTCACCCTCGAAGGCCAAGATGAAGGCATCAGTTGCAACTTGGTGATCCCTCGGACCCCGGTGGACGCGCCGGACGAAATGGACCCCTCGTCGCTCTAAGTTGGCGCGCAGCTCGTCATCGGACTGTAAAAGGAGATCTCGGTGAAAAATAATTCCCTGGACCATATTTAAGCTTTTATGTGGGGTGATAGTAACAGAAACATCCCCCAGCTTCGTGCAAGCGAGCAAGGCTCGTGACTGGGCAGAGGATGCTGTTTTTATTAAGACTGACCCTGACCGCATCTTGGACAAGCCCTCCACCACCCCGAACTTGTCCTATAAATGTTCGACAAAGAACTGAGGCTTCACAGACACAAACAATTCCCCATCAGCTCTGGTACAGACGAGATACCTGGGCGAATACCTGTCGCTCTCATTCATAGCCTTTCGTTCCTCCCATGGTGTGGCGAGGGAGGGGAACGATTTGCGGTCATAAACATTACCTTTAAAATGGGCCCTCAAACGCTTAGAGACTGCTGGTGGCTGGCCACCAGCAAGAGAAGATGTTCCACGCTTCATTGCGTGTCATCCACCCTGATGCCACCTACTCCGACCAAGAGCCCTCCCCACGGGCGCCACCCAGCCACAGCAAAGGCCACCTGGCAGCATGACCATTGCCGGGAGTCCCGATGCCCCAGGGAGATGGGCATCTACGCCTTGGTATACGTGGGGAGTTAACGGCGCAGGCATCAGTAGAGCGATCCCTGTGTTGTCAGGGGGCTACAACTAACAGGGTACATGGCGGCCCCACCACAACGGACTGGCTACCATGCTGGATGTTAGGTGACATGTGGTCCATGGTCGCCGTCAGTGCAGAAAGTGGCCCTGCACATTGCTTGGCAGAAAGTGCACGCAGGAGCGTATCCATGCCCAAGAGATGTAGAGCGGGCAGGACTGCAAAGCACCGACAAATAAACTGGCGAAAGTTCTCAACGCAAGATGGACACAATGCACCAAGTAAGGCGCCCTTCCCCAATCGGCTCGCTCTTCGGAAAAATTTTGAGATATGGAGGTCAAACCCGACAGGGGACCATCACATAAGGCCGAAACATTTGAGACTCCTTTTAGTCGCCTCTTACGACAAGCAGGAATACCGCGGGCCTATTCTTACCCCGAACCCGCAGGGGGTAACCCTGGTTATTACAGTTACCAAGAGAGGTGCATCAAAATCACCTAACGTCAATGCATTAACGCATTTGTATACAATTATGCTGACTGTTAATCTGGATGGTAAATTAACTGGAAAGTTATTTACTGCACCACAAGAAGTTGGAGGTGTGTGATCTTGCAAGGGCAGTAGGGAATATTTACTTTACAGTAAACAAGAGTGGGAAAATGGGTGTGAGAAAATTACAACTATGTTACAAGCACTGCTTTTGGTGACAGCTGGTCAGAGTAAATTGCTTTTGCTTTATTCTTGGTCTGTGTATAAAAATCATACTCCTTTAGAGCAAACCATACCTCCTGAAAAGTAAGTGTCATTGAACCACTCAACAAATTCAGCCGCTGGATGTTTGTTTTTCCCATGCGTATAAAACATTATCACACAATCTGCAGTCAGTTTCATGATAAGCGCCATGACAGACTTCTGCATTTGGTTGCATGCCATCACATTCTGAATGCATTCTATAAGAGTGGATATCTGGCTGAACCTCCTGCATGGTTTGCAACTCTTCAGAAGTTCGTCTTCAACCTCGATGGTAAAAACCTCTTTGATCACTGAGGCGCACCATTTCTCATTCAGTACTCATGGTGCAAGTTAATAGTTTGCTTTGAAAATTTCTTGAATGTTGACAATGTCCATTTTGTGAAATGTTATACATAACATCCCACAGAAGGTTGATATCTGCACCTGCCAGTCATTCACTCTCCTGATGCAGACAGTGAGCCATCAGCAGCAAATACTTTTACTGCCATAGCTGTTAACCCACCATATTCAAGTGAGCCTTACTAAAGATTGAAATTGGGATCTCACACTCAAGGGGTTCTTTGTAAGTATGTTTTCACAAGACATACTACGTGATCAAAAGTATACGGACACCACCAAAACATATATTTTTCATATTAGGTGCATTGTGCTGCCACCTACTGCCAGGTATTCCATATCATTGACCTCAGTAGTCATTAGACATTGTGAGAGAGCAGAATGGAGAGCTCCATGGAACTCGCGGACTTCGAACATGGTCAGGTGATTGGGTGTCACTTGTTTCATACATCTGTATGTGATATTTCCACACTCCTAAACATCCCTAGGTCCATTGTTTCTGATGTGATAGTGAAGTGGAAATGTGAAGGGACACATACAGCACAGAAGCATAGAGGCCGACCTTGTCTATTGACTGACTAAGATCACCGACAGTTGAAGAGAGTCATTATGTGTAATAGGCAGACATCTATCCATACCATCACACAGGAATTCTAAACTGCATCAGGATCCACTGCAAGTACTATGACAGTTAGGTGGGAGGTGAGAAAACTTGGATTTCATGGTCGAGCGGCTGCTCATAACCCACACATCACACTAGTAAATGCCAAGCAACGCCTCGCTAGGTGTAAGGAGTGTAAATATTGGATGACTGAACAGTGGAAAAACTGTTGAGTGGAGTGACAAATCATGGGACACAATGTGGCAATCTGATACCAGGGTGTGGGTATGGCGAATACCTGGTGAACGTCATCTGCCACCGTATGTAGTGCCAACAGTAAATTTTGGAGGTAGGTAGGTAGGTAGGTAGGTTGGTTTAAAATAGGGAGGAAGGGATCAAACAGCTAGGTCATCGGTCCCTTGTTCCGAATAAAACAATTCCATGAGGGTGAGAATAAAACAAGCAAGACTGACAACACAAAATGGAGAGAAAGGAAAAACCACAAGAACGACCGAAGGGCAACAAACACTTAATGGAAAAAAGGGGAGAAGAAAACCACAGAAACGCAAGAAACAGGTACAAGAGATTAAAACGGCAAAACAGATTACCATGGCTGGCTGAACATAGAGAATAAAAAGGAGAAGCCAGCCACTCTACAACACATTAAAACCTCCACCCTAAAAGCACTAGGGTTGAGGACACAGAGGGACAAAGGACATGTGCTGAAATTTAGATCACATGATAAAAACCACCCTCATGAATAAAACGTACAACTAAATCAGCTGATGAAGCATTGTCAGATAAAATTAGCGGCAACGAGTCCAGTAACCGAAGATTTCGTTGCACGGCAGTCAAAGTGGGACAGTGCACCAGAATATGGGCCACTGTCAACCAGGTGCTGCACCGACACTGAGGCGGGTCTCCATGGTGCAGGAGGTAACCGTGGGTCACCCAAGCGTGGCCAATGCGGAGCCAGCAGAGACCCACAGAGTGCCAGTGAGAGGCTCGCATGGAGGACTGCCACACATTCATAGTCTCCTTAATGGCACGCAATTTGCTATGTGTACTGAGACTACGCCACTCTGTCTCCCAAAGCCAAAAAACCTGGTGACGTAAAAACGAATGCAGGTCAGTTATTGGAATGCCGATCTCCATAAGTGGTTTCCGTGTAGCCTGTTTGGCCAGCCTGTCGGCAAGTTCATTTCCTGAGATTCTGACATATCCTGGGGTCCACACAAACACCACTGAATGACCAGACCATTCCAGGGCATAGATGAACTCCTGGTTGGTCACTACCAAAGGATGACGAGGGTAGCACTGGTCGATAGTTTGTAGGATGCTCAAGGAGTCAGCACACAGAAGAAACGACTGCCCAGGGCATGAACGGATGTGCTCAAGAGCACGAGATACAGCCACCAGCTCTGCAGTGAGAACTCTGCAGCCATCAGGCAAGGACTGCTGTTCAATATGTCCTCCACGGACATATGCGAAGCCGACATGACCGTCAGCCATCGAGTCATCGGTGTAAATCACTTCATGGCCTCAGTACATGTCAAGAATCAAGATGAAGTGACAGCGGAGAGCATAGGGGTGAACTGAGTCCTTTGGGCCATGTGAAAGGTCCAGGCAAAGCCGTGGGCTAGGAGTACACCATGGAGGTGTATGTGATTGGACCTCAAATACAGGTGGTAAAAGCAATGACTCCACTTCAGATAGAAGGGATCGGAAGCAAACTGCAATTGCAAGCTTTGACCTGGGCTGCCAATGTGGGATATGAACTGCCATGGATGGGAAAAGGAGACGGTAATTTGGATGCACAGGAGAACTACGAACATGTGCAACACAACTGGTGAGCAGTTGAACACGCCTGACGTGCAATGGACGAACTCAAGCCTCCACAATGATGCTGGCCGCCAGTCTTGTCGTAAAAGCTCCTGTCGCTAGCTGAATGCCACAGTGGTACACTGGGTCGAGTAAACGCAATGCTGAGGGCGCCGCCAAACCATAAACCACACTCCCATAGTCCTGAGATTGAAAAAGGGCTCTGTATAGCTGCTGCAATGTAGACCGATCTGCACCCCAGTTGGTGTTGCTCAGGCAGCAGAAGGCACTGAGGTGCTGCCAGCACTTCTGCTTAAGCTGACAAAGGTGAGGAAGCCGAGTCAATCGGGCGTCGAAAACCAGTCCTAAAAATTAATACGTCTCCACTAAAGTGAGGGGATCATCAATAAGGTAAAGTTCTGGTTTCGGATGAATGGTACGGCGCCAACAGAAGTACATAATACACGACTTTGCGGCCAAAAGATGAAAGCCATGGGCTAGAGCCCATGACTGTGCATTGTCGATGGCTCCCTGTAGGTGCCGCTCAGCAACATCAGTACTGGTGGAGCAGTACGAAATGCAAAAGTCGTCTTCATACAGAGAGGGTGAGACGGACGACCCTACAGCTGCTGCTAGATCATTAATGGCCACTAGAAATAGAGATACACTCAATACAGACCCCTGTGGGACACCATTCTCCTGCATATGGGGGGAACTATGGGAGGCACCAACTTGGACACAGAAAGTATGAAGCGACAGGAAATTCTGGATAAAAATTGAGAGCGGCCCTCGGATACCCCACTTGTATATTGTGCCAAGGAGATGATGTCACCAGATGGTGTCATACGCTTTTTGTAAAGCGAAAAAAGACTGCAACAAGGTGTTGGCATCTGGAAAAGGCTGTTCGGATGGCAGACTCGAGGGACGCAGTATTATCAGTGGTAGAGTGACCCAGGTGGAAGCCGCCCTGACACAGAGCCAGTAGGCCACATGACTCCAGGACCCAACCCAACCACCGACACACCATACATTCCAGCAGCTTACAAAGAACATTGGTGAGGCTGATGGGCTGATAGCTATCCACATCAAGCTGGTTTTTACCGGATTTGAGCACTGGTATGATGGTGCTCTCCCACCAGTGCGATGGAAAGATGCCATCGCACCAGATCCAGTTGAAGATGAAGAGGAGATGTTGCTTGTAGGCAGATGAGAGATGTTGAATCATCTAACTGTGGATCCGATCTGCCCCAGGATCTGAGTCGGGGTAATATGCAAGGGCTCGGAGGAGTTCCCACACTGTAAATGGGGCATTATAAGGCTCAGTGTGGTGTGTAGTGAATGAGAGGACTTTCTCTTCCATCCACCATTTGAGACGGCAAAAGGCAGGGGGGTAATTCTCCGATGCAGAAGCACAAGCATAGTGCTCAGCAAAGTGCTCGGCAATAGTGTGTGCATCGGTAGATAACACGCCATCTATGTTAACACCAGGAACACCTCTTGGGGTTTGATCTTTGCCCAGACTTGAGAAGATGACGTATGGCACCCAATGGCCGACACGTACCTCTCCCAACACTCCTGTTTCCGTCTTTTGATAAGCTGGCGAATGCAGGCACGGAGCCATTTAATGGCTATGAGGTGCTCCAGGGAAGGGTGCCACTTATGCCACTATAGAGCTTGCTGATGCTCCTTAATTGCCTCAGCGACTTCTGGCGACCACCAAGGGGCTGTCTTTTGCCAGGGCACCCTAAAGAATGAGGGACTGCGTTTTACGCTGCAGAAATGATCGTTGTAGTTACCTGCTCAACCACCACATTGATGTTACCATGTGGGGGAGAATCAACAGTGACAGTAGAATTGAAAGCTTCCTAGTCTCCCTTGTTTTCAGCCCATCCGGGCAGGTGTGCATGGGCCTGACACTGGGGCAGTGGCAGGAAGATGCAGGAGTGGTCACTACCACACAGGTCATCATGTGCTCTCCAGTGGACAGGTGGGAGAAAGCCAGGATTGCAAACCGAGAGAGATCAATGGCTGAATATGTACCATGAGCCACACTGAAATGCGTGGCGGCCCCAGTATTTAAGAGGCAGAGATCGAACTGATGTTTCGACATCTCTGCTTCGACCAGCAAGAATGGTGCCACCCCACAAGGGGTTATGGGCATTAAAATCTCCCAAAAGTAGGAATGGTTTAGGGAGTTGATCAATCAGTGCAGCCAACGGGTTCAGGGGTATTGCACCATCTGGAGGAAGATATACATTGCAGACAGTTATTTCCTGCGTCATCCTTATCCTGACAGCCACAGCTTCAAGAGGGGTTTGAAGGGGCACAGGTTCACTGCATACTGAGTTCAGGACATAGACGCAAACTCCACCTGACACACTATTGTAGTTGCTATGGTTCCTGCAATATCCCTTATAGCCACGGAGGGCAGGATCCCGCATTGCCAGGAACTAGGTTTCCTAGAGGGCAACGCAGAAAGCAGGTGTAAAGCTTAACAGTTGCCGTAGCTCAGCCAGGTGGTGGAAAAAACCGCCACAATTCCACTGGAGGATGACTTTATCATGAGGCTGGGAAGGCATGAAGGGCACAAGGAGGCAGGTTATGTCTCAGGGTCACCTGCTGCCTCCAACTGAGTATTTGTAGGCATTTCTATGGTGGATGAGGCATCAGTGAGATCCAGGTCCACACGGGACGCTAAGATCTCCACTGCATCCTCAGATACGGAATTGATAGGGAGTGGTGGTGGTGTTAGGGCCGCCAGAGGGTCCTGTTTCTTAGCAGACTTCATTGTTTGCTTGCTCTCTCGCTTCTCTTGCTGGGAAGATTTCTCCAAAGCAGCTTCAGCCATTGAGGAAGACCATGAAGCTCTTTGTCCAACAGCTTTTGGCTCCTTGAGCCACTGGCAAGTGTCCGCTGTGGCATTAGTGGATACCTTGGAAGAGAGGACCCCAAGGGATCCCTTCCGCACGAGAGGAGCCGGAGGTGGCTGTTGCTTGTCCAGCAGGGGGGAGGGGACTGATGTCCCATGTGTTTTGGGGGGGGGGGGGGGGCCTTGCTCCTGAAGTACGTGCTCTGGAAGCAACGGAGGAAGATTTGCCCCCTACCACCAAGGAGGTGTATGTATTCTGGTGGCCTGGAGGGTCCACTGTTTGTGGCACAGAGTGAGGAGCCACTGGCACTTCGGATGGCGATGGTGATGTAGCTGCAGTGTATGTCGACGTCAACCGAATAGGCTGTAATCTTTCAAATTTACGTTTAGCTTCTGTGTAAATCAACCTCTCCAGGGTCTTGTGCTCCATAATTTTCCGTTCCTTTTGGATTACTGAGCAGTCTGGCGAGCAAGGGGAGTGGTGCATCTCCACAGCTGATGCAAGTGGGAGGTGGCGCACATGGAGTATCTTGGTGCAGTGGACATCCGCTGTCTCGACATGTGTCACTGGAAGTGCAGTGGGAAGAATGTGCCCAAACTTCCAGCACTTAAAGCACCGCATACGGGGCAGGACGTATGGTTTAACGTCACAACAGTAAACCATCACCTTGACTTTTCAGGCAATGAATTACCCTCAAAGCCCAAGATGAAGGCACCGGTAGCAACCCTGTTGTCTTTGGGTCCCCTGTATACACGACAGAAGAAACGAACACCCAGCCGTTCTAAATTGACGCATAGCTTATCGTCAGACTGCAACAGGAGGTCACAATGGAAAATAATCCCCTGGACTATGTTGAGGCTTTTATGGGGAATGATGGAAACAGGAATATCACCCAGCTTGTCACAGGCGAGTAATGCTCGGGATTGGACTGGGGATGCTGTCTGAATCAAGACTGCGCTGTTTCGCATCTTGGACAGTGCCATCACTTCTCCAAATTTATCCTCAAGGTGTTCAACGAAAAATTGAGGCTTTGTCGGTAGAAAAGAGTTCCCATCGGTTCTGCTACAGACTAAAAACTGAGGCTAATATGGCTCTCTCCGTTCTGTAACTGTACGTTCCTCCCATGATGTAGCAAGGGAGGTAAACGATTTAGGGTCATACCTGCCGGCATTGTACTCTATCTTGCCCTTCTTAGAGACTGCTGGCACAGTACGGTTACAAGCAAGGGATGACTTAGTCCATTTCATTGTGAGTCATCCGCCCGGTCAGGGGCTCTCCCCAAAGGCACCACCCAGCCACAGCAAAGGCCAACTGTCATGATGCCTGTTGCTGGGAGTGCTGATGCCCCAGGAAGACGAGCATCTACTCAGCAACAACAGTGAGATCCCTGTGTTGTCAGGGGTAGCACCAAATGGGTACATGATGGCCCCACCACAATGGACTGGCTACTGTGCTGGATATTGGATGCAGAGAAATTCAATATTGTCATAGGGGTGAAAGAGGACAGGAGACAATGGAAGAAGATGACATACCCTGGAAAGTATCCTTGCTCAAACAGCTGAATCGCAGGTGAAGATGCAAAGCCATGACAAGAGATTCAGGAAATCAAATCTAAGGGCACTTGTGCACCATGTAAGGCATCCTTCCCCATAAGGCCCGCACTTCTGTACAGTTTTGAAAGTGGCAGGTCAAACCATAGAATGGGACCTGAGCTCATAGAGCTGAAAACTGTGAGATTTCTTTTAGTTGCCTCTTACTACAGGCAGGATTACCTTGAGCCTCTTCTACCCCCTGGACCCCCAGGGGGTAAATTTCGGAGGCTGTGGTGGAATGGTATGGTCATGTTTTTCACGGAGGGGGCTTGCAGCCCTTATTGTTTTGTGTGGCACTATCACAGCACAGGCCTACATTGATGTTTTAAGCACTTTCTTGGTTCCCACTGTTTAAGAGAAATTTGAGGATGGCGATTGCACCTTTCAACATGATCGAGCACCTGTTCATAACGCACAGCCTTTGGCCGAGTGATTACACGATGATAATATCCCTGTAATGGACTAGCCTGCACAGAGTCCTCACCTGAATCCTATAGAACACCTTTGGGCTGTTTTGGAATGCTGACTTCGTGCCAGGCCTCATCGAGCGACATCGATATCTCTCCACAGTGCAGCACTCCGTGAAGAATGGGCTGCCATTCCCCATGCAACCTTCTAGCATATGACTGAATGTATGCCTGCGAGAGTGGAAGCTGTTGTCAAGGCTAAGGGTAGGCCAACACCATATAGAATTCCAGCATTACCGATGGAGGGCACCATGAACTTTTAAATTATTTTCAGCCAGGTGTCCGGATACTTTTGATCACATAGCACAGTTTACATCTATCATAAAGTGTCAACCAGTTCAGTTCTTTCAGCATCTCCCATGGGTCAAACAAACTTGTGACCATTATTACCACCCTTCTTCGTATCCCTTCAATATCCCCTTTTAGTCCTATTTGGTACAGGTTCCAGTCACTTCAGCTGTACTCTAGAATGGGTCACCCAACTGTGTTGTACGAGTCCCTTTTGTAGAGTGATTGCATTTCCCTAGTATTCTACAAGTGAATCAAAATCTGCCACCATCTTTACCTGTCAGTGAGGCTATGTGTACATACAGTCTCATATCCCTACAAATGTGAATACTGTTAGCTGCAACACGCAGAAGACATGCTTTGCTGGTGCTGCATATTTTAGTGATTGTGACAGAGATAAACTCATGCTGCAGTGCTCTTCTTTGGCATGAAGGTGTAGAAGTGTGTATAGAAATAGCTAAGTGAAAAATCCATGCAATACGAACGTTGATCTATACATAAAAGATGACTTCCAAATTTTTCTTTAAGTGAGACTGTGTATAAAATATTCGTATGCCGATTTCAAGTCCTAGATTCAAATATTTTACTGTTCGCGTTGCTTCTGTATAATCTTTCATTGCTTGTATCAATACCTGTTCGTACTGTGATATATTGTGAAATTTCAAACATTTGGGAGTACGGTTACCATCAATTGTAGGCTTAAGCTTAATTGTGCTCTTTAAAATTTTTTTACTTATTTCTGAGAATTTTTGGACACTTACAAAACAATATTTTCATAATTTACTGGTACGAGTGTTTTGGATACGTAACTACTTGCATACCAAATCAGTATTTGTGGTTCACAGTTAGTGCCAAAGAGCACATCATCCCTGAATTTCATTGTCTATGAACGCACATAAACATACGCTTTTGAGAATTTTCAGAAGCTACCACTGTCCTTTGCATAATCTACAAGTAATAGGCAGTGATTTAATTACTGTAGCAGATATTCTAACTAACATATTGTGTAACATTTAGTTTTCCGTTAAAGAGGAGAAGCCCTATACATTATCTACATTAATAGTCAATTTACTCTGGTTTTGAGTTAACTAACAACTGTAATTAACCTCAAAGCATTTTAGGAAACTAATAATTTTTACCACAGGCTTTTGTGTTGGCTTAAGAAAAATCTCGTTTTGTGTATTTGCTCCAATTCTTATAGGGAATTAGCAACTTTTTAGCTAAATAGATTAAAAGATAATCAAAGCAGGCTTAATTTAAAATTATTTGTTCACTGCCCTGTAATTCAGCACGTCAGCTAAAATGCAGTCCCACTGTAAATGCTGTTCTCGAACATGGGATGAGACGCTTGACATTCGTAAGCAGCTGGAAATCACCCTGACTATTGCCAAACGATTGGCAGCTGGTGCAAATCAGTATGTTGGAAGAGCTCCTGAGAGTTGCGTAGCTGTGACACCAGTACCAGAGATATCTTGTCCTGTGGATCCTTTCTCCTCTGCAAAAAGTACAGAATCTGTCATTACTTGTCCACTTGACTGTGAGGGGTGTGTCAATGGTAGATCCAGGTATCCTGCACAGAGTGGATGGGGACCAGAGAGGACCCAGGGTGTTGTACCAATCCCCCTAAGTTTGAGGTGCTGTGTTTCACTGAAAATGAAACTGAGCCAGTGGCACTCACTTCACCTGTTTTGGGCAAACCTGTTTTGTTCAGCATGAAGAGGAGGCAAACACAAAATGGTAGGGGCCTGTTAACCATCAGCAGTTCAAATGTACAACAAATGATGGTACCCCTTCGGAAATGGAGCAAAGGGCACGAGAGGACACCAGATGCACTAACAAGGGGAGGCCGCCAATTGTGGAACTCAGATTCGATTCATACTGCGCATAATAAAAGCTCATGGCCAGAGGTGTAATGTGCATGTTGGTGAAGGCAGATCGCTCTCCAATTGTACCGCCTCCATTTTTCCGTTTGTTTAACAGGGTGTACCAAAGCTGTCCCGTCCGCACTGATTTTCGACGATGTTATAAGTTGCGCTAGGGACCGCATCTACCTTCTTTCGAAGTTAGCAGGCAACTACGCTGTTATGGGGCGGCTCGTTTCGGCCCATTCAACATCTGTCCTTCAAGTGTAACGAGCGAGTAACGGAGTTTATACTTCATACCTGCCACAGCAAGTTTGTGTTCGTGGGGTCTCTATTCTAATTCGAACGATTGACTTACGCTATACGTATTCGTTTCTACGTCTTCCGTTAACTATACGTGGTTAACGTTATGAAGACAATTAATAACATTTGTGAAATACAACTTTGTTTGCGGAAAACATAATGATGTTCGAAGTCGCCAGTTTTTCCACGACAAACGACTTTCAACAACTTATTATATGCATAGTTGCAACTGATTGCCGGGTTACAAAAAACAAATGCTAAAAAAAAAATTGCATGGAGCGAGATTCGATCCGGCGACCTTCGGATTACAAACCCGCGCGCTTACCGCTGCACCACCATGCTGTGGAAAATTAGTAATCGTAGAGGGTATTTCACCGCAACGGTTTCTTTTAACTGTCGATTTTCTCGACAACGGCTGAGAAGTGCATCTTGGTGCTTTGCCACATTACACCTCTGGCCATGAGCTTTTATTATGCGCAGTATGAATCGAATCTGAATTTCACAATTGGCGGCCTCCCCTTGTAAGTGTGTATGCCTGGGATTCTCATTCAACACGTTAAAGAGGCTATTGCAGCAGCCACTGAGGAAACAGGGTGCAATCAACTGCAGATAGTGGCACACGTTGGAAGAAATGATGCTTGTCATCTGGGCTCAGTTGTTCCAGTGAATGGCAGAGGTTGAGATGACCAGCCATGTGCATGGAGTTTCAATGAAGTTTACGATTTGCAGCACTGCCCCCAGAACTCATCATGGCCCTTTGGTTCTTAGTCGAGTGGAAGTACTGAACCAGAGATTACGAAGGTTCTGTGACAAGCTAGGCTGCAACTTCCTGCACTTGTACCATAAGAGTTGGGAACTGTAGGGACCACCTAAGTGGGTCACGTGTGCACTACACATCAGAGGTTGCCTCAGGTAGCTGACAGTGTGTGGGGTGCACGCAAGGTGTTTTTTGATTAGGCATCTCTCCATTCAAGTCAGATAATGATAGCTGTAGGAAATCTACAAGTATCAGTATAAGATCGAAGTAAATGCCTCCCACATGTGAAAGTACTAAAATTCTAATGGTTAACTGCCGAAGCATTTGCAACAAAGTGCCAGAATTTGAAGTGCTTCTGAAAAGCAGTGAAGCTCACTTAATGATAGGTACAGAAAACTGGTTGAAACCTGAAATTGATAGCAGAGAGATTTTTGTAGAAAATCTGTGAGTATATCGAAAGGATAGGCAAATGGGAAATGCAAGTGGTGTATTTGTCGCAGTAGACAAGAAACTCTAATCCACCGAGATAGAAATTAAAGCTGCACGTGAGGCTGGTTGGGCAAGACTCAGTATCAGAGGTGGACATAAAATGAAAATTGGATCCTTCTCTCACCCACCAGCCTGATCTCCTGATGTAACCGAAAACTTTAGAGAAAATCTCAGTTCACTTGCACTTAAGTTCTCCAATTATTATTATTACTGTTATTATTTACATTTTATGGCCTTCATTGTACCACCCTAGCCAACTTTATACAAAGAATTTTTCAGTTTCCTGTCAGCCCAGTACTTCTTCATTCTCTCGGATCTCATCCTTCTTTCTTCAGTGGAAATCACTCTTCCTATTGTCTGTTTGTTGATTCTCGTTTGCAGTCTGGTTTGTTTGTCTGTGAGTTTCCCAATTTTGTCAGTTTTGTTTCTTAGATCTTCCAATGTAATCTCTAGCTCATCCATATCTTCCGTGATTTCTGTAATCCACTTAATGTTGCACTTACTATTCTACAATTTTTTCTATTACTCTCCTGATGTTCCTGGCATTCTGATTAGATGTCTGAAAAATGAAATTCGTTTCTTCCTGATTGTACTCATTACCGGTTCTATTTCCTTGTAGACTGTTTCATTTGTAGCTACTCTCCAGTGTCCATCTATCTGGTACGATTTGTTGATGCACGTTCTGATGATTCTTCTCTCTATTTTGAGTATTTTTGTCTATTTGTGTGGTGTTAGTTGTTTTGAAGATGGTTTCACTTGCGTATGTTATTTCTGGTTGAGTGGCTGTTTTGTAGTGTTTTAATTTTGTTGCTATTGACAGGCTCTTTTTGTTGTAGGTGTTCTTGGTGATACATTGTGCTCTAGTCAATTTGTTTATTCTTTTATGCCATGATGGCTTTTCATTGAGGTTATATGTTATGATTTCTCCCAGATATTTAAATTTATCTACAATTTTGATTTCTTGGTTTCCTATGGCAATTTTGTTTATGAGTGGTGGGTCAGTTAACATGATGACTGTTTTTTTTTTTTTTTTTTTTTTTAAGGATATTCCAAGACCAATTTTCTGTCCTGCTTCCTGTAGTGAGATAACTTCTTGTTTGGTTTCCTGAATACTGTTGGACAAGAGAGCAAGGTCATCAGCAAATCCTAGACAATTTAAACTTATATTGTCTTTGTGTGTTCCAGTTTGGATGTTCTTTGAGTTAGTCTTGTACCATTTCCTCATTATGTATTCTAAAGCACAGTTGAACAGCAGGGGTGCCAAGCAATCTCCTTGTCTTAAACCTGTTTTTATGATGAATGACTCAGAGAGTTGCCCCCTGAACTTGACTTTTGATACAGTGTTGGTTAAGGTGAGTTCTATCAATTTGATTAATTTCGTATGGAGCCCAAAATTTCTTAAGATTTTTAACATTGAAGGTCTATGGATACAGTCTTATGCTTTTTTAAAGTCCACAGAGGTTATTACAAGAGGTTTATTTTGTTTCTTGTAATATGCTATGGCTAATTTTAAAGTGATTATCCGCTCTGCACAGCTTCTCCAAGGTTTGAAGCCTCCTTGGTGTTCACCTAATTCTTCCTCTAGTTGCTCTTTGATCCTCTTGTATAGGAGTCTGGAGAAAATCTGGTATGTGCAGTCTAAGAGAGAGATACCTCTGTAATTATCTGGGCTGCTTTTATCTCCTTTTTTGTGGAGTGGTTGGATTATGGCTGTGGTCCAATGTTAGGGAAACTTTTCTGTTAGCCAGATTTTTGTTAGGGCTATGTGTAAGAATGTTCGAACTGTATCACTGGAATATTTCCACATTTCTGCAAAAACTTGGTCTTCTCCGCATGCCTTATACTTTTCATCTCTCAGAGAGCCATTTCCACCTCTTGGATTGTTAGAGAATTCATGAGATCAGGTGGAGTCTTGGTGTGTGTGTGTGTGTGTGTGTGTGTGTGTGTGTGTGTGTGTGTTAATTGCTAAAAGTTCCTAGAGTTCTTCACAATTCAATAGTTTACTAAATGCTTTTGCTATGATTTCGGCATTTTCCTTGTCATTATGTGCCATTTTTCCATCTTCCCTTTTCGCCAACTGTACTGCAACCATTGGAGACTTTAATCATCCTGCAATTGATTGGGAAAATTACAGTTTTATTAGTGGTGGTTATGATAGGACATTACTAAATGCCTTCTCTGAAAACTAAATAGAACATATAGTTGGGAACCCCACTCATGAAGAAAATATATTGAATCTAATTGTAACAAATAGACCTGACCTCTTTGAGGACATCCACATTGAAACTGGTATCAGTGAACATGATGCGGTTGTGGCAACCATAATTACCAAAGTACAAAGGACAATTAAACAAGCAGAAAGATGCATTCTTACAGTAAACTAAATACAAAAATCAGTAGTGTCATATCTCAATGGGAACTCAAAACTTTCAGCACACACCAGGAGCATGCAAAAGAAATATTGCTCAAGTTTAATGGATAGATATGTACCCATAATGCAGTTCATAATGGGAGGGAAGCTCCGTGGTATACAGTCACTGAAAAGAAACTTGTAAAAAAAACAGATTACTGCATAACAGGTGTAAAACCAAGCATAGGGCTATAGAGAGAGAGGTGCTGAATGAAACATGTTTGGACATCAAGAGAACAATGTGTGATGCCTTCAATGGCTACCATAGCAGAATATTGTCAAACAATATTTCACGAAACCCAAAGAAATTCTGGCAGTACGTAAAGGCTGTAGCGGCACCAAAGTTAGTGTCCAGACCCTAGCAAATGAGACAGGAACCGAAACTGAGGGTAGCAAAGTAAAAGCTGAAATGCGTAATTCCATTTTCAAATGTTCCTTTACACTGGAAAACCCAGGAGAATTTCCCCAATTTAATCCTCATACCACTGAAAAGATGAATGAAACAAGAACTAGTGTCAGTGGTGTTGAGAAACAGATGAAACCATTTACTTTGGAGAATACTGTGGTTCACACAGTCAAATGCCTTCATCAAGTCACAGAAAATACCAACTGGTGCTATTTTATTGTTTAATGCTTGTAATACTTTGTGAGCGAATAGGGAAATGGCATTCTTGGTAATGCAACTCTTGTCCAAACAAAACTGTGGTTTGCTGAGGATGTTATTGTTGCTTAGAGGTGATACTACTCTAGAACAAATTACCACCTCAAAAATTATGGAAAATGATAGCAGCAGTGAGACAAGTCAGTAGTTACTGACATCTCTCCTATCACCTTTCTTAAATACAGGTTTGACAATGGCATATTTCTGCCTTTCTGGAAAACTGCCTTTAGTTAGTCATTTACTATACATTTCAGATAAGACTGGGCTTATTATATGGGAACAAATTGAAAACATAATCAAAACATATTAGCTTTTACTTAGAGCAAATTTATAATTTTCTTATGTTCAGAAGGAGAAGTCGGTGATACGTCCATATGATTGAATTTTATGAAAATTACTTTTTCAACATACTGTTGTGAATTTACTCTTGAACTGTTTGTCCCTATACTTTCTACTATATTTAAGAAATGATTACCAAATATATTTGTTACCTTTGACTCATCATTTATAGCCCTTCCATTTTAGTTCACTAGTGATGTTATCCTGTTCTGTGGCTGGTTGTCCTGTCTCTCATTTCACTACATTCCATGTAGCGCTAAGTCTGTTGTCTGAATTACTATATTTCTGACACTGTGTGCAACTGTTGCAGAATCTCTATTGTTCTTGCCAACAGATACACTTCCCTCTTCTTTTCGCAAGACACTTTAATCCCTCTAGTGGTCCATTGTTTTTTAAATATCTGTTTATTGCCCTTTCTGGTTAGCTTCTGATTAGCTTTAAATAATAGTAAGAATGTATCATGGAATATATTAAATTTTATGTTAGTGTCTGGGTCATTATAAATTTTTACCCACGCCATCTCCTGTAAACTATTCTTAAAACATTAGCCCTGGAGTCATTAATTGTTCTTACTGATTTCCAATGAGGCTTATCCTAACTGTAAGGTACTATGTTATTTATCCCAACTGTCCATCATCAGAGACAGTATATGTTACTGGATAAACAGCATTTTCTTTCTCTGAGTTTCACCAAAGAAATCATCAATTAGGGGCCTAGTGCCTTTATCCACTGTATTGGAAAGTCAGTTACCGAGATCAAATTGTAGGATGCAAATAAGGTTACTAAATCATTTTTCCTATCAGAATCCTTTAAAAAATCTACTATGAAGTCACAACAGATTATCAACTGCATGCTGCTGTCTAACAGATAGCAAAGTAAGGAATCCAGATTGCTCAAACAGATCTGTATAAAGTTACAATTAACAACTAACTAATTTCCAGTATTAATTCACAAGTACACATATCTATGTGCTGATCATTACAAAATCTACTTGTCTCAAGGTTTTTGTACTTGTGTTCTGTTACGCTCCTCCTCTTCCCATATTAGTTCTGCACAAACTGCTTGAGTGTATATTTTATTTGTAAAATATCTAACCCTGTGGTTAAGTGACACTCAGATGCGTAGAGGATGTCTGTCTTTTCAGAGCTCTCTAAATTTTTCAAACAGACAAGAAGCTCTTCTACCTTACGGCTTTCCTGAGCGTTCTTAGGCATTTAGTGGGGCTCCTCTGTTATTTTGACTACTTTTAATTCGGGGTGCCTCAATCCCAATTCTAATCTAAAAAGATATTTCCCTGACACCACTAATCAAAAGGATCGTGCTTTGTGTGACACTGATCCCCTGTACAATACCTGCCAGAAACTTAGCCAACCTGCATTTCCCTCTCCAGTTCAGGTATAGGCCATATCTAGTATAACACCATCTCCCAATTGTAGAACAGGCACTGCACCCACATGTGATTTCATTTCAGTCAGCAGCAGCTTACTTAACTCCGTGTTCACATGGCTCACAGCCATGTTAACCCAGGGCTGGTCATGGTGCTGAAAGACCTCCATAAAACCCACACCTGTGAGAGTAGTTGCTACTCCAATTTCACCCAGGCCACACCTAATGCTGTTATTACTGTCCTTAGCTGTTCTCCGCTCCACCTATTACAAAAATCTAATCCTCTTTGCCAAAATCCTTGCACAAATTCCCTGTCCTCTATCACCTGGCTAAGGCATTTGGCTTCACAATATTTGTGACCTGGCACCCTGTTCCTAATCTGTCCTGTACCGTCTGGCCTAACCCCTCCCTTGGCTAATACCTAGCAGCAGGACTCTCTTCTTCCTACTCTCTTTTTGTACTGCCCATAGGAAAATTAAAAGAGACCTTTGAAGAAAAGAGTAAGATCTTTGTGAATATCAGGAACTCTGATGGGAAACCAGTACTAAGCAAAGAGGAGAAAGCTGAGAGGTGGAGGGGTATATAGAAGGACAAGGAAACGAATCTGAAGGCAATATTATACAAAGGGGAGTGGAATATAACAATGAGATGGGAGATGTAACACTGCAAGAAGACTTTGACAAAGCACTGAAAGATCTAAGTGAAGAGAGTGCCCCTGGAGTAGACAACATTCAGTCAGAACTAATGATAGCCGTGGGGGAGCCAGTCATGTCAAAAATTTCTACCTGGTGTGCAAGATGGACGAGACAGGAAAAGTATCCACAGGCTTCAAAAAGCATGTAATAATTCCAATTCCAAAGAAATCAGGTGCCAACAGGTGTGAAAATTGTCAAACTATTACTTTAATTATTCATAGTTGAGGAGACATGTAGGAACATGTGAGGCAGTACTGACCCTCCAACTTTTCACCCATTCCATACCAAGAAGTCCCTTCTACATAGTCTAAGCACCCGTGGCCATCAAATCTGTAGTGACAATCGGTCCCTCTCAAAATATACCGAGGGTCTCACTGAGGCCTTCACAGACCGTAATTATCCTCCCAACCTCATACAAAAACAGATATCCTGCACCTCATCTCTTCATTCACCCACCACGCCATAAAGTCCAGACGTCTGGCCACAGAGGAGCATTCCCCTGTGACTCAGTACCACCCAGGACTGGAGCAACTGAATCATATTCTCTGCCAGGGTTTCAACCACCTCTCATCGTGTCCTGAAATGAGGAGTATCCTACCCACTATCCTTCCCACCAATACTACAGTGGTATTCTTCGCCCACCAAATCTACACAATCTCCTTGCCCAACCCCAAGCAACCCTTGCTCCCAACACCTTGCTTGATGGCTCATATATCTGTAATAGATCCAGATGCAAGACCTATCCCATACATCTTCCTACCACCACCTATTCCAGTCTGGTCAGAAGTATCATCTATCCCATCAAAGGCAGGTTGAAATGGCTCTGAGCACTATGGGACTTAACTTCTCAGGTCATCAGTCCCCTAGAACTTAGAACTACTTAAACCTAACTAACCTAAGGACGTCACACACATCCATGCCCGAGGTAGGATTCGAACCTGCGACCATAGAGGTCGCGTGGTTCCAGACTGTAGCGCCTAGAACCACTCGGCCACCCCAGCCTGCTCAAAGGCAGGGCTACCTGTGAAACCAAACATGTTATCTACAAGCTAAGCTGCAACCACTGTGCTGTATTCCATGTGGGCATAACAACGAAGAAGCTGTCTGTCCGCATGAATGGCCATTGATAAATTGTAGCAAAGACACAGTTGGAACATCCCACTGCTAAGCATGCTGCCCAACACAACATTCTTCATTTCCATGACTATTTCACAGCCTGTGCCAACTGGATCCTTCCCACCAACACCAGCTTTTCTAAACTGCATCCACTGTAAAAGATAGTGTGATTCTGAGTGCAACACATTTGGCTGTCAAGAAAGCAATGCGTGAAGCCTTTAATAACTACCACAGCAGAACATTGTCACATTATATTTCACAAAACTCAATGAAATTCTGGTAGTATGTAAAGGCTATTAGTGGCACCAAAGTCATTGTCCAGTCCCTAGCAGATGA
Source organism: Schistocerca piceifrons (assembly GCF_021461385.2). Taxonomy (NCBI): domain Eukaryota; kingdom Metazoa; phylum Arthropoda; class Insecta; order Orthoptera; family Acrididae; genus Schistocerca; species Schistocerca piceifrons. The sequence goes on from NC_060149.1 coordinate 168,751,274, forward strand.
GACAGGAACTGAAACGGAGTAGTGAAGTAAAAGCTGAAATGCTTCACTCCATTTTCAAATGTTCCTTTATAAAGGAAAACCCAGGTGACTTGCCCCCGTTTAATCCCTGTGCCACTGAAAAGATGAGTGAAATCAGTATGAGTGTCAGTAGTGTCAAGAAACAGCTGAAATCATTAAAACTGAACAAAGCTTCAGGGCCCAATAGAATCCCTATCAAATTCTATACCCAATTTGCAGCTGAGTTAGCCCTCTTCTAACTATAATTTATCATAGATACCTCAAACAAAATATTGTGCCCAGTAGTTGGAAGAAAGCACAGGTCACACCCGTCTATAAGAACGGTAGTGGAAGTGATCATGAAACTGCTATCTAATGTCCCTGACATCAATTTATTGCAGAATTTTGGAATACATTCTGAGCTCAGACATAATGAGGTATCTTGAACAGAATGACCTCCTCAATGCCAACCAGCACACATTCCGAAAGCATCGATCATGTGAAACCCAACTCAGTCTTTTCTCACATGGATCAAGGAAGTCAGGCAGATGCAGTATTTTTTGGTTTCCGAAATGAATTTGACTAAGAACCACACCTACGCTTATTGTCAAAAGGTCGATTATATGGTGTATCAAGTGAAATTTGTGACTGGATTGAGGACATTTTGGTAGGGAGGACAAAGCATGTTATCTTGAATGGAGAGTCACCATCAGATGAAGAAGTAACTTTGCAAGTGTCCCAGGAAAATGTGTTGGGACCTCTGCTGTTCACGCTCTAAAATAATGGCCTTGCAGACAATATCAGTATTAATTTCTGACTTCTTGCAGATGATACAGTTATCTATAACTAAGTACTGTATGAAAGAACATGCTAAACATTCAATCAAATCTTGACAAGATTTCAAAGTGGTACAAAGGTTGCCAACTTGCTTTAAATATCCAGTACTGTAAAACTGTTCACTTAACAAAAAATTCTATTCTATAATATCAATGAGTCACAGTTGCAATCAGCCAATCATACAAATACCTGGTTGTACCACTTTGTAGGGATATGAAACAGAATGATCACATAGGCCTTGTTGCGTGTAAAGTAAGTGGTAGACTTGAGTTCATTGGTAGAATACTGGGAAACACAATCAATCTACAAATAAGATTGCTTATGAATCACTTGTGGGACCCACTCTATAATATTGCTCAAATGTGTGGCACTCTGATCAAATAGGACTAATGGAGGTTATTGAATGTATACAGAGAAGGGCAGAACAAATTGTCACAGGTGAGAGAGTGTCACAGAGATGCTGAAGAAACTAAACTGGTAGACTCTTGAAGACAAACATAAACTATTGCAAGAAAGTCTACTAACAAAGTTTCAAAAACCAGATTTAAATGATGGCTCTAGAACTATACTACAAGCCCCTACATATCTCTCATATGAGGATCGTCAGCAAGATTCCAATAATTACAGCATGCACAGAGGCATTCAATCATTCTTCCTGCAGTCCATATGTCAATGAAATGGGAAGGAACTGGTACAACAGGACATACCCTTGCCATGCACTTCATGGTGGTCTGCAGAGTATGGCTGTAGATGTACAAAAAATTTAAGTTAATGCAAATGAGTAGAAAAAATACTCCCATTATGTTCGAATACAGCATTAGTAATGTGCTGTCTGATTCAGTCACATTGATTAAATATCTAGAGGTAACAGTGCGAAGCAATATGAAATGGAATGAGCACGTAAGGATGGTAGTAGGGAAGGCGAATAGTCCATTTTGGTTAATTGGAAGAGTTTCAGACAGGTGTTGCGCATCTACGGAGGTTGAGCTCACACAGAACATTTGTGCAATAGATTCTTCAGTACTACTTTTGTGTTTGGGAGACACACCAAGTCAGATTAAAGGAAGACATTAACACAATTAAAATGAACACTGCCAAATTTGTTACCAGTATGTTCAATCAAAATGCAAGTGTTATGGAGATGCTCCATGAATGCAAATGGGAATCCCTGGAGGGAAGACAACTTTTTTTTCCCCCATGAAAAACTATTGAGAAAATTAAGAGAACCAGCACTGGAATTAGACTGCACAACAATTCTGCTGAGGCCAAGGTACACTTTGTTTAAGGACCATGAAGATGAAATACCAGAAATTAGGGATCCTACAGAGGCATACAGACAGTCACTTTTCCCTCATTTGTGAATAGAACAAGAAAGGAAATGTCTAGTAGTGATACAAGGTACCCTCCACCTTGAACCATGTGGTGCCTTGTGGAGTATGTATGTAGGTGGTGATGAGGGAATTATATTAGGGAATGAGACACTAAATGTAGTACACAGGTTTTGCTACTTGGGCAGGAAAATAATTGATGATGGCTAAATTAGAGAGGATGTAAAATGAAGGGTGGCTATTGCAAGAAAAGCATTTCTCAGTAAGAGAAATTTTTTAACATCTAATGTAAGCATTAGGAAGTCTTTCTGGAGGTATTTGTCTGGAGTGTAGCCATGTACTGAAGTGAAACATGGTCAGTGAGCAGTTCAGATAAGAAGAGAATAGAAGGAACTGATATGTGGTGCTACAGAAGAAGGCTGAAGATTAGATCGACAGATCGTGTGACTTATCAGGAAGTACCGAATAGAATTAGACACGTAGGGGGAAAGAAGGGGCTGGTTGACAGGACACACTATGAGATATCAAGGAATCATCAATTTAGTGTTGGAGGGAAGTGTGGGGCATAAAAATAAAGGGAAACGAGGAGTCATGGACAGTCAGCGGGTGCAAATGGATGTCAGCTGCAGTAGTTATTCAGAGGTAAAGCTTGCCCTAGATAGTGTGGAAAGTTGCATCAAACTAGTCTTTGGACTGAAGAGCATAACAGCAACATTACCCGTTGGAACATAGGTTGCGATGATCTGTAGCATAGCCTGAGGCATAATAGTGTTTGCGATCTGCATCTCTGTATATTGATATGCAGATCACAAAAACAATATCATTTTGTAGTACGTAATGATTATATTGAAGTAGAAGTTATTAATAACTTGATAATATTTCAAACTTTATGATAAAATTTCGTTCTGCAGTTACTCCATATTTTTTCTTTATTTGTAGAACCTCATAAGTAAGATATTCTGTTGATACTCTTAACCAACAGAGCCAAGCGTAATGCAACATATTTTCAAATCTAACCCACAAAAGACTACTGGAACTAAAATGTTTTGGAGCCTGTTCCATAAAGTCTTTTCATTTCAACTAGAAATGGCACTGTACAAGTGTTACACAATTGCTGACATTGCATTTTGGTCTTTTACACTTTTATACCTTTAATGAAAGTTTTTGATTCAACAGCTGCTTAAATTTGATGAAGTATACTTAATGAATAGACAGTTATACACTTGTTCTGTTTAAGAAGTAATATTTCACTCCATGTTGCACAATAGTTATGTGATTACTGTTTTATGGTATTAAATGACAATGAAATCAGTGCCCTTAGTTGAAACAGAGACGAGAGCTGTTAAAATCTATTACAAAGTAACAAAGTCTGAAACAAAACTGTATCAATAAAATCGAATTTAACAAACAATAACATTGGGAGATACACATAAGACCATCCAATAAATGCAGATAAACACAACACAATCACTTGATAAAATCAAGTATAAAATACCAGTTCAGATGCATTTTCAATGGGCCAGATTACTGTGGCAAGGTGACTACTTAGAAATGATAGGTGATGAAGCAACTCTGCGACATACACAAATTGCACATCCAATATGTTGGGAAGCAGCCCTGACTCCTTACAAAATCTTAAAACATGAACCACATTCGCCTAATTGGCCATGGGCAGGTCTTGTGGAAAACCAACGTATTATGTGCATTTAAAATCTTTCACAAAAGGTGCTTCCAGCTGCAGCTATCTAGAATGCTACATTCGTCAAGTGCACACAATCTGATAATTTCCTTTTACTACACACACTGAACAGTTAACAGCAAAATCAATTAGCCCTAAAAGTTCACATACCAACGAAATACAAAACAAATCTTCAGTTTAATGAAACACTAATTTGCCATATTTTCAATTCCATTAACATACACACCTCACAGAGAAATGATAGCGCTGTTAAATGTCCCTCTTCAAATATTTTTCCCTCGATCAAAATTTTACTACTCAACCTGAATAACAATATACTATCCGTTTGCACATTTTTAGACACAAGGCGTTCACTAGTCATATAGACACTTACGTTTTCGGTAGTGAAAATTCCTATAAACTCGTTGGGGCGAAACGAATAGGTATATCATCTGCCATGCTGCGAACTCGAAGTCCATCTGATGGAACTTCACGAGTCTCCTTAGGTATTTGTATCGTTTCGCTGCAGCACTCATACAGTCCAATCTGAAACAACGCGAAAAAAACGTCGAAATGTTTTTACAATATAGGTGTCAACAGACACGACACACTTTGTAGCTCATTTTTACATCTTCTGGAAGTTGACATACCTATATCCCACTGGTACGGGCAATGGTGAGCCTGGCCTAATATTATTGCTTAACGAAGAAGAGCTTCTGCTGGGCAAAGGAGAAGACTGATATCTATTGCCCGGCATGATATGAAACTTCACCTCTGATGTTACATTTACACAAACTGACGAACATCAGAGGAGTGATTTGAACTACGTTTTTATTTTGACATGAGGATACCACGAACGTAAAATTTCTTCAAATATGTGTATGAAATATGGGAAAGGAACATTAATAGCTAAATCGTTCCACAGCCAAAGAGACAAACGTCTCATTCCACCACAACATCAACACATCCTCAAACGTCACTCAAATTGCGTACCTCAATCTTCATCTGTTTCTGCGTTCTCTTTAAGTAAACGATATAGTTACCTCTGTTACCTTCACTTTAGTCGCAGTTATTGGAGTGGCATTATATGCTTGCTAAACGTTTTGAACGAAACAGTTTTGTAAACATAAACATAAATATTTATCACGCGTTCTACATTACTTGTGTTTCTGTTTACTTATTGAAACTACACACATCTTCGACACAATGTGAAGATCTTTGGTCTGTGTCTATTCTTCACGAGAGAAGTGTATCTTGCAGACGATAGGGTCTGGGATTATGGTGTGTGCTGTGTGGAATGCTGAGTTGACGAAATGTATTGTGATATAGTAGTACTTATTTTTTTAATAAATGTGATTGGGAGGTCGTTTTCACACATAAGTGCCGATTCGAATTCGTTATCAGAACTGTATGATATAGAAGGGAAAATATATCCCCCTGAGGCACAAGTGTTGAGTAACTGGCAGGTTGTAACTAAAGTGCTTGTTAATGGTGGTGAGTTTATAGGCTTTTTGAAGTAAGTGGTCAACGAAAGAATCGTTTTTAATGGTTGTAGAATTAACGTTATACAATTAATTCTATATTTAAGTATAATTTCGTATATATCTTAGTATCTACTCCTCTCACGCCTTTGAATGTGAGAATGTCCTCATTTGACAGTGTCGCAATATTTGCTCTGCAGTAAATATCAGTGTTTATTTTGTAAATTTACAATAATTACGCTGTTAACTACAGTGGAATATTGGCGTCAAAATATGCCATTTCGTCTTTGTCAAAGTGGTTAAGGCTTCTATAGAAGAATCTGTCATATCCTAATTTGTTGCCGCAGGATTGGATCCCGTCACACCATGACAGGGAATAACTTGCGAGTGTGATATTAACAAAAAGCTCGATCGTTACGTAAATATTAGATAGCTACAATGATTATATGTTAACACTCAAATGTAACTTCCCTCATGACCTGTGAGAAATGTTTGAGGACTGCTATGGCTTATGGCTTCCATTTGAGGATCACATCTCTTTGCTTCCCGACCTTGCCTACATTTAATAGTGAAGCAACTTCACTAAGTTACATAATGTTTAAGTCAGATGTTGTCTACATTGCTGATATACTTTCCAAAATGTTCCCACATGAGGTTTTTTATTTTCTATTTTTTATGGTTTAATAGTTGAAAATGAAGAGGAAAATCGGCAGTTTGCATAGAGTAGCCAACTTATACAACTCATTCATTCTACATTGTCATATAAGTATATATTGTGGCTCTTGTGGTGTTGAAGCTGCAGTTGAGTCATTGTGATAAAGTGAAGGACACTCTGAATATGTCCAGACAGAAGGAATGTTGGCAACTCTTTCTAATGGAAGTGGCAGTGTGTATGGTTTAAAATGTGTGAAATAGTGTAGCCAGTTGATTTGTTATACCCTTTTGACTCATTCTGTAGAAAAAAACATTGATGTCACTCATTTGCATTGTAATGCAATGTCTGTGTTAGGTTTGAAGGTAATGATAAGGTTGTGAGCTACTGAAAAAGAAGGTGTAACATTTTGGATGACTGACTGATCTGGTCTTATGACATTAGACAACATTGCCCTGCTATGCTGGTACTTTACACAGTGGAAAGCTAAAACTGTCATATTGGTGGATGACATGCAGCTGTACAGTATGGTAAAGTAGTAGTCCTTTCAGGTCTCCAAGTGGAAAACACTTAGGGGGAAGTATATAAACAAATCTGACAAGTCAGTGTGTGTAGTATTAGATTCATTAAAAGCTGAGAAAATTTAGAAGTGTGGATGTAGTGGGAACTGGTGATGTGAGGTGGCAGGAAGAATAAAATTTGTGGTCTTGTAAGTTAATAGGGTTGTCACAAAATTAAATAGGGATAATGCATCACTAGTTCTAATAAAGAAGAATACAATAGGAATGTGGTAAATTGCTATGAACAACATAGGTCAACACATTAGAGCCATGATAGATACAAAGCTAACATCCTTTGGGGGACTGCATTTCAGTCTTACAAAAATGAAGAGCATAAGGGATGAGATGGGCTGAGAGAAATGAATGAGAGGAGCAGTCACCTAGTAGAATTTTGAGTGGAATGCAGTTCAGTCATTGCCAATATTTGGTGTAGAAATAGTGACATATATATATAAAGTATGGGGAAAAGTGGAAGAAATTACAAAAAGGTTGCACCTGAACAACTTGAAGCAACCATAGCTTGCTGAGACTGTTAAAGAGGGCATTAGGCTACAACTGATTGAAATAAGTGGAAGCGTTACCGTAGATGATGAATGAGTAACTTTTAGAGATGAAATAGTGGAGTCTGCAGGTAAATAACAAGGCCCAATATGAATTCTTGGATAACAGACTCACTGAATTTAATTTATGAAAGAAGATAAAAAGAGAAGAGGAAATAGACAAAAATAATACAGATGTGTAAAAAAGATTGGCAGGAAGTGCAGAATTGCTCTGCAGAAATGGCCAGAGGAGAAATGCAAAGCTTGCATATATATGAAGAATGTAAAAGCTGCATTTAAGAAAACTGAAGAAACCTTTGGAGAAATCTGGGGCAACTGTATGAACATAAGGTGCTCAGACTGAAAGTCACTACTAAGTAAAGAAGTGAAGGCTGGCGAGATATATAGAAGGGGTTTACAAAGTAAGTAAACTTGAATGAAATATTATGAAAAGCTGAGGAAAAATATGAGATGGGAAATGTGATACTATGAGAACAACTTGACAGAGCATTGAAAAAGTTGAAACAAGGCACCTGTAGCACTTCATCAGCATCAGCACCACACTTTCCTCCACTGACTCCTACCGCAGTGCAGCAGCACTGCTCAGCAATTGCTGGAGTACTGGTTTTTGTATGTTTTACTCTCGCTGTTAGTACGCATTGGTAAAACAAAAGTTGCACTAGACTAATGTGGGACCACTCTGTTGAATGGGCATGTAAAATTCTGCTTTAAAAATAATTTTTAGAATCAAAGTAACACTGTCTGCCAACATTGTCTGCAGCTAATGGTGTAGTGGTTAGCATTGCTGTCTCTGGATCATGGGGTCCTGAGTTCAATTCACAGCCTGGTTGAAGACTGGGGGTTTGTGTTGTCCTCATTATTTCATCATCATCACTCGTGACAATGGCTCGATTGAACTGTGTAAAAAATTGGGCTGTGTAAAAATTGGGACCTTGTAAAAGCGCTGATGACATGCACAGTTGAGTGCCCCACAAACCAATCATCATCATCATACATGATGTGATAAACATCATCTTGCATAATAGGATTGACAGCCTATGGCAGTTTTTTTGAAAATGGTTTCGTCATTCACAAGAAAGCTCATAAAAATCCAGTTTTCATAAAATACTTCACCAACTTACAGCCATACTGTTACCTTGCTACTTAAGGATGTACTACAGATCAATGTGTCACAATTAAGGTTTCATATTTAAGTGCTTCAACTTCCCATAACTCACAGCCAGTCAGTTCCAACCTAACTTGGATTTCTTACTATACTATGTATCAGTCTGCCACCGCCTGCAATGTTAATAAAGTAAATAAAAATTGTTTGCATTATGTCCTGTTTCTAGTCATATGATGTCAAAACATTATTACATTGTGGGTCAGAGTTTGCATCTAATATTGAAATCTTCAATCTATTCATCAAAACTATTCTCAGGTATCCTAAGTGAAGTTTTCAGATCCTTAGATGGAGAAAGTATGGAGGGAATAAATCTGGTAGTGATGTTATGCATGTGCGAGTTTCCATTAGATACGGGAACCTAGCCTGATGGTGTGAGGCACCATTTCAATGAAGGATGTGGATTTTCTGTTCTACCATTTAGTGGCCATGTGCACAAATCTTGGATTTAAAAAATCCCAGTGATGATGTTTCACATGACACTTTCTTTTCCATGTCACGTGGCCAAGATTAGATGCTATTTGTGTGAAGATCGTTCTATATACTCGTAGTGTGCTATTTCACAAGGTGGATCTGCAGTAAACAGCTTGCCAAACAGCCCCCAGTATTGTTAATCCTAGTTAAGTACTGTGATGATTAATCAATCTTTGGATCTTTATTAAGTGCTCTTGATAGTGTCTATTTCACTAAACAATTGAATAAAAACGAATTTCTTGTCATTGCCATTTAAAAACCTATGTCTTATTCTTGTTTTGGCATCCGTGCCTTTCTCAAGTGATCATTCATTTGTTAGCACAGCATGAGTCACATATATGTGAAAGTGTACCTCTATTTAGCATCTTTGAATGTACTTATGTGGATCAGATCCAAGTACATATTTTCAGTGTCAGACACAATAATGATCACATACACTACTTATCAAGGAATATCGTACAGTAGCGTCGTACATAAGTACACATTTTATATCTACTGAAGTCTCTCTACACACAGTTTATTTCTATTTTTCCATACATAAGAAACATCTTTTGGTCTACTAGCCTGCATACCTGTCTACACGTGTTTCAATTCCATTACACTGTAGGTCTGTTTCAAATATTTTGCAGTTGGTGTAGATTCATTGACTGACTAGAAAGGACTTTCTTTAAGCAATAATTTTATTGTCTGCTTAAATTTAGCTTTAAAGTTAATTTTTAAAATAAGAAATGGTAAAAAGTTGTACAGTTTTATTGCCATATAAGCCATACTTCTTTCTAGGTTAGCTGTGTGCTTTGTTGTGTGTGCAAACACCCCCCCCCCCCCCCCGCCCACACACACACACACACACACACACACATACAAAAGAATGAAAAGTTAAAATTTAAGTTTTTTGAATAGGGCCCTACAGCTGTTTCTTCTTGTTACATTAGCCATTATACTGATGGTTACTTCTTACAGCTCGATTCGAAAGTCTCACAAAGTTGTTCAGTGACTTGTACTGATTGCCTCCATTCACCAGTGGAGAAGGTGGAGCTGGCTGCTTTATAGAGTGCCTCGTCTCATATGAATTCGAAGCTCTGTTGCCTTGGGGGGGTGACAGTTTCGGGCACGTTTTCAGCCAAAGTTTAGTTTTCTTCTCGAATCCTCGAAAATCTCCAGTATTTTTCACTATACAGGAGAAAAATATATTGCAGATGGAGACCAATGTCCGAAACTGGTATCCATTAAGGCAACAGAGCATCATGTTCCTAGGAGACAAGGCCTGTCTATGCAGCAGCTAGCTTCAGCTTCTCCATTGGCAATTGTGACAATCAATAGCAAACATTGCAAGACATTCTGCCTGCAGTCCGTCAGCACACAAAGTCATGGTTGATGCCAAAGGGATGACCTAGTGGTAGGCACCACCACATAAGTGCTCAGTAGTATAGTTGGATGAAGTTTGTGGATATGGGTTCCTATCCTTGATTTGTTCATCAAGACACCCTCTATAACTCCTCAAAGTTTGTCTTAACATTTCTGAGACACCCTGTATATCAGAAACAATAGTGGTCCTAGTGTGCTACTTTGTGTTACACTATGATTTATTTGTTGAAATTGTGATAATGTTTCTTTCATTCAAATTGTATTTCTACTGCTTCTTTCCTTTTTTGAATGTAGGATTTAATCAAGTTACCTGGGTGTACTCAGCACCTGTTATGTGGTACAATGAAGGCTTTCACAACTGGATGTTTCAGCTGCTGAGAATTTTTCTGGGTTGTATGGCCGTGGTCCATGGAACTCACCTCCGGAGGTGCTCCTGGTTGTGTGGTTGTGCTGAGTCTTGCCGAGTTGACAAGACTCAGCACAACCAGGGGCACCTCTGAAGATGTCCAACGTAGCCTTGGACGAAACGTCAGGGATTGAAGAGTTCCATGGACCACGGCCATACAACCCGTAAAAATTCTCAGTAACTATTATGTGGCTTATAACTTATAGAGTGCAGCAATCAGTCATCCTTTTTTAGATTTTTTTTTATGCAAAAATTGTGCATTGAGAATGGCTAGCCACTAGCTGAAATCTGGATTTGTGTAAAAAAAATCGAATAAAGGATGACTGATTGCTGCACTCTATAAGTTATAAGTAGAATTTAATGCTAATAAGAGCTGTTCTTCAAATCCCATAGTGATTGTGTTTCCTTAATAAAATATCAAGGTCAGTTACGTCGAAATTTTTTGATAAGTCACAGAGTACATAAAAAGAATTTTGGCTGTGATCTAAAATATGTGAGGTTATACTTGTACACGCAATTGATGCTGAAACTTTATTTTCCTTTCTGGATTCCAAATAATCTACCATTTATGGTGTCATTTATTTCAAAATGTGACATAAATCTAATGTATATTTGTTTTCAGTAAGTTTTTAATTGGCAGTAGGCTAAATGATCTGTAGTTGCTAGAGCACAGTGGATCTCCATTTTTGTATAATGGTAAAACTAGTTACTTTCATACCTAGAGCAGAGTCAAGGGCTTAGAAAATGATTCTTGTGGTCACTAATGAATGCACACTTGAGAATGGGTTAAGTGCCGAAACAAGAGTTGTGATTGGCTCTATGTCCAAGATAAGGAGCTTGCAAGACAAAATAATGCTAAACAATTTTATTTTTGTGTATATCAATGTGAGATGATCCTGGGATTAAATAAATAAAACATACATACAGCATTACTAAATGTTGTTGATATTTATGTGCTACAAAGTATGTTTACTGTCTTGACAAAATGTTAAAGGCACTCATACTGACCGATGTTTTTCGAACTTTGTGACTTTTTGTTCAGTAAGTCGCCCTCCATTGCAGTTGGACTGTTACATTAAGAGAAGGCGATTACTTGACTGGTAATGTAAGATTTGCTTTATCTCCCTCCCCCGCCCCCTCCATATACACTATATTGTAACAATATTTAGATCCTAAGTAATGTATACTACATACATATGCAAATTATATGTGTGAAATGTTACAAAAATTTTTACTGTTCACGTGCCATCAGAATGTCACAAATGTTTACCACATGTGATTATTATTTTTTTCAGTAGACTCTTCCGTGGTGTTAGAGCCCTCCTTCCATTAAAACAGAAAATATTACCAACGTTTTCTTTAATAGCCTTTGTGCCAAAAATCATGTTATGGCACAGTTAACACTTCTCCCAGAGGTCTCAGAAATATATAAATTAATTTCCATTAATGCTAGACCTATAATTATGGTCTTGACTGCAATTTTTTTATGTACACATTTGTGTGAATTTCATAAAACAATATTACAGAACCCTCTTTTTGATAGAGCCAACACTGGTTGTAAGAGTCTAGAATAGGGCCAGTGGTGGACTAGTGTGTTTCATGCAAGAATGTTGTCAGCACTTATTGTGCAGTATGATGGGAACAAAAGATGATGTAGCTGTTTGTGTTATGCAGCCAATGAGAGAGCAGCAGGCAGATGACGTGTTTTGAAATAATACATTCAGAAGAAAGGGTGAAAAATTGCTGTAAGTGAGGATTATAAATTTAATTGCTCCTTGTTTGAATCACAGCTATGTACACTGGGCTGGTATCTGCAAACCAAAGTCAGCGTCTCAATCTGTGGTATATTTCAAAAAGAAGTGAAATATAGCTGTGTTCTATGTTGCTATGCAATTGATCTGCTCGAGCACACCAAATAAGTTGGTCAATTATTTTAATTAAATTATGGAAGAAGGTATGTGGATCAGTGTTTATTAATATATTGAAAATGCGACTTTATTATTGATAACACTGATCTGCCTTTCTTCTCCTGTGATTGAATTAAAAAAAAAAAACATTGATCCATTTACTCAAAGTAGTGGCTTTTGCCGCACTTCCAGATTATCCATCCACACAAACCTTCAAGAGCAATTTCACCACTACTTTTGATATATTTATGTCTCTGCAATTAATCCATAAGACATGCATCAACATACGGCATCGCCATGCAGACCTAAATTACTTAAATCAGTCCACTTTATAGCACCCACTGCCATAATCACAAGATATTTCTCTCAAAACTCACTAATACACTGAAGAACAGCAAACAAGACAATGGTTTCAATTTCAGCACTAGAAACACATTGCCTCTGTTCTCACCTCACATTGGTTATGCTAAAGAATCATCCCCCTGGCTACACAAAACTGGCGCATTGCCAACCAATGAATAGCAGATAAGCGCAGCTGTGACTGCTTCTGGCCCTGATCTAGACTTGAGCCAAACCTGCGCTGTCCTCCTAGCTTCTATAAATGTTTGCACAATATACAATAATCCTTAATATGCAAGACTTATTGCACCAGTGGAACCAAAGCACCAAACTAAATACTACTTGTTTGAAATGTGCTTCATTTCCAAACTATAAGTGACAGCATTTATAAAACACAGGAATACCATGGACAAAGGTAAATAGAAAACATCCAAAGATAAAAATTTTATTACTTCTGGGAGTGAAAAAGATTTGCTGAGTGTAAGAACATTTGATTTTTCCCTATCTATACTGTAGATAAAGAGCTTTCAGGTTTCCAGTAGAGTTGCAGCGCATAAGTACAACAATGTTTTGACAAGTGTTATACTCATCAACATCTGTCTTCCATGAACAATGATGTGTGTGAACTAGTCAAAAATCATGGTATATCAACACAACAACCATAAAGTTTTACCATGAATTTGAAAAGTGTCTGCTCTACACTTCATTTGAATGGTTCTGTCTGCAAGTAATTTACACAACTCATTGCTAGTTTATCATGGTCATATCTAAAATTCATATTCCTTCTCTTTGTTTCATGGTTATGGCCGGACCATCTTCCTCATCTGATTTGGATGTCCGTCCTTCAGCTGCACAAGCACATTTTGATATAACACGTTGTGTCTAGATTCTTGTTTTCTGACACCAATTGAATGTTGGAGGTTCGAAAGTACAAGGAGCTTGTAGGGTTGTTTCAGTCAAGAGCTCTGAACAAACAATTCCTTTCAGAGAGCTACTAAAATACAAAATACAGACCTAATGATTTAAGTCTGGGTAATGTGTAGGCCAGAAGGTTCTGCATGACTTATTCATTTGTTGTGGAAACAGTATGATATTCTATTAGTCAAGCCACAGGTTCTCACTTAGAGTACTTTCTGTAATGATATGAATAATTATGGTTTCTTTAAAAAGTTAATAACTTTAAATCCTCAAATGGAACCTGTCTTAATACATATCACGTTGTTCAGTTTGGTTTGCCGTAACTACTGATTGTTTCACACTTCTTTTTGCATGTTCTGTGGCTCATATTCATGAAAACTCACCATAATGTGGAATGTGTCAGTAGGTTCATAAATACATTTACTCTTTGAAGAACATGGCTCCATGATGGTCATATATTTAACTGAAATTTTTTTTTTTTTTTTTTCATCTTCAACAAAACCACATCAACACTACCTAGAAAATCATCTATGGAACAGAGGGAATTATCAGAGAGAAATCATCCCAATTTTATTAACTAACAACACCTTTAAATAACAAGAGAGGTTGTCAAGTACTTTGGTCCTTTCTGTGAAAGAGTAGTATTAAGTTGTGGATATTTGAGTCTACTATTGTTACATTTGTTTCTTGAATAAGAAATACCACTTTCTCAAATATTATGTGCCCCAGTTGTATTCAGTGTTTGTTTTGTTCATTAATCTTATTGACACCTCATTTGCTTTCCTAATGTCTTCTGGCCTCAAAATGTTCCGAATTTAGTAGTTTATTCGAAGAAACCATTTTGACAGTTAAATATCACACCAAAGTAACTTTTTAGATGCAAACTAGTTAGGCCTTGAAGAGATGAACTTTTTGACACTTCATTTATGTAACTAATAGCAGCTGTTTGTGAACTATTTCACTTTTCTCTCAAATAACTAATGAAGTTTTCTTTATTGTCCTGATTATTTTAAAGGTATTATTTTCTTTTCCAAAATTAGTTCTCATGATGTCCTATTTGATATCAATTTGTCAGTTTTTCACATTTTTTTTGCCTGTGAAATCTCGAACAGAAATTCATTGTATAATTTTCTCTCTAATCACTAATTATTCTTTCCTAATTATCCTGCTTACTTTCAAGTGAATAACCCTTTTTTTACAAAACGAGGCCGCAAGTTGAACTTTTTTTCCTCCTAAGTAAAGTGATGGACTATTTACGAAGAACCATTCGAAAATGCTTTCAAATATTTCATTTATTGCTCATTAATTTGTTGCAGCTGTGTTGGGTTTGGTTATGATGATGCTTCCACATCATTAAAATCAAGAATCAAAATGCATATCTTTAAGATATACCAAATTCCTTACAAAGTTTCAGATACCAAATTCCTTACAAAGTTTCAGATCAGCATAAATACTATTCTTGCACTACGTTAACTCGATTCAGCAATTCTCTCTTCAGTTATATCTACTCATGAAAAGACAGTACCCCACACATAATCGTGAAATCCCACCATGAAATCACTAGTCGTAAAGCAAGTATTAACAAACCTTACCCAAGCTCCACTATGACATTGTATCTGCTCTGGCCTGGATGCGTGCACTAATTCAGTTGGGAAGAGTGTCATAAAGTGTTGTATTGTCTCCTGAGGCAAGCTAGACCACAGCTGTTATAACTGTATCTTGGTGTACCATATACTGCCATTGAGACAGTATTGATGTCCGAGTGGTCCCAAACGTGCTCTTATCGGGGAAAGATCAGGGGATCTTGCTGGCAACGAGGGTACCTCAACATTGTGCAGACAGTTCTAAGAGATATGTGCCATGTGTGGACGAGCAGTTTTCTGTTGAAATATGGCACCACAGTACTGTTACACAAGACGGAACACCTGAAGATGCAGGATGTCTGTGACATAGTGGATTTAAAAATACAATCTTGTAATAATTCACACACACATTATACCAGAGCATTAAACATAAAACATCACAGAGGTCTTCCTATGGTGACAACAATATTATACTAAAGGGAAATAGTTAAAAAGCTTATAGTTATCCTATATTCTATGCCATTAAAGCATCCTAGGCTGAAAGTAGTGCCATATGGAGGCTTCCTTCAGGGTGTTGAACTTGATGCTGCCAATGCATGGCATGTCACCACCATAGTAGGTGCATGTTAAAACATCCCATCCTATTCAAGCACAATGCATTGATCAAGACTAAAGCACGTCTTTAAAATTTTGATGATAATTATGATGTGCAAAAGCACTTTGTTTGTTCAACAGTTCTTGTAGAGTCGTTAACTGCTGGGCATAAATCTCAAGTTCTAGCACATTCAGATAAAACCCCTTTGAAGCTGTGTGTAGTATTTCCAGTAGTTTAGCTATGGACAATTGCCTAATAGGCATGTTGGCAAAAATATTTAGGAACAGCCTAAAGAATAATTTTTTCGGCTCTTTCCCAGGAATTAGAGAGATGATGATTTTGTTGCATACAGTATGTCATTGAATCCACTGTGTTGTGCAAAGGGAAGAAAAATGATGTGATAGGACTGATGGAAATGTTAAAAAAAAAACCAGCATCTGAAAATCTTCATACTAGAGCTGGAAAAGAATGTAACAATTAACTTTGTAGAGCTGGACATCAAAGGGAAGAGGAGGAGGCACATTTCCAACTTCTTTAGAAAGGATACATGATTATATAATATTGTAAGAGAGGTGCTGTGCTACCCAGCTCAACATAAGAGAGCATACTTTTACGCTATGTGGTACAGAGCCCTCAGACTGACATTCATGGAAGACAAATTGCAAAGAGAATTAGGGTTATTAAACAAGTAGCAACAGAGAATTGATATAGCTGACAGGATATCGTGCATGTTTAAAAATAAATAAATGAAATTGCAAACAGAAATACTGAAAGTAAGAAAGTGAAAGTTAAGAAAATATTTGTCGCTTTGATGCAGAGGATGAATCACAGAAAGAATTGCTACATTTTTTTCCAGACAACATAGCTGTAGTGTATTGGAATGAAGGATAAATTGTACACATATTAAGGCATAAACTCAGCATGGCAAAAAAGAACCAATACAATAATTCTGGGGTGTATAATGTCAAATGTGTAACATGTAATAAATTTTGTGTGACAAATAGGCTGAATTTTTTAGATCTGTTATAAAGAACATTGTCAACACAAATAGGACAGCATTTTGGGCACACAAAAATCCTGTTAACATGAACTTTGTACAGTAGGGGAACAGATGAAAATACTGATCAAAGATTCAAAGAGTTTTTATTCGAGTGTGCTATAACAACTTGAGATATATGCCCACCAGCTAAAAACTCCAACAGAACTGTTGAACAAAGTCATTTTGCACATTTGTAAATATTCTGAAATTTTTAAAGACCTGTTCTAACCTTCATCAGTCTATCCTATTGGGATATGATGGAACACTTTACAACCCATCTGCTATGCGGCCCACAGCACACTAGCTGTGCCAGGATTGACATGATGAAGAGAAACGCTACCACAGCACTACTTTCAGCTTTGCACTTATGCAGCTCAGCCGATGATAGTTTAACAAAAAAGAAGGTGGGACATATCCTTTAAAGTTTAACTTTTTCTTTTTAATAAAATATTTTTGTCAATCTAGGAAATCCACTATAATGTTTTTGTTTTTAATGCTTTGGAATATTTTAAATTGTAAATTATTTCAAGATGGTATTTTTAAAGCTGCTAGGGACTATGGAGGGCACTTATTAACACTCCAGGGTTTTTACATCAATCAGATTTCTTTTAAAATCATAATACAAACGAAAAGCATACTAGTTTGGCTTTAATATATTACAGTAAAATTGATAGGTCTGATAAGACTGGTTACTCTGTAACTATGGAAAATAATGTTATACAGTGTTTATATTCTAATGGCATAAAAAAACTAGCTCTGTAATGTTCTAACCATGGTACTAGAACACAATTGTTATTTATTCTTATACCAGTAAACCCCTCAAACTCGATTCTTTAAGGAATTTAACTCCTATGTATTAAACAGTTTCATATATTTGATTACTTTAGAAATGAGTTAATACATTCAAATATTTGTCATGAAGAATGTAAGCAGAAAATGGTTTGAAATTGTGTGTAAAGTTTGCTGGAAGTCACTAATCATTCTTTCTCAAGTACTGGATGTATGCAGTCTGGCTAATTTGCATGCCGTGAGTTATGCTATCTCAGGGCATAAAGTGTCCAGCTGTAATACATGACTTGTGTTAAACAATTAACATAAGATTATGGTTCTTAATGAGTAGATTGTTACATCATTCTAAATTATTAAATTTGGTCAGCCTTGGAAGCTGTTAGGCAACCTGCAACTGGACCCATATTCCTGGTTA
This sequence comes from Schistocerca piceifrons, assembly GCF_021461385.2. NCBI lineage: Eukaryota > Metazoa > Arthropoda > Insecta > Orthoptera > Acrididae > Schistocerca > Schistocerca piceifrons. The sequence continues at coordinate 168,769,359 of NC_060149.1, forward strand.
GCTATTTAGTAATAGAGATCGTTTCACAGATCTGAAGATGAGCAACACTGTCCGAAACTGGTCAGATTGTAATAATAATAATAATAATAATAATAATAATAATAATAATAAACCCCGTGGAGGCCGGGGAAAAGAATAGGCCTCCGGTATGTTCTGCCAGTCGTAAAAGGCGACGAAAAGAACAAACCACTAGTAGTGCTAACCCCCCTTTTAGTGTGATTAGTTGGTTCAGGACAGAACTAAAGAAGCCTCGGACAAGCGCCATCATGGTCGGGGACGACGCTTGAACCCTATGCCCGCCCACAATGGTAACGACACTGCTAGCCAACTGGAAAATGATTTAAATCCAAATAGAGGTGTTTTGCAGGATATGCTTCCTGCAACCACCCTAGAAGGAAAACAAAGACAGAGGATGAGATGGTCAGATGAAGTTAATCGACACCTCATGTTCTGTTATTACCAAGCAACAAACCTAGGAACCAACACAACTGGATACAGATTACAAGTATACACAACATTTATTACCAGATACCCAGAATTAAAATTTTTAACAGAACAACGACTAGCTGATCAGATCCGTGTAATAATCAAAAATAACAGGATACCCCAGTCAGAATTAGAAAACATCAAACAAGAAGTACAACAAATGCTGGAACAAAATAATGTGCAATCAGAAGAAGAAGAAAATACAGTAATGGACTCAAACATCCCAGAGCAAACAAACAAAGAACAACACGCATCAATTAAACAATCAGAGCAAAACGAAATCTTAAGGCAGCCACCAGAACAAGCACAAATAGAACACGAAGTGACACACATGTTAGTTATAGAAGAAAAATTTCAGCTGACATATATAGAACACGAAGACACAAATACAGACATTAGATCATTCTTGCATAGACCGCCAAATAACCCACAAGTCGAAACAACAATAAAAACTATCAACACACTCATACACAACAAAATAAATGAAAACACAACTATGGAAGAGTTACAGCTACTGGTTTATATAGGAGCACTCACTACACTAAATATACACACTAGGCAGAGATCAGAACCAACCAACACACAGAAGAAACCCACAAAACCAGCATGGCAACACAGGCTACAGATCAGAATAGAAAAACTGAGAAAAGACATCAGACAGCTAACACAATTTATAAGAAATGAAATATCAGAAAAAAAAACGAAAAAGGTTAGGTAAAATCTCACAACAAGAAGCGATAGAGCAATTAGATGAAAAGAAGCAGAAATTACAAGCGTTGGCCAAACGACTTAGAAGATACAAAAAAAGTGAAAATAGAAGGAAATAAAACCAAATATTCAACACAAACCAAAAGAAATTTTACCAGACAATAGATAACACACACATTAAAATAGACAATCCACCAAACATAACAGACATGGAACACTTCTGGAGCAACATATGGTCAAACCCGGTACAACATAACAGGCATGCACGGTGGATACAAGCAGAAACAGACACATACAAGATGATACCACAAATGCCTGAAGTGATATTTTTGCAACATGAAGTCACCCAAGCAATTAATTCTACTCACAATTGGAAAGCCCATGGAAAAGATAAAATAGAAAATTTCTGGCTAAAGAAGTTCACCTCAACACATTCACATCTAACTAAATTATTTAACATTTACATTGCAGACCCATACACATTCCCTGATACACTTATGGAATAACTTATCTGAAACCTAAAGATCAAGCAGACACAGCAAACTCAGCTAAATATCGCCTCATAACATGCCTACCAACAATATACAAAATATTAACTTTAGTCATTACACAGAAATTAATGACACATACAACACAGAACAAAATTATCAATGAAGAACAAAAAGGCTGTTGCAAAGGAGCACGAGGATGTAAAGAGCAACTGATAATAGATGCAGAGGTGACATATCAAGCTAAAACTAAACAAAGGTCGCTGCACTACGCATACATTGATTACCAAAAAGCTTTTGATAGTGTACCCCACTCATGGTTACTACAGATATTGGAAATATACAAAGTAGATCCTAAATTGATACAGTTCCTAAACATAGTAATGAAAAATTGGAAAACCACACTTAATATCCAAATAAATTCAAATAATATCACATCACAGCCAATACAGATTAATTGTGGAATATACCAAGGAGACTCATTAAGTCCTTTCTGGTTCTGCCTTGCTCTGAACCCACCATCCAACATGCTAAATAATACAAATTATGGATACAATATTACTGGAACATACCCACACAAAATCACACATTTGCTATACATGGATGATCAAAAACTACTGGCAGCAACAAATCAACAACTCAACCAATTACTAAAGATAACAGAAATATTCAGCAATGATATAAATATGGCTTTTGGAACAGACAAATGTAAGAAAAATAGCACTGTCAAGGGAAAACACACTAAACAAGGAGATTACATATTGGATAACCACAGCAACTGCATAGAAGCGATGGAAAAAACAGATTCCTATAAATATCTAGGATACAGACAAAAAATAGGAATAGATAATACAAATATTAAAGAAGAACTAAAAGAAAAATATAGACAAAGACTAACAAAAATACTGAAAACAGAATTGACAGCAAGAAACAAGACAAAAGCTATAAATACTTACGCTATACCAATACTGACCTACTCATTTGGAGTAGTGAAATGGAGTAACACAGACCTAGAAGCACTCAATACACTTACACGATCACAATGCCACAAATATAGAATACATCACATACATTCAGCAACAGAAAGATTCACATTAAGCAGAAAGGAAGGAGGAAGGGGATTTATCGATATAAAAAACCTACATTATGGACAGGTAGACAATTTAAGAAAATTCTTTCTAGAACGAGCAGAAACTAGCAAAATACACAAAGCAATCACTCATATAAATACATCGGCTACACCAATGCAATTTCATAACCACTTCTACAACCCTTTAGATCACATAACATCAACAGATACGAAGAAAGTAAATTGGAAAAAGAAAACACTACATGGCAAGCAGCCGTATCATCTAACACAGCCACACATCGATCAAGATGCATCCAACACATGGCTAAGAAAAGGCAATATATACAGTGAGACGGAAGGATTCTTGATTGCAATACAGGATCAAACAATAAACACCAGATATTACAGCAAGCATATTATTAAAGATCCCAATACCACAACAGATAAATGCAGACTTTGCTAACAACAAATAGAAACAGTAGATCACATCACAAGCGGGTGTACAATACTAGCAAATACAGAATACCCCAGAAGACATGACAATGTAGAAAAAATAATCCATCAAAAGCTTGCCTTACAACATAAACTTATAAAACAACACATTCTCACATACAAGTATGCACCACAAAGTGTACTGGAGAATGATGAATTCAAATTATACTGGAACAGAACCATTATAACAGATAAAACAACACCACATAAGAAACCTGACATCATACTCACCAATAAAAAGAAGAAATTAACACAACTAATTGAAATATCCATACCCAATACAACAAATATACAAAAGAAAATAGGAGAAAAAATTGAAAAATACATCCAACTGGCTGAGGAAGTCAAGGACATGTGGCATCAGGATAAAGTTGACATTATACCAATTATACTATCAACTACAGGAGTCATACCACACAATAATCACCAGTACATCAATGCAATACAGCTACATCCAAACCTATATATACAACTACAGAAATCTGTAATTATTGATACATGTTCAATTACCCGAAAGTTCCTAATTGCGATATAACACATACCATACAGTTAAAAGGAAGTGACGCTTGATCAAGGTCCGCGTCACTTTCCGTTTTTAACCAGACTTAACGTCTGAGAAAGTAAAGAAATAATAATAATAATAATAACAGTGCTCAGCAGATGGAAAATAAGTATGTTTTCTACAAATACGGATCACCGGTAACTCAGTGACAAGTATGCCCAGCTTTGATAAATTCAATATCTGGTGTGTCATCCGATGGATTCTATGGGGCCTTGTCTTTATGCCATTTTGTTCCTCTGTTGCCTTTTTCTATTCGGTCTCTCAAAACTACACATTCATCTTCTTTTGTATTCCATTCCTCTGTTTCAGTCAGCCATTACACAATTCTTCCTTTGAAGCCCTCAAGAATCTCTCTCTCTCTCTCTCTCTCTCTCTCTCTCTCTCTCTCTCTCTCTGTTATCTGTGTTCCATCTATATTTCCTCCCTTTCTACAATTAATTCAGTTTTTATATTTACTGTTCATAAGAATAAATTATGGTCAGAGTTCACACCTGTCCCCTGAAATGTTTTGCATAAAATCATGTTTTGAATTTCTGTGTTACCTCTATATAATCTGTCTCAAACCTTCTGGTGTCTCAAGGTCTCTTTCACATGTACAACCTTCTATCATGATTTTTAAACAAAGTGTTAACAATGATTAAATTGTGTGGTGTACAGAATTCTGCCAGGCAGCTTCCCCTGACATTTCTTTCTTGCAGCCCATGTTCTCCTATTATTTTTCCTTCTCTTCCTCTTCCTACTATAAAATTCAAGTCTTTAGTCACAATTAAATTTTTTTTCTCCCTTAACTGTCAGAATAAATTCTTTTCTCCATCATGTATTCTTTAAATCATTTGATCATCTGTGTAGCTAATAGTCATAAAAACTTGTCCAACTGTGGTGGTTGTTGGCTGTATGTCTATTGTCCGTATGATAAAATGTTTTTACTATGCTGTTTGAGTTAACTTGCCCACATCCCTACTGTATTATTCATTGTTAAACCTATTCCTGCATTACTACAGTACCCAAATGTTGAAGTCCCGTTCTCCTTACCCCTACATCTGAATCTAACATTTCAGTTTCTTTTTTCAAGCTCTCTAACCTACCTACTTACCCACCCACTTACCCCCCCCCCCCCCCCCCCCACCCCCCCACCCAGTTTAAGGCATTTAATATTCCACACTCTTCTATTCTCTTCTTGTCTGTACTGTTTGTCTGCGTTCCACTTCTATATGAAGCTGTACTATAGACAAATACCTTCAGAGAAGTCTGTCTAACATTTAAATTTGTTTCATACTAGCCATTTTCACTTCTCTTTCTCAGAAACTCTTCTATTGTTATTGCCGCTCATAATTGTATATTCTCTCTGCTTTGGTCGTCATTAGTTATTTTGCTGTGCACATAGCAAAAGTCGTCTACTATCCTTAGTGTCTCGTTTCCTTATATAATTCCCTCCACATTGCGTGAATTAATTCGACTGTGTTCCATTATCATTGTTTTACTTTTGTTGATATTCACTTTATATTCTCTTTCCAAGACATTCCCGGCTGGGTTGGGGATTTTCTCTGCTTGGGGACTGGGTGTTTGTGTTGTCCTCATCATTTCGTCATCCTCCTCACCATTTGTGACAGTGGCTAGATTGGACTGTGAAAAAAAAAATTTACTGGAAAAAAAATTAGGACTTTTCGAGCACTGATGACCACGCAGTTGAGTGTCCTACAAACCAGTCATCATCATCATCATCATCATCATCATCATCATCTTTCCAAGACATCATTCATTCTCTTCAGCTTATATTCAAAGTTCTTTTGCTGTCTGTGACAGAATTACAATGTCACCAGCAAACCTCAAAATTTTTCTTTATCTCCCTGAACTTTAATTTTGTTTTAAAAGTTCTATTTTCTCAATGTATAGGCTGCATAATTTTGGGGATAGGTTGCAACTCCCTGCCCTCTCTCCCCCTCCCCCTCCCCCCCCCCACCACCACCACCACCACCACCACCACTTCTATCTCGTTTGTCTCTTAAGCTGCAGTCTGATTTCTGTACAAATTGTAGAAAATGTTTTGTCCTTGTGTTTTATCCCTGTTACCTTAAGAATTTCAGAAAGTGTATTCCAGTCAACATTGTCAAATGTTTTTCCCTAAGTCTACAAATGCAGGATTTCTTTTCTTTGTTCTATCTTCTCAGACAAGTTGCAGGATCAGTATTGCTTCACATGTTTCTACATTTTTTCTGGAGCCCAAACTAATTTTTGAAGCTGAGTTCTACCAGTCTTTCCATTCTTGTGTAAATAATTTGTTATTATTTTCCAACCATGACTTATTAAGCTGATGGTCTGGTAATATTTATTACCTGTTACCACATGCTTTCATTGGAATTAGGATTATTAGATTGTTCTTGGTGTCTGATGCTATTTCACCTATCCTGTGTATCTTGCATACTAGATTGAATAGTGTTGTCATGACTAGTCCTCCCAAGGATCTCAGTAATTTTCACAGAATGTCATGTGTTCCATATGCCATTTAGTGCCTTGTCAAGTTTCCTTTTTGTAATATTGTTTTCATGTTTCTTTCCTTTGTATAGCCCTTCTGTACATTCCTTCCACCGTTCAGCATTTCCTTCTTTGCATGGTAATGGCGTACCATCTGAGCTCTTGCTATTCACTAGGTGCTTCTCTTTCTTCCAAAGGTTTGTTTAATTTTCCCATGCACACCATCTTTCATCCCCCTCTTCATTCATGCTTGTACAGCTTCACATTCCCCTCTAGCCTTTCCTGCTTTACTTTTTCTTTAAATGTCATGTTTTAGAGGTCTGTCTATCCTAAATGTTACACAATCTCTGCATTGCGCAATTAGTAAAAGAAACCAAGGAGTTGGTGGGGCACTCCTCTCCCCCTCCCTCCCCCTTGGAAAGAGGATATAAGATTAATAAAACACAAGGAAAAAGGGCTAATTGAATGTTATCAAGCTAAATCAGGCTATGCTAAGGGAATTAAATAAGGAAATGACACAGTAAAAGTAGTATATAAGTTGATATTTTGGCAGCAAAATAACTGATGAGGGCTGATCTGGAGAGGATATAAAATATAGACTGAAACAGTAAGAAAAGTGTATCTGAAAAATGAGTTGTTTACATCTATCAATCTTCTATCTTCTGAACATCCATAAATTGAAGTCCCATGGCATGCTTTCTACCTGTATATTTGGTCCGGTTTTGACTAAGAGAGATATTGATTCACAAGTAAGATTTGTGTACATCATTTGCAAATATTTTGTGGAAATTGTCAGAACTGTGATGAATTATTCTCCTGGACTGTGAATATGATGCCGATGCCATCTAGGAGTTCTGCCACCACAACTTGAGAGGGCAGCGAAGCTTAATCTAAACCTGTTTCTGGCCTGGTGGTCTACCGGTAAGGTACATGCCTGGAAACTGAAATGTTGCAGACTCAAATTCCGTGTGACCCACTCATTTTTCACTCTGACTTTTAAACTGTCATTCATCTCTCAATGACGTGCACATCACCATAAATGAAATGTGGTTCAAATTCCATGTTAAGCTGTAGGTCCGCGTTCCCAGTTGGATATAAATATAGGGAAAGACCTGAACTGATTTAATGAAACAGAAAACCTAAATGTGGATTGCTGTATTGGAACCTGAAACTCACTGCTCCTAAATGAAACTCCAATGCCTTAGTTGCTATGAATTTTACCTGCCCATTGAATAGAGCGGACCCACATTAATCAAGTGCCATATTTGTTTTAACAATGTGTGTTAATGGAGACAGTAAAAGTCATAGAAGGTGAAGAATAACCAGCGCACCAGCAGCAACAGCACCACCCTGGCCCACGCTGACTGCTACTACCACACAGCAGCATTGCTCTGTCACTGGGACGATACTGGCTATTCTTTGTGTTTTACTTCCCCCTTTTTACACATATCAATAACACAGATATTGCGCTAAACTATTTTGGGAGTGCTTTGTTAAATGAGCATGTAAAATTCGACTTTAAAATCCTTTTTCTTCTTCATCAAAGTGGAAGCAAACTGACACTTTCCATTGACACTGGGCATCATGTGAAAGACATGACTAGCTGACTGCAGCTACTCATTGAAAAAATGAAATTGCAAATATCTGTCAAAACCTCATAGAAAATGTACCTGACAACTCTTAGGAGGGACATCAAGTGTATAGCTACTTTACCACTGTTTTATGAATTATTTTGTTTTTCAGTCCTGTGAACAATACCACTAGCTTGCACATGCAAAAGCTTATCATTTCTTAGGATGATTTTTTCATTCTGTGTACAATAGCACCCAATTTACCCTTCATCTGTAGACTTTCCCAAATGTTGCTAAGGTGATAGTTAAAGACTTTCAGTGCAAACAACTTTGCTTAGTTGGTAATTTCATCAGTGATTTTTGAGGCGCACAATGTTAGAAATGTCAAAATATGTTAATTTTAATTTCACACAACTGTTGTAGATGTAGTTCACTGTTCTCTTTCAGTTTTTCCCAGTGTTTATGTTCAGAAATTCTTAGACCATGGGAGACAAAAGGTAAGACACTCCTTATTACTGTCCTGTTATACAATCGCAAAGGATGGCATTTAACTCTCCAAGCCACACTCCAGCAAGAAAAGTAGTGCCAACAATACTTACTTTTAGTTTGAAGGCGCTTTTACTATTTCAGTATAAGTTTCATAGAATTAATCCTTTAGGTGGAGTTTTCGAGAGTATTGCATTTTTGAGTTGTGTCAGTGCTCTTGGCAGAATTCGATATGCCTCCTAATACTGGTGTTTCATTCTTTGTGTTATTGATATTTCTGTATTTATACTGTCTATGTGTGTCATAATTTTTATTAGCACTGCTGTCAACATGCTGCAGTAGTGTCCAGTTGTAGAAAAGTGAAATGAAAAAAGAAGCTGTGAACAACCTCAGTAACTGATCAACATTTACTCACAAGCTGGAATTGTTTTATCTGTGTGGTAAAATAGTACACCATGTGCCAAATGGGCACAGGATTCGAAGATAATGAAAGTAAATGCAGTGGTACTATAATGTGCTGGTGCATTTCCATTTTGTTGTGAGCAGTGTGTAGACTGTTGGTGAAGTTTGCCATCCAATGCTACAGAAGACTCCATTTTGATCCAGTTTTTGACTGTAGGCTTTAATTCCTTGAAGTTCAGATACAGAATGTAAGTGTTGGACACCACAAAGTGTAATCTGAAAATACTGATTGTGGTTTCTAGAGGCAGAAAAAAAATCTGTCCAATATTAATCATACCAGAGCACAAAGATTTCCTCTGAAGTTAACTACATTGAAGTTGGACAAGGAATATGTTTTATCACACACAAATCGTGCATCTCTTTTCAAAATACTTTTTATTGCTCTTATGTCTGATGGGAAGGTGGTAGCTAGTACAGTAAAGAAACCTCATGTAAAGAGATCAATTTGGGGGTGATGGATTTCTGATGTGGGGAGATTGCATGTTGTAGGGGCGTACGGGGCCTCATATATTCATTGACGAGGAGAGAGATGCTGTTAACGTCTTGATACACAGTGATGAGATATGTCAACCACATGTGCAACTTGGCGGAGAGGCCATTTATCCAGACATCTTCATGGATATTCACTTCTTTTCTTATCAAGGTATGGTGAGTGATGAATTTCTCACAGGTGAAGACATTCAACGCAAGAGCTGGTAAGAGCATGCATGGGCTGTGTTGGGTACACAAATTTTGGCATTTCAGGTACCACTCCACTAAATCAACTTTCCAATACCAATAACTTCTTGGATGACCTCATAGGAACCATGCCACATTGCTGCCAAAATTGAGGCAGCTATAAGTAATCATGTTGCTTATGAACTGTTTTGTTGAGGACGGGATTTTCTGGTTTTGTTATTGATTTTTAAAATGTATATTTTCATTTTCAGAAATTTGTAATTGTTTTTGTGGAGACTGATTTATGCTAAAAGTGTTGTTTGCTGTAAACTTCCCAATACCTTGATCACAAAATTTGCTCTCATTTCTTTACTATCCTTAACTTGTAAACAGTAGTCTTCTTAAGAACCTCATTAATTGGTGACAAGTACTAAGATACTGTACATTAGAGTTATACTGTCTCCCAGAAAGTGCAATAAGGAAACCAATTTCAATGAAATTGTAAAATAAGAAGTGCAGCATTACTGAGGATATGAGAGTGATTAATAGTTGTAAATTTGGTACTTGACTGAGAAAGATTACAGCTTTACATGAAAATTTCAAGTTATATATTTGATCTGATTTTAATTTATAAATGAAATAATTATTTGTGTGTGTGTGTGTGTGTGTGTGTGTGTGTGTGTGTGTGTTTCTGAAATAAATTATATGCATACTTTTACAGAGAGGACGGTACTTTCACCATACATAATGTGCCTTCAGGATCATATGTACTAGAAGTAGTCAATCCGGATTATGCCTATGAACCTGTGAGAGTGGAAATAAATTCTAAAGGCAAATATAGAGCAAGAAAAGTAAATTATATACAGACATCTCAAGTGATACCAGTGACATACCCTTTAAAACTGAAGGCTCTGTCTCGCTTAAGGTATTTCCAGGCAAGAGAGCAATGGAGAATCACAGATTTCCTGTTCAGTCCTATGGTGAGTATATATTGTTTAGTATTGTATATTGTCTTACAATTTCAGTTAGGCAAAATACTGTTGAAACACTGTGGATCCTATAGTTTTAGTAGTTTTCCCGAGGGAACTAAAGTAATGTCTGAAAACTGATCTGTAACTTAGTAAAATTACTTAAACATGTCCAAGACAGATTTTTAGTATTTTGTGCTTGTTAGCATAATCCAATCTTATTTATGTTACTTATAGTTCATTGAACAGCTTTTAGTATGGTATATAAATTAATCAAACTTTCTGCTGCTGCTGTGGCCTCAACCTTTGTTTCCTCTGCCACTAGTGAGACGTCTGCTTCTTATTAGTAGTTTGCCAACATACTGTCTGATGAAGAGAGAGATACGTTATTAGAACTAATTCTTACAACTTCATTTAAATATTTTTGCTGCTGTTAGCTAACAAAATTTTCTTTGATTGACTGAGGTCGTTACATTAAATTGTTTCATGGGTTCTTCTGCATTGAATTCAGTCATTACTAGCCACTGGTCCATAGCTATACAAGTAGTTTATGTGAAATCTCCTGACTGAGTGTTGGCTCTCCAGCTGAAGTAGTCATTCTCATGTTTTTAGTGGTAAAGTTGTGCAGACAGTACAACGTGGTAGTAAAGAAAAGAAAAAGAATCACTTGTCAAAAAGTTTTGTTTCTCTCTCCCATACACTTTCCCATCCTTTCATGTAGTAGATCACTGTAAAGCCTTACTGTTTATTTGAACTCTGTTACTTATGTGACTTGCATGAATGTGACAGTTTGATTTCGCTTACTTTGAGATGTGGTAGGTTTTGGTTTTCATCCCATATTTTTAGAACCAGATTGACAGCAAATGTGTAGTACTTTCCATGTTACACTCAACAATATACACAGTATTCTTTATCAATAGGAAATTATTGTAGTGGTATAATATCAAATAATTGCAATTTATTGTTTCTTTTCAGTTTCTTGTGTTTTAAGCTAGTCTAGGCATACACTGCATTTTAACACATTACAGCTCCCGGTGGTTGGTGATCTGGTTTAAATAAGTGCAAATTACTTCATGAAGCATCGTGGATTAAACTTTCATACTCCTCCTGAAAGTATAAGTGTAATTTTTATCACAAATATTTCTTATGATAATTTGTGCGTAACATTTCAAGAATACTATTTTTCAGCGGTTTTATATTACTGTGAAATGGTAAAAAACTTGTACAGAATCACATTATTTGTCTGTAAGAGCAGGATGTTTAATGGAAATCACTTTTTTTACATGTCAAGTTCCGTAGGACCGAATTGAGGAGCAAATCTCCAAGGTCATGGAACATGGCAGTACATAAATTAAAACATAAAAGTAATAACAGATAAAAATAAAATGTTTATGAACTGAAAAAAGTGAAGCCATAATTTTAAGTAAACACAGTCAACAATATAACATAAGAATCAGTTTAATTTTTCAAGGAACTCCATCAACAGAATAGGAGTGATCCATGAGGAAACTCTTCAGTTTCGATTTGAAAGCGTGTCTATTACGTGAAAGATTTTTAAGTTCTTGTGGTAACTTATTAAAAATGCATGCAGCAGTATACTGCACGCCTTTCTGCACAAGGGTTACGGAAGTCTGATCCAAATGCAGGTTGGATTTATGCCGAGTATTAACTGAGTCAAAACTGCTTATTCTTGCGAATAAGCTGATATTGTTAAGAAGAAATGACAGTAAAGCGTGTGTGTGTGTGTGTGTGTGTGTGTGTGTGTGTGTGCCATTTCTTAACCAAAAATATCCTTTTGGAGTGGGAAGAGTTACCCCAAAATATAATACCATAAGACAAAAGCAAATAAAAATAGGCAAAGTAGACTAGTTTTCGTGTGGAACAATCACTTACTTCAGATAACGTTCGAGTAGTAAAAATGGCAGCATTAAGTCTTTGAACAAGATCCTGAATGTGGGCTTTCCACGACAGTTTACTGTACATGGTGTCCCAAAAAGAGTGACCCGATTTTAAATAGAATTATTTATTAGGAAGAATTGCATACTAAATTACTCAGAAAAAACAGAAGTTTATAAAATTCCATCATAAATGTTCAGTATGTCCTCCATTGGCTGCACGGGCGACATCTAGCGAATAGCCAAATTTGTCCCAAACTGAGCGTAAGGTGTCTTCTATCACTGAAGCTACAGCAGCTGATATTCTGGCTTTTAGTTCATCAGTGTCATGAGGTAAGGGAGGAACGTAAACACATTGTTTAACATATCCCCGCAGGAAGAAATCAGATGGTGTTAAGTCAGGGAACCTAGAAGGCAAAGAGTGTAAAGCCTGGTCTCTCGGTCCTGTACACCCTATCCGACATTGAGGCACATTGGCATTGAGGGAACTGCGCGCGTTATTGTGACAGTGCGGTGGTGCTCCATTTTGCTGATAGATGAAATTGTCAGTCAAGTTGTGAGAATAACCAGTTCCGTAGCATTGCAAGATATAATTGTCGTGTTACAGTTTCTTCCTCAAAAAAGTAGGGTCCATAAACCTTGCTTTGCAAAACAGCACAAAAAAAATTCACTTTTGGCTAATCATGTTCGTGTTCAATTGTTTCATGAGGATTTTCGAGCCCCCATATATGCACATTATGACGGTGAACCTTACCACTAATGTGGAAAGTTGCCTCATCACTGAATATCAACTGCGACATAAAAGTGTCATCTTCCATGTCCTCTAGAATAGCATTGCTAAAGTCTACTCGCTTCACTTTGTCAGTATCTCGAAGAGCTTGTACCAGGTTGTAATCGGTATGGTTTGAGGCCTAAACGACACTGTTACACACGCCTCACTGTCATGCGCAGTAACATACGTTTTTAGCTAGCACGACAGCACAAAATCAATTATGAAAAGCCCCACTGAACTGCAATCAATGATTGAGTATGACTAAAATTCAATATCATAATACGCCTTCTGTTGCGTGAACGCCATATTGTGCGAGACTGGCTGCACGCTCCAGATCAGCACTGGTAGCGACGTCTAGCGGATTTTTTCTGAAACTCTAGACCGTGCCAATTACATCTAGCACTGTTTCAGTTACCTAGTGACATTTGCCTCAATATTATTATAAGTTAAAATCGGGTCATTTTTTTTGGGACACCTTGTATATCTGAACACCTAGAAATTTGAACTGTTCGGTTTCACTAGTCATATGCCCGTTCTATGAAATTAAAACATCGGGTTTTATTGAATTGTGTCTTAGAAACTGTAAAAACTGAATCTTACTGTGATTTAGTGTTAGTTTATTTTCTGTAAACCATGAACTTTTTTCTATAAGCCATGAACTTATGTCAAGGACTGCACTATTTGATACCAAGCCAATGTTGCACACAACATCCTTTACTACCAAGCTAGTGTCATCAGCAAACAGAAATATTTTAAGGTTACCCATAATACTAGAGGGCATATCATTTATGTAAATAAGGAACAGGAGTGGCCCCAACTAACTTGCCCCAACTAATACATGTTGCATTAAATTGTGCACCCACTAATTAAACCATTTGAAGGTAATGGTTTCAGCTAAGCAGTTAAAACTAAGAAAACTTAAAATTATTGTCCGTGACAAGTTACAGAGACAAATTTTCCGTGATGTTTGCTGGATAAAGCTTGACTACTAAATCAGCTATGGTAAAACTACCATACTGCCATTTATTTGGTTAGAAAATGAGCTATACTGCATGACAGCACTGTGGCATGGCGAGATAGTCGACATGTGTTTCTGTAAGTTGTAATGTTATTAATAATTAAATCTAAACATCGTGTGTTTTAATTTTTGCTGCAGCACAGACAGCATGGATGAACTCTTATTCTAAAAGGTACTGTAGATTAGCATGTGTGAACTAAGACTATAGTGAAAAAGAAAACTGAAATTAAATTTTAAAATTTTTTTCTTCTCAAATAACAGTTTTTACCGTCAATGCTTAAAATTTCCACTTCCAACATCACTACAAAGTTGACATTATTGATGGACCCCTGTGGGCTCAAAATTCTTGCTTCCAAGTTCTTCATGGGTGCTATATCCGCGAGTAGTGGGATATCAGTGCATGCTCAGAACCCAGAACAGAAACACATGAAGCTGCAAGGTGGACTGCCTGCAGATGAGAACACAATAGGAAGCTGTACCTAAGCTAAACACAGCTGATTGACAGTGGACAGGACACAGGAAAGGATAAGACCAAAGCAACATATGTAAACAATGAAAAGCAAAGCAGAAACCTGTGCCACATCAGTATCAACAGACCAAGAGCAAATAGAAATACAATCCAAATTGCAACCAGAGAGAAAGACCAAGTGCCAAGTGAGTTAGTCATTGAATAGCCTGTAGTGCTGTGATGATAGTTTCCAGATGTTAGTATAGTACAGAACTGACTGACCATTCACTGGGTGGTTGTATTTATATTGGCTGTGAGGAGCACTATTGGCTGGCATATTCATGTGGCAAGACAAGTGGTATGCTTATGCTGTGAGTGCAGCACTGTGGTGAGACTGTGCCCTCTGACGACCATGTGGGTCCATTTCCTCTGGGGAGCATTTAACTTCTGTGGAGTTGGATACCAGAACAGGTGTGGGCTTTAGTTTGCCATTGATTGGCTGCCATTTTATGACTATTGCTGCACAAAAATGCTTTTTGAACCTATTGTTTTCTGGCACATTTTGCTCAATACATCCAACTGAGAAAGGCAGATCATCCTACAAGTAAGGGTAACACACACACACACACACACACACACACACACACACACACAGAGAGAGAGAGAGAGAGAGAGAGAGAGAGAGAGAGAGAGAGAGAGAGAGAGAGCTTTTCATTTCAATATCTTTCTGATACTTCTTGGACTTTCCTTTAGTGAGAATGTGTAGTGTCTGTTCCATTGAAACAACAGCACCAAACTGATCCTGCAGCTGTGGAGCACTATATATAAATTGAAGGGACATTTCCACTCATCGCCACCAATTCCATTTAATGTCTCGCTGCAGCTGGTAGCAGTAAACCCCCTTCAATTTACACACACATTATTATCTTTGAGCTGTATTCATACAGTGTTATTTTATTTCCCCATTATGTACTGCAGATGTAATGAGGGGTAGCATGTTATTTATATACAAAAAAAAAAAGTTTTTGTGCCGACATATGGTCTTTATTCTCATAAATATTGATATTACGTCTGCTACCTATCAGTGCAGGACATAAATATATTATATTTGTCAATTGACAGTTTTTGAAGTTACTTTATGGCATGTATTTGACACATATTTACATATCTTTAGAAATGTTACAAAGCTCTCATCTGTCCTTCCAATTAAAAAGAATCTATCCGTACAAATACTGATAAATAGTGTTTCCTTTATGTAATAAGGAAATGTGGTTCTGCCTTGAACAAATACAATCTTTCTTGTTTTACTACCCACACATGTTTCAGAGGTGTTCCTCCATATTCAGTGGGTTTTATTTATTATCTTTTGAACAATATACAAAGAATTTATGCATTAAGATAGTTACCAATTTTTGAGATTATAGTGTTTACATTAGTACAAGTATTGACAGAAGTATTAACATGAAGTATAAATACATACCTAATTATTACATATTGGTGTTTGCAGCACAGCTATAATGATTGCCTTCCAGTATGTCATCTGTGATTAATATGTGGTTATCAATGTTTTATTGCCTGATTTCTCAAAATTTTAGGCCTAATATGATGTTGATTCTTTTCCTCCCTGGAGTAATACTGTCATTATGTTGTTTACTCATTGAAGGTTTGCTATTTTACTACGTGACTAACATTTTTTAGGTTATAGTACTAATTCTTGAAAAATGTTTTGAAATGTATGCTGTTTGGCTTTGTGAAAAGTTGATTGCGGAGAGGGAGTAGACTACGTATGTAAATGTGTGTACTAACTTTTTTAATGTTTTCGTGCTTCTACCGGGTGTTTGAGTAGAGCTTCGTAACAAACACTGTTTCACTGCTTGTGTGATGTTTACTTGTTCTGGGTGGGAGGAACTTTGAGTTTTGCAGTGACACTGGGCTGGGGAAGGGGGAGTGGGGGGTGTCTTTGATTGTTATAATTTTCTGTGGAGTGATTTTCCCGCGTTTAAGAACTTTTAAGTCTATGTTTATGTCTGTTTGTCTGTGTTTCTTGTCTGTGAGGTGACATGTTAATGTGGAATTACTGCTGTTACTCGTAAGTGCCCTTGTTTGTTCAGTGTATGTGACGTTGAAATTTCTACTCGTTTGTCCAGTAAAACTGAGTTGCAGTTTTGATCCATGAGTTGGTAGATCCCAGATGTGTTGTGTTAGTTGCCCTCAGTTTCTTTTGTATAGAGTTGTTTGTTCTTTAGGCAATTTTCGGTCCTTGTTTATTGAATATATTGCATATTCTGTGAGCTGTTCTGTTGTTGTAGGTAAGTGTGTGCCATTTGTCCTTGTGGATGCTGCTTTTTTTTTTTAGGTGTGTTCTGTGCGTTTGTGTTCTGTGTGCCTGTGGTTGTGCATTGGTGTCGATCTGTTTGCTGCTGTGTGTTGGATGCAATTTTTGTTTTTGTTTTAATTTTTTGGATTAGTTCGCCTATCATGTTTGTTTTGTATCCATTTTCAACTGCTGTTTGTTCGATTATTTGTACCTCATTTTTGTAGTTGTCCTCCACCATTGAGGGCAGTTTGATTCTATATGTGTACCATGTGTTGCAACCCAGCTTCCTTTTGGGTAATGGGGTGGTTTGAGTGTTGATCTGTGGTTGTGCTGGTGCTTGTGGGTTTTCTTAATATTGAAAATTGCTGTCAGTTATTGTGTCTGTGTATTGTGATGTCTGAGAAATTTAGCTTTTTTTCCTTGTTTGATTCTCAGGGGAATTTTATCTATGGGTGAACTGTACTTATTTCATTGTGGAGTAGTTGTATGCAGTCGGATGTTTCATCTAGAAACCATACAATATCATCCACGTAACGATATATTATTCTGTATTGTTTGGGTTTCACTATGGTTTCAAATATTTTGTTTTCAATGTGATTTAGGAAGATGTTGGCTAGGATTCCAGTGATTGGTGATCCCATGAGGAGTACATCCTATTGTGAGTAGAAGTGGTTTGTCAGATGTGAAATAGTTTTGTTCTGTGTTTAATTTTAGAATGTTTGTTATTTCTTTTATGTGGGATTTGGAATGTGTTTTTGTTGTTCTAATTTTTGTTTTATGATGTTGATGGTTTCTGTGGTGGGAATATTGGTGTACATGGATGTGATGTCAAATGATGTGAGTTTGGCTGTTGTTGCTATGTTGATGTTTGATCTTTTCTATAAGCTCTTCAGTGTCATGTATACTTCAGTTGTTTTGTGTGCGTGTGCGTGTGCGTGTGTGTGCGTGCGTGCGTGTGCGTGTATAAAATGTTCCTGTAAGTATGTGTGCCTTTCTTTGGCTAGGTGATAAGTGGGTGCACTTCTGTAATTTATATGTGGGCGTATTGATGTCTCTAGTTTGTGGATATTTGTTAGGCTGTTTGATGTGGATTCCTTGAGGTTCTTTTGTTTGAGACATATTACTTTCTGTTTTGTGAGTATATATGAGATGTTTGTAGAGAGGTGTGTGTGTGTGTGTGTGTGTGTGTGTGTGTTTCTGGTATCTTTGTTTTGGGTCAGTGGTTAGTTTCATTATGTTATTCTCTTCTGTAAATTTTGGGGTTTTTGTTTTGTATTCCTCCTGTTTTCTTGCTACCATGGTGTTGCTCTTGTCCAATTTTATGATGAGAGAGCTCCATTGCTTCTAAGCTTATTTCTTATTTTTCTAGATCTGTTTTCTTCCTCATTTTTTGTTGCTGTCAGTGTTCATTTTTGTTTTCCTATATTATGCATATGTTTTCCTCTGCCGTTAGCTCTCCTGTTAGCCCCACTGTGAAATTACAGTTGTTCTTCTTCTCTTGTTTTATTTTATATTAACTTTCTGTTGTTAGGTTCCTTATTGCCTTGTGTGTAGCCTGTGTGTTGACATTGTACGGAGATCCTCATTCTAGTAGGTTTAGTTTTTGTTTTGTGAATTGTATGTCAATGAGATTGACCATTTATATGTGGAATGTATGGTTTGTTTATCTATTGTTAGCTGGTGTGTTAGTTTCTATAAGTGTTTGTAATTTTTGTTGATGTTTGCCCCACTTTCTTTCCATTAGAATTTGTGTGTTTCTTGACTCTATTCATGATATCAATAAATATTTCTGATATTTTTATATGATTTGCAAGTTCAAGATGAATTTTGAACAGGTCTAGGGTGAGCATGTCCCTCTTGGAATGCAGACATTTAATTTACTGTTTCAGCCAACCTACTTCTGCTTTGTGCTTAGCATGTTGTGCTGCAGGTGACATAATGTTTACAATCAAATGTACATATTTAGCTATTACTTTATGAGAGAAATAGATTTTGTTGAATTTTATATTGAGTATAGTCTGATAGTTTTTCTCTTGTGCTTCTGAATTTGTTTCTGGGCTTACTCTGAAACTCCTGGCATGGTACTGAGATAATCATTTTTTGTCTGCATTTGCTTCCTAGGTGTTTATATTTTTAATTTTACCAATACAGCTTCTACTATTCTATTCTTCCTCTTCAACTGTAGTGTCTCAGTACAACACTTTTTCAGATTCAAGAGTTTCAAATGTCACAACACTAAAGTAATAACTAACCATAAAAATGTGATGGGAGGTATGATACTGAAAGAAGAATTTGATAGAGCACTGAAAGACCTAAGTAAAAACAAGGCATCTGGAGTAGACAGCATTCCATCAGAACTATTGATAGCCTTTGGAGAACCACTCATGACTAAACTATTCCGCTTGGTGTGCAAAATTTGAGGCTGTGAAGCATGTTTTAAGAATAGAAATAATCGGTCATCATCTGCACAAATTTTTGTTAAATTAATTTCTTGACTGGTTTTGGCAAATTAATTTGCCATCCTCAGAAGATCATACAATTAAGCTTACATTGGAAAGCAATTGTCAAGCAAACTCTGGACGATGGAGCCGTTAGTTTAAATTTGTTATATAGTGCTGTCAAGCAGTTTAGAAAGTAATGTAAAAATGTGAAGATATGGTGACCAAGAAAACTTGGCATCATAAGTAAAATATTAAAAAACCATAAGACATATGATGATATGATTAGCACCAACAGTCTGTAATTGTATGATCTTCTAAGGATGGCAAATTAATTTACTGAAAGTAGTCGAGAAGTTAACTTAATAAAAATTTGTGCAGCTGATGACTGACTGATTTCTATTCTTAAAAAGATTCAGAAGAATGTAGGTTGCAGTAGTTATTCGAAAATGAAGAGGCTTGCACAGGGTAGGGTGGCACGGAGAACTGCATCAAACCAGTCTTGGAACTGAAAACAACAACAACAACATGTTGTCCAATATGCAGCTGTCCTCCAACAATTTCAGAATGATCTTCTCCCCCATTTCATCATGCATTCTTTTGCACTCATTTATATCATTCATGTTCATCGTGATAGTATTATTACACTCTTTTTTTCATATTCATATCTTCTTCTTCTTCTTCATCATCATTTCATCTTCTTCCATTTCTCTTCAGGGTTAGCAATATGATGTGGGTTTTGGCAATGTCAATGCAGTTAGTGGAGGGATGCCCTTGCTGACACCACCACTACCCCCAGGATGGAGTCTGTGTACACCATGTCTGCATATGGAGTAAATGTCGTGTTAAAATGTGAGAATGTTTTCTAAATGTTTGCTTAATGTGTGTCTGAGGTGGGACATAGATACCAGTGCAGTAGTTACCTAGCTGGATGTCCCTCCAACCATTTCAACTCTCTGCTATGTTGTGAAATGAAAAATGTCACTCGGGCATTGAGGAGAGATGAATATCACTTCTAGTTCGTATTAGGTGATGCAAACAAGCACCCTTATGGTCAGCTGCAGGCATAGGCTTGTTGACTGATTAAAGAAAGTAAGAGGAGGTCATGATAATACTTTCTGATGCCTAAAAACTACATCCACGTTTCCTGGTTCACCAGTCCTCATTGTCAGTCTGCAAGACAGATTCAATCCAGGTAGACTTGCCTCTGAGAATCCCAGAAGGGACCTAGTAACACACTCAGCTGTTTGGTCAGGTATGCCTTGTTTCATATACACCACCTAAATTACAGTCTTCTTCACCAGCCAGTCATTGGTATAGTAAAGATAGATCTCTCCCTGAAGAATATATCTTGCTGTTGAAATAATGTAAGATAGACTGTAGCTTGTACCATATGGTTTCTGAGCTCTGGATTTTTAACAAACGTAATGAACACCTTGCTCATATTCATGCAGGTTCCTCTATTTTTCAAAATATTTCTTCCAGTAGTCTTTTAATCAAATGAGTTTTACATTATTCATGTGTATTGAAAGGCTCAACAAGACTAGTACTTCATTTATGCTTTGAGGTTTCCAGTGAAAAATTCTAGTCCAATCCATATTATTTTGCTGATAAATATTTTGTTTGCATTGTTTCATTAGCTACAAGCTGAAGCAAATCATATGTAAAAAGCAACATAAAGAAATATAGTGATTTATTGCTGTAGGATGAATAAGTAAACATTCTTGTTTGGAAAATGGATGGCAATGAATGTTGTTTCTTTGTTCCATAGCGTACCCAGTTTTTATTGCTGTTAGTGTGTGAGCTATAAATCATCACTGAATTCAACACAATTACTGTGAATAATTTCTGATTTTGCTGCATCACAAAATACATCTGTATGTTCAACTTTCACACACTCATAACTGTCAGCACCCTCTCCTTTTCCTTTCATTTATTTTTGCTAAAGACATTATTCTTCTATAATATGCTCAGTAACTGATCGAAGATTAATTTTTCACACCTTTTGTGTTTAGTAGGTTCCAGTGTTGGTTATTTAGCCCATCATTTTGAAGAGTATGTATCACAAACAACTAAGGAAAAGTAAATAGAAAGTGAAAAATGTTCCAAGACTTCATCGGTTGCTTGAGAACTGCCACTTCTCCATGTAGAAATTAGTGCCTGTCTTGTGTCAGCTGGAGAACTCAGATCTCACCCTAACAGTATTCTTTGTAACATGTTGCTACAACTGAATATCCATTCTAGAGATACACTAGTGGGACTTATTTAGATGATTTTTTGGTGGCGTGACAGTATCCTTGCTGCTGTAGTGAAACTATTCGGAGTTCTTTCTTGGAACAAGGGAAGGATTGCAGTAGAGCTATTGGTGCAATCATCTGAGACAATGATATCACCAGGAGTGACCCTTGGAAGTGTTACAGGAATACTCGTTCTCTGTATGCGTAAATGATCTGACAGATAGGGCAAACAGCAATACAGATAGGGTGAACAGCAATCTGCAGCTGTTTGCAGAAGATGCTATGATGTACAGGAAAGTGTCATCGATGAGTGACTGTAGGATGATACGGATGCCTTAGATGAAATTTGTTTGGTGCATCAAAGGGCAGCTTATTCTAAAGGCCAAAAATGCAGATGAGTAGGAAAATAAATATGTAATGTTCTAGTACAATGTTATTCATGTGCTGCTTTACAGTCGCATCGATTAAATTTGTAGGTGTAATGCTGCAAAGTAACATGAGATGGAAAATGCACTTAAGGTTCGTAATAGGGAAGTTGAATAGTTGACTTTGGTTCATTGGGAGAATTCTAGGGAAGTGTAGCTCATTTATGAAGGAGGCCGTGTACAGAAGACAAGAGTGACCCTTCCCAGAGTGTTTTGGAATCCTAACCATGTCGAATTAAAGGAGTTTGTCAAAGGAACTCTGAGGTATGCTGCTAGATTTTGAAACTCATCAGAGAAATAACATCCAGATGAGCCAAACACTTAAAACTACCCTCTGTACCCATTCACCATAAAATTGATCAATCTCTTTTGAAATATAGAAGTTCAAATAATGTTCAGAATTTAGATACACACTTCTAGCCGATATATTGCTAATGAAGTGTTTTTATTGTCAGGTGGATCAAAATACTCATCGTTGGCTGGTCTTCCTTGAATCGTGGTTCTCATTGATTAGGCTGTTTAACAGGTCACTTGGGTCTTTATTGCAAGAAAAAACACTGTTTTATTGTTTATTCAGTATTTGATTTTTATGCCTCATCTGTCATTAATTGTTGTCTGCACTACTCCACATTTACTTGAGCAATTGAAGAATTTTCCCAACAAATTGTCACATTAAAAGAAAATTCACGTTTTCACTGAGCAGTACAGGAAGTTCACACCATAAAACTCTTTGACAACAGTGTTTGTATTTGTAGCAAAGGAGCATTTTTGGTGGACAAGACATACTAACTATGAACTACTTGCAGATGCGTGCGAACCATAAAGTGTCTCAGTACAAATATGAAACAGCTTATTTGGAGACACATTTTTAACTTAACATTTCGCACCAGAATGTTCTGGAAATTTTTCAGATTCATTATGATGGTAACATGCAGTATTAATAACAGTGAAAATTTAGGTAAAGTAGTACAGCTTTGTGATTAGAAAAATCCATGAATCAAAATAGTTATAAAAGATATATGAAATTCTCCTGAATTAAAAACTGAAACTTCCAAAATATTCTCTGTGTAAAATGTTGTTTACATTTGAAAATATTGTTTTTTTTGTATCAAGTGGGTTTGTTTCTAGTGGAGTTAACTGTATTTTCATGATAAAATGGTGGCTGTTTATCTGAGAGATAATAAATTATGGTTTGGTACAACTTAAATAAAATTTTGGAGATTTGGTGAGTATATGTGGCATTTGTTTATGACTGAAATGAAGGTGCATTACATCCCCACGGATATAAATTTCCCTCAAAATAATGTTTCCATTCACTTTTAAAGTGAAATCAGTAGGTTTACTATCTTTTCCAGTTGCGATGTTTCACATTATATCTCACAAAAATGTTTTTTTTTTTTTTAAGTTAATAAATAAGTATGGAAAATTTATAGTTCAAAAACACTCCAGGGTATCACAGTCTTACAAAAAAAATTCTTTCACATAATTTATAACACAGATTGGATCATGTTCTTCACATATGGTATCATAAGATTCAGTTGGCCTAATTACAGTTAATCTTGGTCTACCACAATTTGTTACCAGTAGGTTCAATCAATACATGAGTATGAGAGAGTTTACAACTGTCACCTGCCACACACTTGTAGGGCAGCAAGTTAGGTATTTAGTTATTTCTGTGCTTTCTTAGTAGTTTAACTCTTAAATAAGCTGTGTCTTTTTCTACTTAAGAGGTGTAATCTCACATTTTGTAACTTAAAAGTGTAAATTCAGGCAGTCTTTAGTGCAGTTATTACTCACTTGTTTGTTTTGAAGAACCAGGAAGAATTCTTTTTGACTGTCACCTATTAAACACATGCAGTGCAGCAGGTTATGTATTTAGTCCCTCCTCTGTTTTCTTAGTATGCTGGGATGGATAGGTTGTGTGTGTGCTGTGTGCGGATACAGCAGCACCTGGCCAGTTTGTAAGCAGCTGAATGTGCTTTTGGGTACGGTCAGCTGTCTTCAGGCTACTGCCTCAGTGTCGTGGTGGCGGAACATTTGTCCCATTGCGTGGGATACATCAATTGTCATGTGTTTCACTCTGAAGCTCTGCTGCCAATGCATATTCCAGTGGAACCCAAATGGGTCATCTGACCTCATTACAGGATGATTGGCTGGTAGTAACGCATTCACATACCCCAAGGCAGAGGACCAATGTGAAGGCTGGCTATCTGGCCTTGCTTACTCACCTGATTAGTGTACAGGTGGCTGCTTCTTCAGCAGGGCCTGAGCAGGCATGTGGGGGGGGACAGATTTGCTTGTCATTGGGAGCTCCAATGTTAGACAAGTTATGGAACCTCTTAGGGAAATACTGCTCAGAGACAGAAAGAAAGCCAATGTGCACTCAGCCTGTCTGATGGGCGGCCTCGTCAGAGATGTGGAGGTGGCCTTGCCTCGGCTATCGAGAATGCAAGGTGCAATTGTCTGAAAGTTGTGGCTCACATCGGCACCAATGATGCCTGTCGCTTGAGTTCTGAGGCCTTTCTCGGTTCATACAGGTGGCTGGCAGAAGTAGCGAAGGCTGCTGGCCTTGTGCTCTGGGGTGCAGTCAGAGCTCGCAGTTGATTGGGGTCCTTTGGTTTGGAGCTGAGTGGAGGGTCTTGGGCAAAGACTTCATCGACTCTGTGATGGTCTTGGCTGTGTATTTTTGGATCTACATTATCAGATGGAGACTACTAGCATGTCAGTTGATAGGCCAGGAGTGCATTACACAAAGGAAATCGCAACTAGGATAGCAGATTACTTGTGGAGGGTAAATGAGGTTTTTTATGCTAGGTGGTAGCTTAAGGTACTCTGATAAACTCTCTGCAGTTGACACACAGATAGCAAAATCAGACCAGGTACAGACTAAAGACACTTTGACTGGCGATATTTTATAAGTAAATTGTCGCAGTACCCGTTAGTTTCCGAATTTATTGCCCTCCATGAGGTTTGGTACACAGCCTGTTATTCTCAGGGCCAAGAGCTAGCTGAAACCTGAAGTAGAAAGCTCCAAAATATTTAGCGAGTCGTGGAACATATATGAGTAAGACAGATTAGATGCTGTAGGGGGTCGAGTGTTCATTGCAGTCAACAAAAATATTCTCTCTATCAAGGTAAAATTTGAGTTTGACTGTGAAGTTACCTGGATGCATATGACAGCTCTAGGTGAAGTGAAGTTATTTGTTGGATGTTTTTAACGGCTGCCAGATTACACTGTTACAGTTTGAGCATCATTCAAAGTAAGTGTACACTTAGCAACACAGGAATGCCCAGATTATGCAATACTAGTTGGAGGCAAGTTTAACCTACCGAGTACAGACTGGGACATCTATGGATTCAGAGCCGGAGTTATGGACAGGCAGTCTTGCAAAGTACTTTTGAACACAGGTCTCTGAAAACTGTCTTGAGCAGCTAGTTCAACAGCCCACATGCAGCGGAAATATTTTAGACCTTGTAGCGACAAACAGGCCTCAGCTTATCAGTGTATCTATAGTGACAATGTTTACTAAAAGTTACAAGAGTGGTTTGAAAAGTTCTCGGAATCCCCACGAGAGGTCAGCTTTAGCGCAATGAGTTGTTCACATGATATTCATTGGACTATTGCCTATAAACACGTGCCATGTCAGTGCTCTTGGAAGAGAGCTGTGGTGGTGATGTGGCTCTATTGTTCCCACATAGTGATTTGTGAAGATGGAAAAAAGAGGTCCGAGCCATGATTAAGTACTTCATAAAGAAAGGTATGAAAGCAAAGGACATTCATGCTGATTTCCGGAATGCACTGGGGGCTCTGTGCCTTCATATTCAACTTTCCAAGTGGAAAAATGAATTTAAATGTGGTCAGGAGAACTTAGGTGATGCTCCACACAGTGGTCGGCCAAGATGTATTATTACTCCAGAAATCATTGCAAAAGTGCACAAAATGGTCATGGAGGATTGCTGATTGAAAGTGCATGAAATTGCTTGCACTTGCCAGATATCATCTGAAAGGGTATATCACATTTTAACTGCAAAATTGGAAATGAAAAAATTATCTGCAATATGGGTGCCGTGACTCCTGCCGCTGGATCAAAAACGCATTAGAATGGACATATCGGAACAATATTTGGCCCGTTTTAGGAGAAACAAACAAGATTTTTTTGTTCTGTTTTTTGACCATAGATGAAACTTGGGTGCACTACTATACCCAGAGACAAAACAACAGTCAAAACGGTGGAAACATGCTGATTCTCCACCACCAAAGAAAGCAAAGACAATTCCTTCGGTGTGAAAGGTCATGGCATCAGTGTTCTAGGATGGGAAGGGAATTATGTTTGTAGATTATCTCACCACTGGGCAAACAATACTGGAGAATACCGTGTTAACCTCCTGGACAAATTGCAACAAAATACACGTGAAAAAAGGCAGGTTTAGCAAGGAAGAAAGTCATCTTCCATCAAGACAATGCGCCTACACACGTGCTGTCGTCATGGAAAAATTACACAAACTGAGGTTGGAATTGTTGCCACACCCACCTTATTCACCTGATATGGCTCCGTCAGACTTCCATCTCTTCTCAAAACTAAAAATTTTTTTGGTGGATGAAGATTCACTTCAAACGAAGAATTGATATCTGGAGTTGATAACTATCTTGCAGGCCTGGAGAAAACTCATTTTCGAGATGGGATCAAAGAACTGGAACATAGTTGGACCAGGTGCATTAATCTACAAGGAGACTAAATTGAAAAATAAAAAAAAGTTTCAGTGATGTAAGTACTTTTTTTCTATTCCGTTCAGAGAACTTTTCAAACCACCCTTATAATAAATTGGCCAAGAGGGCTAGGGGAGTATTTTTTCTAGAAAGAGCAGGGTTAATATATTAAGGGTGCCAATATTTAGGTTATTTTTTAGTCCAGTTGTTTCATCTTCTTGTACTGTTACACTATCAGCTTAAAAGAGAATGCGCAAATGATAACAGGAAAAAATTAATTTTGAGATTCGTGTGTCTCTGAAAACATCAATGCATGAAGCATGAAACAACTACCACTGTCATACCTTAGCAAGGGATCTAGTTGAGAACCCAAGAAAATTCTGGTCTTATGTAAAATTGCTAACCAGGTTGGAGGCTTCTACCCAGACACTCATTGACCAATCTGATGTGGCAGTGGAAGATAGCAAAGGAAAGCTGAAGTATTAAATTTCACATTAAAGAAATTGTTCATGCAGGAGGATTGTACCAAACATCGTTGTATGATCATTGCACAGATTCCTGTACTGAGAACGTAGCAGCAGGCATCTGTGGCATATAGAATAAACTGAAAGAGTGTGAAGCAAGTAAGTCGCCAGGCCCTGATGGAATCCCAGCTAGGATTTACAAAGAGTATTCTATGGGATTGGCCCCTTACTTTGCTTGAATTTATCATGAATCTCTTGACCAGTGCAATGTCCCAAGCAACTGGGAAAAAGTGCAGGTGACTCCTTTATGCAAGAAGGGTAAAAGAACTGATCCACTTCTATATCTTTTACAGATTTTGAAGAAATTTTAGCTTTACAAAAATCAACATAAAGAAAGATGTAAGTGGCAAAACTTGGGAGGCAGACAACTTGCCAGCAATAATTTTATTGAAGCTTTATGTAGATCTTCATATGTTTCAGCCACAGTTGAAGCAAGACTGAATGATATTCATAACTGAAAATATTTGAAGAAGTCCGTCATGAGAATAGTAGGATGATTTCTGGGCCTTGCACAAACTTTTGATCAACAAGATATCAGCTCAGTGAGAAGGAAGTGTCCATTGTAACTGCTTTTGAAGCATTTTGTGGTGGCACAGTTCATTGTGTGTATAAAAGAATGCTCCAGCCATCTTTAGCTGACCTTCTGTAACACATCTGGCCTGACATGATGTATAATGTTTCTCAGCTAGAAAAGCTGTAATAGGAACTAGCCACTCTAAATGTGTTGACAAGGAGCAAAAATTAAGTTCCATGGGTAGCTAACGACAAAATGAGAGAGCTGTAGAATGAAAACTCCAGTGTATTGTCACAATTTGTACAGTTTTAATTTACCGAGCCCGCAATTGTTACAGTTTCCAATTCGACTTTCACACGTCCATCACAGTCACTCTTAGTAGCCAGTTTAAGATCTCAACCCTGACTTGATACCAAAAATACATATGGATTTCTGTATAGTTCGACTGCTCACACAATACTTTGTGAATGTTTACTTTGAACTAAAAGTTCTCAGTTACAACTGCACAACCTGGAGAGTTTATACATAAAAGATACAAAATTCACGCAATCATCATTGTAGTTCATTAGGTAACACTTCCTGATACTCCACAATCATTTAAATCAAACATTTACTCAAAATTAAACATTTTTACCCAGCTCAGTTGGGCACTGACTCCTCCAGACCCATACACCAAACTTCGCTCCTAGCCCTAATGGACTGTCTTGCTTTGATTACCTCAGTTGGAATTTAGCCAATCAGTTTTATATATTTAGATCCATGGAATCCCCATGTTCTCTGCCTTGAACCAATCCCATACTGAAGTTACTTTAGACAGAATTATTGAATAATAAGCACCACAAAAAACATATCAGATTAACTTTTTCATCAATTGTTTGAAGAACTATAGGAGGTATTATTATTCCATAGCACCTTAAAGTGGCTGCTTCACAATTCACGTCGCCCCCTACATACATAGCTAACAATCAGTGTGTCACATTCAGGTTCCCACACTTGTATATGCTCAGTTACAGTTGGAAAGATTTTCATATCATACACATATCACACTTACTCCTTCCTTTCTGCTCAAGCAATAAAACAAATCAAATTGGCAATACTTAACATAAATCATGTTGTAATCAGAATATAAAATTATGTAAAATTGATTTGTTTTTGTAATTATGTGATTTTTATGTTATTGGATGGCTTGATAACTCATTAAACATTATTTGCTTTTAACTGATACATATGGACTTGACAGGGTGTTAATTTCTCATGGAAGTCCTAAATTCTGCATTTTGTGTATCTCTAAAAGTACTGTAGACACAACACTGGAATTAACACTGTTGTTAGCTATTGACATAACAGAAAGTTTTATTCCATTTGGTGTATGGCCGAGGTCAAATTTAATTTATTATAATGCTAGTAATATTTCGTTGCTTGGATGGTGGTGGCTTAAGCTGCAGCTGGTTCACACCAGACCCTCTGTCGTGGTGAAGCTATTACTCATAGCAAATATGAAACTAAGGAAGATCTTATACAGATGGTGTACGTGGCTATGCTACAATTTGTTCAATTTGGTAGTGATTGTAGACAGGACTTTCCTCTAATAGGTGCAGTACATGATGAGATTATTATTATTATTATTATTATTATTATTATTAAACAATATGTGCTTTTGCAAGATTTATGTGAAAAGGAAGGAAAATTCTTGTAAGGTTATGCAGATAGTGCACCATCATTGTGTACAATAGCTTACGCCATAAAAGTGAGCACAGCCATGTTTGGTTTTTCTAGGGTTACAAAGTGAGAAGGGGTGTGCTTGTGTGACTCAATAAAAACGAATTAGAAGTGTGCTAAAACTGCTGTTTGTACTGTTTGTACCAGAATCACCATTGACTTCTTTAGGGAGATTAAGACATATATAAAGCAGTGTTTGAAGTACAATTTCAAGGAGTATAATATATCCATAGCTAGAAAATTGGGTGATTTTTAAATTTAATGCTAGATTACAATTTACTTATGTAGAGGCTGTATGAATTGTTGTCATAAATTCATTGTTTATACATTCCCTGTTGCCAGATTATTCAGAGACTGGTGGTTGACCCTTCTATTTTTCTTGGTTCTTCTCTTCTTGTGGGATCTATGCATTCATTATACATGGGTGTTCAGTATTTAAACACACAGCGTACGACATTGGGATGTGAACCATCCTTCTATAGTACTAAATATCGGTTCATTTGGAGATGCCGATTCAGTGTTCTTGTGATTTGAAGTAATTGTAAATTACTCCAGGTAAAATAAATACCCTTGCTTCAATTTTGCCATGGATCCCATCCCAAAATCAGCCAGGTTTTCCTGTTATTGACATCGTTGGCCTGTGTGTGTCACTCCGAAAGTTTTGAGAAAGTTCTATCACTCTTTTAACTGTCTATTTTCCTTCTTTACTGTGTAGGTCTTCATTTGTGTTACTTTTAAGAGCTAAAGGTTATTTAACTCTTATAATTACTACCATTTCTTCTGCAGGCAGTAATTTTGTAAGACTTTCTAAACCAAATTAGTTTAATTTCTTTGGTTCATAATCTCTTTAATTTCTAATATTTTCTGTAATGTGGTAAGTTTAAAATACACACTTTACTAATTTCAGGTACTTATGATGGTACTACCGTTGTTACTTATCATGGTACTCCCAAAAATGATGAATGATCCAGAAACAAGAAAGGTAATATTGTCAATTTAAATACTTTAATTTGTTTTATTTTTTCAGTAACTAATGAGATAAATTACATTCAGTGATAACAGTTTTGTGTTTTTGCAATTTTTGTTAATAGAAGAGGTCTTTAAGTGTGTGTCATTCTCAGCACATCAAGTTGCCTCATTAACCATTAATAACAGTAGCTTTTACCGTAATTTATGTAGTTCATTTATTACATACGCCGTAATTACCCTACTCCTGCCGTTTTCTGTGTTGTCTTCACATGCCAGGTGTACGATAATCCCTTAACATTTGGTTGTCATTCGTAATAAATAAATGCGTTGTTAAGGGAAGTGTTAGTTGTGCATCAGTGTATCATCAGTGCATATGTGAAATCGATTTCATTCCAAGATTCAGCATATGTACTCTTGATTGTTCATCCAAATTTCTTTTCATCCTTTAGTTACTCTTACCACTTATTCTTTAGTATATTAATTATATGCTGATATTTTCATAACAGGAGATGGAGCAGATCAATAATTTAACTAAGTATGATATGCCAGAAATGTCAGAAGTACTGACTTCATTTTTTGCTGGTGGAGAAAAACAGAAATCCAGAGCAGTCAAACCAAGCAAAAAGAGACAGTAACAGAAGAAGATGATGTATAAAAATGGAGTGTGAAATTTTCATTTTCATAAAGAATTTAAGACTCTATCATGCTTTACATGTTTTTATTTGATATTTATATCTTGGAGTACAGCATCACAGTGAACTGATTTAATCACAGTTGGAAATCTATTAGTGATTAGTATTTGGCAAACTACTGAAAATTTTTCACAATTGTTTATAGATCATGGCTTGAACATCAGTTTGTTAAAGTTTTTATTTTACAAAATGTGCTCTAAAGGGTTAATGCATGAAAGGTGATCTGAAAACGAATATCAGAGTTGCTTTGTGTGTGAGTGTGTGTGTGTGTGTGTGTGTGTGTGTGTGTGTGTGTGTGTGTGTGTGGGGTCATATGCTTGTGTTTGTGCTTTTGAGAGACATGACAGATATTACATATGGGAACAAGATCCGTTTGGAATTTATTTTTCAGCCCAAAGGATGCTCTGTAAGAATCATGAATGGTTGTTGCTTTAAGACTAAAAAAAAGAAAAACCTAATATACTGGTGTGGGAAAGTAATCCTCTTGTTTCCTTCTTGCTGACAGTATTTTGATACATTCATGCATTGGAATCGGGTAGTAACTTTTTGCACAAGGTTGTTATTGACTTTCAGTGTGAATTATTACTGTCAGAAAGTTTTTCTCTGATATATCACTTATTGTGGTAAAACTGAAGACAATTTCTCTTAGTTATGCTCTGAAACTTTTTGTTTTATCTATTGTCTGCTTATCTATGCTACCACAGTAGCATTGTTTTAGTTTATATAAAAAATTCATTATTATGTTCTGTATTTCCACATGCAGTGGAATGGATCACAGTAGTTGTAGTAATAGTTGTTGTTATTTTCTTCAGTCAGAAGACTGGTTTGATGCAGCTTTTCTATCCTATGCAAACCTATTCATCTCTATAATAACTATTCCAACTTACATCCCTTTGAACTCTGCCCAATTCTTGTTTTCCCTCTAAAATTTGTACCATCACACTTCCCTTTATTATCAGACTGACTGTTCCTTAATGCCTCAGAATGAGTTCTACCAACCGTTCCTTTCTTTTAGTCCAGTTGGGCCGTACATTTCTTTACTCTCCAATTTGGCTCAGTACCTTTTCATTAGTTATCTTCTCCTCCCATCTAATCATCAGGATTCTTCTGCAGCACCATATTTGATAAGCTTCTATTTTCTTCCTGTTTGTATTGTTTGTTTGTGTTTCACTTCCATACAAGGCTATAATTCAGATAGATCCCTTCAGAAAAGACAACATAACATTTAAATTTGTATTTGGTGTTAAACAGCTTTTCTTTTTGAGAAACACTTTTCTTGCTATTGCCAGCCTGCATTTTATATTCTCTTTACTTTGGCCATTGACAGTAATTTTTCTGTCCAAATATCAAAACTCATGTACCACATCCCATGTGTCTGTTCCTAATCTAATTCTCCTCTAGATTGTCTGATTTAATTAGACTTCATGGGTCACTATACTTAGATTAAAGTAACATTGTTATAGATGTCAAGTATTGGGGCCAGCTGCCACCCAATTATAGAACACAGTGTATTTGCTGTGTTGCCTGTTTTGTAGGTACTTGCAGAGTCTTGTCAAGTGTGCGTGCTTGGCAGGCTAGCAGAACTCCCCCCCCCCCCCCCTCCCAAAATCACACACACACACACACACACACACACACACACACACACACACACACACACACACACACACACACACACACACCTCACCCACAACCACAGCAATCTCTCAATTGCAAACTTATTTTATTCGTGCTGTAAGTGACTTTCCTGTAATGTCTCACCTTGCAGTTAATGAATTAACATTATCTTTGGTCTCACTCTGGCTGTGCTTGCATCTCTCATTTGTAATACAGCTTCCCTGCTTTCTGCAAACTATCTTAGTGTTTTTATATGTTTTTTATGCATACGTCATTTGATTTTCTGAGGAGATTTTTCTTGATACAATAAGACAATTACATTCGTAATGGAAAAAATTCACTGTTAGACTGTAAAAGAAACAATATGTTGAGTAAGAAGTCTGATAAAAGACATTGCCATTGTTAGGAGTATTTGTTATTAATACTTGAGTCTACTAAAAGTAATTTTATTGTCTGTTAGTCAGCTGATGTTTATTTGTAAATATTAAGTGAAAATTTATAGCTGGAATACATGAATGTGTGTCCTAGTCATTCTATACTTATGGAAAATGTTGCGAGTGATTTAATTTTCAGCAGAAATGTCTAAAAAAAATTTGTGTTCGTGTGAGTGCTGTGGACAAATTTTTCTATGCAGAAGTCTTAAGTTTTAGCAAAGTCATGCTTCTGCAAGGAAAACCCAAACATTTAGCTATTCCTGTTACTACAGTTGACCATTCTTGAGAAACAGATGTGAATGCAGTACATCATATGCAGCTGGTACTGCATAGTACGCAAACGTGTGCCTTATTTCATCTCCTTGTTTATGATCTATATATTGTACATTTTAATAATGAAATCCAAAATAATTCTTTACAAATATGATTACTGAGGGGGAGAAGCCAGAGGACCATTTCGTTTGGGTACAAGTAATTGAAACATCAAAATTTCATTATCTTACAATCATTGTATTTTGATAGTAGTAGAATCTATTGTACTCCTAATATAAAAACAATTTTGTTATATGCATATCATATTCTCTTTAGTGCAGTGATAGTGTGTGAATTTTGATTGTAAATTGTGGCCTGTGAAATAAAAGGGCAGTATGTAGGAATTATGTATTGCTCCACTGGGTAAATAGTTTTGAGAATTGCATTTTCTTGAGAATTGTGAGGCATGAAGAGGAAACTTTCAGATGATCTTTGTTTCAATACCATACTTCCTAATTTTGTGTTTGTATTAAAATGCTTCTTCTTGGATACTGTCTGTAAAAACAAATTCTCAAAAACAATCAGTGCGGGTCAATACACTGTTACCTTATACCATATTTCCCATTAATTGAGAGCCATAATTTTTTCAAAGCAATCCCTTTTAATTTGACTCTGACCCAACCTAACCCTCTATTCTCTTTGTGCCACCACCCCTTAAAAAAATGTAAATGTGTACATGCACGTGCGTTCGCCACTGCATGTGCGTACACACACACACACACACACACACACACACACACACACACACACACACAAGGTTAAACTTCAGGACAAAGACCTTCACTCGGTCACTCCTTTTGCTTATAGTAGCAGTTACTGCACAAATTGTCACCAGCAGTGCCACTGTTGCAGAATTTTTTTAAGTATCCACAAATTTGTGCTTGTAAGTTTGTGGAATAAAAGTTATATGAACAGTTTTGTTTTGCTGGACTGAAAGTTATAACAGGACTCGTATTGTTTACAATAGGGTCAAACCTGATTTGGTGGAGGCAGTACATTGCCAGTTGTGTGGTTTTTTTTTTTTTTTTTTTTTTTTTTTTTTTTTTTTTTTTTTTTTTTTTTACACTTAATAACACATGTAAGGGACTCAGTGTGTTTCACCCAGTGGTAATGTGTTCACTCTTGATCCAGTAAGTTATTTTATTTTTTTATTTACACATCTAGCATTGTCATAGCCATACACAATAGAGTATTCAAGCCTTTGACTGATGTGCTATTGAACACCAACAAAAAGCAATATGACTTTTACACTGTTACAATGGTCTGAGTAGTTTGTTACATTTATTGAACAAGAATAAAAAAGGAAATCATGTAACAATATATATTTGTTCTTTTCTGCCCTCATAAGTTTAACATCCTATTAACACAATCAACACATTTCCTTCAAAACTTTGGTAATTGTCAACAGTGCACTCTTACCAGCATTGTACCGCATTGAATTATTACTAATGAAAATGTTTGTGTGTCATTGATATCCAGGAACTAATAGCACTTGCATAGGTT
The DNA here is from genome assembly GCF_021461385.2 of Schistocerca piceifrons. NCBI lineage: Eukaryota > Metazoa > Arthropoda > Insecta > Orthoptera > Acrididae > Schistocerca > Schistocerca piceifrons. Next base: position 168,804,322 of record NC_060149.1, read on the forward strand.
ATATTCCTGCCAAAACATCAGCTGATTAGCCTGGTTTTTGGCAATTTCTCATCGGTTTTGCAAAGATTTTTCATGTTCAGAAGATAATTTTTTATCTGTTATTAGACCTGACAATACTGTAATTGTTTCTAAAGGTCTGGTGCTATAGCAGTTGGCTGTGTGCGTAGTATCTTTGTAGACAAGATAAGATGTTTCCACAGAATGTGACCGAATTATTTTTTCAGTCAAGAAATTATTGTACTTTCTGAGAAAAATGTTGCTTACACTAGTGATTTTATTATATTAGGTGAATAGGCTTTAGTTTAATCATTTCAAGGCCAGAAGATTTTATAGCACACACTGCTCTTCTTACACATAAAATTGTCATACTGTAGAATTAAGTAAAATTATTTTACATTTAGTCATAATAAACAGTGTTAAGGGTAAATTTAAAATTTGACATTATTTTCTGTAAGTTCTTTTATATTATTTGTAATTTGTCACATCACATTAATGTTACCACATGGTTGGCCAAGTACTGAAAATTTTTCGTTTAAGGTATTAGGACTAGTGTGTTCAGGACTCATTTGGTCAAGAAGACAATTTACTCCCATCGCTTAAAGATGATTTGGAGTAACTTGCAAAACAGTGGGCATAAAGTGAGTTACGTTTCTATGGACTACTCAAAGCTTCTTGTTAGTCACTCCACCTTTATATAAGCATCTGAGACATTACGATAAGTAAAAGATATGGTATGTATGTGCCAGCATAATGAAACCAGTTTAGAGCCCAAACTCGATTAAATATTGGAATGATATTTCCAGGTAGTGCAAGAAAATCAAAGTGAAACAGTGAGAAATGCGTATACAGTTGTCTACAAACATTGTTTTGTGGTTAAATGCTTTGTGTTTAAACTTAAGCACACTTTATTGCACTCAGTACGTATTGAGAAGAAATGGACAAAGTATAACAAGGTGCTAGAAATACATAACATAGTTCAATAACAGCATTAGGAAAAAAATTGAAAATAATTTATATATATTCCATGGTAAGTTATACACAAAAGTTAAATAACTAAAAACACCTCTGAAGAGTTAAAAAAAATGGGTTGAAGCTCATGCTTCTAATTCTGGCATCTCACTACCTACAGAACTTCGGTTAAAAGGCACCTCGTTTGATTAATTTAAATCTTTAATCAATTGCCAAAAATTACTCACTTGCCTGGAAGTAGTAAAAGAAAGTGGAAGTTTTAAATTCTGCTCTCAAAAATATATTTGTATAACAACACAAATTGCAATTTTATATGATATTAACATGCTGTTCAGCAAGTACCGCATGTAAGTTATTTGATGTAGCAGGAGGAAGGGTCGGGGGGGGGGGGGGGGAGGGGAGGGGAGTAGTTCTCAGACATGATGGTTTTGTGTTTGTATTCTGTGCCAGATGCATGATAAATTGATAGATGGGGATCTATTTTCAACTACTGTCCACCGTATGCTGATACATTGTGGGGGGGGGGACTTCGTATCTGTTAGATTCTACAGCATACTGTGAACTTAGTTATGGATTTCCTTACAATAGCCATAGCCATCTCCTCATAATGGTGGCATCCAGAAATGTGTTAGTTACTGTCCTACTCGGTGTACGTAGCAAAAGTTCTGTATCACTCAGCTCACAGGCATGGTTACTGATGGAACAAATGGCAGTTATGAGTGGTAGGTAACTACTAAGCTTACATAGTAAACAGATGGTTAGAAACATAGTCCAAAACACACAAATGTCATATGAATATTTACAAGCTCAGTCCAAACTGGATACTAAATGAGAGAAAACTGTAAAATTAGCAGTAGTTTTGTCGGATTGGACGTTCTGTGGAGGCCTCAAGTGATAAAAAGCAAATGACAATATGTAACCATGCTAGTATAATAAAGCAACAGTTGACAAATAACTTGTTGAATGCTTCCTTGGAAATAGCAGTCACCACAGTTTTGTACATCTGCATTGTGAATGTTATGTCCAGCTGATCTGCCTCTGAATTTGACACTTGGTGAAACAGAGTTGTGGTAAGATGCTCACTATCATTGCGTTGATAAAAATACAGAAACTCAGATTCCTTAAAATGAGTCATCAGAGATGACAGTTTGTGGTGCAACTTCTATGACAAAAATAGTAGACAAGGCACAGTAGGTAGTGGACATTGTTGTAGTAGCCATTCGTGCAACATACCAGAAGTTAGAGAGGGCACTGACAAGCAACCATATTTCTCCCTAGAACAGTTTGATGAATTCAATGTGAACTATTTCGAAGGGTGCTCAGTGTGAGGCCAAGGGTTTAAACACTGTGCTGGAGACAACAGGTTGTGACCGCAGACATGACAGTTCCAGATTATATGTTTCATGGTGGCATCAGTGCGAGGCCAATAAATGTAGCCCTGCTCTAATGTCATCATCATACATATACAGGTACCTCAGTAGATTAAGAATACAGAGATGAGCATAGTCTAAATAAAAGGGCAGCTATTCACATTTGTCAGTAGCTAAGAGAGGACACAATGTGTTATATTGAAGTGTGTTACAATGAAAAGTTTGGAATACTGAGTCCATGTTCTTGCAAGATGTGTTGCCCAGCACCATTGTGCAGTTGACAAGACCTTGTGAAGCAATGGATTGCTGTTGGCTTAACTCAAGAGTCCACAAGCCTTATTCACAGATTTACTGAGTATGTTTCTTTGATTTATGTCTAACATAAAACACACTTCTTGCTTGTCGAAGTGTGTGTCCAGCGTGCACAGCAGGCAGGAAAGAGAGTCCGCATTGGTGTGCTGCGTGGTGGGCCCTGAATTGAATCTGGTACGTATAATTATTGAAAAACAGATCTCATCATTGCAGCCACTGTGCCCTCTTAACCAAGACCTTGGAATGTGGACCAAACAGTGATATCTGGGGTTTTCTGCGATGTGAGATAAGGTGCAATTTGATCCTGTAGAGAAAAATTTGCAGATTTTTTATTCTACAAATAATCACCCAAGACCACCTTGTGATTTGTGAGTAATTGTGTTGCACTGCCGTCAGTATTTTGGAAGCAAATTCAGTCGGCCGTTGTGTGCCGTGAGTATGCTTATGTGATAAAATGACACATACCATAATCTCAAGTGTCCATTATCAGAATAAGACATTTACCAGCCGTAAATGTAGCCAGATAGGGAATTGTTCAAAGACACTTCTTTAATTTCAGAAATGCTTTGTGGCACCCTTTCAACCAGACAAATTTCACCCCTTTCTTATGCAGCAGGTTGAGTTGGTGCAAATCTGGTCTGCTTGTGGCATGAACTTTGCTTAATAACTTACTTTACCAAGGAACGACTGCAACTCTTTCAGGTTCTCCAGGATGGGCAACATACCTATGAGCTCTATGTAATCTTGCATGGGAGTTAGCCCCTTTTTGCTCACTTAACACTTGTTCTAAAAAACTTAGTCTTGTCGAGCCAACATTGAATTCTGTGGGCTCACAGCTGCTCAGAAGATGCCTACAAGTATTGTAAATGTTGCTCCCTGGTTGTAGCCCTTATTAAGATTATATCATCCAATTAATTTGTTGAGTTTGGTATGCCCAGAATTAACTGTCTGAGATACTTCTGAAACAATCGCGAGAGTTGTTGCAACTCTGTTGCATCAAACTGTGCCAAAAGGCTCTTTAATGACCAGGATTCATTGGAAACAAATGGCACCCTGTCAATTTGACTGGCAAGTCCTCTGGTCTAACAACCAGATATAGTTCAATATATGACTGAGCATTTGCTGGAACTTTGAAATTATCTCACAATTTGATTGCCAAGTTTGGATTATTAACAACTACTGACGGTGCTGGCCATTGATTTGAGGATACAGATGAAATGAACCACTGACTTTGCCATCCATCTGTGTTTGCCATAACTTGCATGTGCTTAACAAATTACAAAAGGTGTGCTCTGCACAACTTAGATACTGCTGATGGTTTTAATGAAATGGGCATCTCAAGATTCACAGTGTGCCCTAAGGTAGGTTCAAAAAGCTGTTTGTACTGCATATGTAATGAATCAAGTTCCTTGAATGAGATTGTGTGAGAGACTATGTTAACTTTGTCTTCAACCCAGAAACAAAAAACTGAATACAGCCAGCCCAAAAATGTTACTTGCCATACAGAAATTCACTACTTAAGATCTTATTTGTCTAGCTACCTTCGTATACTTAGCAGAGACTGTTGTTTGGCCCTGCAAGAGAATTAAATGCATGGTATGTAGCAATGTGTTTTTCATTTCTGGTTGTGGAAAACACCCAGGCAAAACAACTGGCGTCACAGGATGGCCAGTGACTTAACTGGTTTCTGCTGCCACAGTCTGTACATGATTTATCCAGCCTGACTTTTGTGAGGGTTGTGGACAGTGATGTGTCGAAAATATTTTCATGAACTGTCATTCACTGTGGGACAAAATGACAGTGAACCAAAAAGTTTTTTCTGTGCATGTCTAACAAAGATACAGAGAGTGTTATAGTTCCATGTGCTGCTGTTATAGCTCCGTCGGCTGTTGTCGCTACTTCGAAACTCCGGATCGGTGATTGCACAGTTAGTTACTTCCTCATCCTCACTTCAGTATTCATTATCCTGCTTGGTGTATTTAGCAAAAGTTCAGTATTACTTGGCACAGTGGCATGTTGATTCATAAAACAAGTGACAGTTCTGAACGGTTGCCAAAAACTAAGTTGACATAATGAACACCTAACTAGAAATGTATCCCAAAACACAGCAAAGTCATTGTAGGTGTGCAAGATCGTGCCAGAGTGACAATTAAAAGAGAGAGAGCAGTGAAACAAGCAATAGCTAGTCACTGTATCAAATGGTGTGGTCTGAAGGCTTCAGCTGATAGCAAGCAGTTGCCAGTACATGACCATTTGTGCACATTTAAGCACAGAACTCTGCCAGAGGTTGCACCCATTATACTCACAGAATATGTTGTCGCAGTTTGCAAGGAACTGTTACTACTTGCCAGCTGCAAAGTCTCCAATTCCAAATCGATACTAAGCCTGGCGGAAAATCCGAATTGTTATCAGTTAAGAGGGGGATGTCAGCAAGAACTTAACTCATTACACTGAATGTGTGTTTATTAAACACACAAAAAAGTATAGAGAAAAACTACCTGCCTTGGCAGTGTGTGCTCTTGTTCACATGTACAGAAAATATTAAGTAATTCAAATATCCCATACATAGTCTCTCAGATTTTCTTGGCGTGATTAATAGAGTGCTTCTAGGTGTTCTGCTGAGTAGTTGTCTCTGAAACAACTCTGCAGAACACCTGGAACCACACTATTAATTAGTCCCAGAAATTACAAATAACTGCAAAAAATCAAACCTGTAACTGTCACATCACCAACCAGCCTCCATAACACACTGTGACATACAGCATGCTCCTGACAATATGCCGACCTGCTGTTTCAGAATGGGCTATAGATTCATGGATATGGAACTAGTCAGTGATCCTAAGTGCATGGTGGTGATGCTGGACCCTCATGCTGTAGTCGTATCATCATGTGCTTATGGTCTCTGGACACTGAGATGGAGTTACTTCCACTGAGGCATTGTGTTGTTGGGAAGTTCTGTGTGTTCCTTTTATTGGAAAGCTGTATTATTGAACCATGCCATAGGTCTGTTAGGACCTTGTGCAGAGGACACAGATGAAGTTTCTGCACTTTTTGTCCACTCAGTGAAGGATTATAATTGACATCATAGTTAAAGTGTGAAGAGTGATGCAGGATTCGCTGTAGGCCAAAGTAGTGCTCTTATAAGTTTCCTAGTAATTAGAACTTACAAAAAAATATAATAATCCTTAGGTCACCTGAGCTGTAGCTTTTGGGTTTATTTTTGACGTTTGTACTTTCATGGCCCTTACCCTTGCCCAGCCAAAGCACATATTTATGCCAGCTGTCTTGTTGTTTTGGTTGTGGTGATGAGCTGTTTGATATAATCACCCTCAGTATTATCATTTTGAAACAGAAATAAAATATCCATTGTCATTTCCGCCTCTTGACTGTGGGTCAGGATCAAAAGGTATAAAACTTGTACTGTCATGCTTTGCTGCGTTGTGCATAAATGTCATGACCAACATTATTGTATCCCAGTCTCTCTGTTTAAAACCAACATAAATTGACAGCATATCCGCCAGTGTCTTATTAAAATGCTCTGCGAGGCTATTCATCCATGAATGGTAGGAAGTTGTCGTCGTGTGTGTGTTTTCCACAACTATAAATCATTACAATGGATGCTTTGTGCTTAAAAATTATATCTTTTACAAGAAACCTGGCACATTCATGAACTTTGGCTTTGGGAACAGCCTTGGTGACAGCTTAGCAAGTGCGGCAGTCTGTGTATGCTGTTATCCATTTCCTTCCATTTCTCAAATTGAAAAAAGTATGCAAGTGGTTGATTTCAATGTAGTGAAATGGAGCAACTGTGAGAGGAAATGGAACCCAACATTCTGGGGTAACTGAGGCACTTACTTCTATCACTATCATGCTCTGCAGTGGCTTACATAATGTCTGACAGATTGTTAGACACAAGGACACTAATACTTGTTTCTGATTGTAGCAGTGGTCTTTCCAAATTCTTGAGGATTTGAAGGCAAAGTGTCAATCTTCAGTATGACTGCCTGGATGCTAGAATGATGAGAAACCATTGCTGTCCCATTGGGTTAAAGTTCCTTGTATATAATGTTCCAGCTATTAGTCTTAATTCCTTTGTGACAGTTTCGTCTTTCTATGAGGCATCTCTGGTCTTCATTAATTCTGGATCATTCCTTGGTTCGGCTGCAGTTTGTTTGTGCTGCAGTGAGTTGAGGTATCAGCAGTGGTATAATGTTCTTACAGTAAAAAGGCAGTTGGCATCCTTGTGTTTGTGGCTAATTCTGTCCACTACTGTGACATAATAAAGGTACAATGCTTATCTTGCAAATTGTCCAGATAGATTTTTCAGGCTTGTCAGCTGTCAAAAGTATGCTGCTCAGTCACTGCAGTGAATACTCTTCTGTATAAGTAGGGTCAGAACTTTCTGATTGCCAAAACTGCAAGTCACTCTTTCTTGGTCACAGAGTAGCTCTTCTCAGACTTAAGAGTGTATTCTGGAGGGATAAGCACTCACTCTTTGTGCTTCACCCGCACCCCCAATCACGAATGCAACCCCCACCCCTGCCCTAGGGGGGAGGGGGGGTCCGCCACATTGCTTTCGTTTTCGTGAGTTCGAGTTTAGCTAGTATGGGGCCCCAGCCTGTGCACTTTGCAGCACTACTTCCGTTTCCATGCTGCAAGTTCATTGTATTATTTTTTTCCTCTCTGCCTTTTCATTGGATGGTCTTTCTGATGTCAACCCTGCTTAGATTTGGTTTTCAGTTTTTGGACACTTGTATCTCTTGAGTTGGGGGAGGGGGGGGGGGATTGGGGGCTGGAGGGTGCCACCAGTCCTTTGTAACCATAATCCCTGGGCATGCTTCAGCAACCACCACACGTACAGTGGTGGAACATTGTGTTCTCAGTAAATTGGTATACTGGCTTAGCCGCCCAGATTGTGAGGATGGTTAAAACTTATATATATGTGGCTGTCTGGGTGGACATTCCATCTGTAGCTGCTTGCGGGAATACCATGAAGCAACTCAGACTTTCTTCTGATGGTGGCCGCAAGGCCCCAGTGTTCTCTTTAGATAGGAAAGATTATTATAATTCAGAGAGAGATGAACCCATGGTTCCTTCCCTAGCTACTCTGTGGAAAGAAGTACAAGCCAGATGTCTACAAGTGAAACACTTCGCCCAGTACTTGGTATGTACTGGGACTGATGGGTATACTTTTACTCAGCGAAACCATTATATTTTGTTGAAAAAATTGAGGACAGTTTTGGTGAAGTTGAGTCTTTGTGATAAATGTGAGACGGTTTGTTATTAATTATAACTTCCTCTGCTGCCCAGTCTACAGCTCCTCATGCATATGATCAACTAGTTGACATACCTGTGACTATTACTCCACACAAAATGTTGAACATGGTCCAAGGAAACATCCTCCATAGAGACCTTATGCTCTAAACAGATGAAGAACTCCAGGCTAATCTCAAGGGGCGATGCCTCTGTTAGATGTGTACATAGAGGCCCAAGGATAATTGTATGGACACAGATGCTTAGATTTTAACCTTTGAAGGGAATGTTACGGTTATGGTGTACAGGTGTGATGTGGAACCGTACGTCCCACCACCTATGCAGTGCTTCAGATGTTTATGCTTTGGGCATATGGCAGACCCAAAATATGGCAACTGTGGGTGATCACTCCACGGAGATATTCCTTGTGAACATCTTCCATTGTATGTCAGCTCCATGTTTGCCAATTTGTCAAGTTTTTAAGAAAGAACAGAAGTTCCAGGAATACAAATCTCATGATTGCCTATTGTATACTGAGTAGTACAGGAGAAATATGAATTACTACATCCTGTGAATGACTTTCTATTACACAAAAATCATGACAATTGCCCCACCCACCTCAACCTTACCCAGACCAGATCTCCAATCACCCTCCTCTGCTACGGTTCCCACAGTACCTTCTTCAGGAAACACTTCCCGCACCCGGCTGGAGCAGCATTCCCCTTCTTCAGTGTCTACCAGTGGCAGGCTGACTTTCAGGACCTCTTTCTGGTAACCCCCAGACCAAAGGCCCGTTGCCAAATAGGGCTGCGTACTCTTCATCTGTCCCCGTGCTCACTGCGGATAGCCCCTTGAATGAACCTTGCCCACCAAAGGTTACGGAGGAAAATCAGAATTAGGACAAGGCTCCTTCAGTGCCCCCATAGGCGCCAGAGCCCCTCCTATACAGTCGGATTCTGAGCCGCTGTATGTGGATGTAATTTCATTGCCACTGGTGACAGGCAGTGACCCTGTACCATGACTGGTCCTCCTGGCTCCCTCATGCGTAACATGGTCACCAGTCACATGATCATGAAGTGGAATTATAATGGGTGTTACTGCCACCTGCCGGAAATACACCACCTTATTTCCTGCTCTACAGTGGTTTGTATTGCTCTCCAAGAAATGGACTTCACTGATGACTGTTCTCCAATGCTCCATGGTTATCATGTGTTTTTTGGGACTAAACTAGCCCCTACAGGGCATCTGGAGAGGTCTGTACATTGGTTTGCACAGGTGTCACCAGCGAATAGATTCCCATTTGTACCACACTGGAAGCAATAGCAGTGCAGGTGCAAACGGCCTCAGCGATCACCATTTGCAACATGGACCTACCCTCAGGCAGGCCACTTACTTATGTTGAACTGACCACCTTAATCCAAAAACTTTCCAGTTTTCTCCTACCTGGTGACTTCAACAGACACAACCCCTTGTGGGGGAGTTCCACTTTGTATGGTAGGGGTACCAGCTCCTTGCAGACCATGATCTGTGCCGCCTCAATGATGGTTCTACGCACTTCAGTGCCATCTATGGCACCTTTCCAGCCATCAATATAACGGTCTCTTCTCTTTGAATCTTGTGGTTGCATTACTGTGGTCACTACACTATGGCCTTTGTGACAATGACCACATTTTGATGGTCCTCTCACTTCCTTGCTGTCGCTAAACAGAATGACTACCATGTTGGGCACTTCAGAGCCTACTGGCATTTGTACATCTCTGCCATTACATTCACCGCCTCTGTTGGATTGTATTAATGAAGTTGTGGAAGGCATCTCAGATGTGATCATCCATGCTACTGCTATCCCCCTTGCATCAGTTACCCCCCACTGTCGGCTGGTGCCATGGTGGACCAGAGATTGCAGTTGCTGTTTAGGATCATTGATGAGCCCTGCAAAGATTTGAATGACATCCATTGCAGACCAACCCTACCACTTTCAAAGCTACTTCATGCTAAGGCTTGTTGGGAACGATATGTCTCTTCATCTCAGGTGTGGGCCGAGCCCTGTTGTCTTCTAGGCTACTAATGATCAACAGCTGTTCTGGGATGTGTGCTGTGGGGGCAGTCTTTGTACCAATTCATCGGTTCTTGCCGAACACCTTGCAACCCACTTTGTGACAGCGTCGACCACCTCTTCCTATCTGGCTACCTTTCTACTACAGAAGTTGAATGCATCCCCGTTTCACTCCCCACCAAGCTGAATCCTATAATGAACCCGTTACTGACTGGGAACTGCTTCATGCTCTTAGGTTGTCCCACAACACAGCTCCAGGCCATGATTCAAGGCAAACACCTGAATGCTCTCCAAAGGCAACATGTACTCAGGTTTTTCAGCTTTACATGGCTCTGAGGTATCTTCCCCTCGCAGTGACAAGATGGCATAGTTGTCCAAATCCTTAAGCCAGGCAAGAAAGCAACGTCTCTCGACAGCTAACAGCTAATTAGTCTGACCAATATACCCTGTAAGCTGCATGAAAGGATGCTTGCCCGTAGATTATGCTGGGTTCTCATATCTTGGGGCCTTTCGTTCACCTACCAATGTGGTTTCTGGGAGGGACAATCTCCACCTGACCACATGTGTAAGTTGGAAACAGCTATCCGGCAGACTTTTTCTAAATGCGGACACCTTGTTGCAGTCTTTTTTGACCTACATAAGCTGTACGATACCGCTTGGCATCATCACATTTTACTTACCATCCATAATTGGGGCTTTCAGGGTTCCCTATCGATTTTTATTCATAAGTTTATATCCCACTGGTTGTTCAGAGTTTGACTCTGTGTTTTTGATTCACCCCCTTTCTCATCTCCATTAGTGGGCTAATGACGTCTGTTGGGCTGCTGGCTACCCCTGTGTTCCGTGTTGACAATTTTTCATTTGGTACATCTCCCACTTGGTAGCCAGTGCTAAATGCCGGCTCCAAGGTGCCATCTGTCAGGCCTCTACATCGCTCTTTCCCATGGTTTCCAGTTCTCTCCTGCAAAAAATGCAGGTCATACATTCCTGTCGTCTTACTGTGCTCCATCCTGACCCTGAACTATACTCAGGTACCCAGCAGTGGGACATTGTAGCATGGCCCTGTTTCATGGGCTTCCTTTTTGATAAAAAGCTGACTTGGCTGCCCCATATTCATTTACTGAAGACTAGCTGAAGGTAGAAGTTTAATGCTCCTTGCTTCGTTGCCCACAAATTTTGGGGCGTGGATTGTGCTAGTCTTACCTGTTTTTACCAGGTCCTGGCTTCGTCCTGAGCAGACTACGATGCCAGGTTTATTGCTCAGTGACCCCTTCAGCTTTGAAACTTAGATATGGTCCATTGTCGTCACATGCCTCTCATCAGTTGTGCCTTCCAGGAAAGTCCAGTAGACAGTCTCCTTGCTGACGTGGGGAGCTTCCCTCTTCTGATTCGATGGTACCAGCCTTGGTCTGCTCTGCAGTCTCTGTCTGAAAATTCCCTGCTTGTCTCTGCAGTCTCTGTCTGAAAATTCCCTGCTTGTCTCATGTATCCCATTAGCACTGCATACAAGGGGTGTTGTCCTCCTGATACCCACCCTCAGGTGGGATTACCAGCTGGAACATGCTTCTCTTCCCTCTACCAAGATCTTCATGTTCCCTCCATGTACTGTGCTCCCTGTGTTTTCTCACACACTCCTGCTTGGGTGGTGCCCTGGCCATGGATTAGAACCAACCAGGATGCTACACAGTGACAGCTCTAAAACTTTGGATCATACAAGATATGCTTACTCATTTCCTGCCAGTATGGAACGCCATACACTGCCAGATCCATGTAGTATGTTGACAGCAGAGCTGACAGCCATTGGTAGGACCCTCCATTTTATTAAACTGGGCTCCCTTAATCATGTTTTAATAGATACTGATTCAACAAGCAGTCTGTTTTTGCCATCCTTTGGTTTCCACTATCCATGACCACCTCACTGACCTTTGTTATGCTGCCAGCTCAGTTGTCTTTCTCTGGGTCCTAAGTCATGTGGGTATCCTGAGGAATAAACTTTCCAATCATTTGGCTAGCAGAACACTCATTCTCTCTCCATTTGCTTTTACGATCCCACGTGCAGATTTGTGGGAGCACATAAGATCTTTGCTCACTCAGAAATTGAACGACATCTGGTGGGCTAGTGTCTCATCTAATAAACTCCACACAATCCAAGGAGACTGCTGCAGCATGGAGCTCTATCTTCAGTTTCTCCCACAAAGAATCCACAGTCCTATGTCATTTCTACATCAAGCATATCAGGTTAACACTTAGTTGTTTTTTTTAATGCACCATACCCACATTGTGGTTGTGGAGTCTTACCCTGCTAAATATGGAATTCTGTACTCATTGCCCCTACTATTGGCAGGTGATTCATGGATCGTTGAGCTGATTCTCAGTTTTCTCCGATAAAGTGGTTTTTATATGATTTTATTCTACCACTGGGGCTGGGGCTGGGGCTGTCGCTGTGGCGTCTCCCACTCTATGCTGGGTCAGGGGTTTCCCGACCCTACCTCATTGGTCAGGCCACTCCTTAATCTCTCTTTTACTCTGTTTCAATTGCTTTTGGATTCGGTTTGCCCCCTTTCTGCCCAGTTTTCCATTCTGTGTGTCACACTGTCGAATTGTGGCTGCTCGTGACTCTTGGACCAGGGGTGGGACAGCTGTGGGTAGGATATTTCGTGTCACATACAGAGCCCCAGGGATGCTGCTCTTATTACCCTCCTGTTTCTTTCATCTTGCTGCCCTCAGGGACTCAGCATTGATTTGCTGGGTATGGGATTGGCGACTCCGGAGTTCCTGAGCTGGGGACTGGTAAGTGTCGCCAGTCCCATCACTGTAAGATCTGTGCATGCTTCAGTGATCAGCGCATGGTGCAGCGGTGGAATGTTGTGTGTCTCAGGGAATGTGGATCTTGGCTTGACCGCCCAGATTATGAGGATGGGATAAACCTCTATATGTAATAAATAAATAAAAAAAAAAACCCCTCACTCTCAAGGTGTGCTGCACGCTGATGGGATGCATGGCTGTTGAGGTGGAACAGTCATTAGCGGGAAACCTCTGGGTTACCTGCCACTGCACCTCTGTTGTATAAGGCTTACTCAGGTACACAGGGCTCTGTCGGAGTGGACCCATATTTCCCTAGCTGCTTGTGGGACCGAGATGGAACCCTCGAAACCATCTTCTTCTCCTCCCAGCGGGAAGGGTGTACCGACTGACTGGGAGTATTCACACCCATTTATCCAAAAGATTGAGAGACTAGTCCTCCTGATAATAAGAATACTTTGGACTGCAGTAACAGGGCTCATGGAATCGTGAATAACAATGTGTTTCTGATGATGAAGAGGAAGGAGGGGACATTTGAAAAAGTGTCCGCCTTTTATATCCATTAGGGTTTGGAAGGCCTTGCTGGAACATTAAAATCTATAAAATGATTATGTAATGTCTCATTGTTGGTCAAAACTAACATGTCAAAGCAGGTAGATCTTAAGAAATCACTGTTGAAATGCACACCTCTCTCAACTCCAGTATGAGTGTTGTCACATGCTGAGATATCATGGACATGGACTTAGCAGAACTGAAGCAAGAATGGGCATCCCAGGGAATAGTCGATGTGGAGAAGTGAACACGCAGGAATGATGAAGCAACTGAAAAGACTGCCACTTTCACTGTCACATTCAATTCTCTGACACTGTCTGAATGTCTTCTGGCGGGGTTCCTTTGAGTTAATGATCGGCCTTTCATTCCAAACCCTATGTGATGCTATGAATGCCAGTGTTTGGGCCATACAACCATGAGTTGTGGAGGTGAAGCAATCTGCGGAAAAGCCGCTCATGGTGCTGGGACTGACTGCCCAGCTCCGATGATCTGCATCAGTTGCTCTGGGAACCACCCAGTCTGGAGCCGAGACTGCCCTGTATTTTTCTGAAGAACTCAAAATACATAAGATGAGTGGGAGGTCACTGACGATCTTCATTCCAGTGACCACTTCCCAATCCATCTTCACCTACTAAAAGGCTCACCACCTCAAGTTAAGCTCTCAAAATGGATGGCCAGCAGGGCTAACTGGACGCGTCTCAGCCAGCTGGCTGTGTTTGATCACTGCGACAGTGTCCAAGGATGGTTGGAACACATCATAAGAGTGGTCCATCATGCCACTGACTTCTCCATCCCACAGTCCTAGGGTCATCTTAGGTGGCGACCACTACCTTGGTGGACAGATTAGTGCCATTCCACGATCCATGAGAGGCGTGTGAGTTTTCAAAATTTTAAATGCCGACAGACAGCAGACAATCTTAGGGCCTTTTGAGTCTCAAGGGCCAAGGCTCGATGCATCATTAGGGAGAGTAAGAAAAGGTTATGGCAAGCGTTCCTGGACTCCATCAATTGTTCCACTTCTTCTATAAAAGTATGGGAAGCCATCCGGAGGATTTCTGGTAAACAGAGCCATTTACCAATAGCAGCAATACTGAAACAGGGGTGCCTCCAAACAACCCCAGAGACATTGCTCAGGCACTGGCTGCCAATGCAAGCCAGGATCCGGCATTTCGTTGCTATCATGCGACTGTGGATAGGGAAAAGTTGGACTTCGGGTCCAACAGTTCCTTTCTCCATGTGGGAGCTCGAATCGACATTGACTGAGATTCTTGACTCTGCACCCGGTCATGACCAAATCTGGTACTGCTTCGACATTTGCCAGCAGCATCAAAGGCAATCCTACTCAAATGTTTTAATCTAATGTGGCAGACAGGCAACTTCCCCAACTAGTGGAGAAAGGCAATTCTGATCCCTCTCCTCAAACCAGGAAAAGAATGTTATCGGACTGTAGTTATCAGAGTAGTGCCTTAAAGAGCTGTGTAGGAAAGACCCTGGAGTGAATGGTTAACTGTCATCTGGTGTGGCTGTTAAAGACCAGGCAATTCCTTAGCCGTTCTCAGTGTGGATTTCGAAGATTTCTATCCACTGTTGACAATGTGTGTCTCCCAGAGGCAGGCAGCTATTCAGCAGGCTTTCCTCCATAAGCATCACTGTATCGGCATATTCTTCAATACAAGTAAGGCATACGATACTACTTGGATACACTGTATTTTTGTACAACTGAATCAGTGGGGTTTTCAAGGCCACCTCCCCATCTTCATACGGTCTTTCCTGTCTTGGCGGTCTTTTAGGTCCCGAGTTGGTGACACACTGTCTGATCAAATTGAACAGGAGAATGATGTTCCTCAGGGCAGTGCTTCAAGTGTTACTCTCTTTGCCATAGCCATCAACAGTATCATGTCTACAGTAAGGAGTCCTGTACAGTGCTCCTTATTTGTATACAATTTTGCTGTTTTCTGTTCCTCCTCCAGTGTTGCAATAGCAAGCTGTCAGTTGCAACTTACAGTGCAGTGGTTAGAGGAATGTGCTGCAAAGACGGGTTTTCAGTTTTCTGCAGATAAGTGTATGTGTGTTCATTTTAATCCTTCTCATTGTCTTTTTAATTTGCATGTCTTGAATATGGGGGATACTATCCTACATTTTAGAGACACAGTGTGGTTTGTGGGCCTCATTTTTGACTCCAGATTGTCGTGGTTACCACTCCTGTGATACCTGAAAGCCAGAACCCTGAAGGCACTGAACATCATAAAGTGCCTTAGCCACAGGTCTTGGGGAGTGGACAGGGTGCGTTTCCTTCAATTTTATCAGGCTTTTGTGCGTTCGCGGTCGGACTATGGTTTCACGGTGTATGGGTCATCGAGACCCTCTTAGTTGTGTGTCATTGATGCTGTCCATCAT
The DNA here is from genome assembly GCF_021461385.2 of Schistocerca piceifrons. Lineage (NCBI taxonomy): Eukaryota > Metazoa > Arthropoda > Insecta > Orthoptera > Acrididae > Schistocerca > Schistocerca piceifrons. Next base: position 168,820,030 of record NC_060149.1, read on the forward strand.
GAGGGGATTCAGCTGTTCACCGGTGCTAATCGGACCAGTCCCATGCCTAGCATGTGTGCTGAGGCAGAGAAAGCAGCACTTACCATCCGGCGCCAGCTCCTCATGGTGCATTAGGCGTGTAAGTTCCTTGTAGATCCAACTTCACCTGCACACCATACTGTTGCTCGTCCACCTCTAGAACGCCTTTCGTCCAACTGTCCACGAACCACAATGCCACTCAGGATTTGTGTGCAACATGTGCTGGAGTCACTTAGTGTGGAGTCCCCAAATCCAAGGTTTTAACTGCCTGTCACCCTGGTCACTGGAGAAGTCCAGAGTGGTTTTAGATTTGGTGTGATACAGGAGAGATAGCACTCCTGCTTCCATTTTTAATGTGATATTCTCTGATATTTTATCTGAGTACCACAACCATGTTGCTGTTTTCACGGATGGGTCTAAGCAAGGGCACTCTGTTGGTTGCTCTATCATTTTCCCAGATCATGTCTTCAAGGTCAGACTGCCTCCAGAATTTACCGTCTTCAACGCAGAATTATATGAAATCTTGTGAGCACCGGAACAGGTGAGATGTTCTCCCAGTGTTAGATTTCTCATCTGCTCAGAATCTGTGTGTGCCCTTTACTCTCTTTAACGTTTGTACCCAGCAGATACAGTAACGCAGAATATCCAGGATGCCTTCCTACACTACGATGACTGAGGAAGGAGGTGTCTTTCTGCTGGGTACCTGGTCACATTGGAGTTTCAGGGAATGAAAGGGTAGATTGAGCAGCCAAGGAGGCATGTCTTGATCCTATGGTATTTCGATGTGCTATCCCCCTGCATGCTATCACCTCGCTGCTGAGGTACAAAGTTGTGTGTCAATGGGAAGACGAGTGGCTGGCAGTGACCAATAAAAAGCTCCATGTCATCAAGCCCAGAACTCAGCCATGGAGCACTTCCTTCCAGCCATGTCGATGGGACGAGGTCATTCTTACTCATCTTTTCATAGGCCACAGCCCAATGACAGATGGATTGTTACACCGGCAAGAGGACCCTCCAATGTGTGGTTCTTGTGGCGTGCAGATCATAGTGCCCCACATTGTATTGGATTGCATTTTATTTGCTAACCAGCAGACTGCAGTGGATTGGTTGGTGGATCTGCCATCTATTTTGTGTAATGATGAAACGAATGTGGTTAGGGTTTTAAAGTTTTGTGAATTGTTCAACACTTTAACAAGATTTTAGGGAGATGTTCATAATGTGTCAAAGGTGGCTGGTTCACCCTAAATTTTTGTAAGTGGTCAGCCAGTCACATTTCCCTGTGCTTTTCTTTTAGTTCATCTGTGTTTTGCCTTTCTTTGTGTTTTAATTTCTTGATTAGCTCTCTTGCCTCCTAATTGATTTTAGTGCATGTGATACAGAGTGACTGTGTGGTCATTTTGAGTGCAGGCACGTACAACACTTTTAGTTCATCTCCACATTTGTTTGTTTTTATAAGTGTAAGGGCGCTGATGACCTCACCGTTGGGTTTTACCATTTTGTTTTACCATTATGCATCTCCCAACCAGATCAGGTCACATTCTCATTTTATGACTCTACTTCTGGATGCATCATGCTTGGATTGAGGAACAGATGACCTTGCCATTTAGTCCCTTAATCCCCCAACCCAATCAACCAACCATCTATCTTTCTGTGGCTTCCTGGATTTACACTTGAGCTGCACCTGTCCCATAACCAGCAGCATAAGTGTGTAGTTCTGTCTGGTCACTCTCAACAAAATGTTCCAGGACTAGTGAAGATGACAGCACCTCCTTAAAGATATGGACATATCTTTCCTCAAAAAACATCCCACTGCAGCAGTATTTGTAATGGCTGTGCCTTGCAATTTAAATCCTACACTGCCTCCTGTCACACTTATGTAACACCTTTTGCAGTGCAGTCCACTATGAGATATGCAGGAAGGTTGTCATTGAGGGTCTGGAAGGTACCAACAGGGATGGAGCCATCCCAACTCCAGTGCCTGGCCAGCTGCACTAGGTTTCTCAGTTGAGGATCCATGGCTTGTACAGCCCTATACAGGTGATCTCACAGGTTCTCTTTAAATCCAGGAAGTTTGATGGCTAGGGGAGTACGATAAACTCATTTTGGTGCTCTTCAAACCATGCATGTACATAGCAAGGAGTGTGACTTGTTGCATTGTGATGCTGGTAGAAGCCATTGTGCCAAGGAAAAACAAACTGCATAGAGGGGTGGGCATGGTCCCCAAGGATAGATGCATACTAGTGTCTAACCATTGTGCCTTCCAAAATGATGAGATTACTCGGGGAATGCCATGAAAACATAACTCAGACCATAAAGCTCTCCTGCAGCATGGACACTTCTGACAATTGTTGCAGGGTGTTCGATGTCAAACATTTCATACTTTACATGCCTACAGCCATTTTTCTGATGGAGCATAAAATGTGATTCATCTGGAAAGGCCACCCATCACCATTCAATGGACACCCAGTTGTGGTACTGGCATGCACTGTCATCTGTAGCCCATGGTGCACCACAGTTACCTCAGCAGCATTTTGGATAGTGCTATTTTGCCATGCACGGTATACCTTAACCACAGTGGCACATGAACAGTTTTACAAACTTAGCCTTTTGGAAATGCTTCCACCACTGACCCGAAAGCCAATGATCATGCTTTTTTGGACATCAGATACGTCACTCCATTTTCGCACAATAATGACAAGTGCACTGTTTTCTGTGTCCCCTCCCAGTGATCACATTAATGTGACTAGACCGTGTGTGTGAATTGTGTTTAGGATCAAAACATTCTGAAGGTGCTTCTCACATGATGAATGTGCTGAGAAGTTGGAAAATCTATTATATCTCTTACTTTTTCTGGATCAGGACTGACTCCATATTCAATGACTAGTTGCTTCAATGTTCTTGGATAACAAAGAGCCACTTTCTCGGATTCAGATGAATACCTGAATCGTGGACGCACTTCAGCACAGTTGTGAAGCAGCTTAGATGCTCTCCATGTATCTTTGAAGAAACAGTGTTATCCAGATAACAAGGACACGTCTTTCATTTAAGATATTGAAGGAGGTTGATCATCATGTGTTGAAAGATGGTTAGAGCATTGCACAGGCCAAATGGCAAAGCTTTATAGTCTTAGAGGCCAGAAGTGTTATGAAAGTAGCCTTTTTCCTAGTCAGCGGTGTCAGTCTCTATCTGCTAGTAGTCAGTCTGCAGGTGCATAGTGGAGAATACTTTGCTCCCTTCAGCCAGTCCAAAGTTTCATCAGTTTTTGGCAATGGGTATAAATCTTTTATGATGGTTTGGTTCAACCAGCAGTAATCAGCACAGACTTTTGACAGTTGAATGATGATGTCTTGCAGTATCTTCTCCACTGCTGTATTGTCTGTCATTCAGCTAGACTCTCCTCATATAATTTCAGGCTGATTGAGAGATGACCCCCAGTGTTGATATGGGTCACTTGGTGTGCCTTGTCTCCTTTCTGTGTTATAAGTTTCACAAAAGTTGATGTAGAATGGATGACATTCACCAACCTTCGTTAGTGAATCCAGGCTCTATTTGTGACTGGGTAATTGATTCCTCAGTGGATAATCAGTAGTGTGTAGTGGTAGCATCACATGATTCTCCATGGAAGACTGTGATATGACCCTTCTGAAGTGGTTCAGCTATCCATATGCACCTGCTGCTACACATTAATTGTGGCTGTTCATGGCAATTGAATATTCAGAGCTCTCCTCGCCCACTTGTGATGTCTACAAATGTACTAGCCTATAGAATGCTTTTGTGAGGCTGTGACTTTTTTTGCACATGACTGGAGCTTCACAGTTTAACAAAGCAGCCTTTTGGTAGTCAGTGTTTTAACTGAGTGTCAAGACTGTTGTCTAGAAGTTATCTCAGTGATGGTGGGAAAATCTCTCTTTATTGGTAGATAAATGTCCCTGGAGCTCCTGCCTTCCACTGTCTGTCTGCTCGAGATGCCTGCAAGAAGTCACATTCAGTGATAACATTATGTCTTCATTCTGTTTAAATGGCAAGTTTGAAGGACTGTTGTTTATAATTGATAGTTATCCTCTCAATACAGGCTGTTGTCAACCAGGGACATAATGAGCCTGGATCAGTTGGGGCAATGCCACAACTGTCGAACGACAACCCAGCATCAAACCAATGCAGACACAACCAGCTTCTCTGCCAAGTATAATGCCCCACAGAAGAATAGACATTTGTAAGTCTGAGGACAAGATGGTGGTCTATTTTCACTGTGGACACCCTGGACACATTGTACGCGACTGCAGAGAAATAAGTCTGTTACACCGCTAGATGTCAACCATCACCACAGTCCTATTTGCTCTAGTCGTTTGTAGACGATTATAGCCAACTTGTGGGGCGAAGGCCAGTGCAGTACTCTGGACAAAGTCAGAGGTACCAACCATTCATCTAGTCACCAAATTTAGGAAAACTTAGTCAGTCAACGACCAGTGGAGGTGAGTTCGCCACAGGCGAAAATCCTCCATGGATGGCATTTACCAAGATGATGGAATCTCATCCATGTCGTCATAGACGGCCAATCTCTCTGGCGCTAGTCAACTCGGGGACCACTTCTTCTGTGATGATGAAGTCTTATCATCACCAGCTAAAGACTAAGTTCTTTGGTATGACAGCAATCATGTTGAAGGTCAAAAATAGGAAATACTCCAACTGACAGGATTGTGTATTGCAGGTATAACTATCAATGACTGAACACAGTCCTTCGAGTTTGTTGTTCTGACAGATTGTAGTCGTAAGATTATGCTTGGAGGGGACTCCTTGCAGGCATCACAAGTAGATCTGGCCTGAGCTAGGAACAACGTCAGTGAGAGTTAGCCATTCTGTGTCATTTTTCGGATGCTTTCAAATCAGGAGTGGAAGAAGAGTGGAAGAAGACAGACCAAGGGGTCCATGGGAAATCAACAGTAGGGATCATCCACCAATTAGCCAGCACTCATATAAGGTGTCACCACCTGAATGACTGATAATACAGGAGGAAGTGGAGATGATCTACAGGTTGACATCATTGAGTCTTCAGAGTGTCCTTGTGAAGCAGGATGATGGCACATAGTGTTCCTACATCAGCTACTGAACAAAATCACAAGAAAGATTTCTACTCATGGCCACAACTTGGTGACGTACTAGACTGATTGAAAAGAGGTATGTATGTCTCGGCTATGGATATGCCGACAGGGGACTGGTAAATTAAGGTTGTTGAGGCTGACTGGAAAAAGAGTGCCTTCATAACTCCTGACAGTCTTATTGAGTTCAAGTTATGCTGTTGTGACTGCGTTATGGTTGATCCATGTTTGAGTGTATGATGGGACATCCTTTTCAACATCTTAAATGTCCAACTTCTCTTTGTTTTCTGGATAACAGTGTTGTTTTTCAAACACATTTGAAGAACATCTAAGCTGCATGACTACTGGGTGGAAATGTGTCCATATGGCAGGCCTCCAACTGAATCCCAATAAGTGTCTCTACACTGCCCAAGATCAGTCTTTGGTCATCTTGTGAATGGCAGTTGAGTCTGCCATGATCCAGAGAAAATACGAGCAGACACACATTTTCTGACTCTCGGCATATTTGTGATGTGTTTCTTCTTGTAATGTGCTCCTATATACCAGCCATGATTGATAAAGGCCTTCTTGGCATGACCCTTGCAAGAACTACTGAAGGAAGACATTATATATTCCCAGAACGAGATGCAAGAAGGGTCTTTCCTTGTTCTTAAGGAGGTGCTAACATCTCCAATCATAGTATTGTATGACAAGAATGCCTAGATAGACCTTCACACTGACACTAGGAATTATGGGATACTAGCGGTACTAGTGAAAATTCAGGAAGACACTGAAAAGATGTTAGTTTGTTCTTCCAGTGTACCCTCGTAGTCTGAGATGAACTGAGAAAGAGTGCCATGCAGTTGTTCAGGCCATCAATAAATTCAGGCTGCAATTATTTAGCAAACCAATTACTGTTGTGATGGACCACAATTCCCTCTGCTGGCTGACAAACCTGTAGGACCTGTTGGGTCAACCGGTGGGATGGGCACTGAGGCTTCAGGAATGTGACATCACTTCGGTATACAAAAGTAGACCCAAACACTAAGATGCTGACTGCCTTGCAAGCAATCTTTTGACAGAACACTGCTGTGTTGATAAAATCAGAGTCATCACTGCATTAAATGACATTTCTGTGACCACTGCCGAAAAGTGTAGAAGCCTTGGATGAGGAGGAACTGAACAAAAAGAATAATAAGTAATAAATTTAGCATTGTAGAAGAGAAACTACACTAAAGTGCCAAAGAAACTGATATAGTCATCTGTATTCAATTACGGAGATATGTAAACAGGTAGAATACGGCACTGCGGTCGGCAACGCCTGTGTAAGACAAGGGTCTGGCACAGTTGTTAGATTGGTTACTGTGGCCACAATGGCAGGTTATCAAGATTTGAGTTTGAATGTGGTGTTATAGTCAGCACACGAGCAATGGGGCACAGCATCTCCGAGGTAGTGATGAAGTGAGGATTTTCCTGTACGGCCATTTCACGAGTGTACCGTGAATGTCAGGAATCTGGTGAAACATCAAAGCTCTGATACTGCTGTGGCCAGATAAAGATCCTGCAAGAACGGGACCGGCAATGACTGAAGAGTCATTCAGCGTGACAGAAGTTTAACCCTTCTGCAAATTGCTGCAGATTTGAATGCTGGGCCATCAACAAGTGTCAGTGAACGAACCATTCAAGGAAACACTTCGATATGGGCTTTTGGAGCTGAAGGCCCACTCATGTACCCTTGATGACTGCACGATTATGCTTTACGCCTCACCTGCGCCCGTCAACACCAACATTTGATTGTTGATGATTGGAAACATGTTGCCTGATCAGATGAGTCTTGTTTCAAATTGTATTTAGCGGATGGACATGTACGGGTATGGAGACAACCTCATGAATCCATGGACCCTGCATGTCAGCAGGGGACTGCTCAAGATGGTGGAGGCTCTGTAATGGTGTGCGGTGTGTGCAGTTAGAGTGATGCGGGACCCCTGATAAGTCTAGATATGACTCTGACAGGTGACACGTACGTAAGCATCCTGTCTGGTCACCTGCATTCAGTCATGTCCATTGTGCATTTCAACGGACTTGGGCAATTGCAGCATGACAATGTGACACCCCACACATCCAGAATTGCTAGAGAGTGGCTCCAGGAACACTCTTCTGAGTTTAAACACTTCCGCTGGCCACCAAATTCCCCAGACATGAACATTATTGAGGATATCTGTGATGCCTTGAAACATGCTGCTCAGAAGAGATCTCCACCCCCTCGTAATCTTAAGGATTTATGGACAGCCCTGTAGGATTTGTGCTGTTGATTCTGTCCAGCAGTACTTTAGACGTTAGTCGAGTCCATGCCACATCATGTTGCAGTGTTTCTGCATGCTTGCGGGTGCCCTACACGATATTAGGCAGGTGTACCAGTTTCTTTGACTCTTCAGTGTATAAGCCAATGGGGCGGAATGGTTGCCCATAATCCCACATCATCTGTGGCAAGCTGTCTTCAAGTGTTTCCACAACTCTACAACATTTGGTCACCTCGGATTTGTGGAGACTCTAAACAGAATCAGATTATGTATCACTGGCTAGGTTTCTACTGATTTGTTAGACACCATGTGAGCCACTGTAAGGAATGCCAAAAAAAGGAATCACATGTTGCTATTGCTTCCAGAGCATCTTGTACCAATCCCACCTGCAGCAGCGCCATTCCATCAATTTGAAATCGACCTTTTTTCCCATTCCATGATGATTGTACTGCAAAATGAGAAAATGTGCTAAATTGCTGGTAACGTGAACTTGTGCAACAAGGGGTACGTAAAGTTGTTACCAATCGAAAGATTGGTTTAAACACCACAATGCTTGACTAGGCATGGTCCCATTGGAAGTGATATGCTCTGGCCAAGGGGGGAGAGCAGTCTTTGAACTGACTTGCCCAGCCCCTTATACGATATGGGGACCTACATGTTAACTTTCACACCAACAATCATTGTCAAAACTGGAGGAAGTGATAAGTGACATAAAAATCTGCGGATTGAAGCAGAGACCTTTGGATTTGTGTTCTGGCACTAGCCGCGGCAGTAGTGGCTGTAAACCTAACAGTACCTGAAAACAATTGCTTATATGACAAAATATCAAAAGAAATTGAGTCTGCTATACACCACTAAATATATCGATTTTTCAGCTTTCCAATGGTATGTAACATTTTATGCCATCTGTTAAGAGAGAAGGAGAAACACCAAGAAGCAGCTGTAGCTGCTCAGCCCATCTCACAGCCTGCAATGTAATAACGGACTTGAAACCTGCAGCCAAATGTACACGCCAGTGGGTTAAACAATTAAAAAGCAAAAGCATCATCAATGAACTCTTCAATTGTTTTACTATTTATACTTGCACTGCAGGACAGTAAATCTGTAAAGAGGCTAGCAATCATTTTTAGTGCATACTATTTTTGTATGTATCATGATTATGTGTTAAATTTTCCTTGTGATGCAATTCGGCATTGTCCTCATTGGATCAATATTATTGAGATATAAAAAATATAGCTGCAACGTAACACACATTGCAGCCTAAAGTACCTAAATCCCAAAATTCAGAATCAAATTATTTTTTTGATAGCAAATAAAGTCTCACGTGATTTTCTATCTTTTCGGTCCTATATGCATGCAACAAAAAGTTATGCATCACCTGCCAAATGAGTGTGCCTTTTGTGTAATAGTGAAGTGCTATTTTATAAGTAATGCATGTTCCAGCTCACTGAAAGCCAAATTCCAACAAACCACTTCTGTAATCTAACAGATACAAAAATCACTTTTCTTGAGGGAAGCACATTGTGTATCAACCTATGCAATATGGAGTAATATTTCCTCCTTGCACAACTTCATTCCTGTACTCTATGTGGCTTAATGGAATGAAACAAGTTACTGATGCGTAAAAACAATAGACCCTATGTACCACATGTGACAAAGATGTTAAAAATGACATTACTGAGAACATTTTCCCTTGACATTTCTCCTCTGCTGCCTCCAGAGGTGGTGATAGTGAGAACTTCATCTAAAATACAAAATCTAAACAGCCTGGTGCACAAAATGCAGCAGACCTGTTAATAGTAAAACATATGAAGTCCCCTTGACTTATGATCGGCTGTCCTACTCAACATTACTTGTGACTATATTGGTGGGGAAGGGCGTCAGACTTTAATCCATTATAAATTGCTCCACATGTGGGGATAGCCTTCGTCCCCACCCATGAGATTTGCATGTTGACTTTTCATCAGGGCGCTGATGACCATGATGTCAAGCACCCCCTCAACCCAAGTAACCACCACCATCATCACCACATGTGACTGTTGCAAAACCTGAATGTTATTTTTGCAAGCTAAAAGTAACAAAAAGTACTGCTTTCTACAATGAATCAAGAACAGTTTTCTCCTCTGTCAACACTATGACTAACTTATGAAAGATCATGGAATGTTAATTTTCATAAAATAATGGACAATTTTCCATATATTTTAACACGCGTATTCATATTTATGTATTTCATTTTTCAGTCAACTTTTCATTTACATTTTGTTTTACAGTATTGAGTTAGATAGTATTTAATTTCTTGTGTCAATAGTCTGTGTTTTAATTAATTAATTAATTTGTAATGTTTTTGTTTTGGATGGAAGAGGATTGTCTTGTAAAGAAGGTTATCTGATTACTTCAATGCAGGTTTTCACAAAAAAATGTTTCATTTCATTAAAACTCACCTTTGGTAATGTACAATATGTTTTATGTGATATGATATAGGGACTAATAGTTACTTCAAATATTGATATACACTAGAAATATTGGTAAGATTATTTTTCACGTTATGAGGCTGCTAAAGACAAAGTAGACTACCTTTGAAAAAGTTTTAATTTTGGTGGAGGAGGAGGAGGAGGAAGAGGAAAGGGGACTGCACTTCACATACTGATTGCACACTTTTACTTGGCCCCTGAGCAGAGGCTGTTGGGAGGAGAAGCTTGCAGTCGGCTCATAGCACATTGGCTGCTGTGACAAGCCCCCTCTCCTCCTCCCTGAGTAGACAGCTTATAGTTTATAAAAGAAATAAACATGTAATGGGTTAATGCATTGCAGAAATGACACCAAAGTTGATGATGAGTCACTAAAAGGACCAAGTACAGCCTCTTGCTCATTTTTGTTAGTAGTATTAACAGTCACTATGCACAACAGCACACACGGATCAACATAATATTCATACGGCTACTTATTGTTAAGGCACACAATACTATTATCTAGGTTAAGGTTGTCAACAAGCGTAAACATTCCAGAGCAGCATGAAGTCAGCTGACTTCCAACAATCACAGAGGGGCTAATTAGACATGTGTGGCCCAGTGACTGTAGTTGTGCCCCTGCTGTTGACTAGATTAATTTTCCACTTGCAACCTTCAGTACAATAGCCTATGAATCTCAGAATATAATCATCTCATTTGACAATTATAAGCAGAAAACAGCACTCCAGAATTGGCTAGTATCAGGACAGTTTAGGAAGATTCATAATTTTTCTGACAACTTGGCAACTGTTGACCACAAAGGATTTTTGTTGATGGCAACTTAATCTCCATAGACAGACACATTATTTGGTTATCTGTATTTTGGCATCTGGGCAATTGGATGAAACCTCAGTATGGTGGCAGGTAAGAATGCATTGTGTTGGCAAGGACCTCAACCAAAGTATAGCAATATCCATCGTACAGTTGTTGTCATCTGCAGTTGCCAGGTGCCTTCTAGAATCCAGAATAAAGTCCCAGGGACTTCAACAAGAACTAAAACTTTGCAATGAAAACACATTTGTTAAGTACACAAGTAAAGACAGAAATGAAGTGCCTGCCTTAGCAGTGCACACAAAAAGTATATGTTGTTGTTGTGGTCTTCAGTCCTGAGACTGGTTTGATGCAGCTCTCCATGCTACTCTATCCTGTGCAAGCTTTTTCATCTCCCAGTACCTACTGCAACCTACATCCTTCTGAATCTGCTTAGTGTATTCATCTCTTGGTCTCCCTCTACGATTTTTACCCTCCACGCTGCCCTCCAATACTAAATTGGTGATCCCTTGATGCCTCAGAACATGTCCTACCAACTGATCCCTTCTTCTGGTCAAGTTGTGCCACAAACTTCTCTTCTCCCCAATCCTATTCAATACTTCCTCATTAGTTATGTGATCTACCCATCTAATCTTCAGCATTCTTCTGTAGCACCACATTTCGAAAGCTTCTATTCTCTTCTTGTCCAAACTATTTATCGTCCATGTTTCACGTCCATACATGGCTACACTCCATACGAATACTTTCAGAAATGACTTCCTGACACTTAAATCAATACTGGATGTTAACAAATTCCTCTTCTTCAGAAACGCTTTCCTTGCCATTGCCAGCCTACATTTTATATCCTCTCTACTTCGACCATCATCAGTTATTTTGCTCCCCAAATAGCAAAACTCCTTTACTACTTTAAGTGCCTCATTTCCTAATCTAATTCCCTCAGCATCACCCGACTTAATTAGACTACATTCCATTATCCTTGTTTTGCTTTTGTTGATGTTCATCTTATATCCTCCTTTCAAGACACTGTCCATTCCATTCAACTGCTCTTCCAAGTCCTTTGCTGTCTCTGACAGAATTACAATGTCATCGGCGAACCTCAAAGTTTTTATTTCTTCTCCATGAATTTTAATACCTACTCCGAATTTTTCTTTTGTTTCCTTTACTGCTTGCTCAATATACAGATTGAACAGCATCGGGGAGAGGCTACAACCCTGTCTTACTCCCTTCCCAACCACTGCTTCCCTTTCATGTCCCTCGACTCTTATAACTACCATCTGGTTTCTGTACAAATTGTAAATAGCCTTTCGCTCCCTATATTTTACCCCTGCCACCTTTAGAATTTGAAAGGGAGTATTCCAGTCAACATTGTCAAAAGCTTTCTCTAAGTCTACAAATGCTAGAAACTTAGGTTTGCCTTTCCTTACTCTTCCTTCTAAGATAAGTCGTAAGGTCAGTATTGCCTCACGTGTTCCAATATTTCTACGGAATCCAAACTGATCTTCCCCAAGGTCGGTTTCTACCAGTTTTCCCATCCGTCTGTAAAGAATTCGTGTTAGTATTTTGCAGCTGTGACTTATTAAACTGATAGTTCGGTAATTTTCACATCTGTCAACACCTGCTTTCTTTGGGATTGGAATTATTATATTCTTCTTGAAGTCTGAGGGTATTTCGCCTGTTTCATACATCTTGCTCACCAGATGGTAGAGTTTTGTCAGGACTGGCTCTCCCACGGCCGTCAGTAGTTCCAATGGAATATTGTCTACTCCGGGGGCCTTGTTTCGACTCAGGTCTTTCAGTGCTCTGTCAAACTCTTCACGCAGTATCATATCTCCCATTTCATCTTCATCTACATCCTCTTCCATTTCCATAATATTGTCCTCAAGTACATCGCCCTTGTATAGACCCTCTATATACTCCTTCCACCTTTCTGCTTTCCCTTCTTTGCTTAGAACTGGGTTTCCATCTGAGCTCTTGATATTCATACAAGTCGTTCTCTTATCTCCAAAGGTCTCTTTAATTTTCCTGTAGGCGGTATCTATCTTACCCCTAGTGAGATAGGCCCCTACATCCTTACATTTGTCCTCTAGCCATCCCTGCTTAGCCATTTTGCACTTCCTGTCGATCTCATTTTTGAGACGTTTGTATTCCTTTTTGCCTGTTTCACTTACTGCATATATATATATATATATATATATAGTAAATTCCTGTATTTCATTCACAAGGAAGTATTTATTTATTACAATGTAGCCTATTACCTACAATTTAAACAAAGGCTGGATTCTTTCCTATTTAAATTATTATTATGACTAGTCACCCCCCCCCACCCCCACCCCACCCCTCCTCCTTTACATCAGCATCTAAAGATACAAAATGCACTTTTAAAGCTAGCACAACACTGCTTCCAATCACCATAACTTTTTCCACTATCAGTGAACACTAAACTTTTTATCATACATAACTATATGTACCCCTATTATTGTCCTACAACTTGTTTCTGTCTTATCTGTCACTAGTATATGCTATAGGTAATTCAAATAGTTTTTTTGTCTGCCACATTCCACAATGCACTCCAACACTACTCGGTCCACAGACCAAACCTGCCAGTTCTTTGGGTGTTGTGGAAGGTATTGTGGTGGAAATTGCCTCTTCCATTGTCTGCTGGCTCCATTGTTGCAAGGGAGCATCATTGTTGCCAGTGGGGCAGTGGGGTTTGCAGGTACATGTCAATACATGACTCACAGGTTCTAATTCTTTGGGTGATTAGACATGACTGTGGTTCCACTCAGGTTCTGTGGTTGTGATCACAATGTATCCACTGTTGGTTGTTCGTCTGCTGCAGCTGTTGATCTCGGCTGTCTTCACTGAATTGCACCTCATTCTACTAGTGGGGCACTACCCAAACTGTCCTTGAAATAGTGTTGGTGATATTTTCTAGGATCTGCCATTTTGTCTTGCAATGCAGTATCTTCTTGACATTGAGTGTTCTGCGCCAATTCAGTTTCTGATGATCGGTGTCAGCAACATCAGCATACAGCAGACATGTTCTATGTTCTGGCACACCTTCTTCACCACAGACACATTCAGAAGTTTTTCTTCTCCCATTTATGTGCCAGTAGATGGCATGTAGCCCATGACCTGTCTAGAAGACAAGTCTCTTGAAGTGTTCAGGTGCCTCATTTCCAGTCTTTGTTTTAGGGAGAAAATCATATGCGTCTCACTGTTTGAGCAACATCTCATCATTTGTGCCACAGGTAGATGTGTTTGTAAATTTGTGGCATACTTGTGATTTATATTCTTATTAAATTCATGATGATACTCTTATTTCAGCCAATACATCATGACTTTTCTTCATACCTGGAAATCTAGTGGAAGTATCCAAAGTATTGAATCTTCCTGGCAGATTAAAACTGTGTGCCGGACCAAGACTCGAACTCATTCTATCCAAAGTATTAGTTGCAACACCACATTTGACACAGTACCAAAAGCTCCTGCAACCAAAGAAGTATTCAACATTGTACCCTGTAAATTACCCGTGCTGGTGTTACGAGCTGATATCTGTGCACCAAAGAACTCGCATAGTATCCCATGGTCTCAGTTAGACTAGCATTATGATGGGGTCTTATTGTTAGCATTGGTAGTTTATAATTATTACTAGCTAGATTACTAATTTTGTTCGTCATGTTCCTGCATGTCTTGCTCATTTCTTCAATATGTACTTTATAATCTTGTTGCTCATCCAAGAAGGTGCCTAGATATATGGTGACTGACTTTTCTTTACGGGCCAGCTGCTTAATTTCATGATTGTGTCTCTCAAAAAGTTCCCTTTTAACAACATGTGCATGGTGTTTTCAGGTGCAACAGATACTTTAACTCCTTTGTACCACTGAAGTAACTGTTGGACTATGTTAGATCCAACTTTCAGGCTGCTTCTGGAGCTTCCCTTTACAAGGATCATCAGGTTGTTGGCATATACCACTACATGTATGACTGCTTTGTTATCCTGTAGCTTTCCTAACACTATATCAAGTACTAGATCCCAGAAGACAGGGCCACATACAGAACCCTGTGGGCAACATTTCAAAATTTCTTTTGCAAGGGTATATTCTGGACATGCAGAATCGCTTCTTTGTTTTGCCAATAGTTCTTCAAATTGTTGTATAATACTTGTGGACAGTCAGAATCCCTCAGGAGGTCAAAAGGTGGTGCCCACCATAAGTAATAAGTAATCAAAACCGCAGCAATGTCCACCATTATGGCTACAACATATTTATGCAGAGTGTTTTTTGCAAGGCGTGTTGCTTCATTTACAGTGTCTTTTATTAAATTCCCACTTCTGAATTCATACTGTTGGGAGATCATTCCATGAAAAAGTCCTTTTTCCTGTAGTCTACCACATATCAGCTTCTCCAGCACTTTCCCTAGGGTATAGAGAAGGCAAATCGGTCTGCAGGACTTTGGAGCTGAGGGATCTTTGTCTCCAGCCTGTCCCAAAATAATCTCATTTGCTTTCTTTCAAATATCTGGTATTCTTCATCGTGAAAAAACATACATTATATGACTGGCACCGATATCAACTAATATGCATATGAAGTGCATGTAAAACTTCAGCAGAAATGCCATCAGGACCAGATAATTTATACCTTCACAGTTTCAGGATTTATTTCCTCACCATCTCTTCTGAAAATGACAAACTATCCCATCTCCATCATATACTTCCCCACTTTTGTCCTACAGTTGAATGTGATCATCAAATTTGTCGTCTCCAGTGCCTTCTGGATACAGAGTTTCCATCAGTAATTGTGCAGATTGTTGCCAGTTTCCTGCTATGCTACCTTCTGCTGATTTCAGAATTGATAACATTGTCAAAGACTTTATCTTTTGACAGATGATTTTGTGTGGGTCAAGATGCAGTTTCTGTGCCATGAATCTGTTCCAGTTCTCCATTCTTGCCTGCTGCAGGTAGTCTTTAAATTGCAGATTAAGGCCCCTTTATTTGTTCAGTCTGTGAGCTCTTTCTTCCACAGTGCAGTCTCTCTGGTAGAATCTTCTAGCCCTTCTGACTTCTGTTCTCAGTGTTTGGAGACCCTTGTTCCTTGGTACTTATGAACTCCAATCCATTGATGTTATAACCAGCATTGCCCCTTTCATGTTCTTTTGTAATGCAGTGACAAATTCATGAGTTTTTGTATCCACAACATAACTTCCACCAGGCCCGGACAATGGAAAATGCTCCTTTAAATGGTTCCAATTGGCTTTTTTAATGTTATAATGTGTATTTAATGTGTTTAATGTATAATCATCTCTGAGCTCATTTCTACTGTAGTCGACTATAAAGATAATGTTGTGGTCACTCATGGTGTGACCTCTTTCAGCTTTCCATGTTGTGATTGTCCCGGCTGCATTTTCATTAACTGTTGTAATGTCTATATTTGACTGCACACCAGGCCTACATTCATATGTAGGTGGATTTCAACTTGCTTACCACTCCATATTTAATTCCATTATGGTTTCCTGTAGTATTATGTCTCTTTCATTCTGCACTGAACTTCACCATAAAGGTGATTTAGCATTCATGTCCATAGTATAGATTAGTGGCCTCCTTTGGCCAAAGTCACTAATGTCTTTAAATTGTTCTAAATAACGATCTATAACATCAGTGGACTGGAAATACATTGACATAAAAATAAAACTTCTCATGACTACCAGAACCTCCACGCAAGTCACGTGTTCATTATAGTATTGCACTATTTTTATAGCTGAGATCTTCTTCTTCTCAGCACCTTCTCGTTGGAGTGAGGCATGCTTTGCCCATATGATGTCCTCATACCACTGAAGTCTCTGTCCTTGCATCTTCTCATTGATTGGATCACTCCAGTTAGTTGTTGGATCATTGTATTGTTGATGTGGTCTAGCGGAGAAATGACTAATGATTTGCTCATTATCTCCATTTCCATGACATGTAGTGAGTCTGAATACATCTAGGTATGGGGTGACTCACTGTTCTATATAATCCAACTGGCCTAACCATTGTGTGATGTATCTCTGATTTTGGATGGATAGCATTATAATGACCCCACAACTAACTGGAGTGCTCCAGTCAGTAAGAAGATGCGAGGATGGAGACTTCAATGGTATGAGGACATCATATGGACAAAGCATAACCCACTCCAATGGGAAGGTGCTGAGAAGAAGAAGATCTCAGCTATAAAAACACCACTGATGCCTCTGTATCGCATTCAGGTTGCTTGGATTCTTCCTCACACACCGTCATTCACATATCTGTCACTCTGTAGTAGAAAACCTCGATGGTCTTATTAAATATGACAATGGCTGTCATCAGTTTTGGACCGTATGTGATGGCTTGAGATGCAACTGGCAGTCCAGAGGTTTTTCTACCTTTTGTGTGGTTCCTGTAAGCACAGAGTGTCGAACTTCATTTCCTCAACTACTTTGTGAATTTCGTGTATGACATCCTGACTTCTCATACAATTTTAGGAAGTTCCTGAACCTTCTAGAAATTACAAGTATTATATGATAAATAATTAGAGGTTGTGAAAATCGAACCTGTGTCTCGCATGTCACCAGCTAGTGATCATAACTGCATCACTATGGCAGATGACATATATCATTCAAAAGTATTAATAAAAATTAGTTTTGTAAACTGAATGTGCATTATTCAAACATCAGATGCCTCTAGTGAGATATTCTTCAATATATACTTTATTTAAACTTAAATTCTCACAGAGAAACTATCTAGAAATCCTGAAGTTACAAACGTGATAAGACACAATACCCTAGATGGGACAAAGTTTCTAGAAACGGACATAATTACACATACTTTATGGAAAAAGAGACCTGAATTATTTATTGCTTTTCAGAATTACTTCTCAATAAGTTTATCATGGTTTTACTCAGGTTGTGCAGATTCTTCAACATGCAAATCTCAGTAATGTATGCAGCAGAGTTTGTGTGGTGTCAGTAGCTTAATTTCGAGTTCCATTATGAGATGAAATATGGAGAAACTAACTATAGATATTCTCCTATGTCCCTCTTGATTTTGTAACTATGTTCTAGGAAGTCAATGAGCAGCATGTTGACAGACAGCATCATTCTGTTGCAGGACAATGCGTCCCGACATGTTGCCAAGGCTGTTTCGACTATGCTGCAGATGTTTCATTGGGAAACCTTACACATCTTGTGTGCAGTCCCAATCTCTCCTCAGATGATTTCCATGTTTTTGGAGCCCTAAAGAAACACATCCATGGGCGTCGCTTTGTGTTGGATAAAGAAGTGTACTCCTGGGTAAAATCAGAGTTCCATCGACAATCACAACATTTTTCCGAGAAGGAATTGACCATCTTGTCTTACAGTGAAATAAATGTATTAACAGTTATGGCAATTACTTTTGAAATAATAAACAGTTTACTTAGTTTTTCGTCTGTCTTGTTTTCATTTGACTAAGCCCTAATATTATACACAAAATGTAAGCTTGGAAGGGCCTTCTTAAGTTTGGAAGGGCCTTCTGTAGCACACCTTCCTTAGACTCTGTTT
This sequence comes from Schistocerca piceifrons, assembly GCF_021461385.2. Lineage (NCBI taxonomy): Eukaryota > Metazoa > Arthropoda > Insecta > Orthoptera > Acrididae > Schistocerca > Schistocerca piceifrons. The sequence continues at coordinate 168,838,252 of NC_060149.1, forward strand.
CTTCTCAGTTACTGAACACACTTTTGGAATAATTAAACAAATGTTACAAATTTTGTATCTCATCTTTGGACTTCGCGATGTGCTATCCGATGTTCTGAATTTGTAAAGATATCATGTGCTTATGTACCGATCAAACAGTAGTTTTTCAGGCAACATCATTCACATACAAAATGTGTTTTTACTGTTTTTCCACTGAATCTTGTTCTGTCATTTGAAAAGGTCACTGATTTAGGCAGTTTGCCACTGCTGAGATTTAAGTATCGATCAAATAGTTCCCATTTGAGGGTGTTGCTACGGCATATATGCAACATAGCGTGACTCTGATGTGGGAATGTAAGTACCAACATATAGGCAAGAGATTAGTGTACATTTGGGTCTCTCCAACGTGCGTGCGATAAATGCAGAAACGTGAACTATGACAATGTTATTTGTTGTGTCCCAGGTACAAACTACCGAATGGAAAGTTGGAATTAATTACAACTTAGAAAATTTATTCTGAAAACAAGGTGGATCATAAATCGGCATAATCGCTTGTGTCCAGATCAGTAGCCAAAGTTCATCTCCTGTAAACACTATCACAGTAACAGCATCATGACTGAGAGGAGACCTGCTCCATTCTCCAGGAGGTCCATCAGCAGACTCCCCTTCCGGGCTGGGACGATGCAACTTAATCGCATGGGTCTGCATCCTGATTGGTGCCGTTGACTCCTGCGGTATGACTGCTGCATCTCTTGTGACACCACCACTGTGAGCACTTTGAAGTATGCCGTGCTGCTGCCACTGGAGCATTAGCCTATGGTGCTCGAGAAGGCGGTGGCCACGTCTTACGTGCAGCAACCTTGCTGTATGAAAGCACAGCACAACACCCCTCTTCCCCAAATATTTTTGGCACCGTACGATAAGGGCATCCATGGATGCAGCGGGAGTAAGGAGCCATCCAAAGACGAAATTCAGGGTGTCCGCCAGCAGGAATGACGATATCAGTGGTGGGACCCTTGGAAACATCACTCCATATATGATCACTGAGGTGACTCTCTCTATCTGAGAATAGTTTCATTGGGTAGGCGTGAGGACCTTAGATGCGAATGCAATGGGGCATTCTACACCATCAACTTGGTAAGACAAGACTGCACCAATGCCACAAGAACTTGCATCAGTTGCCATAAAAACGTGTCTTGTCCAACCATACTGACCCTTACTGAAGACATTAAAACTGAAACAGTTGCATATGCTCACTGATAACTGCAAACTGTTTAGAAGCATCATCCAGAGGCAGCTGAAGGAATGCTTTGGTGAGATCAACTTTGGAAAAATACTTTCCTCCATTCAGGTGGTCTATCAATTCTTCAGGTTGAGGGAGTGGATATGAATCAACAACTGGCTCTGGATTAACCATGGCCTTGAAGTCAGCACAAATCCGTAACTTTCCAGTCCGTTTCTCTATCACCGCCACTGGTGATGCCCACTGAGATGCTGAAATAGGCTGAATGACATCGAGTGATATGGGTTTCTAACCCCCTTAGCTTTACCAAGTCCCTCTTGAAAAATGTCAGAATATTTGTCTCAAAATTTTGCAATTTGGTTCCGAAATTGCTGTGAGGGTACATGAGAAGCTACTCGAAGCACATTGTCCACAGGAGGAAAACCAAACTGTTTGAATGTGTCAATGCCTAAAATGTTAGGTGACTCAAAAGATTCCAACACTATAAAACAAACCATGTGCGTCTGACTTTCGTAGTGCACAGACAAACCACAGATACCTAAGACTGGGATTGATGCACGATTGTATGCAGACAAAACTTTGGTACAGGGAGACAACTAAGGGGAACCGAGGAGCTGATATGTATGCTGGTTTAACAAGGTGGCAGTAGCTCTCATATCCAATTTCAATTCCACCAGTAACCCTTTATAAAAAAAATTGTTTGCACTGTGACTAGACTGTAGAGAAACTGACATAAGTTATGATGGAAGTTTGTTCTGAAAGTCACTGTGATGTACCCGTCGACGTTATGCTCCAGACTTGATGTGTAAAAGGCTGTTATGTTGCTGTCCACACTCAGAGTTTACCACATTAACTGCAAAACTGCTGGCCTGATTTGAACCATTGCTACCTGATATTGACACAAATTCACAATTCAAAGCATTGTCTGGCAAATGACTGTCGGAGTCTACACAACCACAACCAAGTGGGTCAGAAGCAGTGGGTTGGAGTGCAGGACCTGCAACATCACCTGTGGTGGAAGATATGAGCTCTGCTACTAATCCCGGTGTAACTGCTGACTGATGTCTGGTGGCTTGTTACACAACAGGGATACACTGAGCAACCGAATCCGACTATGGAAGTTCCAGCCCAATTTCCAACAATGCATAGACGTAGTTAGGGTGGAAAACACTGAATTCACTGGAGCACTACTGGAAGAGACAATACTAATGCCCATATGCTGCTGTGTGCGGTTAGGCTTACTGGAGTGATAAACAATTGGAACATGAACCCATTGTACACACATAAAACATGTATCATTATGGAATCGACAGTCCTTTCTTTTATGTTGGGCACCACACTGCATTCAAGATTTATTATTTACAGGAAAACCCAGACACAATATGAACTTCTTTACACGAGATGCAGCAGGCGTGCATATCACAACACCAGCGCAGAGTGTTTATTGCACTGACACTTGCTTTGTGTGTGCTAGAACCAAACATTGTACTATCATGCTACACATGACACACAAATTCTGAAGACATGTCTTGTTACACATTGAAACTAACTTCATGAGTGTCATAATTTTTAGCACGTCCTGGAGGGAAGGATTTTGGTGCTGTGCAAGTTACTGTATTGTGGCTTCCCACCATGATTCATTACAGACAGTGGCAGTATGGCTGCAGGATTCCATGGCCTACTGTGGCACATTATGCAATTGCTTATGCTAGCAATGACTCCATGTTCTGGCATTTATGGCTGGCTGCAGCCATGTGTGTGACAGTACATCTTGCATCCCTCATGTTGGCTTGGCCAGCAGTAGTGGCAGATGGTGTAATGGCTGTGGCCCACTGACTCACATTGACACCAGCATTCTGCTTTGATGGACTTGTGGCTCTGTACACTGCAACCTCAGGGTGGGCTGCCATGAAGTAGAGTTGAACTGTGTGCCTGGAACAGCATTCTTAATGATACCCCAAGTGTCGCAGCCCCCATGGTGGTAGAACTTTAATACTAACACAAGTGACTTTAGTATTAAGTTGCTAGGTATTTATATGTTTTAAAGCTGCGCTTTGCTATACCTTGTGGCACGTGTACTAAACACGTCCATGGCTGCCAGTGTGGAAGGGCTTCTGTCTTCTTCTGCTTAAACACTGCTGTATCAGCTCTTCCCCCACCTCACCAGGTTGTCTCAGCTCACAGTGTTGCAATGGTTGTATTATATTTTGTAAGGCGTAACATCCGTCCTTGCCTGTAGCTGGTAGTGCTGCCAGTCACTTCCTACGTTGCGCGTTCTGGCCAAATATGGTCAGTGCACTATAGTGCTAAGGCTTTTAAATTTTTGTTTAGTTATTATTTATTTATTTATTTGTATAGTTCTTAAGAACTGTTGTCTTATGGTTTTATAATGGATCATACATGGAAATATATTAATGTAAGTTTGACATTTTGTTAATGATACAAACTTACTTCTAAGAAGTAAACTGCAAAAATACTGAAAACTTATTAAATAAAGAAAGAGGAAATGTGCAATTGAAATTTTAGATTTAAGAGGAAAGTAAAAGATGATAGAAAAGAAGATAGTGAGAGTAATTGAAGATCCCACCATCTGTGTTGAAATTTTAGATTTAAGAAGAAAGTAAAAGATGTCAGGAAAGTAGACAGTGATAGTAACTATAGTAACTAAAGATCCCACCATCTGTGATATCCGTGGATGGAGACCTTGGGCAAGACTTCAAGTCTAACATCCCTGATGAGCAACCCTGCTTAACTTATGTTAGTGTTGTTAGCAGGTGATTTGTGCAGGTCCAGTTGTTTGGGGTTGTGCCATGCATCTGTCTTTTGTTGGCCTATGTTATCATTTTCCATGTCTTACATGACATTCTTTGGAAATGTCCCATCGTAATTTAGCCTATCTTAGCTATATGCTAGTTTTATGTGATTCTGGTGAGCATTAGAGCCCATAACAACTTAATGTACCTCCATTCTATATTAATACTTCATTATTTGTTTGTTTGTGCATTTGTGAGTAGTACTATTTGCATTTAGGTTACAGTTTGTCTGTCATTTACCATTCTTCTTCCTGAGTGGTATCATTTTCATGTTGTCTGTTACGAATTCGAGTTGTCCTGCGTGGCATTTGCTGTCTGTACTTATTCTGTAAGTGTGCCAGTATTGCGTCAGCTATGTGGCTCAGCTCAGCTCATATGTCACCATATGCATGCTGTAATTGTCTTCCATGGGCATACTGTCTTCACTATAAGGTGGTGTGTTTGAGGGAGTTTTTTTCTCCAATGTGCACTTGTCCTCTTTGTGGAGGTGCGCAGGATGCTTATGGGAAATAAACAGTACCACAACTGAGGTTGGCATCCTTCATTCTCAACCATTTCTTAATATTAGGAAAGGAACTGTACACTCTTTGGCCCTTCTTGCCAATCAGTTGGTTCTACTGAGAAATTCATCAATGGAGTAGGAGGAGTTGGCCACCAACAAATCCTTTAGGCTTCTCTTAAAATGAATTTCATTGGTTGTTAAGGTTTTTATGGCTGCTGGGAAGTTATTGAAAATGCAGCAAGTTATTGAAATTGCAGCACTCAGTATAGTTCTGGGAATATACCCAGCAGTCATCACCATCTGCTACTACACTGCATCAAACTGCCTCAAGATGGGCAGAGTGGACAAAGTAAGTGTGATAACAAAACAACATATATATATATACAGGGTGTTACAGAGAGGTACGGCCAAACTTTCAGTAAACATTCCTCACACACAAATAAAGAAAAGATGTTATGTGGACATGTGCCTGAAAACGCTTAATTTCCATGTTAGAGCTCATTTTAGTTTCGTCAGTATGTACTGTACTTCCTCGATTCACCGCCAGTTGGCCCAATTGAAGGAAGGCTATGTTGACTTCGGTGCTTGTGTTGACATGCGACTCATTGCTCTACAGTACTAGCATCAAGCACATCAGTACGTAGCATCAACAGGTTAGTGTTCATCACGAACATGGTTTTGCAGTCAGTGCAATGTTTACAAATGCGGAGTTGGCAGATGCCCATTTGATGTATGGATTAGCACGGGGCAATAGCCGTGGCGCGGTACGTTTGTATCGAGACAGATTTCCAGAATGAAGGTGTCCCGACAGAAAGACGTTCGAACCAATTGATCGGTGTCTTAGCGAGCACGGAACATTCCAGCGTATGACTCGCGACTGGGGAAGACCTAGAACGACGAGGACACCTGCAATGGACGAGGCAATTCTTCGTGCAGTTGACGATAACTCTAATGTCAGCGCCAGAGAAGTTGCTGCTGCACACGGTAACGTTGACCACGTCACTGTATGGAGAGTGCTACGGGAGAACCAGTTGTTTCCGTACCGTGTACAGCATGTGCAGGCACTATCAGCAGCTGATTGGCCTCCACGCGTACACTTCTGCGAATGGTTCATCCAACAATGTGTCAATCCTCATTTCAGTGCAAATGTTCTCTTTACGCATTAGGCTTCATTCCAACGTGATCAAATTGTAAATTTTCACAATCAATATGTGTGGGCTGACGAGAATCGGCACGCAATTGTGCAATCACGTCATCAACACAGATTTTCTGTGAACGTTTGGGCAGGCATTGTTGGTGATGTCTTGATTGGGCTCCATGTTCTTCCACCTACGCTCAATGGAGCACATTATCATGATTTCATATGGGATACTCTACCTGTGCTGCTAGAACACGTGCCTTTACAAGTACGACACAACATGTGGTTCATGCACGATGGAGTTCCTGCACATTTCAGTCAAAGTGTTCGTACGCTTCTCAACAACAGATTCGGTGACCAATGGATTGGTAGAGGCGGTCCAATTCCATGGCCTCCACGCTCTCCTGACCTCAACCCTCTTGACTTTCACTTATGGGGGCATTTGAAAGCTCTTGTCTACGCAACCCCGGTACCAAATGTAGAGACTCTTCGTGCTCGTATTGTGGACGGCTGTGACACAATACGCCATTCTCCAGGGCTGCCTCAGCGCATCAGGGATTCCATGCGACGGAGGGTGGATGCATGTATCCTCGCTAACGGAGGACATTTTGAACATTTCCCCAAGTGTTTGAAGTCACGCTGGTACGTTCTGTTGCTGTGTGTTTCCATTCCATGATTAACGTGATTTGAAGAGAAGTAATAAAATGAGCTCTAACATGGAAAGTAAGCATTTCCGGACACATGTCCACATAACATATTTTCTTTCTTTCTTTGTGAGGAATGTTTCCTGAAAGTTTGGCCGTACCTTTTTGTAACACCCTGTATATAAACTTCTGCACAGTGTGTTCATTGTAAATAAGTATTTAATAGTTGTATTACATGTTTATTACCTTATAAATAAATAAAAACTTTTTTATTTTAAATTCAATGCATTAGTATTTGTAAAATTATTCTTTCTTATAGCGTTCATTAAAAATGACGACCATGCCACTTGGGACCTGTGGAATGGTACATTAGCTTATTTGTCTGAGTTGTAAATATTTGTCATGTATTGTTTTTCTGACATGTTCTACATCCTGGAGGACCTCCTCATTGCGGATCAATTGGAATGAAAGTAAATCTAATCTAATCTAAAATGTGGTACCAAAAGCCCCTGACAGAAATAAGAGTACACTCCTATGCCTGCACTTTACCAAAATGCCTTTAGTAGTAAGGCAGAATTTGTATACTCAGGTGCTAGTTGCAAACTGTACAATCAACTAAAATAGAGCACAATGGTATACTTTTAAGTATTGCGGTGGTAGCGTGTATTCTGTGACTTTGGAGTTAAAATTATGGCATTCACAGATAATCACAGTCACTCTCAACAGCTAGCATATTATGTACACCTTAACCTGTTACCTGAAAAATGACACAATTTGTATAATATGCCACATGGATTTAAGTAATTCAAGAAAGGGCACAGTTCACAAAAAAATCTGGAATTATTGCTTTAAAATTGAAACATATATTCAGAGTGAAATGTTAATGCATTTGATCATCATCATGTCTCAGCCCCAAATGTGCAGACTCCAGAAATAAATCCCACTAGCCCACAAAGTGTGCATGAATGCTTTCTCTTCTGGTTGGCTGAGATCTGTGATAGCCTATCAGCTATCCGACGTCTTTTGTTTTCACAAATCACATTATCAATATCTCTTTCATCATCATCATTTATTGCCTTATCGGGCCTTTAAGGCCTACAGCAAGAAGAACAAAAGGAAAAGTAAAGACAAAAAGACTTACAAAAGTACTCTATACAGTAGTAAAAGTTACATATGTACATTACAGCTTAAAAGAAAAACGAAAAAATAAACAGGGCATTCAATCAAAGGTTTAAAAGGCAAGAGGGATACATTACAGAAACAAAAAAACAAAAAAAAACACACACGCAGTGTCTGTCAATTACACGAGAGGAGGGAGCTGTTGCAGATGGCAGTCCATCTCATCCGGTCGTTGGCGTCCTCCTCCACGGCTGCTGGTTCCACTTCTTTTAGGATCGTTGTTATCCTATCCTTCCATCGAGTTCTTGGGCGTCCTCTAGGGCGTTTTCCTGTGGGTTGAGAGTGGAGGACTCTGTTTGGAAGGGATCCGTCTGCCCGTAGGATGTGGCCAAACCATTGGAGTCTCTTCTGCGCCAATATTCGTCCAATGTGTGGCTTTCCATACCGCTGGTATAAATCTTCTTTTTTTCTTCGTTCCCATTTACCTTCCATGGCATTGTAGATGGGTCCATATATCTTCCGAAGTACCTTCCTTTCAAATGCAATCAATATCTCTTTAGAGAAAATTATTAAATAAACAATTTCAGAAAACCTGTAAATAGTAAAATAATCCTTTCTTTACATAACTGAACAGTTGGAGTGTGTTTTACATTTTCCTAGTGCCATAAACTGGTGAATTACATACCACAAATTTCCCCAATGTATATGAATCACACAACCAATTCTGATACATGTTCCCATGCTACTTTATACTTAGTTAAAGTCAATACAAATATTCCCGTCACATTCCTTCAATCACTTAAATAATCAAACACATGAAATTATCTATACTTAAATGAAAACATACAATCAGCAGAAGATATAATTGTTTATGAAAAATAAAGTGTTTTACAAGTATTGTTTTTCCAATGTTACTGAAAAGCTAAATATATGCTGGTATCTAGTCATTAATATATGTAAATATGCAGTTTTGTTCCATTCAGTATTTGGAAAATGCTGCATCAGTATAATAAAAGCATGCTTGATATTTTGTCACCTGTATAATAGTGACACCTCTTGGCCGGAGCCACAACAACTATCATGCAGCTGGTTCATATGAAAGAACTTCTGTCATGGGAGAGCCGTGGCTCACCACCTGCATGGAGCTACTAGCTATTGTAAGATTTCTGTAGGAGTTATGTATAGCACTACACCACATAGTGTAGTTGTTGGATTTCTTTGTGGTATGCCTCTGAGTAGTATGTATAATGTTTTATATGGAACTATTTGTAGTGTTTATTTTGTTAAGCAATAAATGTTTGGATAAAGATGATCTGCATTTAAATAAGTTAGGATCCAAAATTTTTAGTAAAATGTACAATTCTTAAAAATAGGGGAAATGTATAAGAAATGGCAGGGATGAGAAACGGTGTTAGGTAATGAAAATGACAAGACCAAAATGGTACTCAAGAAAGGGTATACTTGAGACCATAAATAGAACAGAATGTCCCTACATAATGCACTTGAATATAAATGGTCTAAAGTGCTGACTTTTTGAACCAAAGTGTTAATGGCTGAATTACAAATTATTCTGTCTGAATGTAGAAATATCAAAGTTATTTGCCTCAATGAACGTTGGTTTACATCTGACAACATTAAAATTCTTAATAAAATTGAAAATTTCAAACTAGCCAATAGCTTTTGTAAATGAGAGAAATCACATCGGGGCTCTAGCATACTTAATCATTCTGATATAAAATATGAAATAAGAACTGATTTTAATAAACTGAATGAAGAGTGTGTATGGTATTTGAAAGCTGCTGTATCAAGTTAAGGGCCTAGTAGTTTCTATTTATAGAGTACCAGAGAAAGTTACAATTGAAGCTTTTCCAGTGAAATTTCATTGCCTGCTTGAAAAACTCAGTAAAGAAAAAAGGAAAGAGATAGTAATAGCTGCAAACTTCAGTATCAATACCATAGTTGAAAGCAATGATGTGTCCAAATTCACTGACGTAATAAGAAACTTTGACTTCAAAATAAACTTCATGCAGCCCACTAGAGTAAATGTACAGTCAGCTTCCTGTATTGATAATATTCTAAAAAACTATTTATTTGAAGATGTTTATAAATTTTGCACAGATTTAGGAATCTATGACCATTCTGCATTATTCCTTGAACTACCAAAAATTAAGAAAGTAATTTTGTGTAACAAAAGCCATATGAAAAGGAACCTCAATGAAAAAAATTCAATTACATTTAGAAATAAATTAAGAGAGGTTGAGTGGCCTTACAACAGCTTTATTTCAAGTAATAGTAGCTTTAACAATTTTTAAGTAGCTTTCTTGAAATATTTAATGAAACTTTTCCACTTAGAACCACATGCAACAAAATGACTAATAAACGCAAATGGATAACCAAGGGTATAAAAAATTCTAGTGCCAGGAAGAGGACACTCCACAATGAAGTGAAATATAATAAAAACAGACGTTTTACTGAGTATGTTTATCATTATAAAGCTATATTTAAGAAAGTCGTGAAGGCAGCCAAACAAATGATAAACAAGAAATTCATTGTACAACATAAAAGTAAAGCGAAAACAGTGTGGTCCGTCGTCAAATGGCAGCAATCAATGCTGATTGCTCAGGTCATGTAGCACCCCGTTTTTAATTCAGAGGTTATTTGGAGTGACCTGCTTGAGAGCAGTAACGATGGAAAATGCTATAACCAGCCTCTGGAATATGGGGCTCTTCAGCCAGCTAAGTTTGTAGTAAATAATCCACTGCAGTTCAAAAGGAACAATGATGTACATAATTAAAATACCACAAGAGAAAAGACATTTGTTACTCCACATTAAGGTCATCTTTAGCACATAAAAGGGGGCACAATGTTGCAAGTAAGATTTTTGATCACTTACCCAGTGATATAAAATATCTAACATCAGGAAAGTAAAATTTGAAAATAAACTGAAAAAGTTTCTCCTTGACAACTCCTTCTATGCCACAGAAAAATTTCTTTTATTGTAATGTGTAAAAGGTGGTTGATAGGAACTACTAACACAAATCTGTATATTTTGGGGGAAAAAAAACACTCGATGTTCAGCCTATAGCCATGTGTACAAATTATTTTGGAATGTGAATGTAAAATGAATCGGTCCACAATGTTATGATTTATTGTACAAAATGAGCAAAACTAACAAAAATAAGCATGCAACATCAAGAGCCACTTGCTCTACTAAAATCTGCACATTCTGAATCTCTCACATAGCTAACATTGTCTCCACACAGTGAACGTTTGAAACAATTAAGAGATATGAAAGCTGCAGTGGAATGAAAGAAGACGGAAGCAAAAGATTTGTTTTTGAAAAAGAAAAAGAGAAAATTGCATGAAATTCTTCCAGTCATTCATTGTCTGATGCAAATTTGATTGAGTGCAATGTTTCAGATATGCAATCTAAAGAAGAAGAAGATGATGAATGCTTATTCTGCAGTGGTTGATATTAAGTGTTTTCTCTGACTCTCTCATATTACATCATCATGTGTGTTTCAATTCAAATTTACTTGCTTGAGCTATCTTCAAACTGACTTGTATTAAGTGTTAAGTAGCAGAAATTCAGCAAATAAAATGTAAAGTATAATGCTTTCATGTGGATTTCCATTAGCAAACATACAGTTGTATCAAATGTTGTAACATAAAGTGGAGTAATGTAAGACAAGGGAAGTTTCACATCAGAGATGAGGCTAGTATGAGGTCCACCCACCATTGGCATCAAGTACCTGCCTCATCTGACAAGACATGGAGGCAGTCAGCCTCTGGAAATATGTCTCATTGTCCATGAGCCTCATCCATTTGTCAAACACTAGGTCCAGAGGCCAGTGCAAGTTCACATGAAGTTTCATTTTGGCCCACAAATTGTCAATGGAATTCAATTCCAGCTGGTCTTGCTGGAACTGGATCACATCACTGGGACAGTGCACTGAAACCCTCATACTGGACAACTTCCAGGATGCTGTCTCTCATGACATGCATATGCTGAGACATCCTGGCAGTAAATGACTGTTTGTTATATACCTGTTTATGGCACAGTGTGTTATCATGTTTTGCATACCTCAGTTATGTCTGTGTTAGGCGTGCACCACATCAACAAAAAATACCTTGTAAAGAGGAAAATATGATATTGAGGGGACGTGAACATTAATGTGGAACTCCAGAGCTTCAAACGTTGCCATGTGGCTACCACGTAACTACACAGATCTGCTTTTATTTTTATATTTGAGAAAGAAAGACCTTGGCATTTCAAACAGATAAAAATAAGTATTATAGTGTGTATATAAAACAATATATGGTAATTATAAACAGTCACAGAAAATCAAAAAGATCTATAAGTGAAATTATTGTAATAAGAAGGGAAGAAATAAACTCCTAAAAGTGTGTTACATGAGGCACTGCCACCAGTACCAGTGTGTGTTTTATTCCCACTGTTGTGTGCTGTACGTAACCGAAGATACCCAAACTTATCAAGACATGTGAACAGTGCAGTTTTGTCAGCTCTACATGTTTGTAATCCTGTTACACATTGTGATCCCAGCATTACAGTACCATAGCATGCTGCTCAAGGATACAAAATGAAAAAGTGGTGTATTATGTGGTAATTCCTTTTTGGCAGCAAAGGGAATGTTGCTGTTCCTGAAAATTGGCTTTTTGGGTAAATTAGGCTTTCTAATTCTGTATCTACATCTTCACAGATACTCTGCAAGCCACCATAGGGTGTGTGGTAGAGGGTACCCTGTGCCACTACTAGTCACTTCCTTCCCTGTTCCACTCACAAATAGAGCAAAGGAAAAACGACGTTCTATATGTCTCCACATGAGCCCTAATTTCTCATATCTTATCTTTGTGGTCATTATACACTATGTATGTTGGCAGCAGTAGAATCATTTGGCAATCAGCTTCAGATGCCAGTTCTCTAAATTTATCAATATTATTCCTCAAAATGAACATCACCTTGTCTCCAGGGATTCTCATTTGAGTTCCTGAAGCATCTCTGTAACACTTACAAGTTGTTCAAACCTACTAGTAACAAATATAGCAGCCCACCTCTGAATTGCTTTGATTCTTCCATCAATCCAGTCTGGTATGGATCCCAGGAATAGGTCTCCTTTACAGGTGAACTTCTCTTTCCTAAAATTCTCCCAGTAAACTGAAGTCAATCATTCACCGTCCCTACCACAGTTCTCACATGCTTGTTCCATTTCATATTGCTTTGCAACATTATGTCCAAATGTTCAAATGACTTGACTGTGTCAAGGAGGACACTAGTAATACTGTATCTGAACATTACAGGTTTTACCTTCCTACTCATCCACATTAACTTACATTTTTCCACGTTTAGAACTAGCTGCCATTCATTGCACCAGCTGGAAATTTCATCTAAGTCAGCTTGTATCTTCCTACAGTAACTCAACTTCAACACCTTACTGTACACCATGGCATCATCAGTAAACAACTGCAGAATGCTGCCCACCCTGTCTGCCAAATCATTTATGTATATTGAGAACAACAGAAATCCCATCACCCTTCCCTGCGGCACTCCTGACGATACTCTTGTCTCTGATGAACACTCACAGTTGAGGACAACATACTGGGTTCTATTACTCAAGAAGTCTTCAAGCTGCTCACATATCTGTGAATTTATTCCATACACTTGTACCTCCATTAACAGCCTGCAGTTGAGTCCCATTTCAAATGCTTTCCAGAAACCTAGAAATATGGAATCTGCTTGTTGACCTTCAGCAATTGTCCACAGTGTATTATGTGAGAAAAGGGCAAGCTGAGTTTCACACAAGTGATGCTCTCTAAATCCATGCTGATTCATGGACATAAACTTCTCAGTGTCAAGAAAGTTTCTTATATACACACTAAGAATATGCTCAAGGATTCTGCAGCAAACCGAAGTTGGGGATATTGGTTTGTAACTTCGCAGGTCCGTTCTTTTACCCATCTTATGTACTGGAGTCACTTGCTCTTTTTACCAGTCATTTGCAACTTTGTGTGGGGTGAGGCTAGATAAGGGGCCAATGCCATGAAATACTCTTTTTATAATTGAGCTGGGATTACAGACCTGGTGATTTATTTGCTTTCAAATCTTTCAGTTGTTTCTCAACACCAGGGATGCTAATTACTATGTCATTGCTACAGGAGCCTGTCTGATGGTCAAATGATGGCATGTTTCTCCTGTGTGAACAATTTCTTGAATGTGAAATTTAAAACTTCAGCTTTCATTTTGCTATCTTCAACTGTCACACCAGACTGGTCAACAAGGGACTGAATGGATGCCTTGACCCACTTAACAATTTTGTGTACGACCAGAATTTCCTTGGGGTCTCTGCCAGATCTTTTGATAAGGTGTGACAGCAGTAATTAATGTATGCTTCATGCGTAGATCTTTTCACAGCCGCACAAATCTCTACTAACCTTTGCTTGTCATCATTTATGCATTCCCTTTTGAATCAAGAGTGCAACAGCCTCTGCTTCCTCAGCTTCTTCTGAATTGCATTATTAAACCATGGTGGGCCTTTTCCATCCTCTGTCCACTTACTAGAAACATAACTCTTCAGGCTATGATTTACAATCTGCTTAAACATTGTCCATAATTCCCCTACAACTATCTTAGTGGAACTAAATGAAGTCAGTTCACTATCTAAGTGAGATGCTAACAACTGGTTATCTGCTCTGTCTAGCAGTAACACTCTCTTAGCCTTCTTGACTGATTCATTAACTTTTGTAATCATAGTTGCTATAATGACATCATGATCACTAATCCCCATTTTTATACTGATGTTGTCAATAAGGTCTGGGATATTTGTAGCTACAAGGTCTAAGATATTTCCATTGCATTTAGGCTAACAGGCTAGCAGTTCAAGACAGTTTTCAGCAAACATGTTCGAAACTATTTTGCATGACTGTCTGTCTCTACCCCCTGCAATGAATCCATGGACATCTCAGTCTAAACTCAGTATGTTAAAGTCACCTCCTAGTAGTATTGCATGACGTGGGTATCATAAGCAGTACCAACCATAGACTTTGTTTGAATGCCTCTAAACCATTACAGCAGAATCGGGTAGATAGTAAAAACATCCAACAATTAACTTGGTTTCACTTATACCTGTTATACACAACCAGATAACTCCATTGTCACATTCAACTTTGACCTCACTAGAGACAATATTTTTGTCAACTATAACAAACACTCCCCCACCTGTGGCCTCTGATCTATCTTTCCAATATATGTTCCATGACTCACTAAATATCTCAGAACTTTCCAATTCTGGTTTCAGCCAGCTCATTACATCATATAGGTTACAAATTAATTATGTAACTTTCTTTTTAGGTGATAATTAAGTCTACATCTACATCTACATTTATACTCCGCAAGCCACCCAACGGTATGTGGCAGAGGGCACTTTACGTGCCACTGTCATTACCTCCCTTTCCTGTTCCAGTCACATATGGTTCGCGGGAAGAACGACTGTCTGAAAGCCTCCGTGTGCACTCTAATCTCTCTAATTTTACATTCGGGATCTCCTCAGGAGGTGTAAGTAGGGGGAAGCAATATATTCGATACCTCATCCAGAAACACACCCTCTCGAAACCTGGCGAGCAAGCTACACCGCGATGCAGAGCGCCTCTCTTGCAGAGTCTGCCACTTGAGTTTGTTAAACATCTCCGTAACGCTATCACGGTTACCAAATAACCCTGTGACGAAACGCGCCGCTCTTCTTTGGATCTTCTCTATCTCCTCCGTCAACCCGATCTGGTACGGATCCCACAATGATGAGCAATACTCAAGTATAGGTCGAATGAGTGTTTTGTAACCCACCTCCTTTGTTGATGGACTACATTTTCTAAGGACTCTCCCAATGAATCTCAACCTGGTACCTGCCTTACCAACAATTAATTTTATATGATCATTCCACTTCAAATCGTTCCGCGCGCATACTCCCAGATATTTTACAGAAGTAACTACTATCAGTGTTTGTTCCGCTATCATATAATCATACAATAAAGGATCCTTCTTTCTATGTATTCGCAATACATTACATTTGTCTATGTTAAGGGTCAGTTGCCACTCCCTGCACCAAGTGCCTATCCGCTGCAGATCTTCCTGCAATTTTCTAATGCTGCAACATCTCTGTATACTACAGCATCATCCGCGAAAAGCCGCATGGAATTTCCGACACTATCTACTAGGTCATTTACATATATTGTGAAAAGCAATGGTCCCATAACACTCCCCTGTGGCACGCCAGAGGTTACTTAAACGTCTGTAGACGTCTCTCCATTGATAACAACATGCTGTGTTCTGTTTGCTAAAAACTCTTCAATCCAGCCACACAGCTGGTCTGATATTCTGTAGGCTCTTACTTTGTTTATCAGGTGACAGTGCAGAACTGTATCGAACACCTTCCGGAAGTCAAGAAAAATAGCATCTACCTGAGAGCCTGTATCTAATCTTTTCTGGGTCTCACGAACAAATAAAGCGAGTTGGGTCTCACATGATTGCTGTTTCCGGAATCCATGTTGATTCCTACATAGTAGATTCTGGGTCTCCAAAAACGACATGATACTCGAGCAAAAAACATGTTCTAAAATTCTACAACAGATCGACATCAGAGATATAGGTCTATAGTTCTGCGCATCTGCTCGACGACCCTTCTTGAAGACTGGGACTACCTGTGCTCTTTTCCAATCATTTGGAACCTTCCGTTCCTCTAGAGACTTGCGGTACACGGCTGTTAGAAGGGGGGCAAGTTCTTTCGCGTACTCTGTGTAGAATCGAATTGGTATCCCGTCAGGTCCACTGGACTTTCCTCTGTTGAGTGATTCCAGTTGCTTTTCTATTCCTTGGATACTTATTTCGATGTCAGCCGTTTTTTCGTTTGTGTGAGGATTTAGAGAAGGAACTGCAGTGCGGTCTTCCTCTGTGAAACAGCTTTACACATGTCATTCTCTGTTTCAATGCCATCATCATCCCGGAGTGTCTGGATATGCTGTTTCGAGCCACTTACTGATTTAACGTAAGACCAGAACTTCCTAGGATATTCTGTCAAGTCGGTACATAGAATTTTACTTTCGAATTCACTGAACGCTTCACGCATAGCCATCCTTACGCTAACTTTGACATCATTTAGCTTCTGTTTGTCTGAGAGGTTTTGGCTGCGTTTAAACTTGGAGTGAAGCTCTCTTTGCTTTCGCAGTAGTTTCCTAACTTTGTTGTTGTACCACAGTGGGTTTTTCCCGTCCCTCACAGTTTTACTCGGCACGTACCTGTCTAAAATGCATTTTACGATTGCGTTGAACTTTTTCCATAAACACTCAACATTGTCAGTGTCGGAACAGAAATTTTCGTTTTGATCTGTTAGGTAGTCTGAAATCTGCCTTCTATTACTCTTGCTAAACAGATAAACCTTCCTCCCTTTTTTTATATTCATATTAACTTCCATATTCAGGGATGCTGCAACGGCCTTATGATCACTGATTCCCTGTTCAGCACATACAGAGTCGAAAAGTTTGGGTCTGTTTGTTATCAGTAGGTCCAAGATGTTATCTCCACGAGTCGGTTCTCTGTTTAATTGCTCGAGGTAATTTTCGGATAGTGCACTCAGTATAATGTCACTCGATGCTCTGTCCCTACCACCCGTCCTAAACATCTGAGTGTCCCAGTCTATATCTGGGAAATTGAAATCTCCACCTAAGACTATAACATGCTGAGGAAATTTATGTGAAATGTATTCCAAGTTTTCTCTCAGTTGTTCTGCCACTAATGCTGCTGAGTCAGGAGGTCGGTAAAAGGAGCCAATTATTAACCTAGCTCGGTTGTTGAGTGTAACCTCCACCCATAATAATTCACAGGAACTATCCACTTCTACTTCACTACAGGATAAACTACTACTAACAGTGACGAACACTCCACCACCGGTTGCGTGCAATCTATCCTTTCTAAACACCGTCTGTACCTTTGTAAAAATTTCGGCAGAATTTATCTCTGGCTTCAGCCAGCTTTCTGTACCTATAACGATTTCAGCTTCGGTGCTTTCTATCAGCGCTTGAAGTTTCGGTACTTTACCAATGCAGCAGTCTTTATGACTGCCTCTCTCATAGTCTTTAGCTTGTATGATGATTACAGAAATGAAGATACAGTATGTAGTCTATGGAATTCACAACTTTTTACATAACTTAAATGTCTTATTTGTTCATGTTGCTGCTATCACGCAACACAGTATTAGTTGTAAGAAGAATCCTACTCATTACTGGAACATTCTTACTTTTCTTTCCCTCGATGATCATTGAGTGGTCCCAGGTCTTGGAAGGCCATGCATTGTCACTAGAAGCTGCATGCACCTTCTTCACTCTAGAACATCTTCCTTCCAATCTCCTGAAACATCCAGATAGTTTAGATAGTTTTCCAGCTCAAGCTGCTATAGTGCTCAACATGTCATAAGGTGGCCCTGTTTTAAACAGCCATCTCTACTAACCGCCACCAGCCAATGTGATTTTGTCTTTCCCCAGAAACCTTCCAATGAGCAGCACTGTATGATGATAACTGCTCTCTTTCAGCCTGTTATGTAGCCTTACTTCAGTTGTGATATAAATATATTTGTTGTTGACAGCAACAGTTTTTAATCTTTGGCAACATGGAAATTGTGTCTGCCTTCTCTCTGACACTAGACACAATCAGACCTAATCCCCATGATGCATCTCTCTCCCTCTCTCTCTCTCTCTCTCTCTCTCTCTCTCTCTCTCTCTCTCTCTCTCAGAGACCTCTCCAACCCTGTTCCGTTCACAAATAGCACGTGGGAAGAATGATTGTCGGTAAGCCTCTAAATTGACTCTAATTTCTTATGGTCATTAACCGAGACATATTTGCAGGAAGTAATATGTTGTCCGACTTCCTGGGAAGTGCTCACTCAAAATTTCTCTGTACTGTTGTCAATCTGATGATGATGATGATGATGATGATGATGATGATTTGGTTGGTGGAGTGCTCAATGGCAGGGTTACCAGCATCAAAACAAATTTCCAATCTTTTCATTGTCCAGTCTCACCATTTCCTGAATGATGGTGAAATGCTAAAGTCAATACAAACACCGAGTCCCTGGCTGGCGAAAATCCCCGGCCCAGCTGGGAATCGAACCTGAGGCCCCATGATCTGTGGGCAGCAATGCTAGCTACTAGACCATGAGCTGTGGACTCATCTATTTGAAGAACGAAGTAAGTGAACTCTTGCAGTGGCAATAACAACCTTTCTTCAGTACCCCTCAAAGCTCCTTGGACCATGTCTCCAGCTGTGGGAGGTGGGAGACACTCGCTAATTGAATGAGGTTTTCCTTCCTTTGCAATTCTAAAACTAGCTTTTATAAAGTTTTTTTTAGGATCAGTGTATAAATTTGGCCTGCAATTGGATTCTTTTTTACAAAATGCAGACTTCCTTTGAAAAAAGTCAACAGGTTTACCAACTAGTTCATAGGGCTTAGAACTTTGATGACCTTTTAATAAAAAAGACTTCATGCCTTGGTTTGAAAGCATTTCTACACATACAACACACTGGGGAATTGGGTTTATCACTGGTTTCTGTAATGGCCTTTGCTGTAAAGCCAAATTGTAAGTAGACTCATCATGCTTGTGGTTATGTGTTGGTTTAGGTTTTTAAACTGCATCCTTGGAGGTAGAAAGACCTTGCTGGCTTAAAAATCATTTCATGGTTAACTTAAAACACAATCATGTATAAGTCACACAACAAACTTCACATGATAATTATAGTAGTAAAGAATCAGCTCATTGTAATACGCATATTCCTGGTTACAAACACAAGTTTTCTTCATATCATGATACCATTTAATGTAATGCCCAACAAAGTGGCAATAACTACTGCACAGTGACTACTGCAGCAGCTGCCACTGGTGCACTGCATAAGTGGACAGCAGTTGCAAAGCGCCTGAAAACTTTTGAATAACCAGCGACAAGCCCCAATCAAAATATCCCAAACACAAAACAAGATGAGTCATTCTTGGCCAAGGCAACAGCTACTAATGACAGGAGGGGTAGGGAGGGTACAGTCCTAAACAAACATTCTGCAGTAAATCCATTTTCTTTAATATTTATAGATGCAACTTTTATCAGTCAGTTTTATCACTATCATTTTACTTTAAAAATAAAGTGATGTAAGAGAATAATTTTGTATATTACAGTATATGTTTTGTTTCCTTGTATGTGTACCACCTGAAGCATCCTTGTGTACTGGCAGTGGTATGTGTAAACCTTCAAGTAACCCCTGCACTACATAGATGCCCTATCGTTCATTTTCCCTATCCACTTCAACTCTAGGAATTGCATTTCAGGCACCATGTCAAATGAACAGACCACAGAATCTGCTTGCTTTTCACATTGTTCATAATCTGATGTCTCCCATCATGTCCCAAGCTTCTTTGTTTGCTATTGTCTCCTTTCATATCTGTGTTCAACACATCCAGTGAATTGTGTAGATCTTTACATGTTTTGTGTGTGACAGGGCTTTGGAGCTCAGAATTTTTTTAGACTGAAAAAGTATCTCATTCCTGGTTGTATTTTCTCCTTTAAACCAATGTTTAATTCAGTGTATCTTGTAACCAGATATCTGATTTTTTTTATTGATTTAAACCTCAGTCCATCTGCATCACACCATGATCTTGACTTTCATCATCCTTGACATCATAATACAGGATTGTTATAATTAAACTTTTGCTGCTTCAGATGGCTTCCATGAAAAACAAGAGATTGCAGGAAAATGAAACTTTGTGGAAACAATTGTAAGGGTATGTGGAAGAGAAATAATGAATGAACCATTGAAAGAAACATATTTTAATTTCCTCATGAGAGGGTAACATTTGTTAATTATGTACAGTGTTTAAGTTCCACATTACAGACGTTGCTCAATGTGAAGACCATTTGCATCCACAACACCCTGGAAACACACTAGAGATTGCTCTACTGCTGCCTGAAACAACGGTGGACCACAGAAAGTTCAGCTGTCGTGACACAGCTTGTGCACTGCTTGAAGATCACACATTGCGTCCAGCATTCTCAGCCATGGCAAGTGTAGCTTCTTCAACAATTAGTGATGCAACTGGACGTCGGCTTCTTCCAGGAACAGTTCACAAATTGCCTATTAAATCAAACTTCCAAACCATGTTCTTCAATCCCATTGCAGAAAGAGGACCTCTCTGTATTCCTTTAATGTGGCAATACTTGCAAAGAGCAGCAGCACTAAAGATGTTATTTTGATAAAACAGCTTGTTCAGACCCATGTTGACTATCTGCAGCAGTAATACAGATCGATGCTTTTGTTTCAACCCTATTTCATTGTATCAAATCAGAACAATAGAACAGAATCTTTATTTGCCTTTTGGTATGTTTCCCATACAATTGGCTTTGTCAGTGTGTTCAGTACATAAAACAATGCAATATAATTACATAAACATGCATGTGAAGGGCAGGAGATGCAGAAGCTAAAATAATAATGATAGTACGATAATGATACATACAGTGGTACTATTCAGTGTTAACACATTAATAATAATAGTAATAATACATTACAATAATCACATGTGCAATAGTATCATATACAATATATTTCAGCCATGTAGAAAAAAGTGTAAATGTGTATACATTACTGTCACACAGATATAGGCAAACTTCATACTGTAGCTATCAGCTGATTATTGCATATCTACTGGTGTCACTGTTCAGAAACTCATCAACTGAGTAGTAAGGCATACATCTGAACCACACTTCTACAGAATGCTTGAAACTATTCATTGGTAGATCACTAATTGGCTTTAGGAGTTTTATACAAAATTTCAAACATAGATACTTATGGCCATTATGTGTTAATGTCAATCTCAAGTACAGAAGATCTACCACTACCGGCACCTCATGACAAGTCATGACACTAACAATACTAACAAAGCAAATCCTGCAGCACACAGCCTGAACATCATTCCTGTAATGCTGGATAACCATACGGTAAATAGTTATATACACTGGCTCAAGAAGCAAAAATTTAATTATAACCACCCTATATGTTCAGTCTTACTTTTGTCTAACTGTAAACTCACTTCTGAAGCCTGCTGCATGATGCCTACATCTACAAGTACATGAATACTCTGCAATTCAGTTCAGTTCATGACAGAAGGGTCAGCGAGCCACCTTCAAGCTATTTCTCAACTGTCCCACTCTTGACAGCATGCGTGAAAAATAACACTTAAATCTTTCAGTGTGAGCTCAGATTTATCATATTTTATTATAATGATCATTTCTCCCTATGTAGGTGGGTGACTACAAAGTATTTTCACACTCTTAGGAGAAACTTGGCGATTGAAATTTCGTGAGAAGATCCTGCCGCAATGAAAATTGACATTGAAACTTCCTGGCAGATTAAAACTGTGTGCCCGACCGAGACTCGAACTCGGGACCTTTGCCTTTCGCGGGCAAGTGCTCTACCAACTGAGCTACCGAAGCACGACTCATGCCCGGTACTCACAGCTTTACTTCTGCCAGTACCTCGTCTCCTACCTTCCAAACTTTACAGAAGCTCTCCTGCGAACCAGGTGACGAGGTACTGGCAGAAGTAAAGCTGTGAGTACCGGGCGTGAGTCGTGCTTCGGTAGCTCAGTTGGTAGAGCACTTGCCCGCAAAAGGCAAAGGTCCCGAGTTCGAGTCTCGGTCGGGCACACAGTTTTAATCTGCCAGGAAGTTTCATATAGGCGCAAACTCCGCTGCAAAGTGAAAATCTCATTCTGGAAAATTGACATTGTTTTAACAATCACCACCCCAATTTGCATATCACATCTGTGGCACTCTCTTCCCCATTTCATGATAATACAAAATGAGCTCTCCTTCTTCGAATTTTTTCAGTGTCTTCCATCAAAGTCTTCCATCAATCCTCATCATGCAGCAGTTCTCTAGAAAAGGATGGGCAACTGTAGTGTAAGCAGTCTTATTAGTAGACCTGTTGCATTTTCTACGTGTTCTACCAATGAACTGTGATCTTTGGTTTGCTTTCTCCTGAACATTATCTGTGTGATCATTCCAATTTAAGTTATTTATAATTGTAATCCCTAAGTATTTAATTGAACTGACAGGCTTTTGATTTGTCTGATTTATCACGTAACTGAAATTTAATGGATTCCTTTTAGTACTCACGTGGATGATGTCACACTTTCCATTATTTAGAGTCAATTATCATTTTTTCACCAGACAGGTATCTTATCTAAATCATTTTGTAATTGGCTTTGATCATCCAGTGACTTTTCAAGATGGTAAATGACAGCATCATCTGCAAACAGTCTAAGGGGAGTGCTCAGAATGTCTCATAAATCATTTATACAGATTAGGAACAACAGAGGGTCTGTAGCACTTCCTTGGGGAATGCTAGATATCACTTTTGTTTACTCCATGAATTTCTGTAAGTTTTCAGAAATGTGATATTTCTGACAGAAAATGATGAGTCCAGCCACATGTCTGAAATGATTCTCCATAGGCAAGCAATTTGACTAATGTCGCTTGTAAGGAACAGTGTCAAAAGCCTTCTGGAAATCTCAAAATATGGACACAATTTGACATCCCCTGTCGATAGCATTCATTACTTCATGAGAATAAAGAGCCAGTTGTGTTTCTCAAGAATGATGTTTCCTGAATCCTCATTGGGTATTTGTCTACAAATCATTTTCTTTGAATTATTTTGTGGTGTTGATACACAGTATTTAATATTCCGAAATACTACTGCAAACGGATGTTAGTTATATGGATCTGTATTTTAGTGGATTACTCCTATTTCCTTTCTGGTTATTGGTATAATCTGTGCAAGTTTCCAGTCTTTAGGTACAGATCTTTCAATGAGTGAGCAGTTAAAGCAGGTGGCTATAATGAAAGTGCAGCAACTCACGGAGTTTCAGTGTGGGCTGTAATTAATATATAGCAGTGAAACTTGGTAGACATTCTAATGTAATAATGCAGAACTAATTTACACTGAAAAAAAATATGTGAATGCAAGAATGATGGATAGAAATGTTCCAAATGTAATGGATCAGGAATGGGATATAGGTAAAAAATTTCAAACAAGCAAGAGAGGCATAATTTTGATTTTATTTTACTGCCACTTTCACAAATTGTTCAGTGTGAGCTCTGGAGACATCGGCAAGATTCTATACAGTGTCAGATTTGCACCTGGTGGCTAAAATTGGGAAAATTTTTTCCATCAGTTCCACAGTAATGCATTAGCAAACCTACTGCCATACAATACTTACAGCCAACACTGGACCTCCATGAGTAGCTGTACTTTGCATTATAACCACCTGGTAAATGACTGCTAAATATGGAGCTTCTTATCCGTGTCTTATCCATAAACTTGACAGGTATGGAATTCATGGTAGTGTTCTACACTGGCTTACTTCATACTTGTGTAATAATAAACGAAGAGTTGTTGTCTCTACAAATGCAGCAAATTATTCTTCCGAATGGAAGACAGTAACACAAGATGTCATCAAGGTTCTATCCTAGGACCTATTTTGTTTCTATTGTACATTAATGATCTATCAATCAATATAAATGCCCCATTGGCTTCATTTCCAGATGACACATCTGCACTAATTGAGGAGCATGAGCCAGAAACTATCGCTGACTCCATCATCAACACAATAGGTCATTTAGATACAAGGTTTCATCTCAGTGGGTTAACCTTGAACATTCCAAAAACTCATGTGATCCAGTTCAGAACAAAACAGTCAACACCCCAGAAAATTAAAATAAACCATAATAATCAAAATATAGAAGAAGTGGATTTGTGAAATTTTCAGAATTAAAACTTGACAAGAATTTAAATTGAAACACATATGTGGAATATCTAGTAAACAAACTACATAGCTTTGCATCTGCAGTGCAAATATTGGCAAATGCCACTGACATCAGTTATAAGGTATGATATTGTTTTTGGGGAAATTTGAGTAACTTAATGTGTGTACTGAAATCACAGAAAAGAACTATTAGAAACTGTGTGCTGTGCATCCAAGGAAATCATGAGCCACCACCTTCAGCTGTCTGCACCCTGTGCTCTTCATGGCATCTGGCAGATACATTGCACATGTGAGATGACTACCACCTCAGGATGCACACAGAGTCCACACTGAATTTCTTCTTCTCCTTGGCAGCCACATCCCTAATGGTTCCCAATTATGCACATAACATTGGAGCTCCCAATTACCAGTAATCCCACCCTTTGTGGATGCCCAGATCTCTCACGCCAAGAGGCCTTTCTCTGTACCTGGAGAAGCAACTGCATCTGGCTCAAGATCTTTATCAACCACAGACAGCACCTACAGTAGTGGACCAATCAGGGGACATGTTTGATGTGCTGGACGTCCCTTGGATCCCTACATCCTTTTAACAGTACCCTCACTGAAGTAGTAAAGATGTAGGGATCCAAGGGACATCCAGCACATCAAACATTTTAACAATACCCTCACTGTATATCTATGATATTATCATTTTTTTGCATACCAATTTACAATTATGCAGGGAGAACTACTTTGATCACACTTTACAAGAAATAAGGAAAATTTTATGCTTCCTGCTCATTGTTTAAACTTATATGCTCAGACTCCCCAGTATATGGGAATGAAAATTTATAAGACATTAAAAGCCAAGAACATTTTGAGCCTGAACCTAGATTCACTGAGAAGAAAGCTGCATGATACTCTGCTTCAGCGATGCTATTACTCAACTGTAGATTTTGTGATCAATGAACTGAATATTTGAGCAGACATTTGACAACAATTAATCTGTAAAAAACACACCACATGTTATAAGGAAAGCATGTAAACTGTCTGAAGATGAATCATAGTGATTCAAAACTGGTAACGGTACCCTTTGAATAAAGGAACTGAACGTAAATTTGTGGCTGGTTGCTGTCCCAACACCAACATTTGTCTTCAAATAACAGCCACGGTCTCCAACCATGTCATCATATGACAAAATTGCAGTTTATAAATTGTCTTGTTATGTGAATATGTAAAGGTATCTTTTCACAAAAAAGTTGCATTAATGTTTAAATACAACTCCATCTTATTAACTATAGCTTTATATCAGTGAAACTATATTAACCATATTTTGATGTGTCTCATGTACTCTAATCAAATGATTAGCATATGTATGTTATGAGATGAATAAAACACAATTCACAATGTATCAGCATACTCTGAAAGGAACTTAACTTGTCTACCATCTGGACCAGAGACCTTGTTTTTATTAAGTGATTTAAGCTGCTTCGCTACATTGAGGATATGTACTTCTAAGTTATTCATGTTGGCAGTTGTTATTGACTTGAGTTCTGCAATATTTACTCGTCTTCAGGCCTGTACAGGCATACAAAGTGGAGTCTAGTTAAGGGAATGGTGTCAAAGGGAGTGTCGAGGTAAAAGAGAAAAATACGCTGAACTTTGAAATACGAGGGCTATCCACAAAGTACATTACGTTTTGGAATTAAAAATAAATAAAGTATTGGAATTTTTTTTTATTAAATACAGATGAAAGCCACACTTAAATACTACTGTTCTACATAGTTGCCATTTAAATTAAGGCACTTATCGTAGCGATGGACGAGCTTGGAAATTCCTTCATTGTAAAATTCGGCCGCCTGCGCCTTCAACCACGTGGTTACCTCTTCTTGAAGCTGTGCGTCATCATCAAAACGCTGCATAGCCAACCACTTCTTCATTGCTGGGAATAAGTAGAAGTCGCTCAGTGCCAGGTCGGGACTGTACGGCGGATGAGGAAACAACTCCCACTTAAAAGATTCGAGAACTTCATGAGTGGCATTTGCCGTGTGGGCCCGGACGTTGTCGTGGATCAGCAAGATCTTTGAGTCCAACTTTCCCCTGCGCTTGTTTTGTATTGCTCTTCTGAGGTTGTGCAGAGTTTGACAATACCTTTGAGAGTTTATTGTAGTGCCTCTTTCCAGGAAATCCACAAAAATCACACATTTTCTGCCGCAAAAGACAGTCATTACGTGGTTGAAGGCGCAGGCAGGGGAATTTTACGATGAAGGAATTTCCAAGCTCATCCATCGCTATGATAAGTGCCTTAATTTAAATGGCAACTATGTAGAAAAGTAGTATTTAAGTGTGGCTTTCATCTGTATATAATAAAAAAAAATTCCAATACTTTATTTATTTTTAATTCCAAAACGTAATGTACTTTGTGGATAGCCCTCGTACATTCTGACATTACAGGGTACAGATGGGTTCACCTCAGGTGGAAGTAGAGGGTGACTGCCATTCTAGGTGATCAAATACAATAAAGGAACTAGGAAGCAAGAGAGGAGGCGGTTCACGTTCGAGCTGGCTGTTGGCTGGTCCTGGAGAACAAAGTCAGAGGCAGATATTCTAAGCCATTTTACTCTTTTGAAAAGATAGGAGAGAAGTGAGACAGAGAGAGGGTGATGGCAGGAAGCCATCTGCTCTGTCTGATGACTGAAATACAAGAGAGTGTCTCTGCTGTGCTCTGTCCTCCAAGACCATTTCCCACTTTCCATATTCTGGGTGGTGTGTGTAGCTAGTTTTGTCAGCAAAAAAAAATAGTGTGGTGGGATGCTGATGTCACATGCTCTATCAGTCACATGCACACTGGGGGAATTTAGGCTGGAAGAGTGTCTGAAAGACGCAATAGATGCCTTCAAAATAAAATTTTGCAAAAAATCTTAAAGTTTTCTCAGACTGGCTTGCCATTCTGTGTGGACCTGTTTTTCAGTTCATCTCTGTCTCAGCTCACCACCACATCGTCATCTGTGGAGGCATTCAATTCTACATCACTCTTCTGTGTGTCTGTAAGCCATACCTGCTCTGGATTAAATAAATGTGGGGATGTATCATCCTGCCTGGGTATGCATTTCTTTAAAACCTCCCTAATACCCTTCCATCATACAGAACTGCTATTGATGCTTGTGTGCACTTTATTTTTAGGATGATTGGCATTTTGGGTAAATTAAACTTTCTTGTTACATTCTCAGTATGGATCCAGCTCTTGTACCAGCAGCACCACAGGAGAGAACAGCATTAATTTGAGAATTATTTTTACAAGCTTCAAAGAGAAGTGACTTATTTTAATTTGTTTAGTATTTTAATTCATAAATTTCTTGTATGTTTGTGTGCTTACTAGGTGCATTCTAGTGTTTTAATATCTGTTAGTTATAATTGCACTCTCTTTAGAATAAATGGAGACTGTGATTGCTTTTTTTCAGATGAAGGCTGAGTTGGTGACCCTTTGCTCACAGTTCTAGGTGGTTATGGCTTCGATAACACAGATTGAGGCTGTTGTCAATGGGCATCACTGTCAGTGGGTAGGGGGGGGGGGGGGGGGGGGGGGGAGCAGGATGTAGGGATCCAAGGGACGTCCAGCACATCGAACATGCCCCCTGATTGGTCCCCTACTATAGCCACGACAACAATTTTCCAGGTGCTGTCTGTGGCTGATAAAGATCTTGAGCCAGATGCAGTTGCTTCTCCAGGTACAGAGAAAGGCCTCTTGGCGTGCGAGATCTGGGCATCCACAAAGGGTGGGATTACTGGTAATTGGGAGCTCCAATGTTATGTGCATAATTGGTAACTATTAGTGATGTGACTGCCAAGGAGAAGAAGTAATTCAATGTGGACTCTGTGTGCATCCTGAGGTGGTAGTCATCTCACATGTGCAATGTATCTGCCAGATGCCGTGAAGAGCACAGGGTGCAGACAGCTGAAGGTGGTGGTTCATGTCAGTACTAAGGATGTGTGTCACTTTGGATCAGAAGACATTCTCTCTGGCTTATGGTGGGTAACTGAAGTAGTAAAGAAAGTCAATCTTGTTTGAAAGATGAAGGCAGAGCGCACCACTTATAACATTGTTGACATGACCATTTGCAAACCTTTGGTTCAGAGATGAGTGGAGGGTCTGAATCAGATGCCCAGATGGTTCTATGATCATCTAGGCTGCATATTCCACAACTTTCAGCATAGGGTGATGGCACAACAGGTTCCTCTTAATAGGTCAAAGGTCCATCACACACAGGAGGCAGCTACACAGGTAGTGGGGGCTGTATGAAATAGACTGGGCAGTTTTTTAGGTTACAGGATCTTGAGAAATAACAAGAAGTGTGTCAGTCTCAAAGGGTGCAGGGAAAACACAGGACAAGGGTTGAGCCATGAACCATAGGTGTTATAGTAGTAAACTGTGATAGCTGCGTTAGGAAAGAATCTGAGTTCCACTGAAAGCACTGAAGATCAAATCGTTATAGATACTGAAATTTGGCTAAAGCTGGACATAAGTTCAGTCACAATTTTTACAAAGGACATAATGGTATTCAGAAAAGATAGGTTAAATACTATTGGTGGCAGCTTGTTGTTGCTGTTGGAAACAGTTTATCTTGTAATGAAATTGAAGAAGATAGCTCCTGTGAGTTAATATGGGTAGAGATTGTACTTGATCAAAGCTGATTGTAGGTATAAAACATTGTTAAAAATGGTCTAAATGCTTTCTCCAAAAATTATTTTGAGCAATTAGTTCAGGAGTCCACTTGAAATGTAAATGGTTGCAAAAACATACTTGACCTTTTAGCGACAAATAATCCCAAGCAAATAGGAAGCATTGTGACTGATACAGTAATTAGTGACAACACGGTTATTGTAGCAAGGGTGAATACCATAACATCCAAACCTACCAAAAATTAGAGCATAATTCATCTATTTAAAAATGGGAGATAAAAATACACTTGATGCCTTCCTAAGAGACAGTTTCCATTCCCTCTGAAGTAACTACACTACTGGCCATTAAAATGGCTACAGCAAGAAGAAATGCAGATGATAAACGAGTATTCATTGGACAAATATATTATACTAGAACTGACATGTGATTACATTTTCACGCAATTTGGGTGCATAGAGCCTGAGAAATCAGTACCGAGAACAACCGTTCTGTGCACCACGGCCAGATAATGCATATAATTGGAAGGAGAAACAGCATTGGTCGAATTTTTTTGTTTTATTATCCGCAAAATCGATTTTTGGTCACTTAGTGACCATCCTCAGTGCTGTAATATACAATTAAAATTGGTAGGCACTGGTATCAAAAAGCTTAGAGTGATCGCTGTAAGCTTGTTGATACCAGTGCCTACCAATTTTAATTATATATTACAGCACTGAGGATGGTCACTAAGTGACCAAAAATCCATTTTGCAGATAATAAAACAAAACAATTCAACCAATGCCGTTTCTCCTTCCAATTATAGAGCTTGGATAGCGTGAACAGGTACTGCTGCCACAGTTCATCAAGAGTAGTGACTGGCGTATTGTT
The DNA here is from genome assembly GCF_021461385.2 of Schistocerca piceifrons. Lineage (NCBI taxonomy): Eukaryota > Metazoa > Arthropoda > Insecta > Orthoptera > Acrididae > Schistocerca > Schistocerca piceifrons. Next base: position 168,868,082 of record NC_060149.1, read on the forward strand.
ACGAGCCAGTTGCTTGGCTACCATTGACCATACATTTTCAATTGGTGAGAGATCTGGAGAATGTGCTGGCCAGGGCAGCAGTCGAACATTTTCTGTATCCAGAAAGGCCCGTACAGGACCTGCAACATGCGGTCGTGTATTATCGTGCTGAAATGTAGGGTTTCACAGGGATCGAATGAAGGGTAGAGCCATGGGTCGTAACACATCTGAAATGTAACGTCCACTGTTCAAAGTACTGTCAATGCGAACAAGAGATGATCGAGACGTGTAACCAATGGCACCCCATACCATCACGCCGGGTGATACGCCAGTATGGCGATGACGAATACACGCTTCCAATGTGCATTCATCACGATGTCGCCAAACACGGATGTGACCATTATGATGCTGTAAACAGAAGCTGGATTCATCCGAAAAAATGACATTTTCCCATTCATGCACCCAGGTTCGTCGTTGAGTACACCATCGCAGGTGCTCCTGTCTGTGATGCAGCGTCAAGGGTAACCGCAGCCACGGTCTCCGAGCTGATAGTCCACGCTGCATGCAAATGTCATCAAACTGTTTGTGCAGATGGTTGCTGTCTTGCAAATGTCCCCATTTGTTGACTCAGGGATCAAGACGTGGCTGCACAATCCATTACAGCCATGCAGATAAGATGCCTGTCATTCCAGCACAGCGTTCTGTATTACCCTCCTGAACCCACCGATTCCATATTCTGCTAACAGTCATTGGATCTCGACCAATGCGAGCAGCAGCATTGCAATGCGATAAACCACAATCACAATAGGCTACAATCCAACCTTTATCAAAGTCTCCTCCTTACATGAGGCATCACAACAGCGTTTCACCAGGCAACGCCGGTCAACTGCCGTTTGTGTACGAGAAATCGGTTGGAAACTTTCCTCATGTCAGCACGTTGTAGATGTTGCCACCAGCACCAACCTTGTGTGAATGCTCTGAAAAGCTAATCATTTGCATATCACAGCATCTTCTTACTGTCAGTTAAATTTCGTGTCTGTAGCACGTCATCTTTGTGGTGTAGCAATTTTAATGGCCAGTAGTGTATATAACCAGATGTGGCATAGTTTCAATGAAACAGTGTCAACAACAATTGAGAGAGTTATACCAAATAAATTAATGAGATATGTAACTGATACCCTTGGCACACAAAACAGATCAGAAAACTGTTGTAGAAGCAATGAAAAAAGCAGGCCAAATTTAAAAGAATGTAAAATCCCCAAGATTGGCAAAGTTCTACAGAAGCTCACAATTTAGTGAGTATTTCCATGTGGGATGCTTTTAATAGCTTCCAAAATGAAACTCTGCCTCAAAGTTAGCAGAAAATAGAAAGAGGTTCTTGTCGCATGTAAAGTACACCAACGGAAAGACACCATCAGTACCCTCACCGCACAAGAGCGATGGTAATATTACGCATGACTAAATATCATATTCTGAAATTCCTTCAGGAAAGAAGACAAAATAAACTCAAATGAAGAACAGCTGCCAACATAAATAAGTTAGAAGTAGATATCTTCAACGTAGCAAAGCAACGTAAATAACGTAATAAAGGCAAGTGTTCTGGTCGACACTGCATACCAATTAGGCACCTTTCAGAGTATGCTGATGCAATAGCTCCATATTTAGCAGTCATATACAACCGCTTGTTTGACGCAAGACTGGAAAGTTGAACAAGTCATATCAATACTCAAGAAAGGATATACACCACTGACATCGATTCGCAGTAGCATTTTGGAACATATACCGGTACTGTATTTTAACATTATGAATTATCTCAAAGAAAATGATCTACTGATATATAGTTGGCATGCGTTTAGAAGATGACATTCTTGTGCAACACAACTAGCTCTTTATTCTCATGAAGTATGTGCTGTTGACAGGGGTTCTCAGATTGATTTGATATTTCTAGACTTCCAGAAGGCTTTTCATACCATTCCTCACATGAGACTCCTAATCAAATTGCGCAGTTGTGTAACTGGATTTGTGATTTCCTGTCAGAAAGGTCATAATTCATAGTAATTGATGGAGAGTCATTTAGAAAAACAGAACTGATATTTGGCTTTCCCCTAGGAAGTGCTATAGCCTCTGTTGTTCCCAATCTATATAAATGATTTAGGAAACAATCTGAGCAGTCATGTTTGCAGATGATGCTCTCCTTTATCATCTAGTAAAGTCATCAGAAGATCAAAATTCATTGCAAAATGATTTAGACAAGATATTTGTATGGTTTAAAAATTGGCAGTTGACTGTAAATAATTAAAAATGTGAGATCATGCACATGCACAGGAGTCCACTAAATGTCAATTACATGATAAATCTCATAAATCTAAAGGCTGTCAATTCAGCTAAATACATGGGGATAACAATTACGAACAGCTTCAACTGGTATAAGCTCGTAGATAATGTTGTGGGGGAGTCAAACCCAAGACTGTGTTTTATTGGCAGAACACTTAGAAGATGCTATAAATCCCCTAAAGCGACTGCCTACACAATGCTTCTTGGTCCTCTGCTAGAGTTTGCTGTGCGGTCTAGGATCCTTACCAGTCAGGACTGACTGATGACATTGAAAAAGTTCAGAGAAGGGGCAGCTCATTTTGTATCATCACAAAATAGGGGAGAGAGTGTCACACATGTGATACACTTTTGGGGTGATAATCTATATCTACATGATTACTCTGCAATTCTCAATTAAGTGCCTGGCAGCTGGTTCACTGAACCACATTAAAGCTATTTCTCTACCGTTTCACTCTTGAACAGCACATGGGACAAATGAACACTTAAATGTTTGTGTGCAAGCTCTTGTTTCCCTTACCTTATTATGATGTTCATTTTTCCTTATCTAGGTGGGTACCTACATAATATTTGTTCCAGCTGAGTATGTATTTATTCCAGTCTTCTATTAGTTCATCTTCTCCTCCCCGCCCCCCCTCCTCCTCCTTTCTGTCCATCTTCTCCACTCTCCACTCTCTGTCCATCTCCTTCTTCCCCCTCTCTCCATCCATCTCCTCCTCCCCTGCCCCTCCTCCATGTTCATCTCCTCCTTTCCCCTTTCCCTGTCCATCTCTTCCCCTTCCCTTTCTCTGTTTTTTTCCTCTTCATCCTCTCTCTGTTCTTCTCCTCCTCCCCCCTTCCACCTGTCTCTTCCTCCCTCTCTCTCTATCCATCTTCTCCTCTTTTCTTTCTCTGTCCATCTCCTCCTCTCCTGTCTCTCTGCTCATTTCCCACTCCCCCTCTCTCTGTCCATATCCTCCTCCCCTCTATCTGTGCCCATCTACTCCTCCTCCTTTCTCTCTCCATGTTATCACACTCACCCCGACAGGAGACTGGTGATTCTTACCATTCACAATATTTTTTTCAAGATTGTAACTAAAATGTGTACCATGTTTGGTTGAAATCATTTCATGGGCTTAGGATTAGATTTTTACCCATGGCTTTGGCTGCATATACACATGTCAAACTAGTTTCACAAATATTTAACATATCTCACACAGACCTGTAAACATATTTCACGTGTACCTCTAGTGAATTTTGTCTTGCAGTTTCATTTTCACACAGGTCAATATTTAAGATGTTCTATCTCCTGAACTATGAGCTGTACAATGATATAATTTTGCAAGTACATTCAGCAGCAAATGTCTGCAAAAATTGTAGCGAATAGAGTTAGTAGCAACAAAACAATAAATTTAAATGCCTTGCATGATGCGGCAGTTTTTCACGAAACTCAGTGTTTATGATGTCATGTCTCCTGAACTATGTGTTGTACAATGATACAATTTTGTTGGTACATTCAGTGATATATGTAAATACAAACAAGAAATAAGAAAAAGTTTTGCAAAGGTTTCAAATTATGTGTGCAGTTTTTTGCAAGTCATTAAGGGCTCTCTTTCTTAAGGAACAGATGACTAAAGCATGGGTATTTGGGTGTCCATGTGCTGCACTGCTTTTTCACCCCAACCCCATTGATAGGTATGTAGTTCTTACCTCCACAACGATTCTTTCCAGACAGTAGGTGATACGTGTACCAAGTTTGGTTGAAATCAGACCAGTGGTTTATGATGATATGTGGAACATATGTGCATACACATAAAACTATATGTACATCAATTTTTATGTTATGTATGGATTCAGAGGAGAAAGATGGTGGTTGAAATTTCATGACAAGATCCTGCCACAATGATAAACATTTTTGTTTTATTGATTGTCACTACAATTCACATATCATATCTGTGGTATTCTCTCCCCTACTTCTGATAACACAAAATGAGCTAAGCTTCTTTGAACTTTTTCAATACTGCTGTCAATCCTATCTCATGAGGATCCCACACTGCTCAGCAATAATGCAGATGGGAACAGACAAGTGTAGTTTAGGCAGTCTCTTTATTGGATCTGTTGCATTTTCTGAGTGTTCTGTTAGTAACTCAGTCTTTGGTTCACTTTCCCCACAACATTAAATATGGTTGCTGTATGCAGAGCAATCATTAAAACAAGGATGTTGTTCATCACAGTGAAGTCTTTTCATGAAGTTTCAATCTCTAGACTTCTCCTCCTACATCTACATTGATACTCTGAAAACCACCCTTCATTGCCTGGAAGAGGGTTCATCTAACCACCTTGACATTAATTCTGTATTAGTCCATTCTCGAACAGTGCATGGAAAAAACAAACACCTATATCTTTCCATGCAACCTCTGATTTCCCTTATTCTATTATGATGATCATTTCTCACTATGTAGGTCAGTGTCAACAAAATATTTTTGCATTTGGGGGAGAAAGATGGTGATTGAAATTTCGTGAGAAGATTCTGCCACAACAAAAAATGCCTTTGTTTTAATTATGTCCACCCCAAATCCTGTATGATGCTCTTCTTTGAACTTTCTCAATGTAATCCATTAATCCTATCTGGTAAGGATCCCAAACAGTGCAGCAGCACTCCAAAAGAGGATGGACAAGCTTAGTGTAGGTAGTCTCTTTAGTAGATCTGTTAAATTTTGTAAGTGTCCTGCCAAATGCATTCTTTGGTTTGCCTTCCCCACAAAATTTTCTATATCTTCTTTCCAATTTAAGTTGTTTTTAATTGTAATTCCTACATATTTAGTTAAATTTATGACCTTCAGATTTGACTGATTTATTGTATAAACAAAGTTTAACAGATTCCTTTTACCACTCATGTGGATGACCTCACAATTTTCATTATTTAGGGTCAATTGCCAATTTTTGCACCATACAGATATATTTTCTAAATCATTTTGATCTTCTGATGATTTTACTAGATGATAAAATGACAGCATCATCTGAAAACAATGTAAGATGGCTGCTCAGATTGTCTCCTAAATCATTTACATACATAAGGAACAGCAGAGTACCTGTAACACTACCTTGGGGAATACCAGAAATTACCTCTGTTTTACACAATGACTTTCTGACAGTTACTATGAACTGTGACCTCTCTGACAGGAAATCACAAATCCAGTCACATTTCCTCAAATATGAAAATATTTTGTTGGTACCCATCTACATATGGAGAAATCAGAGTTTGCACAGAAAGAATTAAGTGTTCTTTTTTCCCAATGCTTTTCAAAAGTAGAATGGTAGAGAAATAGTGTGAAAGTGGTTCGATGAACTCTCTGCCAGAGTAGTCATGTAGATGTAGATGTAGATGTAGATGTAGATGTAGATGTAGATGTACATTACATGAGTTCTCTTGTTGGATGTCACCATTGCTAATAATACTTCTTCGATAGTCATCTCAGAATAAGTATTGTCCACAGCTGACCGTCCCTTGCAAAAGTCTGGTTCTCCCACAAGATGTGCTCCTCAGCTTTTTGAAGTCCTTATAACAAAATCATACATAATATTTAATATATTGTAGTAAGAATTGATATACCTTGGTAGTTTTTGCAGGCCATGTTCTGCTCTTCTTTATAAGTTCAGCATGAAATAGCTCCTTTCCATTCTTAAGGTATATTCTGTGTGTTCCAGTTTTGATGTAATTAGATGGAGTACCTCATGATACAGCACATCTCCCCTCCTTTCACTGAGTTTGCCTCAATTCTGTCAGTGTCTTGTTGCTTTTCAACTCTTGCATACTGAATGCTCCTGTCTTGCCTTCATCCTCTCCTTCCACTGTCAGTATCACATGACGTTTTGCTATTTCTGATTGATATTTATTATTTAGGAGGGGGGTCAAAGTATTCTATCCATCTTATGACAAATCTTCGCTGTTGCCTGCTATGGCCAACTAGAATAAAACTGATTTTCATGAGCATGTCACCTATTGAGTTTTTCATTGCTTGGATGGACTAACTGTAGTGCTTCGTCATTTCGAGGACTTGGATCACATACTTCCACTTTTCCTTTGGGCTTCCCTTCTGGCTTACATGAAAAAAGTGTTGCTTCCTGTTGTTCACTGTATCTACTAGATATTTCTCTCTCTTCTTTTTAGGATTCTGTACTTCAATCAGTAAAAACAGAACACCTATAGGATTACCTTGTTGTCTGTCTGTCTGTCTGTCTGACAGTTAAAAGCCATTTTCTTCAAGAACTGCTAGATGTATCATGTTGAAATTTATGTGAAATACTAAGATCTATGTTCCCTTGATGCTGGAAGAAATTGAAGCATTTAAGTCAATGCAGTCAAAAGATACAGCCATTTCTGTCACATATTTTGATACTCGCAAACTTGCACACCAAAAGCTATGAGGTACTTATTGTTGACCAAGAAACATGAAACTTGGCAAAAAGCAAGGTTTCACAGAACAACTGTATGAAAAAAATAAAAGAACTGTTAATTTGTAATTATACCACACGAAAAATATTTTGTTTTTGTCATTTGCTTCCGACAGTCTATCCGTCCGTCTGTTTAGACCCCTTTTTTCTCAGGAACGGGTACATGTATCACATTGAAATTTATGTCACTTACTAAGTTCTATAGTCCCTTGTCATTGTAATACATGTAATCTTCTAAGTCAATGCAGTCAAAAAATGAGGCCATTCATGTAAGATATTTGCAAACTCATTCTTCAAAACCTGTAGGGTACTTCCCGTTGACCTAGAACCATGAAGTTTGGCAAGAGGCAAGCCTTAACAATTTATATAAAGGCAAATATCTGAAAAGTGTTAATCTGAAACTATATCATATGAAAAAGATTTTTTTTTTTGTCTGGTTGTGAATCTGTCCATCTTTTAAGACCCCTTTTTCTTAGGAACGGGTAGACGTATCAATTTGAAATTTGTGTCAAATACTAAGGTGGAGCAAAAATGTTAAGCTCCTTAATCAATGCAATCAAAGAATATGGCCACTTATGTCACATATTCTGATACTCACAAACTCACTTATTAAAACCTACAGGGTACCTCTCGTTGACACAGAATTATGAAATTTGGAAGAGGAGGAGGAGGATCAGTGTTTAATATCTCATCGTAAAAAAAGGTTATTAGAGGTGGAGCACTAGCTCAGATTAGAAAAGGATGGAGTGTCGAAGGAACCATCCCAGCAATTCCCTTAAGCTGTTTAAGGAAACAATGGATAACATAAAAATCAGAATGGTCGGACGCAGGTTTGAACTGTCATCCTTTCAAATGTGAGTCATCCTTTCAAGTGTGCTAACCACTGCACTACCCTGCTGGGTATGAAATTTGGCAAGAAGCAAGGTTTCACAGAACAGCTAAAGGAAAAGAAATCTGAAAACTGTTAATTATTAGTTACATCAAATGAAAAAAATAGTTATTTATTATCCAACTTCAAACTTAAAATTAAAGGAATTTCTGAGACCATTATCTTGCACATATCAATGTCAATAACAGGTAAAAGTCATTGAGATTCTCAATCCTCAGAATGGATAAACTGTCTATATACATAACTACGTTTGTACAGATTCTTGTATGAGTCTTAATCGCAGCTGGCCAATTTTTCTTCTGAATTCAATTGCACTTTACCACATAACATTAAATCATTTCTTTCCATCCAGTTTTCTTTTTCTCCCAGTTATTATTAATGCTGCTGCCCTCATTATTGCAACTCTTCCTTAGTGCCACACATCCTCTATTTCATATGTTCAACCTTAGTTATCGAACTGGTTCCTTATTTGCAGCCAGTAATCAAGCTTCAGTTACTCACTGTTTATATAAGATGGCCTTTCACTGCTGCTCTTGTGCACAACTTTTACTTCAGTGTACATCTAGCCAATGACCAGGGAGAGGTATGTGTTGCAATCTGTCCAAAAAGACCTTCTTTGGAATGTTTTTCAGCCCGCACATAACACTGCCATGAATGTTAGTCATGCCATCCAAGTGTTGACCTTTCATGTGAATTTCTGCACTTTGTCTTTTTGTGGTAGGTCCATTATTTTTTTCCTTAGTGCGTTTTTACACTTTGATTGTTAGAAGACGTTCGTTAAATTGACTAAATGATGTTTTACGATGTATAAACATGTGAAATAACCATATAATTTCATTAAATTCTAGTAACATCATAGATCAGAGGCAAAGAGCTTGAATTCAAACATGCATGGAGGAAAGTGAGAACAAGGATGATATTCCTGACTTGAGTTATAGTGATGAAGAATATATTGTGAAAGAGCATTCTGGCATTCCTCTGGCGTAAAGACAGCCATCAACCTTGGGAATGATACAGAAGAGTTCTGGGAGTCGCTGCTATCACTGTAGAAAAAAAAAAAAAAAAAAAAAAAAAAAAAAAAAAAAAAAAAAAAAAAAAAAAAAAAAATGAAATAGAAGTACTTGAAAAGTGTGTAATAAATTAATTGACCCAATCATTTTACATCTACATGCATACTGCGCATGCCATCATATGATACATGGCAGAGGCTACCCTGTACCACTATTTGCCATTTCCATTCCAATTCCACTCCCAAATAGAACCAGGGAAAAATGACTGTCTATATTCCTCTGTACAAGCCCTAATTTCTTGTATCTTACCTTCGTGGTCCTTACGCAAGATGTATGTTAGTGGCAGTAGAGAATGTCACCTTCCCTCCAGGGATTCCCATTTGAGTTCCCGAAGCATCTCTGTAATACTTGCATGTTGTTTGAACCTATAGGTAACCAATCTAGCAGGTGACCTCTGAATAGCTTTGATGTCTTCATTTAATCCAATTAGGTGTGGATCCCAAACACTCAAGCAGTACTCAAGAATAGTTTGCACTAGTGTACTACATGCAGCCTCTGTTTCAAATTAACTACACTTTACCAAAATTCTCCAAATAAATTGAAGTTGGCCATTCACCTTCCCTACCACAATCCTCAAACCTTGCATCATTACACCTAGTTATTTAAACGACGTGACTGTGCCAAGCAAGACATTACTGGTTTGTTTTTCATTTTCATCTGCATTAAGTTACATTTTTCCACATTTAGAGCATGCTGCCTGTCACCACACCAACTAGAAATTTTGTCCAAGTCATCTAGTATCCTCCTACAGTCACTCAACTTCGACACCTTCCCAGATGCTACAGCATCATCAGCAAACAACCACAGATTGCTGCCCACCCTGTCTACCAGATCGTGTGTGTGTGTGTGTGTGTGTGTGTGTGTGTGTGTGTAGACACTGAGTCAACAGACCTCCCCCCACCCCCCCCCCACCCCACCCCACACCCCACACACACACAAAATAATAGTGGTTCTAAGACACTTCCATAGCACACTCCTGATGATATCTTTGTCTGTGATGAACACTAGGCGCTGAGGACAATGTACTGGGTTCTATTACTTAGGAAGTCTTCAAGTCACTCACATATCTGGGAACCCATTCCATACATTCCTACCATCGTTAACAGTCTGCAGTGGGGCACTGTGTCAAATGCTTTTCGGAAATCTAGAAATATAGAATCTGCCTGTTGCCCTTCATCCACAGTTTAGTATATCAGGTGAAATAAGGGCAAGCTGACTTTCACATAAGCAATGCTATCTAAAACCGTGCTCATTTGTGGATCATTCCAAAATTATCTGTATGTCTTCTTCTGAAAACCGTGATTAGATTAATATTTATGAGATTCTGTGTTTTTTAAAAGTCAGTCAACACCAGTCATGTTATTTTAGATAAAATTATGACTTATTATTAAAATTTAGTAATTTTTTTTCATATATAACAAAATAGTTTTACTTCTTGTTTATCATTTTTAATAAACACTACCATGGGCAACACACAAAAAAATACAATAATTTTTTTTCAAAAATTCGATGGCTTCTTCTTCTCCCTCCTCCCCCCCCCTCCTCCCCCCCTACCCCCTACCCCCCCCCCCCCCCTCCATAATTCGTGGAACCACTTACATTAGTTTTCAGAGCATGAGCACTGCAGGATTAAGTTGCCAAGTTCTACAAAAACTCTCTTTCTAGGTGAAAACACATAACATTTTTCAGCATTTCATAAAAATTAACCTTGTCTTTGAAATTTCCTGGCAAATTAGAAATGTGTGCCAGACTGGAATTTGAACCTGGAACATTTGTGTTACGCAAACAAATGCTCTACTTACTGGGCAGTCCAAGATAGCTCAGTCAACAGACCATTTGCCCACAAAAGGCAAAGATTTCGGGTTCGAGTCTCAGTTCAGCATCCAGATTTAATCAACCAGGAAGTTTCAAATGAGTGCACTTTCTACTGCATTCTGAAAATTCATTATGTATCCTTGTCTTTGTTATCAGTTGGAGCATGAAGCTAACTAGGATAATACCAGCCCTGAGTACTGACCCTGGTTGGCCTCTCACAACTGACTGGCCAACATGTAATTCTCTGTCGTTTGTATGTGGTATGGAATCAGCATACTGTCCTCCCAGCCATTGTCAATTTCCCAGACCTAGGAGGCATTACTTTCTAAGTAAGTATCTCCTCAGTTGGCATCATGAGGCAGAGTGCACCCCATTCCAGTCCAACTGCCAAGAAAAAATCTCCCGTAATACCGAGAATTGATCCAGGTCCTCATGGATCTTGGGCATCATTCCCAGAGTTGATTCTGGGACTCTGGTTTGGAGCTGACTGGAAGGCTTAAACCAGAGTTTCAGACGAGTCTGTGATTATCTCAGGTGCAAGTTTCTATACTTCCGTTATCAGGTGGACTCCCCTTAATAGGTCAGACTTTCACTATGTGCAGGAAGTAGCAACTAGGGTAGTGAAGAATGTGCAGCATGCAGATGTGTTTTTTTTTAGGATGGAGAAATCCTTCCACGGGCCTGAGAAGATACACTCTGATGTCAGGCATGGAAGAATATCAGCCACATTAATTAAAGAGAGCACCACTTGTCATGGCAGGATGGAGAAATAAACTGTTAATAGAGTGTTAGTTAAGTGAAAACTGAAGAAGCGTCCATGGTAAGGTCCCAGCATAAGTCTCGCTTATAAATGATACCAGAAATCAGATGTTATAGCACTGAAATTCTAAATTCTGGTTTGAATGTTTACTGCAAAGACAGGTTGAGTGCCAGTGGAAGAGGCATGTTCATAGCCATGAATAATACAATAATATCTAGTGAGGTTAGTACATATTTCTAGTGGAAAATAATTTTGGTAAGATAAGTGTTACACATGAATCAAACATGGTAATTGGATGCATTTGTAGATGCCCTGCCCGAAGATCAGCAGTGACTGTACATTAGATGGAAAATGTGGAAAAGATATCATGTAAATTTCCTGGTCATGTTATGCTACTAGGTTACGATTTCAAGTTATTAGCTACAGACCGGGAGGTTCAAGTGACTAGGGTAGGCAATAGGGACATATAATCAAATGAAATGCTTTATCCAAGAATTACCCCCAGCCTCGGCGGTTAATCAGACAACCGAATTATATCTCCTGGCCACCAACAGACCTGAAATTCTCAAGTCAGTTAATACAGAACAGGAAATCCTTGATCACAAGGCCATTACAGCAGCCCTGAATATTCTATAAATAAGAATATACAGAAGCATAAAAAGATAATTCTGCTTAGCAAGTGTAATGAAGAACAGATTTTAGATTACTTAAGTGGTCAACACAAAACATTCATATATGAGACTGAAAATGTTGAGCACTAATGGACATAGTTCGAGATTATTGTACTATTGGCATTAGACAGGTATGTGCTGAGCCAAGTTGTGGATGATGAGAAAGACATCCCACAGTTCAACAGCCATGCTAGAAAGCTGCTCTGAAAGCAAAGAGAGCTTCATTGTAGATTTAAATATAGCCAATGCCTCACAGACAAACAAAAACTGAATAAATCCAAAATTAACCTAAGATGAGCCGTGCACAAAGCGTTCAAAGAATCCGTAACTAAAATCGTTTACACCGACTTGACAGAAAATCCTAAGAAGTTTAGGCTTATGTTAAATCTAAAAACTGATCGAAGTCATCCATCGAGAAACTCTGTGACCATAATGGCAGTGAAATGGAGAATGACAGGGAGAAAGCAGAAATACTACGTTACTTTTTTTCAAAACTGTTTCACAAAGGAAGATCGTACTGTAGTTCCTTCTTTAAATTGTCACACAAATGTCAAAATGACAGATATTGAAATAAGTGACCATGGAACAGAAAAGCGACTGAAACTGCTCAACAGAGGAAAGGGATACCAATATGATTCCGCACAGAGTATGCCAAAGCATGTGTTCCTCTTCTAGCGGCAGCATGCAGTAGGTTGCTAGATGAGTGATATGTTCCTAATGTTTGGAAAAAAAAGTGCAAGTCATTCCCATTTTACAGACATTCAAACTGTAATCCTATATTACTGATTTTAGTTTGTTTTAGAATACAGAACATGTTTTATGCTTGCACATTATGACAATTCTGGAGACCAAAACTCTTCTCTGAAGGAATCAACTTGAATTCTGAAAATAACAATTGTGTGAAACCTAGCTTACTCTATTCATCTGGGCAACCCAGCACCACCCGCGTTGAAGTCATGGTCCTCAACTTCCAGAATGTGTTCAATAAAGTTCTGCAGCGCCACCTAATGTACAAAATATGGGTGTGCAGAGTATCAAACCAGGTGTGTGATTGGATTTCAGACTTCCTAGAAAACAGAACACAGCACATCATTCTTAACAGAGAGAAACCTTCATCCATAAAAGTAACTTTGCACACACGTCGAGGGAGAGTTATAGGATCGTTCCTATTAAGAGTGATCTAGTGGATAATGTCAGAAGTTCCATGAGGCTTTTTGTAGAGGATTGTGTTGTATACAGAGAAGATGCAGTACTAGACAACTGTAGTGAAATGCAAGAAGACCTGCAGAGGATTTATACTTGTTGCAGGCATTGGAAGATGATTCTCAAAATAAACAAATGCAGTATGTTGCACAAAAATATGCAAAAAGATCCATTATTGTATGACTACATAACTGCAGAACAATCACTAGAAACAGTCATATCCATTAAATATGTAGGAGTATGCATACACAGTAATTTCCAGTGGAATGACTACATAACACTAATTACAGGTAAGGCAGATGTCAGAGTGACATTCTATGGAAGAATACACCCACAAAGGAAAGGTTACAAAACCCTTGTTTGACCAGTGCTTGAATATTTCTCATCAGTCTAGGATCCGTACCAAATAGGATCGACAGAATAAATGGAAAAGCTCCGCAGAAGAGCAAAATGTTTCAGTACAGGCTGAATTCATAAGTGCAGGAAGGTCACAGATATGCTCAGCCAACTCTAGTGACAGACACTACAAGAGAAACATTCTGCATGATGGTGTACTTTACTGTTAAAATTTCAAGGGGCTACATTGCTTAAAGAGTCAGCCGATATATTCCAGAATGAGATTTCCAATCTACAGCGGAGTGTGCACTAATATGAAACTTCCTGGCAGATTAAAACTGTGTGCTGGACCGAGACTCGAACTCGCGACCTTTGCCTTTCGCGGGCAAGTGCTCTACCAACTGAGCTACCCAAGCACGACTCACTTTACAGAAGCTCTCCTGCAAACCTTGCAGAACTAGCACTCCCGAAAGAAAGGATATTGCGGAGACATGGCTTAGCGACAGCCTAGGGGATGGCTAAGCCATGTCTCCGCAATATCCTTTCTTTCAGGAGTGCTAGTTCTGCAAGGTTCGCAGGAGAGCTTCTGTAAAGTTTAGAAGGTAGGAGATGAGGTACTGGCAGAAGTAAAGCTGTGAGGATGGGGCGTGAGTCGTGCTCAGGTAGCTCAGTTGGTAGAGCACTTGCCCGCGAAAGGCAAAGGTCCCGAGTTCGAGTCTCGGTCCGGCACACAGTTTTAATCTGCCAGGAAGTTTCAGCCGATATATTACTTCCTCCTAGATAATACCTGGCAAAAAGACCAGGAAGGTAAAATCAGAGTGAATCAAGTTCATATGAAGACACATTTATTAAAAACTACCATAAATTCAAGAACACTGTCATTAATAAATTCTGTTTAGAGCAGCATCTAGAAGCATGTGCAACAGAAGTAGAGTTCCATAACAGATCCTATATAATAGTAACTATTTACCGAGCACCTGCAGGAAATTATAATCTATTCATAAATCATCTAGAAGCTCTTTTGGGGTATTTAACAGGAAGAAACAAAGAAATTTTGATTGCTGGTGACTTTAATACAGATTTTCTAATGCAATCTTCCAGTAAACATTTACTGCAGTTAGTAATGTTGTCTTTCAATATAACTCACACTGTAAACTTTCCAACTAGGATCACTAAATCCTCAAGGACAGCCATTGATAACATTTTTATAGACAAATCAAAGGAACAAAATCATATCATAAAACCTGTTATAAATGGACTATCAGATCATGACATGCAACTCCTTGTTTTAGATATAAATTCTAAGCAGATTATCAAGACTGCTAAATCTGAGTACAAGAGAGTAGTCAATCAACCAAAAAATGAGTGTTTTAGAAAACTGCTCAAAGATATGAACTGGACAGATGTTTATAGTGCTCATGACATGAATGAAAAATATAACACATTCATGAACAATGTCAGTACCATGTTTGAAAACTGTTTTCCTCTAAAAGTTACTCAAATTAAACAGAAGTCTATAATAAAACCATGGATTACACAAGGAATAAAGATTTCCTGTAAGACAAAAAGGAAAATGTATCTGTCGACCAAGAATAGCTCCAATGCTGATGATTTAGTTAAATACAAAATATTTAAAAAAAAGTAATTCAGACATCTAAACAAATGCACTACGAGAAGAAGATAGCAATGTCAGGGAACAAAATAAAAACAATATGGGATATAGTGAAGGGGGAGACTGGTAGAACCAGAAAGGAACAGGAGCAAATAGTGCTAAGGGTAGATGACACATTAGTAACTGATGGTCATAGTGTGGCAAATCTATTTAATAAGTACTTTATATCTGTTACTGATAGAATGGGATTGTCAGGGTCAGTAAATAATGCCCTTGAATATCTGAAACTGGTCTTTACAAATAACTTCAGGTACATGAATATCTCACTCATTTCACCAAAAGAAATAACTTCCATAATAAAATCTTTAAAAACAACGCATTCTAGTGGTTACGGTGAAATATCAACAATGTTAATGAAGGCATGTTCTTGTGAGTTTAGTTTAATTCTAAGTTACTTGTGTAACCAGTCAATTATAACTGGGACATTTCCTGAATGGCTAAAATATGCAGATGTTAAGCCTCTATTCAAGAAAGGGGATAAAGAGATACTATCAAACTATAGACCAATTTCACTTTTGCCAGTATTCTCAAAAATTTTAGAAAAAGTAATGTACAGGCAGCTTCTCAACCATCTGACCACAAATAACATATTATCAAGAACACAGTTTGGATTTCTGAAGGGTTCTGATATTGAGAAGCCTATTTACACCAACAGTGAAAATGTACTTAATTCATTAAATAACAAGTTACAAGCAGCAGGTATTTTCTGTGATTTGTTAAAGGCATTTGACTGTGTGAACCACAACATCCTTTTAATTAAATTAGAATTCTATGGTGCCACGGGCAGAGCTGCAAAATGGTTCAAGTCATACCTCGCTAACAGGAAACGAAGGGTGTCAGAGCAAGGGACTAGTGAATTAAGTCATCATCAGAATGGAAAGAAATTACATGTGGTGTCCCACAAGGACCCATCTTAGGGCCATTGCTTTTTCTTGTGTACATTAATGATCTCTCATCAGTTACACTGCCAGAGGCAGCATTCGTTTTGTTTGGAGATGACACAAGTATTGCAATAAATAGTATGTCTAGTGTAGTTCTAAAAAGATCTGCTAATGATATTTTCATGGATATTAATAAATGGTTTAAAGCCAGCTCACTGACATTAAACTTTGAAAAGACTCACCATATGCAATTCAGAACCTGTAAGAGGTTTCCACCCAGCATATGCACAAAGTATGAAGAAGAGCAGATAGAAGAGGTTGACAGTCTTAAATTCCTATTAATAATAAATTCAGTTGGGAGGAGCACATGACAGAACTGCAGAAACGCCTTAACAAATCTGCATTTGCAGTTCGAGTGTTAGCAGACATAAAAATGAAAAAGCTTGCATACTTTGCCTACTTTCATTCCATAATGTCATATGGTATAATATTTTGGGGTAACTCTTCAAGTCAAACAAAAGTTTTCAGAGTCCAAAAGCGTGTAATATGTATTATTTGTGGAGTAAATTCACAGACGTCCTGTAGAAACCTCTTCAAAGAACTGGGTATACTAACTGCAGCCTCTCAGTATATTTACTCCTTAATGAAATTTGTCCTAAATAATATATTTCTTTTTCCAACAAACAGCTCAGTTCATATGTGCAATACCAGGAACAAAACTGATCTGCACAAGGACTTAAAAGCACTTAGTTTAGTTCAAAAAGGGGTCCACTACTCAGGAACACTCATCTTCAATAATTTGCCAGCAAACATAAAAAATTTAGTTACAAATAAAGATCAGTTTAAAAGGAGCCCGAAAGACTTACTAGTGGCCAACTCCTTCTACTCCATTGATGAATTTTTTAATAGAAACAAAAGATGTATTGTATATATTCATACTATTAGTATTGTTATGCCACCTTAAAAAAAAAAAAAAAAAAAAGAGGCCTTGACATGTTCCACATCTACGAGGATCTCCTCAGCATGGATCTATGGTGCGAAAAACTAATCTAATCTAAAATCTTACCAAGAATCATTTTTCTTTCAGACTGTAGAGGCACACTCGCATATGCCACCACCATGACCACAGAATTGGTATTCAGCTCCACTAGGGAAAAGCTGAAACAAGAATGCCTGCTTCACTCTCTCTCAGCACTCGCACCAAAATAGTGGTTGCATCGGCATGGCCTCACTCACTCTTTTTTTAGCTGTACTCAGTGAAGACTCCACTTAATCCGTTCTGTCACGGTATGTGAAAACATCCTTGGGAAAGGAGCTAGTGACATCATAGCATGGAATTCCACGTTCCACTGCACTGTGGAGCATGAAATGGAGAATTTGGCATGTCAGATTTTTCGCCACATGGAGAGGAATTTTGCCAGTGAAATGTGACACCATTTTTGTGTCACAAGCAGAACTTAGGAACTGCCATATTTTATGGAGTTAAACTTCGTATTTGGTGGGTTTTCTTTACCCTACAATACATGGTATGAATTTAAGCTGTTTCAAAGCATCAGTAAATTGATAACCACTCGAAAACACCACCTATGTTTGGCGTCAACATGCAATAATCACTCACAGACAGCAGATGGTAGTGCTGGCACTGGAGTGAATATCAAACATGTCAGGGGGATGTGGAGAACTGTACAGTTGTTGTCATAATGCGGAAGCGAAGCAATTTATCTGACGTCCAAAAGGGCATCATCATTGGTTTTCGGGCCAATGGTGGAAGCATTTCTGAAATGGTTAAGTTTGTAAACTACTCATGTTCTGTCACAGTTAAAGTATACTGTGCATCGCAAAACAGCACTATCTAACAAAACTGGCACCGAGGCAACTGTGGTATACCACACACCATAGATGACAGGGGTGAAAGACAGTTGCAGATATGTGTATGGGCAAACAGATGTGCAACAGTTAAGAAACTGACTGCCCAGATGAACCGAGGGGGTACCACCAGTGTTTCCTCAATGACCATTCAGTGAACGTTGCCGTGTATTGGGCTTCCACAGTACGTGTCTGTTTTATGCACCCATGCTGACTGCAGTTCACCTGTGACAAAGGCTGGAATTTGCATGCCTATTCTGCAACTGGCCCTCTTCTGAGTGGTGATAGGTGGCCTTTTCAGATGAATCACATTTTATGCTCCATTGGATGTGAAACATCTGAAAGCAAGCATGCTACAACAGTTGTCAGAAGGGTCCAGACTGGAGGGAGCATTATGGTCTGGGGGATGCTTTCATGGCATTCCCTGGATGATCTGATCATTCTGGAAGGCACAATGTTTGCATCTATCTTTGGGGACCACATCCACCCTTACATGTAGTTTATTTCTCCTTGGCACGATGGCATCTACCAGAAGGACAATCCAACATGCCACACAGCTTGCACTGTACAAGTGTGGTTTGCAGAGCTCTGGGATGAGATTACTGTACTTCTCTGACCACCAAACTCCCCTGATTTAAAGCCAGTAAAGACTCTGTGGGGCCACCTTGACTAGGCTATTTGCACCCCAACCAAGAAACCTAGCTCAGCTGGCCATGGCACTGTAGTTGGCACAGCTCCACACCCCTGTAGGTATAGCCTCACTAAATCTCTTCCTTCACATCTTGAAGCAGTTTGCACTGTGAGAAGTGGTTTTTCAGGCTTTTGACAGTTGGTCACATTAATGTGACTGGACAGTGTGTGTGTGTGTGTGTGTGTGTGTGTGTGTGTGTGTGTGTGTCTGAACTCCATTGTGGAGTTCAGGAAGGCCACTCAAACTTGGGGGGGGGGGGGGGGGGGAATCTGAAAATTCCATGGGTGGGGAGGAAGATGATGTCATAAGAAGCTCCAGACAAATTAAAGGTGAGCAGGAGGGAGTTAGGGGGTGGTGGTAAGCTTCTCAAATTAACAACTTTTTTCTTTCCTCTCGTCTGTAGTTTAACAGCAGTTTTTAAACATCGATAATTTACATAAACTAATATCCAAAAAATTAACATACTCTGAAATATTCAGTACTTTAAATTTGAGACTTATAAAGCTCAATAAAATTAAACTCCAATGTAAGGTTGAAAACACATAATTCCTGAAATTCCCTGATTTTTCCAGATAAAATTTAATTCCCTGAGACTTCTGGATTTTTCAGAAGAATTGCCAGTCTGGAGTTTCACTGGGAACAAAAGAAACAGATCTATACCTATCAAGCATGGGTAGCTGACCTAGGTGAAAGTGGGAAGTGTCAGTTTACTTGTGCTCATCGTTAACAGTGCTATGCTGACTGTCTGCTACATGATGTTGCTGTTCGTTCTGCTTTGGACAGAGAGGTACATTTTGAGGTTTTGCATTAAGAGATCCTACAGTCAAAGAAGTTCTGGCTACTGCTCAGGCATTTTAGGTATCACAGGCTGTGACTGAAGTTTGAGGACATATTGGACATAGTGTCAGATTGTTCATTTCCACATCAAAGGCATCATTCACCAACACCATTGTCATGCTCATCTGGTTCATGCTGTTCGCTACTGTGCCCCTTTCAGACACAGCTTATCCTTGTGTCATGATTATTTTTGTGTGCAGGCCTGTTATCGCTGCCCACACCAGCAGGAACAGTGTGAGGCTTGCCATAAACATGGAGATGTCACAGCTGCTTGCTGTAGCTGTCCACACAACCAGCATTTGGACACAGACGTATAGTTTATATAAGTTCATAGTGTCCATGTTGATACTGAGGTTTCTGCATTTCTCGTGAAGCTTAACACCTATCGTCATCGCTTGGGCTGCCCCACTCTTTCCTCTGCAAACCATTGTTTGGTTGGTTATGACAATCAACTTATTCAAATTTAAGGCCAGTTCACAATCAACATTGAGTATTTCCATTTCATGAGGCTGTTCATGTTTTTGGCCATTGACAATGTGACAATGGAAAACATTTTTCACATTCGTTGGTTTTTTGTTTCAAATTCAGGATGTTGTGCATCTTGTTTGACTCCATTCCATTCCAGGCATTGGACATCGTCTGCCCCAAATTCAGATCTCTATTTTTGCCTGGTCTGGGTGCTGCAACAGAATATGTAACTCATATCACCCTTAACAAATCACCTGTCCCCAAATTTTCTCATGCTCAGCCTATTCCTTTGCTCTGTGACTGGCTGTTAAGGATGAACTGGACAGGATGCAGCCTGGGCATCATTGAATAAATTTCTTCCAGGCAGTGTACTATATCCCTGGTTGCTATTTGTAAGCCTCAAGAAGTACTCATTAAGCTGGTGGGTGATTACTGTGTTTTGAAGATTGGTTTGGCAG
Organism: Schistocerca piceifrons; assembly: GCF_021461385.2. NCBI lineage: Eukaryota > Metazoa > Arthropoda > Insecta > Orthoptera > Acrididae > Schistocerca > Schistocerca piceifrons. Next base: position 168,888,443 of record NC_060149.1, read on the forward strand.
AGGCACACCTGCAGTGTCCTCTGTATTCTGCCTCTCAACAGGTTATGGTCATCAACACTTCCTTCCATTTGGCATCACAAGGACTCCGGCAATTTTCTAGGGATTCTGGAAGATTTAAAGCAATGTGTCCTGCACTGTGCAGAATATGTTGATAATCTTATTGTCACAAGTTCCTCCAGGCAGGACAAGCTCACTAACCTTTGGATTCTGTTCACTAAACTGCAAGAGGTGGGCCTTAGTTGCAATCTGCAGATATCAAAGTTTTTTTAGACTGAAATAGATTTGGGCCACCTGCTTTTGAAGGAAGGCATCAAACCCAAGGAGCACCACATAGCAGATATTGGCAACCTACATAAACCATGGAACCTGAAGGAACTCCAATCATTTCTGGGTAAAGTCAGTTATTATTAGAATTTTCACCCTAATGGAGCAGATATCAGTCATCCGTTGAACAAATTGTGTAATAAAGATATTCCTTTCATTTGGTTGGTGGATTGCGGCAGAGAGCTCGCCCATGTCAAGACATTGCTCAAGTCACCACTGTGCCTCAGTACCTTTACATCAGATAAACATCTTTTCCTGGCACAGATGCCTCCCATTATGAGGTTTGGGTGGTTTTGGCTCACATAAGTGTTGATCACTCTGAACAGCTTGTCATGTATATTTCCAAGATGTTGACAGTTGTTCAATGCCATTATTCTCAGATAGAAAAAGAAGCATGGCCACCATTTACACAGACTGGAAGATCCAGGTTTTCCTCTACAGCAACAAATTCCATCTCATCACCAACCATAAGCTGCTTGTGGCACTTTTTGGTCCCAATTTGCAGCTTCCCAAGAGGACCACATGACTCCAGTACAGGGATTTGTTTAGGAGTATCACTTTGAGATCGATTACACAGATCGACTGCACAGCATGCTAATGTGGATGCACTGGTGCACTTGCCCATGGGACACGACTCAGCCTCAGACGAAACTGAAGTTGCCAGATCGACAGTCACTTGCAGCATGATGGTGATGGTAATGGTAATGGCCCTCATGTGCCGCAGGCCACCAGGCCAGGTCCATTGCAACAAATGGTCCATTTTGTGTGTAATGGCTGGCCCGAGCAATTACCTGCCAAGGAGTCTGGTCTACTCTGTCACTATTTCCTCCTTCACCATTAGCTGGCAGTAGTCAGCGGCACTCTCCTCCTTAGCACCGATTGATGATCCCTGGGTCATTGTCTCTACAGCCTCACACCCTTGCTCTCCTACACTGTGGCTATTGGAGTATGATTCACATGAAGTTCCTGCTTTGTCTCCTGGCCTGGCATTGTTTTGCAGTTGAGAAGATCATTCATAAGTGCCAACAATGTGCAAAGCAGCAGGTAACACTGCCACACACTTTTGCAGCACAGCCCACGCCAAAGCCTTGCGGCCATATCCACATTCACTTCATGGTCCCCTTCTGTAATTCTGTGTGTTTGGTGGTGGTTGATGCACTGTTCAGCTATCCATATGTCAGGCATGTATTTCACCATGACAGAAGCTATTGTGTGAGCTCTCACCCAGGTTTTCACAATCAAATCATTGCAACAGATGATCATTATGATAATGGCCCACACTTTGCTTAATTTGTTTTGTTTTATGCCACAAAAACAAGAAAGGTCATATGTGCCCATGTCAGAACCTTAGAACACTATGACCAAAAAGGAATTAAAAGTGATTAGACATTAAACCAACCAAAGGAAAGAAAGACAGTTAAAAACAAGGACTTCCTTGAGGAAAAAGGTAGACAAAATATGCCATAGAGACAATGGTGCTCCTGAACAAAAGATCAAATGTCCTTCACCATATTGCTACAATGGAAGAAGATGAAATGCGGCTGACAGCTCGAGCATTGTTCAGTAATATCACCGATAACACAGATGACAAACATACATTACAACATAAGTGGTTAAAAAAAATTATATTCGGTCAGGGAAATGGTGAACCATCAAAAGTTGGCAGAGAGCACAAAGTGGTGGGGGATCACCACTTAACAAATGGCGATGGGTAAAACAACAGTGCCCAAGACACAACCTAACTAAAATGGTCTGCTCATGGCAAGAGGAGGTCGGGCAAGTCACTGGGAGAGGTTTAATTCCTCAGAGCTTGTTGCCATGAAGGGAAGACCAGTGGTGATGGCAGAGTGACCCACCTGCTGACAGACAGCATCACAGAGATCATCTGAAGGAATGGAGGAACTAGGTGGGCCAAGGTAGGAGGACTGCACCCTTGGCAGCAGCTTCAGCAGCATTGTTTCCTGTCTGACTGACGTGACCAGGGACCCCCCATAAACATCACAGTGGCTCCCGCATGAATGAGCAAGTGAAAGCTTTCTTGGACCAATTGTACTAAGGAATGGATGGTGTACAGCACACAGAGGCTCTGAAGGGCACTGAGAGAATTGGAGCAGATGACACAATTGAAAAGCCTGTGTCATTGGATGTACTGTGTGGCCTGATACAAGGCGAAGAGTTCTGCCTTAAATACTGAGCAGGACAATACTGAAAATGGTCAGTGCCAATAATGAAGGCCCACCCGACACCACAGTCAGTCTGAAAGCCAACAGTGTACACAAAAGTTCCGTGCGAAGGTTGAGAAACTTACTGTGATAAATTGAATCTGGAGTAGTGTCCTTAGGAAGGTCCTTAGGAAGGTGAACACGGGCTGCCACACAAAGCCAAGGTGGCGATGGGTTCACACCCATCACAAAAGTGGCAGGTACCGTGAAGTTAAGCTGCTGGAGCAATAGCCGAAAGTGAAGTCCAGGAGGTAACAGAGAAGAGCGTTGTGCCCCATACTGGTGTCAAAGGACTCATCAAAGGAAAAGGCATACGATGGGTGGCCAGGCATGGTAGAAAACAGCATGCATCATGGCAGAAAAACAGCATGCGTATCCACTGAGGAGAGCATCACTTCGGTATGACTGGGGTAGTTCAGTAGTTTCTGCATTGAGATGCTCAATCAGTCTAGTGTAAAAGGCGCCAGTGCCCAAATGGATGCTACGATGGTGGGTTGTATTTAGATGGCATAACATGGATGGATGTGCAGATGCATAAACAAAACACCCATAGCCTAGTTTCGAACGGACAAGGGATTGGTACAAATGTTGTGCACAAGTAAGACATTGAAGGTCTGGGTTCAGCACACAGCCAAGCAAGACACGTGGGAGGACCAAGAACGTTTCCTATCAAGCATGAGCCCCAGGAATTTTGTAGTTTTAGCAAGCGGAAGAGCAACAGGCCAAAGATATAAGGTGGTGGAAGAAACCTATTGCACTGCCAAAAATTCATAGAAATTGTTTTCTCAGTGGAAATGCGAAAGCCATTGTCGATGTTCCACAAGTAAAGATGATTGAGACATCACTGAAGATGCTGCTCAAGGGGACAAATCTGTGGTGAACTGCAACAGATCACAAAATTGTCAAAGAAATGGGAGCCGAAGATACCCAGTGGGAGACAGGCCATAATAGGGTTAATGCTGATAGCAAAGAGGACAACGCTCTGGATGGAGCCCTGAGGCACCCCATTTTTCTGGATAAAGGTGCCTGGCAATGCAGAACCCACATGTAACTTGAAAACTGTAACTTTTAAAAATTCCTGAAGGAAATGGGGCAGGGAGCCTCAGAAGCCCCACATGTAGAAAGTACGGAGGATACCAGTTCTCCAAAAGGTGCCATAGGCTTTCTCCAAGTCAAAAAACCAAGTCAAAAAACATGGCTACAGTCTGGTATTTCAGCAGAAAACTGTTCATGACATGGATTGACAAAGTGAATAAATGGTCAGCTGCAGAATGGCACACTCAAAATCCACATTGTGCAGTGGTTGGTATTTATGAGACAGCATACCTGCCAAGCATGAATCATACACTCCATCACCTTGCAAAGATAGGTGGTGAGAGAAATGGAGTGGTAGATAGAAGGAAGGTGTTTGTCCTTACCAGGCTTAGGTATGGCTATGACAGTGGCTTCACACCTGTGTCTGGGAAAAGTGCCATCCGCCCAGATGCAGTTCTACATATGAAGGAGAAAGTGCTTGCCTGTGAGTGAAGCATGCAGCAACATCTGAATGTGAACATCATCTGACCCTGGGGCAGACTGGGATGAAGTGAGAGCATGATCTATCTCTCGCATAGAAAAGGCGGCATTGTAGAATTCATGATTCTGAGAAGAGAAGGGTATTACCCGAGCCTCCTCCACTCGTTTCTGATGGAGGAAGGCAGGGTGATAGTGGGTGGAGCTTGAATTCTCTGCGAAGTAGTGGCCCAAGGTGTTGGAGATACCAATAAGGTCCACAATGACATCATCTGCTACGGTCAGGCTGGAAATTGGGAATGGACTTTGGTTCCAAAGAGCCATTGAAGGATGGTTCACACAACAGAAGAGGGAGTGGAACTGTTAAAAGAACTAGTAAGTGAAATCCAGGTATCTTTCTTGCTATCCTGATGAATGTGATGACACTGTGCCTGCAACTGTTTATAATGAATACAATTTGCCATCATAGGATCAATAGGATCAAGGTTAAAAATGTGGAGAACATGTCTCTGTGTGCGAACTGCATTGTGGCATGCCTCAGTACACCAAGGGCCCAGGACTTGGTGCAGTACAGGCGAAGGGCAGGGAATGGAACGTTCTGCAGTGGATAATGTTTGTCAAGCACTCTGCCTGGTCATCACAACTGGGGAAATGCTGTTCATCAAAGTTCGACAGGGAGGAGTAAAGCCTCCAGTTGGCCTTAGAAAGCTACCAACTGGGTTTACACATAGGAGGGGTAGGAGTCAGCAAACAGACGGCACGTGGGTTGCTCGAGTATGTGTCAGAGAGAATGGGCCACTCGACACAACTGACAAATTGTGCAGTGCAGAACGAGAAGTCCAAATGGGAATAGGTGTCTGTGGAGTCTGAAAGGAATGAGGGTGCTCCTGTGTTAGGGCAGATGAGGTTGAGTTGATTAGGAAGGCCAGCTAGAAGGGCACCTCTCTGATAGGTTCTGGGAGAGCCTCAAAGGAGATGGTGCACATTAAAGTCACTGAGCAGCAAAAAGGGGTGAGGGAGCTGCCCAATAAGCTGGAGAAAGTTTTTGGTGGTGACACCGAGTGACAGAGGGATGTAGACGGTACAAAGAGAAAGGGTGAAGTGAGGAAGGAAAATGTGGACTACAACAGCTTTCAGTGAGATGATTTGGCTATGAATGTCATCCTGGATGAGGAGAATGACTCCCTCATGAGACGGAATGCCATCCTTGGGGGAACGTCAAAGTGGACCGGAGAGAAATGCAAGAGGTGACAGAGGTTTGTTTCCTGGAGGCAGGAAACAAGTGGATGCAGCAATTCCAAGAGCAGCTGTAATTTCTTCCTGTTACATCTCATGCCACAAATGTTCCTTTGGATGAGATATATGGCAGGGAAAGGGGAGGAGGGAAAAAAATGAGGGGTTGTCATCTCAGCGGCTGCTGAATGCCATCCTTCGATGACTCACTACTACAGGGTGCACAGGTTGCAGAATCCTGCTCCATGAGATTTACAAAGGCATCAGCACTCTCCCTCAGTTGGTCTGCAGATTCCTGGGCAGACAAACAGTTGCTGGTGCACACAGCTGAAACAGAGGTTGGCCAGGTGAGCGTATCATGTGCTGACATCGTTGATGAGGATCTCCGAGTTGACAACGGTGAAGACCATTTGCCTTTGTTCGATTTCTTGAAGCCTTTGTGGTTGGCAGATGAAGACTCAGATGTCTGTTGGATGGAGGGACATAAAAAGGTCTTTGCGGGAGTATTCCTTTGGTCCTTTCCTGTCTGGCAGTTGTGTGGCAGGTGATTCCACTGCTGGAGGCGAAAGTTTGGTGGCTTGTGGCACAGTTGGATGAGAAGAAGATGGGGATGCTACCATGACACTGGACGATTTTACAACCATGGAGCTGGATTTGAGGTCACAAGTCTGTGTGGCTATGTCCTTTGTGGAGTAAGGTGTAGCAAGAATGGTACTGTAAGTGCCAGACGGTAAAACACAGGGCTTTCGACTAGCCAACAACTTGTGGGTAACAGGGTAAGGCACTTTTTCCTTCACCTTGATGTCCTGGATGGCCTGCTCATTGAAATACACAGGACAATCGCGGGATGAGAGTGCATGGTCACCATTGCATTTGATACAGCGGGAATGAGCCCTCGTGAGCATCCCTACCACAAGTAACACATTTGTCCAGGTTTTGACAGGACATTTGATTGAGGTTTCAACATTGTCACTGGTAGCAGCACATCATGTTTGAAATGTACGGCTGGAGTGTGATGATTTCATAGGCTGCTTTGATCTTTGATGGAAGCACTACTGTATCAAACATGAGAAAAAGAGTGTGTGTAAGCACTAAGGATGGATCAACCTTTTTCATCACCCAATGGATTCCTCCCTCAGTCAGACCATTGAGCAACATACTGTAACAAACAACGCATGAAGAATTCATTGTTTGATGGGCCTCGACAGGTTAGAATGGAGGAATGAAGCTGCAAGCAGTTGTTGTGCCTGAGAATCACAATTAGTCTCCAAAAGCAAAGTGTCATTGCATAAGCAGGATTCCACAGGGCCTATAATTGCATCAACACTTTTCTGAATAATAAATGGAAAGGACTGACCGTCTTCAGTACGTGAAATCACAAGGAACCGAGGTGCAGCAGGGAGAGTCATTGAATCTGTAGCCTCATTCCATTTACATTTAGTAGACGTAGACTGAGATGAAGATAACTGGCTCATTGCGAGAAAATCCCCCTTTGGTGCCAGTGTCTCCAATCGTGTGCTCCTTCCAACTGGGGGAGCCCCCTCAAAAGAGGGCTCACCTGCCTCTGGTGATTGTTCACAGCTCAGGTCACACCTCCAAAATCCTGACAGAGGGATGAATTAGCAATCTGGGAAGGCAATCAACCCTCCCTGGGCCTGGTCTGTACCAGGCGGTACGTGCAAACCCTACCTGTCAACCCGGGCTGGGAATTACGCGTTACCAAGTCACCTGTTACATGAAAGACGCATGGGCGGCCTTCAGGAAGAAGGAACAAAGAGGAACCTCAAATGCTTAAGCAGAGAAAGGATAGGAGAAGGAGAATGAAGAAAGAAAGAAAAAGCAGTGGAGGGACTGTTCCAATGTCAGGCTACTGAAAATTCAGAACACATTCTCAAAAATATCTCAGACATGTTCCCCATGGGAGGAGAAAAAGAAAAGCAGGAGGATAGACATGCAGCATGGAAGGGTGAAAGTGCTGCAAAGGCTGGGGCTCCGTGGTAGCCAGTCATGAACTCATGTAAGAATGATACCCCTGGGGGGCTACTTTGCTTTGGCATTGTTCCAGGAATTATGCACCCACAATGGTATTACCCATCTCGTGTCCACTCCATTCTACCTTCAATCGAATTGGGAGGTGGAGCATATGTTGCACACCATTAAGACACAGTTAAAAAGTACTTAGCAGATTCATCTGCAGACTCGGTGTGGCCATACCACAGCAGTGATCATCCATGGCTAGTGGCCCCAGCTGCTGCTGCTGCACCTACTCTGCCCTGCAACATGGCCAGAGGTGCATTCGTGTCCTTCTCAATATGCTCCAGGCAACCCTCTCTGGGCTTGCATCTGCGGTCAGCAGGCTGGACAGGTGCCAGCGACGGTGAGAGCAACACACGCTAGGTGAATATTCACTATGGATGTCAGTGCGGTGCTGTTCTCCTGCCATCAGAACCAGCTGTGCCCTCAGTGGGACACTGACCCACTGTGAATACGGCTGCTGGCAGGGAGCCCTCTCATATGTGGCACTACACTCAAGAGGCCTCACATCATCGGGTCATTTGCATTTGATGTGCTGTTGGGTGGTGGCAATGTCAAGATGCAGCTGTCCACTATGCTGGACCTTTAGGCAGTGTGTAACAGCAGCTGGCTGGCTGCTGCCCTTCCACACGAGCACCAATCAGTCCCTTCCCTGTTGTCACTGTCACCATCTTTCGGCACAGGTGGTGCAGCTTTTGCTGCTCTGTGCAGGGTTGTTCCTTTGCTCAGTTTGCCATCATAGTGGTCATTTCTGACCAAGTGCCCTGCCAGGCTGGAGACAGCAGACAGTCCAGCCTTGTGATAACAGTGCCTCTTCAGACACCAACAAGCTAATGGAGGCAAACATCAACACCCAACTACCTGCTGTCATGCCATTGCCTTTGAGTCACCTGGGTGGACCCAATGGTCTCCTCAGACAGAGTGAGGTGGCACAGTGTCTATCAAACTGGACTCACATTTGGGAGGATGACAGTTCAAATACACGTCCAACCATCCATATTTAGGTTTTCCATTATTGCCCTAAATTACTCCAGACAAATGCTGGGATGTCTCCTTTGAAAGTGCATGGCCAATTTCCTTCTCCAGCCTTGACACGGTCTAAGCTTGCATCCATCTCCAGCAGCCCCACCAGTTGTTCCTTCACCTTTATCCACTGATGTCTGCGGCACTGACGCACCAGAGGAGGAGAGGGATTTCTTGCTTTAGCCATGCTCAGTGAATGTTTCACTTACCGACTAAGAAAATTCTGTGATGTTGTACGAACATTGCAAGTTATTGGACTCAGGTGGACTGCAATCCTTCTGTTAGCGTTCTCTCATGCCTTTGCGATTCAGCTGCTCTATTCACTATTGTTTGTGTGTTGGTCATTGTCAATAAAGAACTGTAGATACTACACTGACCATTAACAACTGGAACAAGAAAAGCGAGAAAGTTTGTGTGGTACACGAAATACCCTACGCCACACACCATAAAGTAGCCTCTAGGGTTCAGATGTAGACACAAATATTTACTGCTCCTTCACCTAGTCATTTTATTTCCTGTAGAGCTATGACATCTAAATTACATGGGAACTGCAGAAATTAAGTTAAGCTGCACATGTTACCCCACAGAAAGACCAGTGCACTACAAGAGTGGTGCCTTGTCAGAAAAGAGTACATATTCCAGGTCTCCCAGAGATACAGTTCTGCTGAGGTATGCATAACATGTGCATCACAGTGTGGGAATGAAATGGTGCAACAACTGGAAAATACTCCAAAGTTGAAATATGCAGGACAATATTATTCTTGTGGGCAAAATGTCTAAATTGCAAACAAATTCACGATGAAGGCAGTACGTGGATCAAATGCAATTTCACACCCAGGTATAGTGAAATGGTGCCAATAATATGACCAAGGCCTCACAGACATGAATGGTGCTGATTGGGAAGGGAGGCCACTGACGAAAATGTCCACACATTCAAGGAACTGATTTGCACCAATCACAGATTTTCCGACAATGAGGACAATCATACAAAGGTTCTCCGATGGCTCTGTGACCATGCAGCAGATTTATACTGTCAAAGAATTGAATGACTTATAGAACATTCTGCCCATTATAAAATATAGACTTTCTTGGCTGGATATGTCACAATTAAGCAAATATTCTGGGCTATTACATCATGGTTGGATGGATTTCACATTAAAACCAAATGTTACATCCTCATCTGCAGAGGACATTGTCAAGGAGTATTGTAGCTTCCTTTAGTCTCAAATTCACACCCTGGCTCACTACCGCCTGCAGCACAGTTCTGTTCACACCTACTCCTGCGCATTGGTGTGATGTCACATGCTTTGAATACCAGGGTGCAAATGGCTGATGTTGCCTGCTGTCATCCGCTGTTGCTATTGTCCTACGCTGGGAGACTAACACATCTTCAGCACCAGGATCCAGATGTCATTCAACTTCATGCCACCCTCCTTCCTATAGAAATTCCTGGGGTGTTTATCGATCTCTAAGGCCTCTCTGTATAGCCTTTCATGATATGTGGTGGCTTCCTGGCTGCAAAGCATGTTCTGCAGCAGCTGTTCTGTCAATCTATCCTCCTCTACACCTACATCTACATCCATACTCCACAAGCCACCTGATGGTGTGTGGCGGAGGGTACCTTGATACATCTATTGGTTCTCCCTTCTATTCCAGTCTCGTATTGTATGTGGAAAGAAAGATTGTCGGTATGCCTCTGTGTGGGCTCTTATCTCTCTGATTTTATCCTCATGGTCTCTTCGTGAGATATATGTAGAAGGGATCAATATACAGCTCGACACCTTGGTGAAGGTATATTCTCGAAACTTCCAACAAAAGCCCGTACCGAGCTACTAAGTGTCTCTCTTGCAGAGTCTTCCACTGGAGTTTATCTATCATCTCTGTAATGCTTTCGCAATTACTAAATGATCCTGTAACGAAGTGTGCAGCTCTCCATTGAATCTTCTCTAGCTCTTCTATCAACCCTATCTGGTACAGATCCCACACCGGTGAGCAGTATTCAAGCAGTGGGCAAACAAGTGTACTGTAACCAACTTCCTTTGTTTTCGGACTGCATTTCCTTAGGATTCTTCCAATGAATCTCAGTCTGGCATCTGCTTTACCGACAATTAATTTTATATGGTCATTCCATTTTAAATCACTCCTAATGCATACTCCCAGATAATTTATGGAATTAACTGCTTCCAGTTGCTGACCTGCTGTATTGTAGCTAAATGATAAAAGATCTTTCTTTCTATGTATTCGCAGCACATTACACTTGTCTACATTGAGATTCAATTGTAATTCCCTGCACCATGCGTCAATTCATTTCAAATCCTCCTACATTTCAGTACAATTTTCCATTGTTACAACCTCTCGATTTACTACAGCATCATCTGCAAAAAGCCTTCGTGAACTTCTGATGTTATCCACAGGTCATTTATATATATTGTAAATAGCAACAGTCCTACAAAACTCCCCTGTGGCACACAAGAAATCATCCTTACTTCGAAAGACTTCTCTCCATTGAGAATGACATGCTGCATTCTGTTATCTAGGAAACCTTCAATCCAATCACACAATTGGATAGGTAGTCCATGTGCTCTTACTTTGTTCATTAAACTACTGTGGGGAACTGTATCAAATGCTTTGTGCTCTCACAATTGTCTTGACAAAATGGAACCTCGTGGCAATCTACAAACCCTCCCAGAAGATCACCTAAAATTAGCCAAGAATGCTTGTGAACTGCTGGAAAAAGCAGGTATTTATAGGATTCTGTGTAGCTGTGAGGAGGTGTATGTAGGTACTACAAAAAGAACAGTCAAAAATGACAAGAAGAGCACAAGAGAAACTGCAGAAGGGGAGATACTGACAGATCAGCTGTCGTGTGCAGTCAGGAGACCACCACATTCGTTTTGATATGACTCATAGACTGGCAGCAACAAGTGGATACCCATAAAAGGCTATACAGAGAGCCAATACAGATTGTTAAACACACCAGAAATTTCAGTAGGAAGGAGGAGGGCATAAAACTAAGTGACACCTGGATCCCAGTGCCGAAGATGTGTTCAAGTCTTCCACCATAGGGTGATAGCAACAACAGACAACAGCAACCAACAATGGACAGTTTTGCCCAGACATTAAAGCATTATATCACTTCACTGTGCACAAGCATGCATAAATGGAATTGTACTGAAGTCAGTAGTGAGCCAAGGGGTAAATAGCACTCTCAAACGATCCCTCTAAAAAATCTCCTCACTGGAGGGGGACATAAAGGGTTTCAATGTGAAATCCATACAGCCATGGCCTAACAGCTCAGAGTATTATTTTAATTGTGATTCTGACTGTTGTTTACAAAGACGTGGTGACTACATTGAAAAGTAGTGTCATGCATCTGTTTCACTTTTATGCGTAGTACAGCATTTAATAAAAGTTACTTGGCCTGCCATAATAAAAGTGTAAAACTTTTTGAAGTACCCTCATACACTGAAGAGCCAAAGAAACTGGTACACCTGCCTAATATCGTGTAGGGCCCCAGTGATCATGCAGAAGCACCGCAACACAACATGACGTGGACTCGACTAGTATCTGAAGTAGTGCTGGAGGGCATTGACACCATGCATCCTGCAGAACTGCCCATAAATCTGTACAATTATGAGGGGGTGGAGATCTCTTCTTAACAGCACATCGCAAGGGATTCCAGATAAGATCAATAATGTTCTTGTCTGGGGAGTCTGGTGGCCAGTGGAAGTGTTTAAATTCAGAAGAGTGTTCCTGGAGTCACTCTGTACAGTTTTGGACATGTGTGGTGTCACATTGTCCTGCTGGAATTGCCCAAGTCTGTCGGAATGCACAATGGACATGAATGGATGCAGGTGATCAGACAGGATGCTTATGTGCATGTCATCTGTCAGAGTCGTATCTAAGACGTTTCAGGAGTCCCATATCACTCCATCTGCACACACCCCACTCCATTACAGAGCCTACACCAACTTGAACAGTCCCCTGCTGACATGCAGGGTCCATGGATTTATAAGGATGTCTCCATATCCATACACATCCATCCACTCAATACAATTTATAACGAGACTCATGTTTCCAGTCATCAACAGCCCAATGTCAGTGTTGACGGGCCCAGGTGAGGCATAAAGCTTTGTGTTGTGCAGTCATCCAGGGTACACAAGTGGGTCTTTGGCTCCAAAGGCCCATATTGATGATGTTTTGTTGAATGGTTCACACACTGACACTTGCTGATGGCTTCACTTTGAAATCTGCAACAATTTGCAGAAGGGTTGCACTTCTGTCACGTTGAGTGATTCTCTTCGGTCCTCGTTCACCCCATTCTTGCAGGAGTTTTTTCCAACCAAAATGATGTTCGAGATTTGAAGTTTTACCAGATTCTTGATATTTATGGTACACTCTTGAAATAGTCATACAGTAAAATTCCCCCTTCATTGCTACCTCACAGATGCTGTGTCCCATTCTTTGGTGCTTCAGTGTATATGTGTTAATTTCAGAAACAACAATCACTGTTCCTTGATTTTCTATAAGTAACACATTCCAAGATCCAATTCTAAGTTCCTGTTTGTTTGCTCTCTTCTTACAGAGCATAAATCCATTAAAAGGTTTCTTGCTAGCTTTTTCTGATGGTGATACTTACGCAGTGTGTGGATGTTAGGCCCCACACACAATTTCCAACATGGAGGATGAAGGTCAGATTTACTATCAGTGTGAAGAAATGAACAAGTATGGTATTTAATCAGGGTATTTATTTTCCGCAATTGCATTACTGTTACAAAGATATAAAAGAACAGGCAAAAACCATCTCAGACACTAATGCTTGAATAGCAACTCATACAGTAATTACTTACAAACAAAAACAACTTTTGTGTTCCATAAAATAAAATTTATCTGTTTTCTTCTGGGTTTTGTATTCAGTTGCTACAACTAGAAGCTTTCCAATTATTCATGTGTATTATTTATATGTTCTTTAGATGAGAGGCATGCATTGTAAGTACACTTGCTTCTTAACCTAAGGATACAATAATTCCATTAAAAAGTGAAGGACTAAACTGCTTAGAAACAAATGCTAACTTAAGTACCCAACTCAAGGCTAATGTAGCTGGAATGTGTTCAATGTCTAAGAAAACATACATTTAACAGTAGAAATGTGCGTGTGTGTGCATGTGTGTGTGTGTGTGTGTGTGTGTGTGTGTGTGAGAGAGAGAGAGAGAGAGAGAGAGAGAGAGAGAGAGAGAGAGAGAGCAAGAGATCATATGTGAATAGACATGGCACTAACTGAAATCCTTAATAACATGCAATTAAGACAAATTACATCAATGATTTTAAAACTAAGTAGAATGAACATTAGTTATTTGGTGATAATTTTTGCAGTGCCACATTTTATGCCACACTACACAACCGCACTAAGAGACATGCCACCATTTCTCAGTACCACACCTGACATTTTATAATCTCTCAGGAGATGGTTTTTCGCTGGTAATTTAGCATGAAGAACAAGTGTGTAATTTGAACTGTGTCCTCTCTAAAATGTTTATATCCGAACAACATGAAATATTCTGATATTTCACTCTCTGTAAATTCTCCATGTGGAATTAAGAAAGAGACTGACTGATGGTTAATGAACATACAAGAATCTATCGTTGACTATATGTACAATATATAAAGATTTTATATTACGCTCTTAATGTGAATGAAATGTGAAGTATTCCAGTTTCAAATAATCATTCACCAGCAGCTTTCTAATACAAGAATCAGATGTCTGATCTAACTACAAATTTTAATGCTTTTAGTAAGTCACATCGCCATTTAGGGGTGCAGTCATATAGTCTGGAAATGAAACTTGAGTTTTAAGTTTGACAAATATATATAAAGGAACTGAGGCAATCATGGGGAAAAAAAAACAAATGTTTACACTTCTCAAAAATATTTTAGAGCATATACAAAGCAGCAAAGGCTAATGCTCATTTTTTGAGGCATCAGGCATTCTCCGAAAGGTCTGCTGAATCAGTTTTATTATGTAGGGCACTTTTCAGTTCCATAGCCAATTTGTATCCAAGTTCTGGTCGTCTGTCTCTTCCTTCTACCATGCTCTTAACCTGTAAAACAACAACAGATTTAATATAACATGAAGAAAATGAAATATGAGAAGAGTAAGAAAGTTGCAAACATTATTTTTCCGTACGTCTGTTATTTTTGTAAACATGATTTTTTTAAATATGAGCATGTTTTTTCCTCTATTTCATTCAAAGTAAATACCATCTGTGCTGTGGATAAGTTACTGTATAGCAATTATTGAAAGAGGTACATTACATGTGGTGGTGGTGGTGTTGTCTGGGATCTAATATCATATGAAGAAATATTAATCACTGACCCATTTTTCAGTTAACCTGAAAGAGACTTGGACATATCTAACATTTATTGGAGTGGAAGCTGTACTGGAAACCAATTACAACAATCTGTGAACAAAGGGACTGCACAACCAAGCAGATGTAACTGGACCTACAACAGTGAAGTTACGTAAATCTCAACTCCCTTCTTTAATTTTCTCATCAGAGTAGGAAACAGTGACAAAACCAATTATCAGTGACTCTTGTTTGTGTGAGAAACTGTTTTGCTGTTAAATTGGAGTCAGGCACTCAGATTCTGACATTCAAGGAAGGACTAAGTAATCAAATCCTTACTGTCAAAAATGAACTAAGTAATCAAGTTGCAATCACGAATTCAAAAATTGTAACATTAGATGACAATCACAAACACAGAATCCAGAGTTCAGCTTCCTGATCAAAGAGGAACTGATCTGGAAATAAACTTGTGAGGTGAAATTTCTGATTTAATAAGTAATTTATGTAAAAAAGTTCAATTTGTTACCATTAGTTGCAAAACAAAACTTTGCAATTTAAATGAAAATGTTGTTGGAGTCAAAAAGACCAGCAGTGAAAAAGACTACGAATGTAAGAATAGTGAATCATCTTTCGAGAATTATTTGTTTTATGTTCCAAAACAATTGTGTGATTTGCATGAAGGTATGCTGCAAAAACTTCTTTGAGTCATGTTGCAACGTTTTGTCTAACATGACAGTGAAAAGTTTTCGTGCATGTGGTAGTTTGCATTCTTTGATTTGCTACAACACTGTAAAGACAATTTTATTCCTGACATGACTGACAATCTTAAAATTAAATTTGTGAAAATATGTTTCGATGGGACTGTACTATTGTTGGAAAATATGTCGTGTACACAGGATTTAATGTATCAAGATTGTGAAAACATTTTCTTAATAAATTTTGGTCAGGATCGGGACAGGTTAGGATTACAAGTTAATTCATCAACTGACCAAGTTACAGAGCCCACACAGGGGGCACGAAAGAATCTCATAAAACAATTAAAGAAACTTGTACAATTGCACCAACTTTTTGACAAATTCACACATTGAAGAGAAGGTTACCTGAAAATGTTCTATTGGTTTTGTGTGTTAGCTGAACAGTTTCTAAATCTCTAGTCAAGTTGTATAGGGCATTGGAAAGAAATAGCAGACCACGAAAGAAGTAACATAAACTGGAATCATAATCAACATATCAATCAGGGTGCTAAAATCACTGAGCTAGTAAACTAAGAGTCACTCTGTTGGAGGTCCACAATGTGAGAGCAAGGAAAATTAAATTTAAGACATGGACCAATAATCATGGCTGTTATACAAAC
Source organism: Schistocerca piceifrons (assembly GCF_021461385.2). Lineage (NCBI taxonomy): Eukaryota > Metazoa > Arthropoda > Insecta > Orthoptera > Acrididae > Schistocerca > Schistocerca piceifrons. The sequence continues at coordinate 168,904,489 of NC_060149.1, forward strand.
CAAAATAGTAAAAGGATAAGTACGCTAGAGTGGCAGGTTAATAAAATTAGAGTGGACCAAGTGTTCTGGAGTAATTTCCAGTAAAATTGGGTTGAGGAGCAAAGTAAAGTAGAAACAAAAGTCCTAATTATAAATTACACGAAGGGGATCTATAAAACTTTTACAATATGGATATGACAAATTTTTTAAGGAGATTAGTGAAGATAAATTTTTATGAGATCTTTTCTGAAAGTGAAGAGGTAATGGAACATGTGCATAATGATAAACACATGGTAGATGAAAAAACAGTTAGTACCTGTAATGTAAGTGATGTTCATCATGAAGGAGATTTCCAAGTAATTAAATAGATGAAAATGTAGATCATTTTCTTGGGTTAAATACAATTTGTAGTGCACCAACCATATTCGGCCAGAAATGAACAGATTAGGAAGTAGAATTCAGCATCACAAACTACAGGCAAGTGTAGACACTGTGACTTACAAAATGCAACGTAGCTGGCAAGTGTTGTGAGGCAAGCCGTCCTGTCAAGGTGTGGACACAGCTGACTCATCAGTACCTAAGCAGAAGAACATGGATGCCTTTACACACCTGCAGCTGTAGAAATGTTTACCATATGTGCTGCAAGGCACACTAAAGCTCGAGTGAGTGCAGTCTGAAAGCATACAAATACCGAGCCATTTTGTATTACAGTCCCTTTCCTTACCATCACAGTTCTACTATTACAAAGCTGTGAGGCTTGGAGAGCCATCCAGGATGTCATTCGAGAACCACAGTTTGACTCTACAACAGGGCAGTCTTCCCTGAAACCATGGGAGCTGGAGCTGTCACCACACCAGTCTGGAGAAGCAGTTTGCCGGCTACCAAAACGGGACAGTGGTCTGAGGCCATTACACCAACTGCTCGCCACCTGCTGGACAGTGCTTGTGGTGTGAGCTGCACCACACTCTTGCAGCCATAGCTAGGAGGCTGCCAGGACCAGAGTTGTCGCTAACAGAAGCAGCTGTGTCACGTGCCGTCACTCAGCCAAAGCTACACCCTGTCAGCATTGCTGGATGACAAGAGACAGGAGGCCACTGGATGCCTCAGCTATGGCACTGCTACCTGTACGAGACCACGGTTGGGAGCTGCAATAAAGCTATTTGGAAACTTTTGGCTGTTTGTCTGGCACCGCACAGCGTCCCCCTGCACACTTCGGACCCCAGGCCGCTACAGATTTGTTGGAGAAGAAAGATACTGATTCTATGTTTTTTTATCGAGTTGACAGAGGTAAGTGAAAACGTGAATGAAGTTGTAAATGAAATGTCTGAATCCATCATATGGACAAAGTCAAATGAAGCACATAGACTAGTTGGTCCAGGTATAGGGAACAAATACGTCTGTAAGTTGTCTGGTTAATCTATAGATTAACATTCTGAAGTTAGTAACAAGAGATTTGTGTGCAAAGTTTGGATAAATGTTGGGAAGATCTATTTAATAACTTAATTTGAGAAAAAATTGCATTTTTGTGCAAAGAACTTTATCTTGATTGAAGAAAAGAGAACTGTAATGAAATCTATGAATCATGTCACAAAAAGGCACAAATGAATGAAGATTTCACTATATTCTTTGATAACTTGTCCAATGATAAGAATAGTGTAAGTGGCAGTGACAGTTCTGATTCAGAAATTGATTAGATGAACAAGTTTAGTGACTTGACCAGAAGAAAGAACAAAGGTATCCAAAATAGTAAGGTTATGTTACTTATGTAAATTGGAGTTTATTCAGGCAGCACAATTTCTGTAATATCAGAACCTTTGAGTAATAAAATTACAATAAGAACTACATTGAACTGGCAGTGGTAGAAAATAGGTTGTCATTTGTGAAAGAGGGAAATTATGTAGTAGAAGACAATACAGAATTAGTAGAAGACAATACAGAACTAGAAGTTGAAAGAGAAGAGTTACTGAAAACTAAACATAAACAACTCTCATGGATTGGGCCTTGGGCCTGTTCCAACTGGCCGACTGTTGCCTGCAAGGCAGTATGAGGAGTGATTTACAATGGTGGGAAATGTGATAAGCATGTTGTCAATCCTTCCAGCAGTTATTGCCAGTGGATGAACCCTGATGGTGCTGTAGCTCCTTTATTCAGGGAGTTCCTCACTCAGCCTCACAAGGCCAAGTGAAGCCCGTTCCACACCTCCTTACGTCAGAAAAAACCAAGGAAGTATGGTGAACGGAACCTGGGTCCTTCCAGACAGCGATGCAAACCATTCAGTTATGGAAATGGTCACATGAACTATTGCAGAAGAGTATCTGAAACTGTAGGGGGGAATTATGAACAAAAGAATGAGCTCAAAGGTTTGTTATGGCAATATATGGACACTAGGTACTGTACAGAATTTTGAATGTGTACCGAATGTGAAACCTCATAAGCCATTTTTATAAAACCATGTAATGTACTATTTACAAGAAGACCAGCTGTTGGAAATGAGTTGCAAAAGATGTGAAGGCATGGTATAATAAAAGAAGTACCACTGATTATAATAATATTTCAGTAGTTGTGGCAAAATGTGATGGACGTGTGAGACTTGCCTTTGATTCCAAGCATTTCAAAAAATCCATACATCAGAAAATTACCATCCTGAAAATAGAAATGAGTTATTACCTAAGTTTGAGTTTATTAAGTTGATGATAAGTTTTGATTTAACACTGCATTTTTGTACAATGGTAAATTTCATCAGCATTGCATTGTGTCCTTTGGTTTAAATGTTTCTGCGGCAGAGTACATCAAAATCTTGGGTCATGTTTTAAGCCATGAATTGTCTTCTTAATTAACCATAAATGTTGATGACACTTTGCTTAGCAGTCACAGTTTTAATGAGCATTATTTATTATTATAAGATAATGAGCTAAAATTTTTGGACATTGTGTTACTGAAAAAGGTATATTGCCAGACATTGACAAAATTAAAGCCATCACTGAGTTTCCAGTACCTAGAAATAAGAAACAATCAAAGTCCTTCTTTGCCATGTGTGGATATTATAAAAATGCATTAGTAGTGATGTTGCCAGACCTTGACAAAATTAAAGCCTAGAAATAAGAAACAATTAAAGTCCTTCTTTGCCATTTGTGGATATTATAGGAAGTGCCAGACCTTGACAAAATTAAAGCCTAGAAATAAGAAACAATTAAAGTCCTTCTTTGCCATTTGTGGATATTATACGAAGTGCATTAGTAGTCTACGTATGAATGCTCCTTTTTGCATGACTTTTTAAAAAAGAATTCTGTTTGGGTATGGGATCAAGAGTGGCAAGAAAATTTGAATTTTATGAAATGTGTTCTGTGTAACTGCAACAGTGTGGACAGACCACATTTATCCTTGTGATCTTATCTATCTTGTGATGGTAGTGACTAAGGTCTTGGTGCATATCTACTTCAGATGAAACTGTGAATGAGAATGATAAACACCAGTCAATTGCTGTTGCTATTAGGATGTTCCAAAAACATGAAAGAAATTACACTGTAACTGTGAACGAATTGCTAGCTGCACATTACATTGACCTTTTACTAAATTTAAAAATTACCTGTCAGGGCACAAAACAACTGTGTAATCAGACCACATGGCCTTACGTTACTTACAAGAATGCAAACTGTATTATAGCAGGTTAACCAGTACAATTTGACTATGAAACTAGATATGCTATGGGATCTGAAAATCTACTTGCAGATGCACTGTCTCGGTTGCCTACACAAGGGGACAAAAACAGTACTGAGGAGGAGGAGGAGGAAGACAAAAGGGATTGAAGATGAAAAAGTAATAGGGACCTTATGTAATAACATTCATAACAACCAGAATTATGGTGATAATTGAAGACTACTGACGAGTTGTGCTGGCACAAGGGATTCTGACAAAGTTGATGAATATGACAAAATACACAAGGGAATTCTACTTCGAAGAACCAGTTTAGACTCATATAACTGAAAACTGTGATGGCCAGAACAGTATGTTGGCAGACTTATTATGGACACTCCTGAAAGCTACGGTGTTCAAAATTGCTTATACAAGTTACAAGAAAGTATATATTTTTACAATATGGCAAAAAGGGTCAGAAAACAATTTCAACCTGTGACAGATGTCAATTTGTGAAGGTAAGTGTAACAGAACTTGTCATGGATACATGCGGAAAATACTTCCAGAAAACCTTTTTACGAAAGCCACAAGTGTAGCAGTGGTTCTGAAAATAGAAAAGGATTACTTTATGCACTGAAATTAAAAAAATATAACTTTATGGAGACACTGCACTACTGAAAAGGTATACTGCTGGACAAAATTAGAGCCACTGCAGAGTTTCCGGTACCAAAACCAATGAACAGCAATGTCTGATAATGGATAACAATTTGTCTCAATATCATGGAAGCCACTGACTCAGAGATCAGGAATAAAAATCATTTTAATATCTGCTTATCATCTACCCAGTAATCTTGCAGGGAGCTGCCTGAGACAAACTGGTAGGTTGAGCAGGACTTAATGCAGTCACAAATATGCATCCTGGAGTGAACACTTATCCAACTTTGAAGATGAGATGAACAGTTTGCAAGATTCCTTCACAAGCTCTTCACCATAAATGAAATACTATCTGACTAAAAAAGTGGCTAATCTTATGGATGGTCTCATTGAAATTCCGAATGTAAACCTATTTCAGCACAAGGAATAGAAGTCATTGTAAGAGAAGTAATGAAGAAACCAGGTGAAACACAAAGAAGGAGACATGATGCTAAGGTTAAAATAACACAGTCAAATGTAGAAGACATGGTTTTAGGCTCATGAGAGATAGCCGAGTTGAAGAAATTTTTTGACAGTTACATAGATCAATCTGAGATATTTACCCAAAATCTAGAAAGCTGTTTGGATTAAAGACTATTACTGAACTGAAACCACACATTCGGGGTGTTTAAAAAGTTGATGATTACATAAACTTAGGCTGCAATTTTTGCTATTCACCTAAAGGAAAACTTCTCACTAAAAAATCTTGTCAAATGTTAATTACAGTTACTCTATTGTTTACAAACATCCTTGAATGTAGGTGTAAAGATACATTGTTCCACATTACATCAACAATTGGTGTTCTGTATGGATTTTGTCATATTCAACAGAAAACCTCAGGGGAACATACACACTTTGTACATTTTGTGTCATGGCAAGCACAGAGCTTCAGCTGTTGTGGCACTATCCAAGGAGCCAATATTCGATTTCTGGCTGCGTCAGAGATTTTCTTCACTTGTGGACTGGGTGTTGCGTTCTCTTCATCATCATTTCATCCTCATCAACCAACATGCAAGTCATCGAAGTGGCGTTGCATGCACCTTGTAACCGATCCGCCCGATGTGAGGCCCTAGTCACACACACATTTCGCATTACTATATCCTGTCAGTCTACTGATGTTAATTCCTTCTATAAATACTATTCTTTTCTATTAGTTAGTAATTATTAATTATGTTAATTTATGCTCAGACTTGCACTATTTTATTACAAAACATAAAACCATACATGAAATTACAAAAATTGAGAAAGATACACATTACATCTTTCTACTGAGAGACCCATGTACCGCTGAATAGAATTTTGAATATCCAAATGTTATGAAGCTACTACGATTTTACTGCATTATGAACACTAATGATTTTCTGATCCTTTTAATGCAATAGAGATGACATTTATTATTACCTTGAACATTAAATATAAAATATTTGTCTATACTCTGTGAGATATTAGGAAATGGGATCTGCCATCTGTAACTTGATCTTGACGCTATGTGATTACATGCTCTTGGCTCTGCTGTATAAAAATACATACATTACGTTCACTTTGAAATATTTATGAACTACACTGATTGAATATTACTGTTGTATATGAGGGACTGTAGAAAGTACAGTTAATGAGATTTACAGTTTTTACTTGAACCTGTTATTACTTGTATTTTCAATATTTTCACTATGTGCTGATATGATATGTCAGTGTATTTAGTTACATGGTATATGTTTTATTTTGTGTAGGCCTTTTTATATTTTCTCATCAATTGGTATACTTCTATACACATTGTCTGTGGGATAGCTTGTATTTTTTTCTTTATCTCAATCAAAACACTGATCATAGATATAGGGTGAAATAATTAATATCATTAGCTTTACAAAATGTCTTGAGATGTAAATTGTTCATGCATAACTATCTTCTTATGATACTTGTGTCACCTTACAAATCTTTTGATTTGTCACCGTTATTTATTTATTTATTTATTTATTTATTTATTTTGTACTGTCGCCGGTCTTTTAACATGCACCTTGGTCTTGATTTAATATATTACGGTGTGTACTTTAAAATAATATTTATGTTAACTTACTAGGTGGAAGTAAGGACGTCAGAAACATACTAATGCAATGAATGAAAAACTTTATGGGGAAAGAACAACAGTTTTGTTAAAACTAGTGAGACAATTGTCATGATAATGTTCTTTAAGAAGTGTTACATTGATAGTTGGGAAAAAACTGTAAAATTAGGGGGAAAATGTTCTTTCAAGTCAGACCACATAGTGTGACAAATGGAAATCATCAAATGATGTAAACTACGAATGTTCTTGTCATGATCTCATTACAGCAAAGATGAATATTTAAGTTGCAACATTTATGATACTCTAATGGATGGTTATGTAGTGAATATTAATGTGGTAATTTCATGATGTTCTCAGGTAATTGTAATAAGTGAGGAATATAATGGAGCATATGGATTTTTTATGAATTATTATGTGCTAGAGTTTAGAGCTCTATTATAATGATGAGGATGTTTAAACTTAAAATGTTATATGGATGAATATTGTGTGATAATGATGAGGACAGATGTTGCAATGAATTGCACTGTATTCATTAAATTACGTGGAATGTAATTACAGAGAAGTAATGGCAATATTGTAACCAGGTAAAGGTCTCTTCATTGATGAGAGAAAATGTAGTAGGCTGACTGTACTTCTGACGGTACTATAAGGGAAAAGAATTGTACTGCATAGGTGAGTGTGTTTACATTGTCCATCCAAGACTCAGGCCTCAACAGTGAGTTTACATTTCACGGCATGTGGTTGCAGCTGTAGCGGTTATAAAGTTAAGTACTGTCAAAGATATTTGTGCACTGTATTCGAATATTCAATTTAGTAGTTTTCAATCATTTATCCAAATATTAACATTTTGTTTACATTTCGCAGAGTGCAGCTGCAGATGTAGCGGTTCGTTCTGACAAAGTTGTTTGTGCACTGTTATGCAGTTATTAAATTTAGTAATTTTCAACAGTGTCTCATGGTGTTTGTGGTGAAATAATGGCTTAATAAACTTTTGGAAATGTTCACCCATTGTGTTTTTTAGAGTTGTCTGTGCAATGAAGTCGTTTAGCAAATTACGTGCGGTAGTTTTCAGCTGATGTTTCTTGTTGTTTGTACTGAAACATTTCAGTAAGGTTTTTATTCACTGTTTTCATTTCATTGAGTGTTCCAGTGGCAGCTTGAATTTTTGGTTTTAGGTAAGAAAGTGTGTGATGTTTTTGTGGTATTGGTATAAGTTGTGGTTTGGTAGTATTAATAAAAGTTGTTGCTTTCTTAGTATAGAGAGAATTTCAAGGCCACAATTTTTAGTTCTTTAAATAGTTTTACTGTTGTAATTGAACTCAGGTAATGTAGACATTTAGATTTTTCAGTAACTGTTAAAACTTTACCATGAGTGAGAAGTAGGTTTGTGAGTAGTGGGTTACATTGTGGGATCTGTTCAAAAAATTTTCACTGGGGGACGGGGGGATGCACTGGGAAAGCCAGTGGGCATTCTAGTGAGATTCTCTCCTGGGAATGCAGAATCTGTAACAGAAATAAGTTGATAGAGGAGCAGAAGTGTAAGATCTGTGCCCTTCAATTCAGTTACAAGACACAACGGAGGAACTATATAGGTTGAGGAGGATGAAGGGTGCTGAGGAATGTGAACTGGCACTTGGTGAGGAGGAGATATATGCAATGGATTTGGATAGAGGTCCAACTGTCAGTGTTGAGTGGAGAGGAGCCTCTTGTAACTGTAGGTGTGGGAAACACGCAGTAGTCCTCAGCAGTCAGGAAACCTAAGTTAGTTGCAAATTCTAACAGAAAGAAGAAGGTTCTCTTGCTAGGTAGTTCGCACGGTAGAGGTGAGGGCCAGCAGTTGCAGGAAATGTTGGGGAGTGAGTACCAGGTCACCAGCAATGTGAAGCTTCGTGCAGGGTTGAGTGACAGCATAGGGGAGTTATGTAGAAATTTTATGAAAGAGGATCAGGTAGTGACTGTGGATGGAGCAGGGAATAATCTTGATAGGGCAAGGGAATACGATGTAGGTGGTGACCTGGTAAAGATAGCTACTCAAACTGGTGACACAAATGTGCATTTCGGGCAACTGTTTCAGTGTCATGATCAGCCTCATCTTAATGCTGCTGTTACATGTGTTAACATGTGGCTGAAGAAGGCACCAGTGGCAGAGGGCATGGCTCACATTGCAGTGGTACCAGTTGAGTCTATCGATAGATTGGGTTTTACTAGGCATGGCTTGCACCTCAATGGGTATGGGAAGGGGAGGTTGGCAAAGCTTACAGGTGACAGTGTAGTAGGTGGTGGTGGTGGTGGTGGTGGTGGTGGTGGTGGTGGTGGTGAGATCACTCATGGAAAATTTGATGTAGTAGTTGATGTTAGAGCTGCATCTTTTTTAGATAAGTATACTTGCTTAAAGGAAGTCGCTCTGATGAAGGAATCACCTTTATAGGAGGTCAGGTCTCCAAGTAGAGAAGGAATTAGCATATTTCGTCAAAATGTAAGAGGTATTAGAGATAAAGTTAGTGAACTGCTTATAGATGTTGACTCTGACATTATTGGTACATAGGAGCACCACTTAAATAATTTGAAAATTCAGAGGCTTCCTTTATCAAGATACAGATTAGCTGGCTGTTTTTCAAGAAGTTCTTTGTGGAGTGTGGGAGTGGCCACATACATAAAAAACAGTATCCCATTTGAGTCCGTAGACATATCATGGCACTGCACTGAATAGATATTTGAATTTTGTGCAGGGGCAGTTGAATTTAATGAATCTAAACTTCTAACTGTTGTTGTTTATAGGTCCCCTAACTCTGACTTCAGAGCATTTCTGCTCAAGCTAGAGAAGGTTCTTGGTTCACTTTATGGGAAGTAACAAAAATTAGTTATATGTGGTGACTTCAATATTAATTTTGTATATGACTGTGCAAGAAGAAGGATGCTGGTAGATCTCCGAAACTCATATGTATTTTTTCCAACCAGGGTGCAGGGAACAGTAGCACAGCCATAGACAATATCTTTTTTCATTCTTCATTACTAGATGGGCATTCTGTTAGTAAAAGTGTGAATGGCCTGTCAGACCATGATGCACAAATTTTAACACTAAAAGGCTTTTGTACTCAAACAAACATTACATATAATTACGAACTTCGTAGCAAAGCTAATCCAATGGCAATAGAGAATTTTTTAAACCTCATTAAGGAACAAGAATGGTAGGATGTTCATAGGGCCAATAACATAGATGACAAATCTAATGCTTTCCTTAACACATTTCTCATGTCTTTGAGAGTTGTTTTCCATTAGAACTTTCTAAACAGTGTACCAGCAGTAAAAGACAGCCTGGGTGGTTGACTAGTGAGATAAGGATATCATGTAGAACAAAGCAGGAATTATATCAAAATGTTAGAAGTAATCACAATGAAGCTATAGTAGTGCATTGCAAACAGTATTGTATGATGATTAAAAATATTATTAGGAAGGCAAAGAGTAAGTGATATACAAACAGAATAGATAATTCACAGATTAAAATTAAAACTATATGGTCAGTTGTGAAGGAAGTGCGTGGTCAGCAGCACAAGGTCGACGATATAAAGTCAGTTAGTAGTAAATAAATTTCTGTTACTCATAAGTCAGATATATGTACAGTATTTAACAATAATTTTCTGAACATTGCTGGTGAATTAAATAAAAACTTTGTTTCTACAGGGAGTCATATAACCCTCTTGGTAAATGCCTTTCTGAGATTGATGTCTGAAATACTCTTCTGTGATACTGACAAGGGGAAGATTGAGTCAATTATTAAATAACTGAAAACTAAGGACTCTTATGGATATGATGGAGTGCCTACCAGAATACTACAGTATTGTGCTGCACATGATAGCCCTGTACTTAGCTATATTTGTAATTTTTCCTTTATGAATGGTAAGTTTCCTGAACGATTAAAGTATTCAGTAGTAAAGCTGCTTTATAATGACGGAGAAAGAGAGAACGTTGAAAATTTAGGACCTACTTCTATGCTCTCATTATTTGCTGAAGTTACTGGAAAGGCTGTGTATAAGGATACTTGATCATTTTGTATCATATAATTTGCTATCAAATGTACATGTTGGCTTTAGAAGTGGTTTAATAACTGCAAATGCTATATAGTCTTTTCTCTGTCAGTACTGGATGGATGAGACAAAAGGTTTCGAACGCTAGGCATATTTGATTGCGTCGATCACAAAATATTCCTCCAGAAGATGGACCGTTATGGAATTCGGGGAGTAGCTGACAATTGGTTAACCTCTTACTTTAACAACAGACAGCAAAAGGTCGTTATTCACAGTGTTGAGAATGGCTGTGATGTGGGGTCTGAGTGGGGTACAGTAAAATGAGGGGTGCCCCAGGGCTCAGTGTTGGGGCCACTCCTGTTCCTTATATGCCTTCTAGTATTACAGGTAAATGTAAAATATTTCTGTTTGCTAATGACACTAGTTTGGACATAAAGGATGTTGTGTGGAACACTGGCTCTGTTTCAAATAGTGCAGTTTATGACATAAGTTCATGGTTTGCAGAAAATAAATTAACGGTAAATCACAGTACCACGCAGTTTTTACAGTTTCTAACATGCAATTCAACATAAATATGATTAGTGAAACTGAACAGTTCAAATTTCTAGGTGTTAAGATAGATAGTAAACTGTCGTGGAAAGCCCAAAATCAGGACCTTGTTCAAAAACTTTATGGTGCCATTTTTACTATTCAAATGGTATCTGAAGTAAGCGATTATTCGACGGAAAAATTAATCTACTTTGCTTATTTGCATTCACTTATATCATATGGTATTATATTTTGGGGTAACTCTTCCCATTCTCAAAGGATATTTTTGGGTCAGAGATAGAGAGTTCGGACAATAAGAAGTGTATGTTCGTGAATCTCTTGTCAACCCCTGTTCACTAGTCTGCGTATTCTGACATTGGCCTCTCAATATATATATTCCTTACTGCCATTTCTTGTTAGCAATATCAGCTTATTCCCAAGAATTAGCAGCTTTCACTCAGTTAATACTAGACTGAAATCCAATCTGCATCTGGATCGCACTTCCATGAATCTTGTGCAGAAAGATGTGCAGTATACTTCTGCATCCATTTTCAAGAAGCTATGACAAGAATTCAAAAATCTTAGCAGTAATCCATGTACTTTCAAATCGAAACTGAAGAGATTCCTCATGGGTCACTCCTTCTATTCCGCTGAGGAGTTCCATGAAAAATTAAGCTGATTCCTATGTCATATTGTTGATTGCATTTACTTAATCTTATGACTTGTCTGTTTTTGTGTCCATAAACATTTTATTTTATCTGCTATTACTTTTATGTGGTACTTTCATGTACTGACACATTCCATGACCTTGGAGATTTGCTTCTCAATTTTGTCCTATGGAACTAGACATGTAACATAAAAAAAATCTGATAATTTCACTGTGACAAATATGTGTGATACTGTGTTGATGAGAACAGTTTGAAAAAACAACTAATAATGTTAAAATCCTAATATAAGCAGAAACAAATTGTGGCAAATATAAATGATGATTATAATGAAGAATGTAGGAAAAGGTATGTGGGGGTGATATTACTGAAAAATATGAAAAAGCTTTGCTAAATTAAATTTACTGTACATGAACAGATTACACATACGTAGAACGACACACTTAAATTATTAGAAGTCATATTATGACATATTTCAGTGAACTGCTATGGTTCTTTCCACTTATCTGTTAATGTACATACCAACTTTTGACATTTTATGATGCTATTTTGTTGTATATAGAATTTATGTGTACTTGTAGTTGTTATTTGAACATGTAGTACAATATATTTTAAAGATGTTTCTTGCTTGATATAGGTACTTATCAACATTGATTAATACTGACACTTGTACACGTGTTGAATGTGTGGTACATAACGTAGAAATGTAATAATCTGCTATACAGCAAATGATTTGAGTGTCCACTCAGTTGTGATTGCATTTGTCAAATAGATAAATAATGTTGAACATCCACTAAATTGTGACTGCATTTGTCAAACAGGCAGATAATGTTGAAGATGGCCATTCCTTGACACATGAAAATATGTTAGGAACAGTCATGAGACTGGAAAGGTTAGATGAAACTTAGTTGTGTGCAGCAAATCCCACAAAATACTAATGTAAAGAATCTTCAATGCTGTACTGCACAGATTAAAATTAGATGTTGAATTATAAACAATTTAGCAAAAGGCGTAAACCTGACAGAGTGCTGTAAAGGAAATTAATTATGATTTGTCTGAGACTACCTAACTTCATATATGAAACTTGCTTTAGTGTAATAATTAATAAAACAATGTGTGTCTTCCTGTTGATTAAGTTGTTTGCTGTTAAGAAATCTCACCTCAAATTCTATAACCTGTTTGTCCATCAATTTTTAACACTACCATTTCAGTTACTTGTTTTTATTATGTGTATATTTTGTCATGTGATAGGGAACTGTGACTCTGTGTAGAACAATTTGTTGGTGACTTGACAAAGTAAAATACTATTACAATTACACTTGATTGGATGGACATTATGATGGAGTTTTAATGAAGGAAAGGACAACAGAATGAAGGTTAATGACCATGATGGTTGGTAAAGGAGCAATCAGAGGAACCAATTATGAGTGAACACAAGAATACATCTGCTGTAAACGCTTGCACTTCTAACGTACTAAAGAATTTTTTAAGGTAGAGGTAGGCAGTGAAAGTTGTAGGACATGTTGGACTTTGTAGCTTGGGTGAGCAATTAAAAATAATATTAATGTGAAAGTTCTATTAGTACTACAATCAGTAATCAGAGAAATTAAGAATACAGAAGATATGATGATGAAACTGTTTTGTTTGGTAGTTACTGACAGTACTGGAAGTAGTACCTTTTCTACATACAAGCAAAACCTGCAGACATTGTTGTACCCCTGGGAAGAGTTAACGAAGTCAACATCACGAAAATCATTTCCCAGTTTCATTCAAAATAACTAACATCCATGCTGTGGACAAGTTATTATATTGACACTATTGATGGAGGCATGTTACAACAGGAAACATGTTAAAAAAAGAAGGGGAGGAGGTAGGTTGTTACCCTGATGACCTAATGTTCCGTATAAAAAAATATTCAGTAAAACTTACCTGAGTAGAGTTCACAATGACACCATTGTTTGATGTGACTGTGTTTCTAGTCTTCTCAATATCTCTCAGATCAACTCCACGACAACAGTCATCAATCAGAATAGTTCGGTATCCAATAGCTAATGAATCAGCGGCTGTTGCCCCTTTAACACAGAAAGGTAAACATGTCGCTAAAAATGTGATTAACTGAGAAGTAAATAGGTGACTTCTCAAAAGACAAATCAATAAACAAATGACAACTTCCCTATCAAATATTTGTAGAACTCCAACAAACACATGTCTGCCAAATGTATCCAAAATTAATAACAAAGGAAAATATTTCAATTACTGGAAATGTTTAAGCCTTGCATTTGCTCCTAATAACATACTGTACAATTGATGAGATAAATACTGAAGCGTTCTCTCTTCAAATTCAATTGTCCTAGAGGACAAATTCCATAAACATCCACTATGATCAATGATGATAAAGTCCTGTACAATACTTAACACATTAGTCATTACTGCAGTTTTTGTACCTGCAATTCTTCAGGTGAAAACTGCCTTGTCATATCGAGCAGCACAAATAGGCTACACAAAATGACTGATATAGTTCATTATGAAACAAAACATTTGCATAGCAATATGAAAATTGTCATTAGGTTATATTTTTTTTCCAAATTTTAAAATTCATAAAAATATATTGAAGTCTTTTGTATATTATTTGCTGTCATTTTCACTATATCAAATTGCTTTGGCACATGTTCACACTTGGATGTCGGGGAAGTTTTGAAAAGTGTAAGGATGTCCGCAAGGTGTATATTTTCTTTAACTGACAAGCTCTGACATTCACATTCAACATAAGGTGTACTAACTGATTGTTACTGTCTTCACTATAATGATAAGTACCACTGTCACTGACACTGAAATGTGAAAGTTGGTACTTCAGTTATTTTCACTCTATTATCTCCTGTGTTATTCTATTTATTACGCCAAAGTAGAAAAGAAGGAAGAAATTAAACTGCAGGTGGCATCAGGCAGATGTGGTGACTCAGGTATGCAGCAGAAAGAAACAATGAACACTGAAGGTTGATTGCGTACACGAGCATACGTTGCTACAATGGTGCCAATCACAGGGCACAAGTTACACATTCAACAAGATGTCAACTGAGAGAGAGAGAGAGAGAGAGAGAGAGAGAGAGAGAGAGAGAGAGAGAGAGAGAGAGAGATTCAGAGATTCATTAGCTCTTGTTACTTAAAGCAACAAGCTTTATCTTGGATGGAATAACACCTTTCAGAGACTTAACTGTGCAGTTACAGAGGCTGTAACAAACCGTGAAGCAAACACAGCAGAATGAGGCCTGCCAAAACTAGTAAGGAGCAGACCATGTTCAGGCATAACGAACAGTCTCACATATTCACCTCCTGCCCATCTCCATAAATATTGCAGTTCTCCAGCTCTGAATTCAGTTGCTCATTTGGATGAATGGTGTTCATACCGAAGCACTCAGTTCAATAATTATTGTAGTGTAGTGACATCCGAGTATTAGATGTTCCAGCACTTCTCGTGAACATACTACTTGCTGTTCCCAAGATGGCAACATCCAAGTAACCATGACCTGCTGCTTGTGGGACTTCACACTGTCTGCCACTTACCACATCACCAATGTGACTGAGGGTACCTTTATGCTTATCACACTAATATCATCATCACATCTGGGTGAGAGGGTCATCCTGTGCCTCTGTTCCTGATCACGCTGCAGGCACTTCCAGATGCCTAGAGCCTACCTGCATGGTATGGTCATGATCAGCTGATTACATGACTTCTGATAATGCTGTTAGTTATTACTCTCATGTTCCATCGATCATTTTGCACGATAAATCGTCATGATGTGGAATGAGTCATTTTACATTAATATTGCAAATTAATTTGTACATCTATCTGTACTCTAAACATCACCATATAATTATCCCCCCCCTCCTCCCCCTGAAATGAAAACGAGATATACAGACTGAGTCAGCAATTCCTACCTACCACCTTTTACACATAACAAACATAGAAATTCTTCTACAGAACATTAGTTGTCAGGGATAAACTTTTTCAATTTACTTTCAAATTTTACCTTGCTGTCTGTTAGACATTATATGTCACTGAGTATGTGGTCAAAAATTTTTACTGCAGCATTGTGCACCCCTTTCCGTGCTAAAGACAACCTTAATATTGAGTAATGAATGTCATTTTTCCTTCTATTATTGTAATTATGTACCTCATTGTTTCTTTTGAACTGAAGTGGATTATTTACAACAAACTTCATGAGAGAATAAATATACTGTGAAACAGTTGTCAGAATGCCTAACTCCTTAAACAGATGTCTACAAGATGATCATGGGTGAGTACCACATATTATTCTTACAGCACGTTTTTGGGCAATGAAGACCTTCTTTCTTAAAGATGAGTAACCCCAGAACATTATTCCATATGACATTACTGAATGAAAATAAGCAAAATACGTCAACTTACTGATTTCTCTCTCCCCAAAATTTGCTGTGATTCTAAGTGCAAATTTGGCTGAACTCAGTTGTTTTAGGAGTTTCAAAACGTGTTTTTCCCAATTTAAATTCTCATCAATATGGACACCTAAGAATTCAGAAGTTTCCGCCCTAGGTATTATTTCTTCACCATGCGTTACACTTATTGCAGTACCCCTAGAGGTGCAGAACTGAATATGACGTGTCTCTGTAAAATTCAGGGTGAGACTATTCACAGAAAACCAGTCAATGATACCTTTGACAGCTTTGTTCACCAAATCTTCTATGTCTGTATGTATACTGGGGGTGATTACAATACTGGTGTCATCTGCAAACAGAACTAATTCTGCTTGTTGTACATTAGACAGTAGATCATTTACATATATGAGAAACAGTAGTGGACCCAAGATTGAGCCTTGGGGAACCCCGTATGTGATTTCTCCCCAGTCAGAATTATGTCCCTGGATTCTTTTAGTTGAATTACTACTACATTCCAATGGGCCACTGTGGGTCATCATCATCTTCTGGAGCAGGATCAAAGATGCCTCTGTTCTTGGTCATCGCTGCAGGCACTTCCGGTGCCAAGAGTCTACCTATATGGTGTGGTCACGATCAGCTGATTACATGACTTCTGACAGCGCAGTACAACCCCAATGGGCCACTGTGGGTCATTATCATCTTCTGGAACAGGATCAAGGAGGCTCTACCACAGTGTGGGAGCATAATTTCAAGCTATGGCTTCGCCTGCAGACTAACAGCCCACACCACTTTCACCAAAATGTTGGTGCAGTGGCCTTGGCAGCCAGCTGAGCTGACAAATGGAGTCAGGAGGATTTCACCGTGTCACTGGCATGAGATGTCAGTCAAGGCTGACAAGAAGATTCAGAACTATAAATGTGAATGAATAAATGTTAACTTGCTAACCATGCTTTACTAGTGCCGAAAGACACTTCACAGGTTTCACAACATCATTCAGATAACACATAGGTTTCTGTGCTTGGAACTCCTACAATTTAGAGTCAGAAGTAGTTCTTCGGCGAGGTCTATACAACATTGATGTCCTGGAGTGATTGACGAACCAGCTACAACCACAATGTGCTTAATCTGAAGAACATTTTCTACTGGCCCTTTTATATTGTCATTTTGTTATGGCCAGAACTGGATGTAGAGATTGGCATGCAATGTGGAAAGTGACTTTTGTCAAACCTGAAGAACCGGTAGATCTAGTCACGATTTAGAGGTAATTGTAGGGAAATTTATTTGGTACCTGTGAGATGTGAAAGCTGTAGTTTAATTGGGCATTGTGTAGCATATAGTAGAATGGAACCAGTAACTTGCTCCAGATGTTATGGTCATGCAGCACATGATTGTACCAAGTGTTATTGGGCAACGATCAGGCGTAAAGATTACTCAAGATTATTTGTATACATTTTGGGTGTGATTATTGATTTTTGCTATTGCTTTCAAACGAGGAAGTGTTTAGTTCATATTAGGTTTGCAAGTGCAAAAGTAGTAATACACTGCACAGAGATGCTGGAAACACTTTCAGCTAATACAAATAATACTGTAGCCATTCCAATGGAGTAGGCATCAAAATTGTGAGAGGATAATACTCAGCAGAGGTTGATTACTGATGAGTTATGCAAGCAACTAGAAGTCAGGTTCAGATGATGTTAAGGCAACAGTGAGTGTACTCTCCTCCTCCACAGATCCTTCAGTAGCTAACCTAATAACACCCTTCTCTGGTAAAACAACAGAG
Source organism: Schistocerca piceifrons (assembly GCF_021461385.2). Lineage (NCBI taxonomy): Eukaryota > Metazoa > Arthropoda > Insecta > Orthoptera > Acrididae > Schistocerca > Schistocerca piceifrons. Next base: position 168,922,267 of record NC_060149.1, read on the forward strand.
GACATGGCAGTGTTCATAAATGGTGTTTTAGCCACAGCCGAACTGAGTAATTGTTCAGATGAAATGAGTTTGCAGATGGCCAATCTACTTCTAACGGGTGAGGCTAAAACATATGTGGTGTATCAGGAAACACTTAACAAAACTCACACATTTGAACAATTAGCCGACGGTTTATGGCAGAGATATTGTAAACTGAACAGCACTAGATTTTTTATAGAGAAGTTGAGCAGATTAGTGCAGAAGGCCAGTTAAAGTGTCAAAGCCTTTTCTGACAGAATATGAAAACTGAATGTGCAGAAATTTGAGCTGACACAAAATCCAGAAGCAGATTCACTCATGCACAGAGAAGTGGAAAATAGGGCTCCAGACATCTTTCTATGGGGAATTCCAACAGAATTTTCACGTAGAATCAGTACAGGATATCTGGATGATTTATTGCAGCAGTTTGCTTTGTCATACACTTACAGTAAATCGACACTGTTACAAAAGTATGCAATAATCGACTAATCTTTGCTTCTGAAAAAGAATGTTACTGATGTGGGAAAAGGGGACATCTGAAGGTACGTTGCCAGAACACTTTGGCCACAAGGAAACAAATGTAGACACAAGAAACAGGTTAAATGAAACAAACAGAAGCAGGAGTTAAAATACAAGTGGGAATGTTTCATCCATCACGAAACATTCCCAGTAAACCATAATCTGCAAATACATGCACAAAAATGGTTTGCTGCTTAATGGGCTTAATCAACACATGTGTAGGTCATTAGTCTAGACCTCGTGGACAGGAGCACAAACATTCCAAGGTACAAATTATGTGGAGTAGGAATTAATGACACGGAATCATTTCCGACAACACGGCTCAGCTTTAAAGTAGGAACTAAAGAGTTATGTGAGCACATGTAAGTGTTGACAACTGTCAGACAGGGACATTGTGTGGCTCTCAGACTTGACTTCCTGGACAGACATCATGCCAGAGTTAATGTTTGGTAATGTGGGGTTGAACTTAAAAGGGAATTCATTTTCAATGGGTGTAACAACTGCCAGACTTCTAAGGTATCACCAACCACCAACTGAACTGTGAAAAGGTGCATTAAAGACAGTTTCGGATGAGAAGGTACTTGCATGTACAGGCAAGTCAATTTGGGTAACCATGGATGTTGACTTAACACAAAGGGTATTATGTGTGGTTGAGCCCCTGCAGAAGATGAGGCATTAGATGGAAGGCATTGTTTTATATGAAGAAGTGTAGAGTGCATAAGCAACGTAAATGGTGAATTTGTGGTTCTGGTAAACCTGGATAATTTTGAGATGGTCAGTGTGAGTCTCTTGAAAGGATTAATAGAAGAAACTTTAGAGATACTCAATGAGGATGATTTGGATAGATCAACAGATAATCACAGCCTCAAGCAAACCGTCAATGCATCTGCACTAGTGCCTGGGTTCTTCACTTGAAAGACAGTGAATGGCAAGATATTGAAACTTTGTCGTTAGAATACTCAGACTTGTTTATGTCACATTGTCCATTGCCAGCAACACCCGGAACACAACATTGCATTCCAACAGGTGGTAATACACCAATCTACAAGAAGCTATATACAATATCACAGCACCTACAACCACTGGAAGACGAATTTACAGATGAACAGCTAACTGAAGCCATTATCGAAACTTGTGATAGTCCCCGGTCAGAGAATATTGTAACTGTACCAAATAAGTCATCCAATGAAAACAATAAGTACAGATCCTGTTGTGACTACTTTTTCCTAAATGCACGCACTATAATAGATGCGTATCCAACCTTAACATCACGGAGACATTAGACAACTTCAGCAATGTATATATTTTTCAACAATGGATATTAGAAGTGGTTATCAGCAGCTCGAAGTACATACAGAAGACAGAGCCTATAACAGCATTCACAGCACCGTCAGTTCATTATCAATACTGCATGATGCCATATGGAGTAACAAAATGCTCCTGATTATGTTCCAACACTTGTTAGACAGACTACTTCATGGGATGAAACCAAAGAGATGTATGGTGTATCTTGCCGACATAATAGCTTTTTCCAGATATTTAAAAGAGCACTTTACATGCTTGGATGAAGTATTCAGCAGACAGAGAACAGCATGTCTTACACTTAACATAGAGAAGTTTCATTTTGTATCAGAAAAAGTTAATTACCTCACACATATTACTGGTCAAGAGGGACTAAGGGGAGATTCTCGTCTCATGTCAGTTGTGCATGATTTTGCAACCGCCTCGCACATATCACTGGTCAAGAGGGAGTAAGGGCAGATTCTCATCTCACGTCAGCTGTGCATGATTTTGCAACACCAAAGACAACAAAACAGTTGCAATCATTTCTTGGCTTATGTAATTATTATCGTAAATTTGTAAGGGGATTTACTGAAATTGTGCAACCATTAACTCAGGTACATCACAAGGGAGTTAAGTTTCAATCAATGGTCAGCAGAGCATCAGGAAGTGTTTCAGAAGCTGAAGAAACAACTTATGTCAGATCCTGTGTTAGTATTCCATGATTTCGAGAAGGAATTCATGCTTTTCTGTCACGCTTTGAGGGACAGTCAAAAGAAAATTGAAGATCTGTCAATGGGACCATGGAGTGGTTCCAGTCAAAAGTAATCACCATATGTCTCAAGACATTTATCCCACTGGGAGACGAGACAATCAATGCCTCTTTCGTAGAATGTGGTTGGCCGCTGGCGGATCACAGTGAAGTAGCCAGGCAGTATGGGGGATATTGTAGTGTTTCCAGCCAAACCACTGCAGTGTAGCCTTCATCTGATTGGCAGTGTGGGTTTGGCATTATTGTGCACCTGAAATAATTCTGACAACCTAAGGGCAAATGGCAAAGCAAACAGTGGAAACTTCCCACATCTCCCCCACAAAAGAAATACAAAGCTGTTCACACAAGTTCCATTAAGGTCATAATGACCTTCTTCTTCGACTGCAGGGGGCCTCCATTCGATGAGGTCCTCGAGCGTGGAACAACACTCAGTGTGCAGCACTATTAAGACACGTTGTAGAACCGAGCGAGGTGGCGCAGTGGTTAGACACTGGACTCGTATTCGGGAGGACGATGGTTCAATCCCGCGTCCGGCTATCCTGATTTAGGTTTTCCGTGATTTCCCTAAATCACTCTAGGCAAATGCCGGGATGGTTCCTCTAAAAGGGCACGGCCGACTTCCTTCCCCATCTTTCCCTAATCCGATGAGACCGATGACCACGATGTCTAGTCTCCTTCCCCAAACCAACCAACCAACACCTTGTAGAAACTGTGACATGCCATAAAGTTAAAAACACCCACAAATAATATCTGATGGAATCATCCTGTTGCATGATAAAGCTCACCCCGACGTTGCCAATCAAACAAAAGCTATGCTTGAGTGATTTGGTTGGGAAAAACTGCAGCATCCTCCATACAGCTGGGATCCTTCACCATGTGATTTTCACATCTTTAATTAACCTGAAGAAAGACATGTGTGGACGTCAGTTTCAGGTGGACGAGGAGGCGCATGAGTGGGTGCGGTTGAGGATCTGTCAACAGTTGACTGTGTTCTACGTAACAGAATTGATAGTCTTGTCTGTCAGTGGGAAACCTATCTTAATGTGTGTGGCGATTACTTTTTAATATAACCATTCTGTGATCATACAGCGGTGGGTGTTCAGTTTTCATTTCACTGGTCCTTATAGAAACAGTGCCTTAAGTTGTATTCTGAGTCAGAATTACAATGGAAAGGAACACCTGCTGGTATACATATCCTGACAGTTGAACAAGGCTGAGGAAATTACTTAACAACTGAAAAGGAGATGTTGGCAGTAATATATGGAATTTCTTATTTTTGTTATTATTTGTATGGTTGAAAACTTAAAGAAATAACAGATCATGCATCCTTGAAGTGGTTGTTAGGCCTAAAAGAACCTTCAAGTTGGTTAACAAGATGGGCATCCAAACTGAGCAAGTTTGATTATGTTATGGTTCACAAGCCAGGAGTAAAGCATACAAATGCAGACACCCTTAATAGAAAAGTAGCAATATTACAGTCACTAGGCAAGTGTTGCAGGTTGGAAAAATGCACATGCAGCTGACAGTAAATGTCAATCATTTAAAACACAACCTCAGTTTGTAACACATAAGGGCTTACTGTGCAGGTCTGCAAAGTGCAGTCCATCCACTGTGGTTCCCATAACACTCAGAACGAAGTATTCCAACAGGTACGTGACATGTACTATTGGGTCATGGGGGTAGGAGGACAACTGATAAACAAACTGCGAAAAGATTTTGATGGGAAACACAGCTTAGTGATGGACAGAAACGTGTTAAAACCTGCATCCCATGACTGCAGATAGAGACTGAAGTTATCAAAACTACAGTTACAGAGGAAATGGTAGGATTTGATGTGTTTGCACCTTTCAACAGAACTCCTGCTGCTAATAAATATTTACTCATGATGATTGATCATTTTTCGAGATATCTAGTAACGGTCACAATCTCAGATCAGAAAGTTCGTACTGTTGCACAGGAAATGGTAAATAATTGGTTACTAAAGTTTGGTGTACCAGAGGGCATAATCACGTATCAAGGGACTAACTTTGCATCTGATCTGACGAAACAGTTATGCTATTTACTGTGAATCTAGAAGTTATGTACCAGCCCATTCCATCCGCAAACAAATGGACAGAACTCATTGCACAATATCGAAAATGCTAATTCATTACATGAATAGCAAACATGTAGACTGGGATACCTATTTAAGCTTTGTAGTCAGTACATTTAATTAAAAAATTCACACCAGAATGGGTCTTGCACTGTATGAAGTAGTTTATAGGTGGAAAATGCCACTATCTTTTGGCATGATCCATCCAAAATTAGGGACACAAGGTCAACTGGTCAAACTATTTGCAAAATGGTTAAGAGAAGTTTGGCAGAAGATAAAACATGCCAACATTATGGTTTTGGAAAATCAAGAGTGTATTGGGCAACATGCAAGTGAACTTCTACAATACAGGATAGGGCATAGGATGTTACCAACAAACGCTTATATCCCAAAGGGCAAAACAAAAAAGTTCTTAACTAAGTATCAACGACCAATACCAAACTGTTGACAACTTCACTGGTAAATGTAAAACTACAACTATCAAATGAGACATCTGTAGTCCATGCCAGTAGAGAGAAGCCGTTTAAACAAGTGATTGATACATTATCGCAAGTCTCTTCACCATTACCAGAAAAAGAGAAGTTGCCTAACAAAGTAAAAGACAGACGTAATGTACCATATGAAGTTAGATCTAAGCAATTTCTGATACAGTTTCAACAAGCACAGAAGGACTCTCCTGCAGGATTATAGCCTTTTGTACCTATAACAGAAAAAACACATAACTTTGTTTTATCACGTATGTACTGTTAAAGTTGTGCTGATTCAGCTAGTTTATACACCACCATAAAATATCTGGAAGGAATCCATCAAATACCCATGGAATGGATACATACTAGTGATAAGGATAAAGAATAGAAACTGAAAGTGTTTAGTACCACAAAAAAGGCCAGAGATACTGTAATGTCTCTTGCAGCGGTCTCTCCACGATATTTTCAGAAATTTTATAAATTATATAACTCAGTACATATCTCGAAATATCTCTTCTTATCTTACCGATTATCAATGCAAAGTAGTTTCAAGCCCAATTATTCCTTGGAGCGTCCATTTACTCCATGGAATAGCTTCTCTGCTATCTATGTTTTCTCTTAGGAAAAAGAATAGGGGACTTCTTGCCGATTAGTCGTGAAAGAAGGATGTATATGTATGTATTGTTGAGCTAGTCGCCATCTTGATGAGATTCTGTATGAGAAGGAATTTAATACATGAACTAAAGTGAAGTAAGTGTGTTCGCGTATTATTTAACGGATTATTATTATTGACAGTGTCTGCTTACTACGCTGTGTTGCACGGGATCAGTGGGGAACGTCTGATTTACACTGGACGAACCTGCCGTTTTGTATGCTCAAGATATCCAGTTACTTCAAATAAATAGGCTAACACGGTCTTACCAGCAGATCTCCGGTCTTCCCCATGTGATCACCGAAAGTTAATAATTATTACAAATGTTTCCAGGAGATCGACTGACAATTTTCGTCGCACTGAGACTTCGAAATTGCTTCACTGCCTTATGGAATTTAAGTTAAGCTCAATTTAATCAGGATAGAACAGTATTGAACTGTGTGAATGTGATAAGCCTGCTTTGTCAATGAAAATTCCCTTAATATACGCATGTTTTTTTACTATCCTGACCAGTGAAGCTAAATCAGGCCGGTGTGAGAGAGGTTCTTTAAATTTTAGAAATATTAAATTTGGCTTCACTGTGACAGGACACATTTTTGAGCATTACTTAAATATTGTGTGAATTTTATGTTGCATGTGCACGAGAGAAAAGAAGACGAGGCCTGTTCCAGAAGTCACAATTTCGCCACAACCTACGAGAACGTCGTTCAGGCCAGACAATATACAATTAAATTTTTGTAGATAGAAATTTAGAATAACTATTTAAATGTCTATCGGTTTGAATCAGATTCATTAAGTGAATGTTGAGTTGAACTTTAGACAGGAAGTGTTTATTATAAGTGAGTATTATGCAAAATTTAGGTCAGTGACATTATTAACTCAGATGCGAGTGACTTTATATATTTGTTGATCGGTGTATTAATTGCTCTTACTAGGGCGGCTTATAAAATGGCAATGCAACAGCAGAGCGAATCACAACAGCCCTCAGCTGTTTCTGAGGTTAGTGAAACATTAGACTGAAGTAGTGCCTCGCGGCAGCATTAGTCAGACCCATGGAGGTAAGAATAGAGGGAGACGCCGTGACGTCACAGCTGTGAAGCTATGTGAAGCCGAGGGTAGCCATCTCAATCCGACCACAACATTGCTGCTGTAAGCGTGTGTGCATAGGCTTGTCGCTCGCTTTTGGAAGGATTTTGCGCTATTATGGTGACTTGGGCGGTGTTCGGATGTACGAATCGTTCTGATTGGGATGCGAAATCGAAGGGAATAACATTTCATGTGTAAGTTGTCTCGTTAAGTGTGATTTTACAACTTCATTGTGAATGAACGTGTGCTACAGCGGTACTTATACTATAGCGTGTTTTTCTCCTGTATGATTTTATAGATTTCCTAAAAATGAAAGTCGGAAAGCTCTGTGGGAGAATACCGTGAGGAGGAAGAATTGGCGTGCGTCTAAATGGAGCTCTGTATGTTCTCAGCATTTCCGAGAAGAGGACATAGACCGAACTTCCCTTTCAACAGTAAGGCTCCGAGAAAATGCTGTAGCATCAGTTTTCCCTACACACCCAAAACATTTGCAAAAAGGTATGTTGATTCAAAGAATTAAATTCTTAGTTTTCAAGTTCACGTTTCAGTATAATACGTACGTATAGCCGATAATCGAAGTGTTGAGTAACTCACTTTGTCTTCATCATGTACTAAATTAAAAGCTAACACTACATTAACTGGCGTAAAGTAAAGGCCTAAACAGGACACTGTGTAGATTTGCCATTCTGTGTACCGTATTTCAGTAAATATTGGTGGTAATGAACAGTGTTTCCCAGTAGTGTAACGTAAGTGAAATGTCCCAGTACGAATTACAAACAAGATGTATTTATGGGGCTTTGGAGGGAGGGTATAGCTAACTTAGTTTTCAGTTTCTATTATTTAGTTTGTGATACACGTTTATTACTGAATTAACAAAATTGTATCATTTACATTGAAGGCTAGCTATTCGTAATATTACATTAAAAACTATTTTTAATCAGAAGAAACGCGGAATTTCGCCTTTGCGAGATTTTATTTTAAACAAAAACTTTGAAACAACCAATCTGATGACGTTACATGCGTATATGGTGCAATTAGCGACTGTAATACACGCAGCGCTATAGCACACTGGCAATGTTTTGGTCAGAGTGTCATGGCAGCGAGCCACGCCCTCATGGCTTCAAAACGTAGTACGGCTGGGATACGTAGCGCCATCTCCCCTTATTCTTACCTCCATGGTCAGGCCCCACAACAAAGCTTAAGTGTTTCGATGTCATCTGAGCAGGACGAAATAAACCCATTGACTGTAATCATGCAGCGGTTAACACTGTTAGCCAAAAATGTAACATACTTAACTAAAGCGCAAATAGAGACTAAAAGGGAAATAAATGAACAATTAGCAGCCAATAAAGTGGAATTAAATAATAAATTAGTAGAGAGTTTCCAGAAACTTGATGATAAATTAAATAAAACTGCGGAAGAATTGAAAATTCAGAATGAAAAGAAAGAATTAAAATTAGCTGCTCAAACTGAGCAAGTCACTCAGCAGTGTAATGAAAACGCGAAGAAGTTACGCCTAGAGCTAACTGAGTATGTTGCTACTAAGCTTGATACTATTAAAGAGCAGGTCGAGTCAATCCCACAGAGAGTTCAAGCACAAGAACAGATGCAATGTTCTATCGCAGTAATTCCGGTATTAGTTGAAGTTCAAGATGAGTTAAAGCAACAAGTAAACGAGATGTCAGCAGATATGCAGGATTTGAGACAATCACAAGACAAGATCCCGAAGGATATCCAAAATTTGGATAAATCCATAAATAACATAAAGGAGAGAAAAGACGAGGTTGATCATAAGGTAAATATTCTCGCGGGAAAATTCTCGCAGTTAAGTTTAGAAAGGAAAAGCATTTCTTCAGACAATATTGAACATATGGTCAGAGCAGCTATACAATCTATGACCGAGCGTTCTGAAGAAAATTTATTTAATAAAAGTTTTCGAGAAGTCAAAGAACAACTATGTGAAGAGCTTAAACAATGGAAAGAAAACATTGAGAGATCTTTAAATCTATCTCGAGAAGATTTGTGTTCCACACAAGGAACTGAAACCATGACAAGATCTATCAATGAAGCTACATTATTTACCCGATCAAGTACAGACGGGGACATTAGTGCACACGTTCGTTTTTGCAATCAACATCAATCACAACACTATGAGGGTAGTCATGACTGTAATTGTAAAAGCAATACTGAGGAGAAAATGCTGAAACAACGTCAATTCCAAATCTACAACCCAGACAAGAAAAATGTTCATCCCGTAGTGTTTATAAGAAGTTTTAGAGGAGTATTGCCAAAAAATTGGAGTGGCAAAAGGTTAGTTTCGTGACCGGTTATATTCAGGGGTCAGGAGCTATATGGGCATCTGATATGATATCAACTTGGGACACATATGAAGATTTTGAACGAGCATTTTTATCCAAATACTGGTCTGAAGGAGTACAAGAACGTTTAAGGCAGGAGGTATTATACCCGGAACCTTTTTCCTTTTCACGTGGGTCTTTAAAGAAATACTTTGAGAAATATATAAACAAATCACGGTATTGGGATAAGCCTATGCCTCTACAAGACGTGATTGGTATATTAAAATCTCGACTTCCGGCCAGCATCAGAAATAGAATGCTGTATATTAATGAGCATGACCTTGACTCTTTCATGACTACGCTTGACACTATAGATATGATCGAGGAAGATGAACATCGGCCAAGACAACCGGTTATGCAGAGGAGAGCGATTGAGGCACCAAACGCAAACCGGAATGGAAACGGAGTTAATAATTATTATACTAGGAATAGTCAAAGATTCAACGGAAACAATTGCAACGGAAATGGAAATTTCAATAACAGTGCTGCGAGGGGCAGATTCAGAGACAATCGAACAGGTCGCAGATACAACCCAATGTTTGGAAATGCAAGAGATTATCAGAACCAGCAGTTTTCAAATAATAATAATGCGTACAGAAATTCTGACACTCGATTTGAAGCAAATAACACAACCAGTCATAACAGAAGTAGTAGATGATTCAAGAGGAAATAATAATCGACATTTAAACTGAAGAGGGTCGCTTCATGCTCCGTAAAGTCGGCCGGGGAATACAAAAGGGGCAAACCTGTTTTAAACTAAATTAATTCCGTGGCAATGTTGAGATATAATGAAGGCGAATTAATGACAGATGAATTGACGAGAGACTTAGAGGCCTGTGTAGTCGAAGATAAAAGGGCTCCTGTGTCTGAGATCATCACAGAAGTGGGAGGAATTTTAACCAATGTTGTATTGGACACAGCTTCATCTACAGACGTAGTATCCGGAGCTTTGTTTCGCAGAATTAGTAAAATTAAGAAAACCCCTGTCCTACCAGTACAAAATTGCCGAGTTATAGGTGCAGTGGGAGCAAAATCCAGGAACGTCAAGATACAAACGCTTATAGAGATAAAATTGGGAAATGTAGCTAAACAATGCACATTCCTTGTAGTGGAAAAGTTGTTAGTAGATTGTATTCTTGGCATTGGAACTTTGCAAGCCTGCAATTGCAAGTTGGACTTGGTAGAAGGAAAGGTGCATTTTAAAATCGAAGATCAATTTGTTACACTGATCTTACTGAGAAAGGAGGCAGTGTATGAGCGATATTTCCGTGGTGCTGCTGTGCAGTTGATTTGTGCTGAAAATAATAATATGTGCCGACTACCGATCAAGTCAATTCAAGAAGAGGATTTCAGACAAACAGTCGAACACAAGATTGCTGAGTCAGATTGCCTAACAGATAGTCAGAGGGAACAATTATTCAATATATTAACAGAATGTGAGTCAGTTTTCGATGAAAAGCCCGGAATTATTAGAGGATATGTTTGTACATTACAGATTAAGCCCCATAAGACATTTTGCCGCACACACTATCCCATTCCCTGGCGATTAAATCAACCAGTTCAGGAAGAGATACAAAAAATGTTAAACTGGAATCTTATTGAACCGTCGAACAGCCCATATTGTTCTCCGTTGCTTGTTGTACCAAAGCCAGGAGGAAAAGTTCGATTGGTATTAGATGCAAGGGAAATTAGCAAAATTATAGTACCTGTGCGCACACATCCGGAGAACATCGATGAGTTAATACAGAAATTTCAAGATGTATCCTATTTAACCAGTATTGATTTGAGAAGTTCGTTCTGGCAAGTCCAGTTAGACAAGGACTCAAGAAAATATACTGCTTTTATATATGGAGGGAGAAGCTATCAGTTCAAGGTCGTTCCGTTTGGTCTCAATATCAGCTCTGGAGTTTTTATTTCTGCGTTGGACTATGCCCTAGGACCAGAACTACGTAGTCGAATAACAATTTTTGTGGACAATCTATTAATTGCCTCTAAAACTTGGGAGGAACATGTACAACTTATTAGGAGGATTTTTGCTGTGTTCAAACAAACTGGTATAACTGTAAATCTAAAAAAATCCCAATTTTCTCTAAAGAGAATTAAATTCTTAGGACATATGATTAATGCAAAAGGCATTCTTCCAACAGAAGCGAAGATTAGTGCGATAAAAAATTTTCCAACTCCAAGAAACAGAAGACAACTGAAAGGCTTTATAGGCTTGGCTTCATTTTTTCATCGATTTATTAAAACTCAAGCAGTGAACTCTGAAGCACTAAACCGGCTCCTGAGGAAAGATGTACCATGGCAATGGTCTAATGATTGAGAAAAGGCTTTTTGTGAAATTAAGGATCAACTGATAAATGCTCCGTTATTATACCACCCTGATATGAATGTCGGATTCTGTTTAGCCACTGATTCATCAGATGTGGGATTAGGATCTTGTTTATTTCAAATTAGGTACATCGATGGTGTAAAAACCTTTTGTCCAATTGCTTTTGCTAGCAGAGTTTTATCCACCTGTAAAAGAGCATATACCACTACGGAATTGGAAGCTTTAGCAGTTATTTGGTCTTTAAAAAGGTTTAATTATTATGTATATGGCTCAAGGATAGCCGTTTATTGTGACCACCAATCACTAGCCTTTTTACAAACTTGTAAGTTGCTGCAGCCTCGCTTGTCAAGGTGGACGCTGGCGCTGCAAGAATATCAGTTTCAAATTATTCATGTAGCCGGAAAAGAAAATATTATAGCTGACGCGTTGTCAAGATCTCCAGAAGGAATAACACCTGAACTGGGTGTAAATAATAAGGCACAATTTCCAGTGCTGCTTCTTCAAGAAAATAATTACAAGTTATATTATATTCATTTATGTAAGACAATGGCTCAGCTTCAGAAGAAGGATCGACGATGGAATGCTATAATACAACAATTCAGTCAACAAAATCCTATGGTCAATTTGGAATACTACCGGCTTGTGAATAATATTTTATTTTTTAAATCTGGGAAGGCTGAGAATCCAAAGTGGTGTGTCTGCATACCCGAAGAGTGTGAAGAACGATTAATTTGGTTTACACATTTTACCTGGGGTCATGTTGGTGTTGTAAAGTGTGCTAATAAGATTAGATATTATTGTTACTTCCCAAATATAAGGCGAAAAGTGCACAAAGTCATCCAGAAATGTATTCTCTGTCAAAAGGCTAAGCCGGACAACAAGGGAAATAAAATTGCGCTTCACTCAATAATACCTGAAGCACCAAGATCACTTATATCATGTGATATTTGTGGACCACTTCCTAGAGCCAGAGGTTTTGTTAAGTACATTATTGGATTCTGTGATGTGTTTACAAAATATGTTAAACTATATCCTATAAAATCAGCAACTGCAAGAGCTGCTGCAGTAAAGTTTGTAAATGACTACATTCCTTATGCAGGGATTCCAAAATATATAATTTCCGACAATGCGAAGATATTTACTGGATATTTATGGAGAAAATTAGTATCACAACTAGGAAAAAAACAGATATTTACATCTTGCTATCATCCACAAGGGAATTTAATTGAACGGGTTTTTCGAGAACTAAACAGATTCATGAGAACGTACTGTCATGATAAACAAACTACCTGGATAAACTATTTGACCAAGTTTGAGCAGATTTATAATAATTTACCTCATAGTTCTACAAACTTTACCCCAAATGAACTGATGTTCAGGGATAATGAAAGAAACTTTTGGGTAGATAACTTGCCTAAACTCGAGGACAACAAAATGTCATGGGAAGAAAAAATTCGCAATGCTCTCATTAATATTACGGAGAAAGCAAGACAGCGAAAGGAAATCCATCAAACGGATTGAGACTTTCAATATCGGACAAAAAATTCTTTTAAGAAGACACATCAAGTCATCAAGGTTGAAGAAGACCATCAGAAAATGGAATCTAATTTATACAGGTCCATATATAATAGTTGGTATACCGAATCCTGGTGCGTATTTATTAGCATATCCGGATTCTGGAAGAATAAGCGATTGCTTCTGTGATAGTATAGGAATATTTAGAAAAGTAAGTGGAACTGTAGCTATTGCTGCTGTGAAGACTTACGGTTTATCTGTCTACACGATGATCACCAAAGAAGCTTGTGCGTGTGAAATAATATACATTCAGGGGGTGTTAATCTCCAGTGAGAATAAGTTTACTTAAACTATATGGTCGAATACGGCGCTTGCGTGTGAAGTTAGTGTTTGTAAACTGACAGTTCACAGGAGAACAAATGAACCACGTTAGGAAATTAGAATCGAGACTCGCCGTTTTCTTTTTTTTTTTTTTTTTTTGCGCGCAAGCTAAATTCTATTCAAGAGAATTTAATTAACCAGCTTAGTGTGTGTTTATAAAATTAGAGTTAATAAGAAAGTTCTTCATTGAATTTATAATAATGTGTCATTTTCCAGTTGGATTTGTTTATTGTTATATTGCATTCATATATGTTCATGAGAAAATGCGGCATTTGGAGTATAAAAGAGAAAAATTAATTTCAGCTGGAGAGGTCATGCAGCAAGACTTAATCAAACGTTCTCTTTCAGCAAAATTTCATTTTAATCATGTATGAGTAAGATATAATTTTTTTTTTTTTTTTTTGGAAATTGTCTCCAATAATAAAGTTTTTAACATTCTGACATGCTACCCACATTCGTACTGGAAACCAAATTAGGAAAGATTTAGATCTACTTCCACCTGGAAAAGCCAACGAAAAATAAATAAATAAATAATTAAAACCAGGATTAGAACCTTTTGGCTTACTCAAGAAGATGGATGAAATTATCCATGTTTTCAAAATTGTTTTCCGATCTGGAGTTGTGATATTGTGCAACTACAGTATCGATTAAGACACCTAAGTGTGGAAAGTATAAGTCAAATGGATTTTCCCATTCCTCAGATGGAAGATTGGCTGGATCAGGTCCATATTTGAGTTCAAAATGAATCTGGAAAATTTCGACTAACCATTCTCTTCCAGGAATCTTTAATAGTTGACCATTCCTTAGACGAATTTCGATTGTTTCATGCCACAATCCTGAGTACCTGTTCCTGAGGTTCCTTCTGGTCTCTCAAATCCGTTACGTCTCCTGTGCGGTACGCCAATGCGACGCCTGTCCTCCGTGCCATGTACCATGTTCCTGTTCGATCAGTTTCACTGCAGTTCAGCAAGACATCGATGAAGAAAATTTTTCAGAAGATTGTAAAAAATTTGCATGTGTAAAGATTTTTTTTTTTGGCTATGAGGCAGATTTTATCTTTCCTATGAATTCTAGATAACTCTCAAACTTCTAATTTATTCTGTTTTTCCTATCATCTGTGATACCTAGTTGGGGTCTAAGCCTCCAGGTTTTCCGGGGTTTCCCTGTGAAGGCCAGTTCCTGAATAAGTAGACCTGATTAACAACTATATAAGTCCATCTTCCCTGGTTGTGTGCGTGGGATGCCGGTATGCCCCAGTACACGTGAAAGCAACAACTAGGTATCTAGGTAACGAAGATACCAAATCTCTTTCAATTCTTGTAATCAAAAAATTCTTACAAACTTCTTAAAATTTATAGGAACGTATGTTCCACAAATTCTAACGAGTTAGCTAAGCCAATAGTTAGCTCGCAAAGTGGATACATATCAACTTTGCTCGCTGTGAGGGCCGATGTAATGTCTCTTGCAGCGGTCTCTCCACGATATTTTCAGAAATTTTATAAATTATATAACTCAGTACATATCTCGAAATATCTCTTCTTATCTTACCGATTATCAATGCAAAGTAGTTTCAAGCCCAATTATTCCTTGGAGCGTCCATTTACTCCATGGAATAGCTTCTCTGCTATCTATGTTTTCTCTTAGGAAAAAGGATAGGGGACTTCTTGCCGATTAGTCGTGAAAGAAGGATGTATATGTATGTATTGTTGAGCTAGTCGCCATCTTGATGAGATTCTGTATGAGAAGGAATTTAATACATGAACTAAAGTGAAGTAAGTGTGTTCGCGTATTATTTAACGGATTATTATTATTGACAGTGTCTGCTTACTACGCTGTGTTGCACGGGATCAGTGGGGAACGTCTGATTTACACTGGACGAACCTGCCGTTTTGTATGCTCAAGATATCCAGTTACTTCAAATAAATAGGCTAACACGGTCTTACCAGCAGATCTCCGGTCTTCCCCATGTGTTCACCGAAAGTTAATAATTATTACAAATGTTTCCAGGAGATCGACTGACAATTTTCGTCGCACTGAGACTTCGAAATTGCTTCACTGCCTTATGGAATTTAAGTTAAGCTCAATTTAATCAGGATAGAACAGTATTGAACTGTGTGAATGTGATAAGCCTGCTTTGTCAATGAAAATTCCCTTAATATACGCATGTTTTTTTACTATCCTGATCAGTGAAGCTAAATCAGGCCGGTGTGAGAGAGGTTCTTTAAATTTTAGAAATATTAAAGTACAATATAAAGCTGGATAATAAAGTTAACACACACTAAGATCAAGAGCCTTATGGTTTAGCTCAACAAAGGGATTGAACTCTGAGTAATATTAAATTGTAAATAGAAACATGTACAGACTAGTTTAGTAATGGGTAGGCAAAGTAAATTCGGGACAAATTTCTAAAAGAAGAAGGGAATATTATGCCACTGAGTAGCAAAGAGGAAGACATTAAATTTTTTCTCAAGTTAATGCCACACAGTCACTGGCAACACCAGGAAGATGTGGTGACATAGCTATGCAGCAGAAAGAAAGAATCAACATCATGAAGTCAGTTGCGTACACAAGCACACATTGATACATTGGCACCAATTGCCACACACAAGTTACACACATTCAGAAAAATGTCAACACACACACACACACACACACACACACACACACACACACACACACACACACACAGAGAGGGAGGGTGGGCGGGGGAGGGGGGGGGGGGGAGAGAGAGAGAGAGAGAGAGAGAGAGAGAGAGAGATATATCCATTAGCTCTTGTTACCTCTGACTCGATAATACTTTTCAGCAACTTGACAGTGCAGTTAATGGTCTGTCACAAATTATTAAGCAAACACAGTGGAACAAGGACCGATGACCACTAGTACAGAAACAAGCCATATGAAGTCATGATGAACAGAGTCTTACATCATTACTTGCCACACATCTCTATAAATACCACAGTTCTCTAGCTCTGAATTACACTGGACACTAGGATTGAAGCAGTTGGTTCAATGATCATTACAGTGTAGTGATATCCATGAGTTAGACGTGCCAGCACTTCTCATGAACACGATGTTTGCCATTTCAGAGATGACAACATTCAAGTAACCACAATCTGCTGCTAATGGGACTTCACATTGGCCACTATCTACCACATCACTGATGTGATGGGGAGGACCGAAGGTCTTCCAACAGCAGTACAGCTCGTGGTACTTATCGCACTAACATCTTTATTGGTGGGTATGAGGACCATCCAGTACCTCTGTCCCTGATCACAGCTGCAGACACTTCCAGTTGCCAAGGGTCTACCTGTATGGTGGGGCCAGGATCAGTTCACTGTACAACTTCTGGTGGCACAATAGTGCTTGATAGGTCACTGTGGGTCATCATCATTTTATGCAGTGGGATCGATGATGCACCAACACACTGCATGGGTATAATCTCATGCTACGGCTTTGCCTTCAGACTGTCAGACAGCAGCCCACAAGACTTCAGGTGGACTGCTGGTGCAGTGGGCTTGTCAGCCAGCTGAGCCAACAACAAGAGTCAGTGGAATTTCACCACGTCATTGGCATGAGGCATCAGCCTTGCCTGATAAGAAGGCACATAACTGTACATCTAAATGAATAAATATTAACTTGTTAATCATATTTTATTAGCACTGAAAGACACTCCACAAGTTCTTCAACACCATTCTGACAATGCAGAGGTGTTTCGCTTGGCACGGCTAAATATTTCTGGAGCAACTTTGTACATTAACAGATAATATTCATAGAAGAGAAAATGCCAAGCAGAAAAACCTATGATGTCAGTTTGCGAATAACTATGTGCAGGCCATTGTTCAAGCACCTCAGAATTCTAAATGAGCCATCCCCTGTGCACAGTCCCTAAAATGGAGATGTTCAATACGAAATGCAGCATTCACTCAGCAAACATTAGACAAACAATTTGCACATGGGTAACACTTTCCTTACTTGTGTACAAAAAGGTGTGCATTATTCTCCAGATCCAGTTTTCAATAGGCTTTCAGCGCAACTGAAAGGAGATGAGAGATCAGGCAAAGAGTTTCAAATACAAGTGTCCCATACTCCCCTCACTCTGCGCAGGAATTTCCCACTTTAGTATAGAGCCTTTGGTTGTGATGTGTCACTAATTTGTACATTATACTTCAAATCTTCTGTTTTCAAGTTACTGAATTTTTCATAAGCATTCTGTTATGTAGTGACTTATTTTATAACTTACAAGCTTTGACTTACATGGTATCAAACATCATGAGAAGCCGAGTCAGAACTGCCACTTTGCCTAGGCAGTTCTTGGCAGATCATCTATATGCACCAAATAGTTTTGGATAAATGAAATAAAACTGGCACTGACCTGTTTACGTTCAAGGTACAGGGCTATTACAAATGATTGAAGCGATTTCATAAATTCACTGTAGCTCCATTCATTGACATATGGTCACGACACACTACAGATACGTAGAAAAACTCAACGTTTTGTTCGGCTGAAGCCGCACTTCAGGTTTCTGCCGCCAGAGCGCTCGAGAGCGCAGTGAGACAAAATGGCGACAGGAGCCGAGAAAGCATATGTCGTGCTTGAAATGCACTCACATCAGTCAATCATAACAGTGCAACGACACTTCAGGACGAAGTTCAACAAAGATCCACCAACTGCTAACTCCATTCGGCAATGGTATGTGCAGTTCTGGATGCCTCTGTAAGGGGAAATCAACGGGTCGGCCTGCAGTGAGCGAAGAAACGGTTGAACATGTGCGGGCAAGTTTCATGCGTAGCCCGCAGAAGTCGACGAATAAAGCAAGCAGGGAGCTAAACGTACCACAGCCGACGGTTTGGAAAATCTTACGGAAAAGGCTAAAGCAGAAGAATTTCTTAAACAGGAGATTGGAAAACCGATGGATCGGTTGTGGTGGAGATCATGATCAACAATTCATGTCATGGCCTCCACGCTCTCCCGACTTAACCCCATACGATTTCTTTCTGTGGGGTTATGTGAAAGATTCAGTGTTTAAACCTCCTATACCAAGAAACGTGCCAGAACTGCGAGCTCGAATCAACGATGCTTTCGAACTCATTGATGGGGACACGCTACGCCGAGTGTGGGAGGAACTTGATTATCGGCTTGATATCTGCCGAATCACTAAAGGGGCACATATCGAACATTTGTAAATGCCTAAAAAAACTTTTTGAGTTTTTGTATGTGTGTGCAAAGCATTGTGAAAATATCTCAAATAATAAAGTTATTGTAGAGCTGTGAAATCGCTTCAATCATTTGTAATAACCCTGTATTTTATGGGCTCTGTATGATTCCCTAGATAACAGACTTCCATAATTCCTGCGGTGGTCCAATGGGGATCTGAATGCTCACAATATGGTCACGTAGAGGAAGGTGTAAGTAGATGAATGACGAACACTAGCTTCACAGCTATACAGCTACACAACAATCCAGTACAATGATTCTTGCCATTTGTGGATACTTCTATAATGTACTCGAACCAAAGATAGAAATTAAAATGTTTCAGTTCAGGTGAGTTTTGAACTCGCAACCCTCCATGCAACAATCTAGTATCGTAACACTATACTACGGCAACTGCGCTACTCGGCTTCTTTGGCGACATTGCTCCCTCCCAAGAGAACAGCGTCTCAGTGTTACGTCGTCCTAGTCCACGAACAAGTTGTCGGTCCTCCACACTCCGACTCCCGATGACTGATGTTTGCCCGGGCAGTGATCTTCTTAGAACTTACCTTGCTGCTACATTCGTCACTACCTTTGCACTTGTTGCCTGTCGCTGCAGCTTTGAATTTACCCTGGGTTGCTGGATCCTTATAGGGCTTCATTCGGAGGACGTAGACCGTATCTCTGATCTTTCGTCGTCTTGTGTCAGGGTCGTAATCTTCAACTTCATAACTAACATCAGACAACTGTCTTACAACCTTATATGGTCCAAAGTAGTGCCTGAGGAGCTTCTCAGAGAGACCAACCTTCTGGACAGGAGTGAAGATCCAGACGAGGTCACCAGGCTGGTAGACAACAGGGTGGTGGCTCGCGTCATACCTTCGGCGATCGTTTTCTTGAGCTTGCAGCATGTGGAGTTGAACTAACTGCCAAGCTTCTTCAGCTCTGGTTAACGCCTGGCTGATGTAGTCATCGTCCATGTCATCAGGATGTAACAGAGTCATAGTGTCCATCGTTATTGTCACCTCACGCCCATGCACCAGGAAAAATCGCATAAATCCTGTGGTGTCTTGTTTGGCGGTGTTGTAAGCAAACGTCACGAAAGGTAGCACCTCATCTCAGTTGCTCTGCTCAACACTGAGACGTTCAGTAAGCCCATTAGATTGCAGATGGTAGGCAGTCATCATGTGATAAAAAATGTTGCACCGACGGTTTAATTCTGTTACAAGATTCGATGGAAAAACTTTCCCTTTATCCATAATTAACGTCCTTGGGGCACTGTGTTTTAATACAATGTGTTCTACGATGAATTTGGCTACCTCGAATGCTTTGGCTGTTTTCACAGCTTTTGTAATGGCATAGCACGTCAGAAAATCAGTGCAAACAATAATCCATCTATTGCCACTAGCAGACGTTGGAAATCGTCCGAGGAGGTCAATCCCAACATGCTGGAAAGGCGTTTCGGCTGGTGGAATTGGTATGAGACGGCCAGGTGGTTTCTGAGGAACTGCCTTTCTCCTCTGGCACTCTCGACAGTGCAACACGTTTTGACGGACACTCCTAGATAAACCTGGCCAGAAAAATCTCTTGCAGATCCTATCGTATGTCTTAATAAATCCTTAATGTCCAGCCACAGGTGTGTCATGGAGTTTCTGTACAATATCTAAGCGCTTGTGTTTAGGAAACACTGGTAGCCACCTCTTTCCAAACGGATCAAAGTTTTTTTTGCAATGTAATCCATTAACTACCTTAAATTGTCCTTTCACATCCTCTGACTGATTTAAGGCAAGCATAATTTGAGATATCTTGGCGTCCTCCTTCTGTTCAGCAAAGAGATCCTGGAGTGCAGAGTGAGAGTCACTATCTTCATCAAACTCTTGATGGTCTTGCACAGCGTTTCTTGAGAGACAGTTGGCATCTTGGTGTTTTCTTCCACTTTTGTAGACTATAGTAATGTCATACTCTTGAAGACGTAGTGCCCACCTGATGAGTCGTCCTGTTGGATCCTTAAGACCTGTCGAACAACAAAGTGAATGATGGTCTGTAACAACTGTGGATGGCCTCCCATAGAGATACTGTCGAAATTTGCATAAGGCCAAATCACAACAGGACGTTCTCTTTCTGTTGTAGCGGCACCGCAGTTTAAGATAGGGAAGTTGGTTTTGGTGCAATATTTTGGAGCACACAAGTTACAGCCAGGTGCAGGTTGGATTGCAGTAAGTTACACTGACCAGCGGTTGTGAAGTGGAATGGAGACCACAGGGGCCATCGAACCGATGAAAAGAGTAAACGCAGTGGTTTGCATATCGCAAGCTATACGCAGAAGGGGCCCACTGGTGCAACCGGGTTGTGGGGCGTACGTGACTCGGAGAGATGCGTTAGCGAAACAGAGGCACACAACCAAGTACAAATAAGTGTTGTTTTCTAACAAGATTCATTCAAGTGTGGCAGCTCTCCTGGACGGCGACGTGTGTCACACTGCTGGGCTAGATGCAGCAACAGATGGGGCGACAGCGTCCCAGTCCACGGCGGGTCGTTGGTTCGACCGTCTGATGCCGACGTGGGGTACACAGTCAGTCAGGGCAGGCCACTCTTTGGCTCGCTACCGCAGACAGTCGTCTTGTCTCCCGACACACGCCAGAGACTTACAAGGCAAGGGCTGCAGGTTTGGACACCGAAACGGTCATTGCCACCGCATTCCCAGCTACGCCAGATGAGGAAGAAGCAGCAGCGGGGCCGGCCCACGGCTCCTGGCGGAGCAGCGCGGAGTCAACGGGGATGGTGGCCGTTGAGTCAGCTGTGCCAGCAGCCATTCTGACGTAATCAGAACTCTACAGCTGGCGAAAAAGGCTGGCATAACAGCATTGCATTGCACAGGTCGCTGGGGCAGTGGCC
Organism: Schistocerca piceifrons; assembly: GCF_021461385.2. Taxonomy (NCBI): domain Eukaryota; kingdom Metazoa; phylum Arthropoda; class Insecta; order Orthoptera; family Acrididae; genus Schistocerca; species Schistocerca piceifrons. The sequence continues at coordinate 168,943,825 of NC_060149.1, forward strand.
TCAGCAATGCGGGGCCTGTGATGCGGACCGAGGTGAACGAAACTCTGTAGTGGAAACGAATAAATCATTTGAAAATGCTCGGCCGAGTTTTAATACAACACCTCTTGGCACCCACCTACTACATTTGGTGTTAATACGCCGCATTTGGCGTCTGATGCCACAACATTTGGTGTCAGAACAGCGGACGTCATCTGTCCAGTACAACGTTCGAGCCCACCGCCTGCAGTACAATCACAAGATGTGGTGAGTGCTGACAAAATTGTTCTTTTGAGTGTTGGACGTTTTCTTTCTTGTTGATGTTTTGAGTATGGTTTGCCAGACGACACATTTTAGATGTTTTGCGTATGCATATTATTTATTTTGTCAGAATAAGTGTTAGTGTATTTGGGACAGTAAGATGTTGTTTTTTGTGGCATTTGATTACTTTGTATTAGTTTATGATGTTGCTGAGTATGATGATATGGAGTTGTAGGAAGTCAGATTATGCTTGTACTTAGTCCCCTAACAAAACGACTAACTGAGAACGAAAGCAACACGATGGCAGAGTCAAGGTGTGTCAGAACCAGAAGCAATATGGATTTTAATGGAAAAGATAGCCCAATTGACAGTGGACCATACGCAATTGAGAAATGAATTAACATCTAGAAGTGAGCAGGAAACCGCATCTGATCAGTCGTTGTTGCCAAGGGAGCAGGAGATTGATCCAGCCGCCGTGCGTTTGATTATTACGTTTTCTGGCAAGGCATCTGAGGATGTGAGTTCGTTAGTGGAGGACTTGGAAATTTCAGCTGCGATGAATGGTTGGTCTGATGAGCAGTTGTTACATGTAGCCAAGATTAGACTAATGGTTGAAGTGAAAACATATGTAAGGTGTTCTAAGGCCTTAAGGAAGGCAGGAGAGTTTAATCAGCTAAAGGAAGCGCTTTTACAAAGGTACAAGAAACAGAATAGCGCTCGGTACTTTAGGGAGAAGCTAATTACAATGACAAAGAGACAGTGGGAGACGGTGGAGAAATTTGCGGACAGGATAAGGGAAATTAATGAGTACACTTACGACTGGGTCAGAGCGATGAAGCGAATAGTGTTCTGTTGCAGGAGGCCGAGCAAAGGGCACTTGATTGTTCCATAAAAACACGGGAGAACTGCCGGATGTCAGTAACATCCTGCCACGATATTTCGGCACAGAGTCTTCTGGCCAACTTCAGGTGAGTACCACTGTAATACTACTGGCGAGTACGCACTGAGCTCTGCTATTTAAAGCCATACTGAGGTAACATTGTGCATGCGCTGCTCAGTGTGCACGTTCATAACAACTCCGTGCGCTGTGCCTCGCGCCCTCCATGGTGAAAGTTTGGCGTATTGATATCAGGTCGATTTTCATCTTTATGCAGATAACTACGTCGACTAAGAAGTTTCTCTCTAACAGGATTCCAAGCAGAGTTTAGCTGATAACCGCTATCTCGATTGATGAGAGTCTCGTTGTCAGACAATCTTATTTCCACAGATTGATTGCTAATCGAGCTCCAGAAGTTTGATGTATGGGCCAAAATTTTTGCGTCATGGAGTGGTCTGTGGAAATACAATGTTCGGTGATTGAGGACTCGGTGGGTTGGAGAAGGCGACGTCTGAAAATGGCAAGCAACCATCTTTCTTTATCTCCATGGTAAACTTTGTTTTCATGTATGGAGTTCATGTGACGTAAACATTCTTGGAGACGGTCCAAACCATGAGGCCACACTATAAAAATGTCATCAATGTATCGCCAAAATACTGTCGGTTTAAAAGTGGCAGAGTCGAGTGCTCTCTCCTCAAAATCTTCCATGAAAAGTTTGGCCACCAGGGGAGACAAAGGACTCCCCATGGCAACACCGTCAGATGGTTCGCAAAATTCGTTGTTAAATATAAAATATGTAGAGGAGAAAGTGGGCTCAAACAACGCTGTAATGTCTGCACCAAACATATGGCCAATGAGGTGTAGTGAGCCCACAAGAGGCACCTTTGTGAAAAGAGAAACCACATCAAGACTGACCAATAAGTCGTTACTTTGCAGATGTAGTGACCGAAGTCGGCTGATAAAATCACTAGAATTCTTTATGTGATGTGCACACTTGCCTATCACTGGTTCGAGCAAAGATGCCAAGAATTTTGCTAGGTCGTAGGTGGCTGCTCCAATGTTACTCACAATTGGACATAATGGCACATTTTCCTTGTGGGTCTTAGGCAGTCCATATAGCGTAGATGGAACTGAACTGTTTGGTTTCAGTCTCTTGATGACCTCCTTCGGTAGGGAACTATTTGATGAACAGCGTTGTTAGAGAGGCCATCGAAATTCGCACGGCGGATGGAGTGCGCCGCGTGCGGAGGGTATTTAAATCGGCCGCCGCCGCGACCGAACACAGTTCCCCATGAGCAGCCATAGCGTACGGATCTCCGTACCGGCACGTTCACAGGAGCTCAGTCCGTCAGTTCACCTGATGATGGCGACATGTATGATCGCCGAAAAAATTGTGCCCGTTGGACACTGTAGACCGGCAGTACACCCGTGGATACTTTGATTATCAAATATGCCGGGAGAAACTCAAGAATCACATCATACACCTTTACGAGGAGGAGATGTACCACAGCACGAAGAAATTTGAAAAGTTGTGCCACCGTAGATGTCGTTTGCTAAGTACTCTTGCCTTTCTTAAGATATGTCGTTCCGAGAATGTTGTTCCAAATTTTGCTAAGGTTATGCATCGCATCAATTCTGCAGCAGCTAAGAGAATCAAGAAACGAGCCAGCCACGCATTGGTACGTGAGAGAGTGCAATTCACCCGCCGGAGCCTTGAGTTTATCTCACAGGAATTACTCAAACTACATTTGCAACTAGCTAGTAATTTCACTTCTTTTTTCTGGGATTGGATTGATGGTGTCGCCTGGGTTGCAGCTGATTCCGCCCATAAGAAGGCAACGGGACATCAAACAGCTAAGTTCTCACGTCTCCTTGACAAACCATCTCTGCAGGTGCCATGCAAGGCTGTCATCAATTTGAGTGGCATGGTGTTGAGTGATGATGCGGTCTCGGTTTTGCAGAAAGGGCTCAACTTCGCTCCCACCCCCAAGTTCACTCCAGTCGCAGAAATTGTTAGTGCTGTTGAACAGGTTGCAGCTCGACTTCCGCCTGAATCAGCTGAGGAAATACGCCGTGAAACTTGTCGTGTGTTGACGAAATCCAAGCCGATGAAGTCAAATATCACCAGTAAAGAGAGGGCGGCCATTCGTGACCTGAGGGAGCGCTGTGAAATTATTGTCTTACCAGCTGACAAAGGCAATGCTACAGTTGTTGTCTCCCATAAGGACTACACTGATGAGATGCAGAGCCTGCTAAATCACAATTCCTACCGGAAGATCAGCGTTGACCCTACAAAGAAGGTGGAGAGCAAGACGAGGTCGCTTCTCAGGGACGCAGATTTACCGGAGGGTGATGCTAAGAAATTGTTACCCCAAGGTCCGGTACCGCCTAGGCTATATGGACTCCCAAAGGTTCACAAAGAGGGGGTACCATTATGCCCCATTGTCAGCAACATCAGGGCACCTACATATTTGTTGGCCAAATACCTGACAGGAATATTAAGTCCTTATGTGGGTAAATGCCCTCATCACATCCGTAATTCCGTGGATTTTGTTAAACGCCTTGATAGCTTCAGGTTGGATGAGTCAGATATCATGGTGAGTTTTGACGTCGTTTCCTTGTTTACAAGGGTACCCCTGCGAGAGTCACTAGAATTGATTAGTCAGAAGTTTGGCGAGAAGACCACTGAACTTTTTAGGCATGTCTTGACTTCCACGTATTTTCTTTTTAATGGAGAATACTACAAACAAATGGAGGGAGTCGCCATGGGTAGCCCACTCTCACCGGTGGTAGCAAATTTGTACATGGAGAACTTCGAGGAGGAAGCCCTGTCGTCATCCGAATGGCAACCTACGTGCTTTTTCCGTTACGTGGACGACACGTTCGTCATCTGGCCACATGGTATAGATAAACTCCTTGACTTCCTTACACATCTAAACTCCATACACCCCAACATCAAATTCACTATGGAAACTGAAACGGAGGGTAAATTACCTTTCCTTGACGTCTTGGTCAAGAGAAGGGCTGACGGCACCCTAAGTCATGGGGTGTATCGGAAGACAACGCACACTGATCTGTATTTGCACGCAGACAGCTGCCACCACCCTTCACGGAGGAATGGGGTACTTAAAACTCTAGTACACAGAGCGCGCACTATCTCTGACGCAGAGAGTCTACCCCAGGAATTGGAACATCTGAGAACTGTATTTCGAAAAAATGAGTACTCAGAGTGGCAGATTCAATGTGCTCTCCGCTCAACCACTACAGCACAACCTGTGGAGATGGATGAAATCACGAGGGAGGAGGTAGGCACTGCGTTTATTCCATATACAGGCGCACTCTCAGGGGAAAATCTCCTGCATTTTGAAGAAACACCAGGTCGGTACTGTATTTTGTCCTCCGAATAAAACTCATGCACTGGTGGGGAGTGCCAAAGATGACCTCGGTTTGAGGAAGGCCGGCGTGTACCAAATTCCGTGTCAATGTGGCAAGTCGTACATTGGTCAAACGATGCGTACCGTCAAGAATCGATGCCGTGAACACCAAAGGCACACTCGACTGATGTATCCGAGCAAGTCGGCGGCCACTGAACATTGTTTGTCAGAAAATCACTCCATGGAGTATGACCGCACGAGGATTCTGCTACAGACGTCGAGATACTGTGACAGCGTTGTTAGAGAGGCCATCGAAATTCACACCAATGACGACCTCATAAACCGTGACTGTGGCTATAATCTTAGCAAGGCTTGGGAACCAGCGATTGGATTAATCAAGAGTAAATCGAGCAAATGTATAGTTGTGACACCCACGGCGGACAGAGTCATCACACCGACGTCATCTCAGACGCCGTCGCAATCTGTTCCACCGCGCGACGGTGGCGCGGGGAGCGGACGGCGGAGGGAGTGCGCCGCGGGCGGAGTGTATTTAAATCATCGCCGCCGCGACCGAACCCAGTTCCCCCTGAGCAGCCATAGCGTACGGATCTCCGTGCCGGCACGTTCACAGGAGCTCAGTCCATCAGTTCACCTGATGATGGCGACATGTATGATCGCCGAAATATTGTGCCCGTTGGACACTGTAGACCAGCAGTACACCCGTGGATACTTTATCAAATACGCCAGGAGAAACTCAAGAATCACTTCATGTATCATATGGTTTGTGTAGATTAATTAGGCATTGTATTTTATATGTATTTTCGAGTATTGTGTGCCTGCTAGGGCAGCAGTCTTTCTGAAGAGGGAGGAAGAGTGATGGTGATCCCTGTCCTCAGGCCACTGAAAAGGGAAGTGTTGTTGGGGGAGAAATCAAACGCAGTTCTGGAGAAATAAATGCGTCGGAGTACATTTTGCGGCAAAGAAGTAATAAATATGTGTTGAACGATGTCAGAGTAGTAAGATTTCTTGTTTAAATTTTGTTATCAACAGTGCTGGGTCAGAAAAGTCGTGTTTATATAATGTAAATTTAGGGATGAAAGTAGTCACACAATCGGTGTTGAGTTTGAAACAAAATAATGAATGTTGGAGGAAAACCCGTGAAGCTACAAATATGGGACACATGGACGGTGCAGTTATTTTCAGCTAGGGGGAAAAGAATAGACTGCCCAAGGGACATCGTGGGGCCAAAATTGAGCTTGCAACGGGTCGAAATGCACTGGATCTTCCCACCTACGAGAATTTGATAGTAGTAGCAAGTTGTTTTGAGCAAGGAGTGTTTACGGAAGCAAAACGTGTAGAACTCGAAAGAAGTTAAATTTTAATCAATGGAACTAAGTGTCATGTAATAGGACCAACCTTCCATCTCCCAGCGTCAATTTCAGAAGTCACACAATTGAATGTTACTGAGCCACAGCTGTACTGGCCAGAAACCACTTTAGAGGTTTTGCCAAGGCAGAATCTGACCTTGATAAATCAAACTCTGGAGCCAGGTCTGTTGAGATCTGGAAACCAGTTCATTATAGAGGAAGAGTGGCGCATATCAGCTGAACAGCTTGTTCAACATGTCGCGCAGTATAGGGCAAGGCAATGGCAAATACCGATCATTTTGAGCACCTCTGCGCCAAGTGTCATCGCAGCCTTAACTTTGTTATGTGTTGTTTTCTTTCTGATCAGGCGGAGAGCCAATTCCCAGAGGGATCCAAAGGTAGTCCAAGTCCCAGTGGATTGGATACCGAGGGTGTGAGATGAGTAGGTAAGGGGTTGATCGAGCAGTGGTCGTCCAGTAAGGAAGTTTTAAGTTTTGTTTTATGTCATAGGTTTAAGAGGACACTAAACCACATTTTAAGTTTTCTAGTAGTAAGTAAGCATATCATAAGTGCCAATCCAAACAAGTTTAAGACTTAGTTAAAGGACGACCCAGAGACCGGGTTTTTCCGAAGAGGGCAATAATGTAGCAGAGCCACAGTTTAAGATAGGGAAGTTAGATTTGGTGCAATATTTTGGAGCGCACAAGTTACAGCCAGGTGCAGGCTGGATTGCAGGAAGTTACGCTGACCAGTGGTTATGAAGTGGAATGGAGACCACAGGGGCCATCGAACCACTGAAAAGAGTAAATGCAGTGGTTCACACATCGCAAGCTATAGGCAGAAGGGGCCCACTGGCGCAACTGGGGTGTGGGGCGTACGTGACTCGGAGCGATGCGTTAGCGAAACAGATGTGCGCAGCCGAGTACAAAATAGGTGTTGTTTTCTAACGAGATTGATTCAAGTGTGGCAGCTCTCCTGGACGGCGGCGCGCGTCACACTGCCGAGCTACACGCAGCAACAGATGGGGCGACAGTGTCCCAGTCCACGGCGGGTCGCTGGTCCGACCCTCTGAGGCCGATGCAGGGTCCGCAGCCAGCCAGAGCGGGAAACTCTTTGGGTCACTACCACAGACAGTTGTCTTGTCTCCTGACTCATGCCGGAGACTTACAACGCAAGGGCTGCAGGTTCGGACTCCAGAACACGGGCAGTCGTTGCCGCCGCGTTCCCATCTACGCCAGCCGAGGAAGAAGCAGCAGTGGGGCCAGCTTACAGCTCCCGGTGGAGCAGCGCGGAGTCAATGGGGACGGTGGCTTCTGAGTCGGCTGCTGGCGCAGCCATCCTCTTGTAGTCGGAACTCTACAGCTGGTGAACAAGGCCGGCATGACACAGCGTTGCACTGCAACGCTGGGGCAGTGGCCTCAGCAATGCGGGGCCTGTGATGTGGACCGAGGTGAATGAAGCACCGTAGTGGAAACGAATAAATCATTCAAAAAAGTTTTAATATGGCATTTCCTGGCACCCATCCACTACATTTGGTGTCAATACGCCGCATTAGGCGTCTGATGCCACAACACTGCAGTTGAGTAGTTTCTCTCGGCTTTTGTTAAGTGTCCTAGAAGTGTACCTTCTCTTTTCCATCCGAAATCTGCACCAGAACAGCATCGATCCCATACCCACTGGCATCTGTGTGTAGTTCTGTAGGTGCTCTCTCATCATACAGACCAAGTACAGGGTCAGTCGTCAGAGCTTTTTGCAGCACATCGAATCTTGTTGAGCACCACCCCAAATAAATTTAGCATTGGCTTTTAACGACTCTTGGAGTGGCCTGGCTTTGATACAAAAGCCTTTGATAAAATGATGGTAATAATAACACAATCCGAGGAAGCTTCTCACATCTCTTAATACTTTAAGGAATGGGAAATTCCGTTATGGATCTCACCTTTTTTGGGTCTGGCCACACACCTTCGTTTGATACAAGGTGTTCATTTATTCTGAGTTCTTTTGTTCCAAAGAGACACTTTCTTGGATTAAGTTTCAGTCTGCCTTGTTGGAGACACTTAAGAACTGCTCTCAGTCTTTTTATATGTTCATCAAACGTCTCTGAGAACATTATAATTTCAATTAATATATTCTGAAACTTAGGTGAACAAGTATCACTGCCAAGCCCGTGCTAGACTTAACACAGTCACTCACAATCCCTTTCACTCACGTTAACAAGTTTATGGTGTTGCATTTCCCGAAAACGTAATAACTACAAAAACACTGATTGTTTTTTATTGATAATGCTCGCCAAATATTAAGTCTGTCGGTACCTAATGCAGTCGCAGTTTTTAGCCACCGTCCTGCTCAATATGCCACACGGAATATATGTCTTTTTTCGTCACAAAATTCACTTAAAAATTCCGAAATTTCTACATGCCCATTGGAATAATTATGCCGTCACTTTACCACACTTTTGACGTATGAAACACTGCTAGATCGGGTAACTTATCATTTCCATCGGAACTACTACTACACACGTCCAAACTATTTCATGGCTAGGCTCCCATTCTTCTATAGAATACTCTGAGTCTTCTCTACCAGCAGAGAACGGCGTGCGAAGAATATTGCTTTACCATTGGTCAGTTTACTCAAAAGCCAATAGCAAACCACATTCTCCCGCATCAGTCTGCGCTTTTCATCAATAACCAATCGCAAAATAGTAAACCTAACGACTGCACTTTTTACCGATGTAATTATCTAATATGCTGAAGTTTTGCTTATTCATAAATTTATTTACTATTGTTATTTATACCTGAATTAACTTTCCCTTTACCATAAACTTACATTACAAATCTATTCTACAAAAATCTCCTTTTTCCATATCCATATTTCTTCGAAATGTTCCCACACTAAATCCCACTACATAACTCGTTAAACAATTATATTCATATTAACCTTAAACCACACTCACGCATCACTCATACTGCTAAAACTCACTTACAACATTTTATACACACACACACACACACACACACACACACACACACACACACACACACACACACACACACAAAAAAAAAAAAAAAAAAAACAACACTTTATGAAAATACTAGAACAGTTTATGAAAAACATTCTATTACTTTAGTGCACTCTAGTGGGCACAATCGAAACTAAAATCCCAGTCCCGCTATCCAATATTGTCCTCTATCAGCTGATACATAAACTATGTGCGCGTCCAGTCTCGCGTCACCATCTGTCACTATCCAGTTCTAAGACACATCTCCCACTTAACTGGGTCCTCCAGATGTCAGTCTTCCTTAGTGCCCAAACAGGTTCCTCATGCGGCATTGTAGGAACGTAACTTCGTGCCGGTCTCAACTTTTTTTTACCGTTTTAAAGGGAAATGAAGGTCGAGACATTGGGTTCATTGTCTGTTCCACTTCCTCCCTTATGACCTCTTGAAGTGTGTCGGTTTTTTGTTCACCATGTAATCCAAGTGCCTTCTGAACTTCCTCTCTCACTATCTGACGAAGAACACTTGTGAAATCAGTTTCTTCCTCCATCACATACATCGATACGACATTTGGAAGCCGTTAAAACTTCTTGCGTGTAATTTGTTTTTGATGCATTGTCTCGATATACTGGCACCATTTTATTAAGTCGTCTGCTGTCAAAACCTCCTTCAGGAGTAGGGCTTGATACATGTCCTCAGAAACACCCTTCATGAGATGTGCAACCTTATCTTCTTCCTCCATTCGAGGATCCACTATTTTACACAGCTCCAAGACATCTTGAATGTAGGATGCTGTCATTTCTCCTGGACGCTGTGCCCTGCACTTTAATTTATCTTCAGCCTTGCACTTCTGTCATTGTGTGTCGCCAAAATAATCGCGCAGTTCTGCCTGGCATACTTCCCAGCTTGTGAACTTCTCCTCGTTGTTCTCATATCATTGCTTGGCAGTGCCCTCCAAGTAGAAAAATATGTTAGCAAAACACACGGTGTCATCCCATTTGTTAAATTTGGCTATACACCTGTTGTTTGGATCCTGACCATGAAAAGGAAACCTTTTCTATCTATATGCATTTACGTCATGGAGTGTATTAGATAATATGATTATTTGGTAAAGACATTTGTTTATTGTTAAAGACAATACTTTTTCAATAAAATAAACATTTAACACTGAAGAAGTTTTTGATGAAATGTATGTTGTTACTTTCTAGTTTCTCATTTGGTAACATGTTACGACGTACTATGTGACGAATGAAAATTTATAATTCTTCACACAAGTTTATTTGATGCCCCTTATCCATTTACATAATATATGAAGCTCATTCATGATCTCATGGAACATGTGGCCAGTGCGGCTATTGCTAATTTATTATAATTGTTTGTGTGATGGGCATTTATGTGCTCATTCTACCTTTTCTGGAAGTCTCCCCCGAAATAGCCTAGACAGAAAGGCTTTGCATGTACTACATACTATTTCATAGGTGCTTTACTGACTGTTTATGTTGTGTCTCAGTGTGTGTTGCAGTTTGTAATGAGTTGTGAAGACAATATTAATGTTGTGCGGTCTGAAAATGTTTGCTATTTTGTAAGGTAATTTGCTTGGGAATGGTATGCAAGCAGTTTCTTTTTCATTTTTTTTCCCAGCTTGTTTATTATTGTTTCTTCATTTTTGTGTGAGGTTGTCGATAAATGTGTCCTCATAGACATTTGCTGCAGTTATTTGTTTTATTGTGCTGAATTCATCAAGCTTTGCATATTTATCCATTGATGTATTACTGACTCTGTTAACTAGTGCTCTGTATGCAGCATATTTGTAGGTCATGGGGCGGCAAGATGAGCTGTGTGCAGTAGCATCTGTTATTGTTGCTTTTCTGTGGACTTTGAAGGTGTGTAAATTGTTTTCTTTACTGATGTTTAGGTCTAGTAAGTTGTGCTACCATTTTTTTCACATTCAACAGTGAATTTAATATTTCTGTCCTGTTTATTGAATGTACTGATTCTGTCATTAACATAATTTGTGTCACCATCTACCAGGAGCAATGCATCATTAACATAATGTTTATTGTAAATAATTCTTTAAATTTTACAAATAGGCCACCATTTCATCTGTAGGCTTTCTGCTGATAGAACAATTGACTGGTTTGCGTTGGAATAAGTTGAATTGTCATCAGCAAATTCACCCTGCCAGTCAAATCATGTTGCAGGATCAACTGACTTGTGAGACTGAGGGCGTTTGAAGCTGTTGCCAAAAAACATCTCTCTCTTCAGTTCAGACCAGCTGCCTACAGCAGATGCTAAATGGCTTAGATTCTTTGCCTTGGCAATTTCCCTCCTCCTTTAAGATGGGTCTGGGGCTACGGGAGTTATCTTCTCTCGTCCCGTTGGCAATCCTCATCATGAAATCCCCACGAGCAAATAAACTGAAACAGTTTCTGTTTATAAATTTAAGAACTGCATATTAATTACAAGCCCCAAACCACTTTCCTGGCTACATCCCCAAGTGCAGTCTACAGACGGACATTGGAATCAGGATACCAAATTCACTCTGTTTTTGGCTTTGGGGTACCGCATATAAATTACTAAGCAATGAATGGATGTGTGGAGTGTCATCTGGTTCCATGCTGTGACACAATGGATGAATGCTTAGCACAGTCAGTCCAGGCTGCTGGCTGCCGTCTACCGAGAGCCACCACCACCACTGCTGCATCTGGTGAGGCCGTCCAACCTTGCACAAGGTTGCAAGGTGGGTACGATGACCCAGGGCCAACCCGATGCCAGATGCTGCTGCTGTGGCACTGCCCAACACTGCCACACTGTTCGCCAATCAACAACTGTAAGTAACGAGCTTCGTTTTTAGCAAGGCAATACTGCCAGGACCAATGCTGCTACAGATGTCACTGAGAGCTGTTGTCACAGACTTTTTGTTTGTTTGTGATGCTTGTAGGAATGTCTACAACCCAGACACAGACACACATGGAGATGGATCCAGAAATGCAAACTAGGATGGCGCAACTCCAGGTGGAGAATGAAATTAGGTGCCTTAATGAGGCATTCGCAAATCCGAAACCACAAAGCAGCACTGTGCCCACATTTAGCCTCCTCCCCATTTCTGAGGTTCCCACAAGTGGTTCCGACCCAGCCTGTAATTGATATTGCAATGCATTTGCTGGTTCCCATCTTTGTAGGTAAACCAGGCAAAAATGTTCACTTTACTACAAAATTTAATGGATGTACGAGAACTATCTCCATGGGATGATGAACTGTTGGTAGATTTCACTGGGGGGAAACTAATGAAAGGAATGATGTGCTATTCAGTGAAGCAGAAGTGAGCGGTGTAGATGAATTAGTTCGTGGGACTAACACACAGGTAGATGCTGAGGGAAAATGTGCTCTGCTGAACACACTAGGGACACTGTACAACCAGCATTTCTTCATGACTAGGCTTGGCAATTTGTCCTACTAGATCTGCATTTATTGCTGATGTATACTTGTTGCAGACACCAAGGTCAGAAGGCTACTGAGTGTTTGGCACTGGCACGTCATTTTGGACACGAAAAAACAAACTGTCCATCTCTCAATAGCATCACTCAGCTAATCAAATAAGTTACCAAGGTGCTCGAAGTAATGTGAATATGGGAAACGTAAACTGTAGTGGTTCTGCCACTGCCCCTCACTCCCCTTCTGTAAAGCAAATCCCGTGCGAGAGGAAGGACTCGAATGCAAAATCAGTGTCTGCAACCTACCTCCATCATTGATCAGGCACACAAATAAGTGGTTTTTTCTTCATTAAATAAACTCGCAGTCAAGAACTAAAACCACCACGTTGTAGAATAAATGGACCAGGAAGAAAAGGTAATCTGCCCAATAGGTTCATAAAATGTCAAACTGGAAAAAGATTCACATTCAAAGTGGTTTGGAAGCACAACCACCATCTCAGTACATTTTAGGCAATGATTTCCTGCGCCATTTTCAAGGGATAGTTAACTTCTGAACACAGTCCAAACTGTCCACAATTTTGGCAGTAATCCTGCTGCACGAACATGAGGAGGTCCAGAAAACGGCCCACTTAACCACATACTGTAGCATTGAAGTTAAAAAACGAGAAAATATTGATCGGTACTGGGAAAGTCGTTTGCATACAGGTGAAGAAATATTTTTTAAGAGGATGTATTTTGCCAGTGGATCTGTTAACAAGAAATGAAGTTTAAGATGGCAAACAGATGCATGTGAAGTGCAGTTGATCTTGAATGAGTGTGTCAGAGCCGGCCGAAGTGGCCGTGCGGTTAAAGGCGCTGCAGTCTGGAACCGCAGGACCGCTACGGTCGCAGGTTCGAATCCTGCCTCGGGCATGGATGTTTGTGATGTCCTTAGGTTAGTTAGGTTTAACTAGTTCTAAGTTCTAGGGGACTAATGACCTCAGCAGTTGAGTCCCATAGTGCTCAGAGCCATTTGAACCAGTGTGTCAGAAGAGGGTACATTTTTGCCAGTGAGCAAAGATAATTCTGGAAGCAGAAATGCTAAAACTACCTGGGGTACAATACGTGCCAAAGTGAATTAAGTAAATACTAATAATGACAGCATACCAAAAAAAGAGCAGCATGAAAGAACAATTTACATAAATTCCACCTCAGCTACATCACCTACAAAAGTAGAAACAGGCAAGAAACTTTAACACCTGTGCAAGGCAGGTAGAAAGTTATTGTACCCTGTCCTAACCAAATTTGAGAATTTGTCTGGAGAAATGAAACAACTTCTGACACTCTCCTTAATGTACCACAACATTCCTACTGGTGATGCTTGGCCTATAGCCCAGGGACCAATCACTTTCAGCCTGTAACAAAGAAAAATATTTCAGATTTGCTAGAAGGAAGACAAATCTGATGTTCTTTTGGTTCTTGTACTTCACCTATAGTGGTAGTCCCAAAAAAAACGAATAATGGAGAAAAGGGTTATTGCATTTGTGTAGACATAAGAGCAGTCAATAATGTCATGAAACCGGGTACTTATCCTCTTCAAAGGACTGATGACACTTTCGATCATCTTGACAAATGCACTCTTCACCACCTTAGATATGTGCTCTGACTACTATCAAATTCCTACAGCTATGAAAAATCACGAAAAGACAGCTTTTGCTGTATCCTATAGGTATTACGAATACCTAAGGATAATATCTGACCCCTGAAACACCCCTGCTACATTTCAACATTTCGCTCATTTACTGTTACGAGGTTTAAAGTCGACCAAATGTCTAGTATACATGGATCACAAAACTGTCTTTTCAAGTAGAATGACAGAGCATGACTGAGAAATGTGCTAACTTGTGTTACTGATGCAAACTAAATATGAAATAGTGAAAAAGTGCAGTTTCGTGCAATCACGAGTGGACTATCTAGGCCATACAATTTCGGCAGATGGTGTTAAGATGAGACTCACAACTAAATAGATGCAGTGAGCAATTTTCCAGTGCCAAAGAACATTGAAGAATGGCAATCATTTTTCGAGTTAACAAATTACTATAGACATTTCATGGAGAACTACTATGCTACTACACAGTTACAAAGAAACCTCTCATGAAATTACTAAAGAAGGGAACTCCTGTCTGGAGAGAGGGCTGTGAAAGTGTCATGTTAAAACTAAAAGAAATTCTTAAAAGTTAACCTATCTTGGTTTATCTGTATTTAGTGCTACCTTTTTATCTTGTCATGTGATGCTAGCAACGTCATTGTCAGCTGTATTTTGAGTCAAATGCAAGGCAATGAAAAATTAATTGATCTTACATATCATGTCAGCAGAATAAAGCTGAGCATATCTACAGCACCACCGAAAATGAACTTCTGGTGATTGTCCTTGGTACCCATTACTTTCTGTGTTACCTATATGGATGACAGGTCAGAGTAATTATAGATCATGCAGCTTAACAATGGCTTTTGAGTTTAAAAGATCCCAACCTCTGCCTTAGATGGGCTTAGTGAATATGACTACAGTCAAACACAAGCCTGACAAGATAAATCACAGTGCACATGGTTTAAGTAGGAAAATTAATATACTGTAGGTAGACAATGTGCTAATTGAAAAATTAAACAAGGCACAGGAATCCAATGCTGTGTATAAGAAATTAGCTGTCGTGGCAGATTTTATTACAAGAGCTGATGTTTTACATAAGAAAATGCCTCTTGGAAAATGGACAGTAGTTCCAAAGACCATCTACAACAAATCCATGATAGCATAAAAGCATGTCACAATGAAAAAAGTGTTATGCAAACAGGCATTGCAGGGTATTACTGGTGGCCACAACAAAAGGACAGCATAGAATAATACATTAAAATTTGCCCCCCTTTTGCTAAGAAAGTGCAAGGATGAAGACCAAATATACTTCTTCAGACTCTATCTGAGGCAGCAGAACATTTTAAAATCTGAGCATCTGATACTGAGGGACAGTTTACCGTAACAGTCCAAAACAACAGATATGTTTTACCTGTCATTGACCATTTCTATTGCTATCTTATTATTAAGATACAGATTGAAGACATGAAATATCTACTCGCCAAGCAGCAGCAAAACACGTGCATAAAATAAAGTTATAATTAGGTAAGCTTTTGGAGCCAGTGGCTCCTTCTTCAGGCAGAAAGGTTGAAGAGGAAAGAAGAGGGGTGAGGGAAAAGGACTGGAGAGGTCTAGGAAAAGGGGTAGATTTCGGAAAAGTCACCCAGAACCATGAGTCAGGGGAGACTTACCAGACAAGATGAGAAGGAAAGACTTCCCCAAAATGTACCCCTTTTCCTAGCACTTTCCAGTCCTTTTCCCTCACCCCTCTTCCTTTCCCTTCAACTCTTCTGCCTGAAGAAGAAGCCACTGGCTGCAAAAATGTACCTAATAAGAACTTACTTTCATTTGTGTGTTCTGACACCACTTCGAGTAGATTTTTTATCTATTCAATTAGTTATTTTGTTGAATATAGATTTTTTTTTTTTTTTTTTTATTGAAGACTGACCGCTGAGTCAGTTTTGAAAGCATTCATCACTCCTTTAGTAGTATCGTCTGGGAGTCCAGAGGCCAGTATAACAGACCTAGAAACAAACTTTATGTCGAATCTAATGGTACAGGTATGTAGATTACTTACATTAAAGAAGTGAAGAACTACGCCATTTCAGCCTAAGAGTAATGGCAAGGTTGAATGTGTTCATAAAACGGTAGTTAAAATGTTGTCTTATTATGTGAATAGCTCACATTCCAACAGGGACTGTCATTCACTATATGTAATTTCATCACGCAACACCAGGATGTGTGAAACAACAGGGTTGAGTCACTTTGAGGTTGTTTGTGATCGCAAAATTCATTCCTCTTTCAAGATTGAGAAGTTGCCAGCTGAAATAAATTCCAGATTAAAGTTTATTGGGAAGAGAGTTCAGCAGAACAATGCAGTCCCAAACGGAGGCAACAGCTCCATAGTTGAAGAATTCTAGGCTTACCGCAATACCAAGCAGGAGACAGCGTGATATTACAACAAGCCGCCATGAAACTGGGCAGAATTACGAAATCATGGAGAAGACTGCCATGTTATTTTGAATGAATAATCAGAAATAAGATTCCACTCTCCACCACACCTAATCACCTACTGTTCAACAGTCACTGAATAAACGTGACCTAGCATCACTCCAAGTGACCAGTGTCCAAGCAAACATTAGTGACACAATTCGGCAACTTTTATAGACTTCATTTCGCCTTGGAACATGCTGAAGACAGTTTATTCTCTCATATGCAACAAATCTGGCTGATCCCTAACTGAGAGTTGAATTAACACAACCTTTGTTCCACAACATAAAAATCATCTACATATACACCATCCTGTACTCCATTCTAGCTTCACTTGTATACCCACCAAAGTTTCACTACACACACATACCACCAGGTAATACTGAATAATAGCAGACTTATATTTGATGCACCTCACAGCGCTACCCTGGGACCTGAAATTTGGTTCTCTGCCCAACTGAAAGAAACTTTGAATGCCACTATCAAACCATCCCTGTTGTTCTTTCCATAATTTAACTTATCTCTCAGTACACATTGTGTCTTATCAGTTCTTGTGGATGCTATTGCTCAAGTCCTTAGATTAAGTGATGACACAGGAGCAGCAACAAATACCATTAGATCACGCTGTTGTCCATATTACGGTTCAACATAACTGTTCCCACAGTAAGCTATGCTGACAGTGAGCATGACTATGTGCTGCTCTTTCATCTGCAAGTTATGTAGTAGAAACATATATAGCTGCTCTAGTAGCTGATCATGCATCTTGGCCTAGTTCCAGTGGATTACATTAAGGTGACGTGCAAAACTGAATGACAACTAATTTTCTGCTATCATGAATTGTAATTCTGTAATCTCACCTAGGATTGCTTTCTTTAATAAAAAATATTATTTTGCATTTGTTTACTTATTGTATTTATTTTCACGTCAAGTTCCGTAGGACCAAACTGAGGAGCAAATCTCCCATGTCATGGAATGTGTCAGTACATGAAATTACAATAGAAAATTAATAACAGATTAAAATAAATGTTTATGAACCCGAAAAAAGTCAGTCCGTAAGTTTAAGTAAATGCAATCAACAATACAATAAGAATCAGTTTAATTTGTCAAGGAACTTCTTGACAGAATAGAAGGAGTGAGCCATGAGGAAGCTCTTCAGTTTCGATTTGAAAGCACATGGATTACTGCTCAGATTTTTGAATAGGAGTGGTAGCTTACTGAAAATGGATGCAACAGTATACTGCGCACCTTTTTGCACAAGAGTTAAGGAAGTCCGATCCAAATGCAGGTCTGATTTCTGTCGAGTATTAACCGAGTGAAAGCTGCCTATTCTCGGGAATAAGCTAATATTGTTAACAAGAAATGACAGTAAGGAATATATATATTGAGAGGCCAATGTCAAAATACCCAGACTCATGGACAGGGGTCGACAAGAGGTTCGTGAACTTAGGACCACTTATTGCCCGAACAACCCGTTTCTGAGCCAAAAATTTCCTTTTAGAATGGAAAGAGTTACCCCAAAATATAATACCATATGACATAAGCGAATTAAAATAAGTAGAGTAGACTAATTTTCATGTCGAACGATCATTCACTTCTAATACCGTTCGAATAGTAAAAATGGTAGTATTAAGTCTTTGAACAAGATCCTGAAAGTGGGCTTTCCACGACAGCATACTATCTATCTGAACACCTAGAAATTGAAACCGTTCAGTTTCACTAATCGTATGCCTATTCTGTGACACTAAAACGTCAGGTTTTGTTGAACTGTGTGTCGGAAACTGTAAAAACTGATTCTTACTGTGATTTAGCATTAGTTTATTTTCTACAAGCCATGAACTTAGGTCATGTACTGCACTATTTGAAACCGAGCCAATGTTGCATACAACATCCTTGACTACCAAGCTAGTGTCATCAGCAAACAGAAATATTTTAGAGTTACCCGTAATACTAGAGGGCATATCATTTATATAAATAAGGAACAGGAGTGGCCCCAACACTGATCCCTGGGGCACCCCCACTTGACAGTACCCCACTAGATTAGTTTTTCGCTCTTCTATTAAAAAATTCATCAATGGGGTAGAAGGAGTTGGCCACTAGTAAGTACTTCAGGCTCCTTTTACACTGATCTTTATTTGTAACTAAATTTTTTATGTTTGCTGGCAAATTATTGAAGATGAGTGATCCTGAGTAGTGGACCCCTTTTTGAACTAAACTAAGCGCTTTTAAGTCTTTTTTGTTCCTGGTGTTGTATGTATGAACTGAGCTGTTTGTTGGAAAAAGAGATATTTATTTAGGACAAATTTCATTAAGGAGTAAATATACTGAGAGGCAGTAGTTACTATACCCAGTTCTTTGAAGAGGTTTCTACAGGACGTCTGTGAATTTACTCCACAAATAATACGTATTACACGCTTCTGGACTTTGAAAACTTTTGTTTGACTTGAAGAGTTACCCCAAAGTATTACACCACATTACATTATGGAATGAAAGTAGGCAAAGTATGCAAGATTTTTCATTTTTATGTTGCCTATGTCTGCTAACACTCGAACTGCAAATACAGATTTGTTAAGGCATTTCTGCAGTTCTGAATTTATTATCAACTTGTAATCCCAGGAATTTAAGACTGTCAACCTCTTCTATCTGCTCTTCTTCATACTTTATGCATATGCTGGGTGGAAACCTCTTACAGGTTCTGAACTGCATATAGTGAGTCTTTTCGAAGTTTAATGTCAGCGAGTTGGCTTTAAACCATTTATTAATATCCATGAAAATATCATTAGCAGATCTTTCTAGAACTACACTCGACATACTATTTATTGCAATACTTGTCATCTGCAAACAAAACGAACTCTGCTTCTGGCAGTGTAACTGATGAGAGATCATTAACGTACACAAGAAAAAGCAATGGCCCTAAGATTGATCCTTGTGGGACACCACATGTAATTTCTTCCCATTTTGGTGATGACTGATGACTTAATTCACTAGTCCCTTGCACTGACACCCTTTGTTTCCTGTTAACGAGATATGACTTGAACCGTTTTGCAGCAATGCCCATGACACCATAGAATTCTAATTTATTTAAAAGGATGTTGTGGTTCACACAATCAAATGCCTTTGACAAATCACAGAAAATATCTGCTGCTTGTAACTTGTTATTTAATGAATTAAGTACATTTTCACTGTAGGTGTAAATAGCCTTCTTGATATCAGAACCCTTCAGAAATCCAAACTGTGTTCTTGATAATATGTCATTTGTGGTCATATGGTTGGGAAGCTGCCTGTACATTACATTTTCTAAAATCTTTGAGAATGCTGGCAAAAGTGAAATCGGTCTGTAGCTTGATGGTATCTCTTTATCCCCTTTCTTGAATAGAGGCTTAACATCTGCATATTTTAGCCAGTCAGGAAATGTCCCAGTTATAATTGACTGGTTACACAAGCAACTCAGAATTGTACTAAACTCACAAGAACATGCCTTAATCAACTTTGTTGATATTTCATCGTAACCACTAGAATGCTTTGTTTTTAATGATTTTATAATGGAAGTTATTTCTTTTGGTGAAATGAGTGACATATTCATGTACCTAAAGCTATTTGTAAAGGCTCTGACCCCACATCACAGCTGTTATCAACATTGTGAATAAAGACCTTTTGCTGCCTGTTGCTAAAGTAAGAGGTGAACGAATTGTCAGCTACTCCCCGTATTCCGTAATGGTCCCACTTCTGGAGCAATATTTTGTGATCAACACAATCAAATGCCTTAGTTAAATCAAAAATTATGCCAAGCGTTCGAAACCTTTTGTTTAGCCCATCCAGTTCCTCACGGAGAAAAGAGAAAATAGCATTTTCAGTTGTTAAACCACTTCTAAAGCTGAACTCTACATTTGATAGCAAATTATGTGATATAAAATGATCAATTATCCTTACATACACAGCCTTTTCAATAACTTTTGCAAACACTGATAGCATAGAAATAGGTCTAAATTATCAACAATATCCCTTTCTCCCTTTTTATGCAGTGGCTTTGCTACTGAGTACTTTAATTGCTCAGGAAACCAACCATTCCTAAAGGAAAAATTACAAATATGGCTAAATACAGGGCTAATATGTGCAGCACAGTACTTTAATATTCTGCTAGACACTCCATCATAGCCATGAGAGTCCTTAGTCTTCAGTGATTTAATTATTAACTCAATCTCCCTCTTGTCTGTATCACAGAGGAGTATTTCAGACATCACTCGGAAAGGCATTTGCCAAGAAAGTTATATGATTTCCTGTAGAAACTAAATTTTTATTTAATTCACCAGCAATGCTCAGAAAATGATTGTTAATTACTGTACATATATCTGTTTTATCAGTAACAGAAATATTTTTACTGCAAACTGACTTTGTATCGTCGACCTTATGCTGCTGACCAGACACTTCCTTCACAACTGACCATATGGTTTTAATTTTATGCTGTGAATTAGCTATTCTATTTGCATACCACATACTCTTTGCCTTCCTAATAACATTTTTAAGCACCTTACAATACTGTTTGTAATGGGCTACTGTAGCTTGATTGTGACTACTTCTAACATTTTGATATCCTTATCCCATAGTCAGCCACCCAGGCTGCCTATTACTGCTAGCACTCCGTTTAGTACATTCTAATGAAAAGCAACTCTCAAAGAGCATGAGAAATGTGTGTTGTCTTGTAAGTTGCTTACTTTTGTGACTGTTTCAAACAATAGTCTTTTATTACTGTGCTCATTTGTTCATTTGATGTTTATTACCATGAGTTATTTTTACAATCTTTCTATTTACTTCAACCAAACTTTATTATGGTACCTTGCTGCTGCCATTACAAAAATTTTTGTCAACAGATCAGCCTTCACGGCCTGCCGTTGTGGCCGAGCGGTTCTAGGTGCTTCAGTCTGGAATCGCGCCACTGCTACGGTCGCAGGTTCGAATCCTGCCTCGGGCATGGATGTTTGTGATGTCATTAGGTTAGTTAGGTTTAAGTAGTTCTAAGTTCTAGGGGACTGATTACCTCAGATGTTAAGTCCCATAGTACTCAGAGCCATTTGAACCAACTCTTCATGTTTATTCTAATTTTTATTATTGATTTATAAGGTGCATTAATGCAAAGAGAAGCGTCATGTCTTGCAGTCAACATTTAACACTTTTGATAGTTAAATCTACTTAATACCTTGTCATTCTGGTTAATGCTAAGTAAGATTTAATCAAGTAGTTGAGTTGGTGCCTTCTACAGGTTAATATATTTTCAGTTTTGCAACTTTTCTTTGGTCAGTAACATAGGTACAATGATAGTTATGATGATGTAATCAGTGGTGCTAACAAATTAAAGATAAATCTTAATGACAATGCTTTGGTCCACCTTGATTACAGTTAAAACAAACAGCTGTGATTCAAAATTAGTTCTGTGATTTAGATCTGCCTTACTGTCAGGTTGGCAACCAAGTGGTATCACTCTAATGGTTAACCAGTCACCGCATCATCTTCAAAAGACTGACCACAGTCTGATGAGGAGGCTTTTAAACATGACGCAGCCCCATCCTTTAATAACATTATAAGTCAATCATTCACTATCTACATTAATTCAAAAATAAACTGACCTGTGAACATGTACTGATCAGTTTTACGTTACATCATAATCCCAGTCGTGCAAGTGTTTCAATTGCTTGTATGCCTTAAGACCATCTCTGAGGCCAGCTTCAGTTTCTTTCGTAGTGCCATGGCCATCACAGTGTTGTGTCACCAACTGTAATCACTGCACAGTGATGTAGCAATTGTACACAGGATTTGTGCAATGAATGAAATAAAAATATTGTTACCCTTAGATTAAAAGTTGGTTGGTTGGTTGGCTCAGGGGAGGGGACCAAACAGCGAGGTCATTGATCCATTGGTCCCATTAGATTAGGGTAGGATGGGATGGAAGTTGGCCATGACCTTTCACAGGAAACATCCAGGTATTTACTTGAAGCGATTGAGAGAGACCACAGAAAACTTAAACCAGGATGGCCTGTCGTGGGTTTGAACTGTCATCCTCCTGAATGGATCTGCTAATCACTGCACCACCTCGCTCAGTAGGTTAAAGGCTCCACTGAGATGGTCAAATTCATCCATGGTGAATTCTTTCAGGGAGAGGGGAGCTGTACAAGGTTTCCCCTGTCCAAGTAATTTTTGTTATGTAAGTTTTACAAAGGGGCTTCCTTTTCATCCATCATTTTTCACAGATACAACAATCAGCTGCTTCATGCTGGAGTAGGCCGAACTGTAATCGGCAAAGCTGTCCTGCTCCAATCACATTACACAGCAGGACCATCTGCTCTCTCTCTCTCTCTCTCTCTCTCTCTCTCTTCTGTTCTGAGCTGCTGCCTAGAGCAGACACTAAATGGCTGAGTTTCTTTACATTAGCAATTTCTCCTTCTAAATGGATCTTTGGCTACTGGAATTATCTTCTCTCGGCCACCCTGGAAATCCTCACTATGTAGTCCCCATGAACAAATAAACTGAAACAGTTTCTTTTCCTACACTTGAATACTGTACATTAATTACAAGCCCACACGACTTGCTAATTCTGGCTACACCCCCAAGTGGGCTGTACAGAAGGATAACCACCTCTTAAATGTTATTCAGCATGAAATTTCATTAAAGGGGCAAGTCATGGAAACAACCACATACAAAAAAGTTAGTAAACTATAAATTTGATTATGGTGGCATCATTTCTTGATTAGACACTTTTCTACTTTTTGATTTAAATTTAGTCAGTGGATTAACTGAGAATCTCAGGGAATTAGCACATTAATAACATCTACAAAGTGACCAAGAACCCGAGTTACAATGAAAATTCCAGACAGTAGACTTCAATTTCATTTAAATTTTAAGGCCGTTATCAACATTCAATCTGAAGTAGATACATATCCAACACAAAAACTTGTGAAATCTATGACAGAACTGTCAGAAGATCAATTTTTTCTCAGAAATAGATTTAGCTGAGGTATATTTGTAACTTCCATTTCATGAGGATTTCTGCCATTTGTGGTAAATAGCACCTCTTTTGGAATATCCTCCATAAGAAGAACCCTTTGAAAAATTGTTTGTATTCCTCTAGAATGTCTAGGATTAAGTGGTTAGAATAATGTGTGGGGTTCATAGTTGCACATCTTGTAGACATCTTTTTAAAAGATTGAGCTTCACAATATATCTACTCACTAATGAAATTTGTTCTCAACAACATGGACCAGTTTCAAAACAACAGTGATATTCATGATTATAATACCAGAAAAAAGAAAGACTTACACTATCCTTTGCTCAGCCTATCTTTGTCACAGAAAGGGGTAAAATATGCTCCTATAAAATTTCTTGACAAATTACCAGATGAAACAAGGTGTCTGACAGACAGCAGTAATAGCTTCAAAAATAAACTGAAATTATATCTCCTTGACAATTCCTTCTATACCATAGATGAATTCTTGAACAGGAATAAATAAATCTATAAATATAGTATATGCATTTTGTGCCATTTATGGGAATGGGGTAAATAATGGAAATATTAATCTTTAAGTCTGTATTGTAAAATATATATATATATATATATATATATATATATAAAAAACAATACAGACTTAAAGATAAATTATATATATATTGTTTCACATGTGCATTTCTTGTGCACTTGACACGTTCCACATCATAACGGCTACCGTACCATGCAATTGATCAACGGAAAATGCAACTAACTAACTAACTAACTAACTAACTCACCATCCAGGTGCTGTCATTTATGAAAGACATATTTCAACAATGTACCTTGTGGTCATCTTTGAGGGATACCTGCAGAATGAGCATCTTTGCTAGACCACACCTCCTTTTACACTCATATTGCGCCTTCCCTCACTATCTGGCCTCACGAGACATTGGGTGGAGTGGCGTAGGGCATGATTGCTGAATGCTGGGCACAAGCTACTGTCCCTCAGTGCTTTTGCCACCCATGTCATGTGACGAATTCTCTCTCACCTGACACTATAACTGGAGGTGGCTGAGTGCTGGGTCCAACAAGACTGAGAGTAAAGCCATTACCTCCACTGATTAGCCCATTGCCCTCTGATATCTCAACAGTTCCTATTTCGTTGAGCCCTCTCTAGCTATACAGTGTTCTGCAACTGCTGATTTTGTTGGCTGCTTGAGTACAGTGTCTCTCTTGTGTTCCTGGCACCATTCTTAGACTGTCTGCACAGTTTACCCAATGTGTGCCTCACCACATTTGCATGGAATACAAATAGACGCACAGTTTATGGAGCCCAAAGTTATCTTTCACCTTACCTAATTGAGAATGTATTTTCAGAGATAGAAAACAAATCTGATTTTACATCACGTTATTATTTTGACAATTTTGTTCGATACTTTGCTGGTGTACAGCAGGATCGCACTGTCATGGCCATCAGTAACCCAAGAACCTGAAGGACCTACAGTCCCTTTTGGGCAAGGCATTTTTTATGCTCAGTTCATTCCCTACACACATCTGCCATTCTATTGACAGGATTCACCAGAAGGACATCAAATCTGTACAGCTTGCGGACTGTCAACACGCTTTTCTATCCCCCAAGCAGTGTTTGTCATCTGCTGCCTGTCTGGCTTCTTTTACTGTCAGTAAACTGTTAATCCGGGCCACTGATGAGTCCCAGTATGGCACTGGTGTTGGCCTGTCACAATGGAACCCAGATAGAACTGAGCAGCCATCACTTAAGCATCAAATACACTTTTAGCAGCACAATATAACTATTCACAGGTGGAAAAGATAAGCTATAGCAGTTGCCAGTGGGTCCCAATCTAGAGTACGATTGACAGGACGCTCTCATTTTTGCATCTGATGATACCTTGGAGCTGGCATTGTAGACACAGTTGTCAATCTGCATTTCAGCAAAATCGTTTCAGCAGTCCAAACTGGCTGGCCTAAGTGCACTCCTCTGTGAACACAATAGGTGTGACAAAACTGACCCTATAACGTATCTTAGAAGATAAGCTCAGGAAAGTCAAACCTAGTTTACAGATTTTGAGAAAGCTTTTGGCAATGTCGACTGAAACATACTCTGAAATTCTGAAGGTGGAGGGGTAAAATACAGGGAGCAAAAGGTTATATCAACTTATGCTGAAACCAGACAGCAGTTATGAGCCACGAGCCATGAAAAGGGAGTAGAGGTTTATATGGAAGTGAGACAGGATTGCAGCCTTTCCCCGATATTGTTCAATCTGTACACTGAGCAAGCAGTAAATGAAAGCAAAGAAAAATTTGTAGAAGAAATTAAAAGTTCAAGGAGAAGGAAGAAAAGCTCTTGAGGTTTGCCAACAAAGGGGCAGAAAAGGCCTTGGAAGAGTAGTTGAATGGAATAGACAAGTGTCTCAAGAGTATGTTGTATGATGAACAAAAGCAAAACAAGGGTAATGGATTGTAGTCAAATTAAATCAGGCATTAGATTAGGAAATGAGGCACTACAAGCAGCAGACGAGTTTTGCTATTTTGGCAGTAAAATAACTGCTGGTAGCCAAAGTAGAGATGATTTAAAATGCAGACTTGCAACTGCAAGAAAAGCATTTCTGACGGTATCTGTCTGGAGTGTTGACTTGTATGGAAGTGAAACATGGACGATAAACAGTTTTGACAAGAAGAAAATGGAAGCTTTTGCAATGTGCTGTTAGAGGATAATGGTGGAGATTAGATAGACAGATCACATAACTAACGAGGAAGTATTGAACATAATTGGGGACACAAGAAATTTGTGGCAAAACTTGATGAAAAGAAGCGATCAGTTGACAGGACACATTCTGAAGCATTAAGCAATCACCAATTTATTACTGGAAGGAAGTGTATGTGTGGGAGAGGGGGAGAGGAATTGTAGGTTAGGTTAGTGGTTTTTAACGTCCTGTCGACAACGAGGTCATTAGGGACGGAGCGCAAGCTCGGGTTAGGGAAGGAAATCGGCCGTGCCCTTTCAACGGAACCATCCTGGCATTTGCCTGAAACGATTTAGGGAAATCACGGAAAACCTAAATCTGGATGGCTGGAGACGGGATTGAACCGTCGTCCTCTCGAATGCGAGTCCAGTGTGCGAACCACTGCGCCACCTCACTTGGTGGGGAATTGTAGAGGGAGACCAAGAGAGAAATACAGAAAGCAGGTTCAGAAGGATGTAGGTTACAGTAGTTACTCGAAGGTGAAGAGGCCTGCACAGGACAGATTAGTGTGGAGAGTAGAATCAAACCAATCATCAGACTGAGACCACAAGAACAACACATGTGTCCTTATACATGACCAACTCAGTGTTGTCAAGGGGACTCCATGCTTTCCATGGAGTAGCAAGGCTGTCTAGTGCTCACCCCTTCGGCGTTGCATCCTTGCATACTCCGGTTGCTGCATGGGTTGTGCTGTGGTACGTCTCATATGCAGGCTTTGGCAAAGCGTCACGTTTACTGAACAGCCTTTGATTGCAATATATTGAACATCTTGCATAGGCTTGTGTGACCTGTCCAGTGTACTAGGCTCTGCAACCACATAAGTTTTCCTCTTGGCCAGTCCCAGAGCACCCTTGGCATACAGTTCACATCAACGCGAAGGGGACCTTTTCCAGATGTATGTGGTTGTTGGTAGTGGAGGTTTTGTCCACTTTCCTGTATGTTGCCAAACTGTCTTTCACCATAACAGCAACTACTGATGCAATGTCAGTCATTTTTGCTATTGAGGGCTCTCCCTGGATCCTCATATCCGATCATAGTCAACAATTTGTGTCATGGGAATAAGAGGATTTTTGCATTTCCAACTATATCTAGCATCTGATTACCACCTTGTTTCACGAGGCTTCTAACTCTAACTCAGAGGTGGAGCACTTCGTGCAAAATTCAAGACTCAAATGACAAAGTCTGTGGCTGCCTCATCCAGTAACAATGTACTGCCTAGTTTTCTAGACATGTACCTGGCAAGGTCAGTTAATGATAACAGTCTGGCAGAAATTTGCATGCTTCTAGCCCTGGAGTCTCTTTGATCTGTTGGACCCTGAGCCACATGCCCCAGACTGTCATGGCCTGTCACATTTTATTCATGGGCCTTTACGACTCATCTTTTGGCTGGCAGCAGGGGTGGCTTCCTGGTGTAGTGGTAGGCCAGAAAGGTCGGAATTTATTTGTAGTGGATGTTGGCTGCAAGCAGCTGGCACGTCATTCTTATCAGGTACATCTGCGAGCCACTGAACCCACAGTGCTCCTTTCTGTGCGCCAGCTCTGTTACAGGGTTTGTCGCAGTGTTCTCCCAGTAGCAGGCTCCCAACTGTGGTAGCACGCACACCCCCACTGCGGCTTTGCCATCTTACTTTCACCTGCAGAACACAGGATTAGCAGTGATTGTTCCCCAAATCTCGATGACGAGGCCGCGTACTTGGAACTGGCACTTTACTTTGCCCACTTTTTTTTTTTTTTTTTTTTTTTTTTTTTTTTTTTTTTTTTTTTTTTTTTTTTTTTTTTTTTTTTTTGTGCGATGGCTGGGGTTCTAGCTCCTTAGGAGCTTGGTCCCCCGTGTGTGCAGGATAGGTTTTTCTTAATTGGGGGCTCCATTTATTTATTAGCACGAACAAATAATGGGGTCTCCTTTTTCTGCGCTTTGGGACTCACTGTGGACACTTTCGCCCTTTTGTGGTCCTCATTTAATGGTGGTTGATGGGTTTTGAGTATTGTTTCTTGTATTCTACTTGTTTGTGTTCTTTCTTCACTCTCATCGGTTCCTCAGTAGGTGCTTACTATTGTTGGTTCCTAATGATTGATAGAGGTACCTTGACTTTGTGCCAGGCGGTTGGTTCCACCGTGGCGATGTCTTCAAGCCTGTTGTTCGTGGGTCTGAGTCTCTCTATCTTTGTCACCAGTTTCCTGGTGGCTTCTTCGATTTGTTCAGCTATTCGTGGCATCTCGAGCTCCCTGTGGATTGCCTCTGTGCTGGTCCATGGAGGTGCATGTAGGGTGAGTTTTAGGCACCTGTTCTGGAGTGTCTGCAGTTTCTTGATGTTCGTCTTGCACGTGATGCCCCATGCGGAGCATCCGTACAGGATGGCCGGCTGTATTATTGCCTTGTAAATCCGCATCTTGGTCCGGGTTGTCATTTCTTTGCTTGTCAGAAGTGGGTAGATAGCGTGGATTGCCCTTGTAATTTTCATCTTCTTCTTCTTGATGTGGTCTGTGAATAAAATTTTCTTGTCAAGTGTGACTCCTAGATATTTTACTTTGTTTGTCCAGTTGATTCTATGTCCGTTGAGTTGTATTCTGTCTTGAATGTCCGGTCTGCGTCTTGTGAACAGGATGGCTTTGGTCTTTTCTGCGTTAATTTTTATTTTATTTAGCTTTGCCCACTTTTCAGTTAGGTTAGTTTGTTCTTGTAGTCGTCTCATTGTGGTGTCTAGTCTTCTGTGGCTTGTCAGTATTGCCGTGTCATCGGCGAATTGGGCCAGTACTGTATCCTCTGTTTTTGGAATGTCATTCACGTACACTGTGAAGAGGGTGGGAGACAGTACCGATCCCTGAGGAATCCCTTCCTCCAAGGTCTTGGTTTCAGATCTTTGCCCGTTTATTTTTACAAAAAATCGTCTGTTTGTCATGAAGCTTCTTTTAGCTTCACCAGCAGATTGTTCCTCCACACCTTGTCGTATGCTTTTTCGACGTCCAGCATTAGTGCTGCTGTGTACTTTGCCAGGTTCATTGCTTTTGTGATCTCCTCTGTGATTCTTAGCAGCTGGAGCTCCGCTGATAACGTTTGTTGGTAAGCGAACTGTTCTCTCCTGATGACGTTCCCATCCAGGAGAGGTTGTCTTATTCGCGGGAGCAGCACGCGTTCTAGAAGCTTCGACATGGTGCAGAGTAGGCTAATCGGGCGGTGGTTCTCGGGCTTCTTTAGATCTTTCTCTGCCTTGGGGATCGGTACAATCTTGCTGATTTTCCACGCATCTGGAAAGTAGTTTAGCATCATGCACGCATTTATGATGCGTGTTAGTAGCACCAGCGGTTTTCGTGGGATTTGTTTCAGCTGTTCGTTTGTGATGTTGTCTGGTCCAGGTGCTGAGCGTGTTCCTAGCCTTGCTATTATTCTCCGGACCTCTGTTGGTGTCGTCAGTTCTGGCCTATCATCTGCTGGTATGTTCTTGATTGCGTCAGCCTCCTGGTTGATGTGTCTGGCGAATTCTATCTCTTCTAGTGTTGGGTTACCCTCATCTTCTATCTTGTTCTGCTCCTCATAGGTCTGGGCGAAGAGCTCTGCTTGTCGTAGTGCGTCAAATACTACGGTGTTTCCGTCCATTAGTGCTGACTTTTTTGGTTTAGGGTTCTTTAGGCTTTTGATCAGTTTCCAGTCCTCTCTTCCTCTGAGTGTTAGCTCACTCATGCGGTCCTCCCACTTTTCCGCCTTCCATTCTAGCACTCTTTTGTGTATTTCACGCGTGAGTCTATTCACCTCTCTTCTGTCTTCTGGGTTTCTGTCTCGAATCCATCGCTTTCTCGCTCTGTTTTTGAGGTACTTGAGGTCTTGGATCAACGGTGGGAGCTCGCTGTTCTTTCCTTCCACGAATGTCATTTTGGTTGTGGCCTTTCTTTGCGCGTTTTTGATTTTGTCCGCGAGGGTACCAATCACCTCGTCAATTTGCTGTTCGTTGTTGAGTGGGGCAGTGGGGTTAACGTTGTTATTCAGCCAGCGGCTGAATTGGTTCCAGTCTGTTGTTATTTTTTGTCTTTGTGGTGGGGGTTCTATTGTCTCGCCTAATTGAGTGATTATTGGAAGATGGTCTGATGTTAGGCTGTTTCTAACCTGCATTTCCATATCTGGATCCATGTTCTTGATGATGAATATGTCCAGGACGTCTGGTTGGTGTCTGCTGTTGAAGGGTACATAGGTCGCTTCTAGGGGGGCTGTGACGACGGCTTGGAGCCTTTCTTCCAGGTTGTGTAGTGCTTCTCCTCTAGCGTTGCTCCTGTGTGCATTCCACGCTTCGTTCTTCGCATTTAGGTCGCCTGCCAGTAGTATGCGGTCGTGGTTATCGAAGATCTGTGTTAGATCATTTTCTTCCAGGTTCGCTCTTGGGCTGAGGTATGCTGCTACTAGTAGCAGTTTTCCATTGGACATCTCTATGTTCACCAGTGTTGCCTCCAGAGCTGTCATTGGAGGGGTTGGCTCTGGGTGATGTATTGTGTTTTGTCTGAGGTATATGGCAGTTCCTCCACCCATCCTGTTTACTCTATCTGTGCGGTGACATATCATGTTCCTCAGTTTGCAGCTTTGGGATGGACGTAAGTGGGTCTCTGTGACTATTAGCACATCTATTTTGTTTTGCTCAATGAATTCGTTGAGGAGGTCCCTTTTGTTTTTGATACCACATGCGTTGAAGTTGCAGATGCGCAGTAGTTTTTGTCCTCTCCTGTTAATTTCCATTAAAGATTTCGAATATTTTCATCGCTCCTCCAGCGATAGCCATCAATTTTGACATGGCGTCAGGTGCTGAGTTTACTTCTTGTAGTGTTGATCGTGCTGTGTTCAGTACTTGCCTCCAGTTGAAGGATGCCCAGATGGATTTTACTTCGTCAATGAAGCCCTTTACTCCTTCCATCATCCCTTGGTTTCCTGTTGTTTGTTCTGCTCCTTGTGTGTTAATGTTGCCCCATGCTCTTCTTCTCCCTCTTTGTTGTGCCTCTGCTGGTGTTGGCATCGCTGTCGGTCTTATCTGTTGTTGTTGTTGTCTTGTTTGTCTTTGCAGGTGTTGTTGGTTTTCTCTTGCGTACACTTCTGCTGCTTCCTGGTAAGCCCTGCAGCCTCTGTGGGACACTGCATGCCCGTCTTCTCCACAGTTGATGCAGTGTGGGATAGCATTTGTTGGTAGCTGGCAATCTTTTGCTCTGTGATCACCTCCACATCTTGCGCATCTGGTGGGCATGCCACAGTATCCCGCTGTGTGAAAAAATCCTTGGCACTTCTTACACTGTGGCGGTCCATCTCTGTTTTTGTAAGTCTCAATTGTTACTTTTGTGTCAAGTAGGTATCTCAAGTTGTAGATGTTCTGGTTTTCAGGTTTTTTGTCTAGTGATATGCAGAATACGTCCATGGGTTTAAGCTCCCTTGTTTCAGGAATCCTTTTCTTGTACTGGTGTACATTATTTGGGTGGAAGTTGTTGTATCTTAGGTCAGTGTTGAGTTCGTCTTCCGTGACTGTGTCAGGCAGACCTTTGATGACTACTTTGAGCTGTCTGTCTTCTTGAAGCTGGTGGGTGTAATTTCCGATTTGGTGGCGTCTGAAGAAGGCCAGTGCTGTTCTTTGGTCTCTGACCGACTCAAAGTGGTACTTTATTGACTTTCCTTTGTGTATCACCCTAATGGGTCCTTCCATTTCTTTTTTCAGTGCTGCGTTTAATGTCAGGTAGTGGCCTGCATACTGTATGGTTATGGGAGGTACCCTGGGCTTTTTCGGCGTTATTCTCTGCAATGTTGTCGGGTTTTGGCTCTGTTGAGGCGTCTCTTGTGGTGTACCGTTCCCTGTTTGCAGGTTTTGGGTGTTCTGCAAGGTGTCAAATCTATTCCTCGTTTCGATTGTGAACTGCTTGTTTTGGGAGTCGGTTTCAGCGGAGTTTTTCCTCTTGATTGTTTTTCTTGGCACTCTGAAGCCCTCGTTATCTTCGTATAGCTCCATTTGTTGCATTTGGTGCGTGTTTTGATCTATTTGTGGCGTGTCTTGGTCCATTTCTTCGTCCTCGCTCGATGACGCATAATGTTCCGTTTTTCTTCCTTCCGCTCCCACTAGGTGGTTTGTTTCATGCTGGCTTTGCTGGTTGATGCTATATATGTCTCTGATATCAATTTGGTGTCGTTCGGTTGGTGTTATAGCGCCGGCGGCCATCTTGGTTTCTTCCGCGGCGGCAGCAGCTGCGGCGGCCATCTTGCGCTTTTCCGCTTCAATGGCAGCGGCTCCGGCTTCAGTTGTAGCCGTAGTGGTTTTTCCCCCGTTGGGGGCAGTTGTCTTGGCTGTTTCCAGGGTTTTCGGACGTTCCGAACTTTCCCTTCGTAGTTTTTCGATGGTTTGGAGCATTGCCTGTTCCATGGTGGGCGTCGTACCTGTTGTCAGTTCCCTCTCGGCGCTCGTGCGGTAGTGTCTTTCGACGGTACGATGGAGAGACTCAGACCTACTCGCGGAACTAGGCCTTGCCCTGCTTCTTGATCTGTGCCTGAAGGCGCGCGGACGTACCCCGCCCAGGGAGTCGGCCACCTGTCGGTCGACTGCCTGGTGAGGAGGCCCTGGTGCCTCTTCATTCCCTATGCTAAACATCCCTAGCCCATCCGGCTATCCCGGATGATCTCGCCTATCACTAGTAAGACGGCCCTATCAGGACACTATTGCTTTTTTAACACGCAGTGGGAGCACTTCAAACTTAAAAGTTCGCAGCGCACCCTCCCGCGCGTGCACACAGCTCGGCTGCTCGGAGACCGATGTCGTTGCCCACTGATGAGCCCTAGGCCCTGATGATTCTGGCACACCAGTCATTATGTCAGCACCAGCAATATTCCACCATTCTAGTGGGGTCAGCTGCATCTGCATTACCAAATTTGTTGATGGACCCACTGCCGAGGAATCTCATGCCCTCTCTGCTTTTTACAATGGAAGCCGTGGCAAAAATTTGGCCGTTTTTGCCTCCATTTGGCCTTTTGAGGGTGGATGGATTTAGTCCACCTCCTAGCAGACATTGATGTGGATGCAGGTGAGCTTGCATGGGGCTCGCTGCAGAATGGTGTAGCATGCTGCCACAGATGGCACGCATGGATTGTTGCACACGCAGAACTGCTGACCCAGGTATTTACTTGCTGGCAGCAATAGGTCAGGCCCATTAGTTTTTACCCTGACATCAGCCAACTTTTACTTTACCCTGTGCTCATTTCTAAGCAGTGTTTGAACTCTCCATCCCCCCCCCCCCTCTTTTCCCCCATGATGCGTTTGTTTTCCTCTTCTGGGGACAGCTCTTTGGTTTCTGTAGTCAAGCTACTGCCAGCTAGAGTAGTTACATTTGTGCTGAAATGACAAGTCTTGCAACACTGTTATGCTGAGCACATACACAACAAAAGCTTTCTCTTTGAAATCCTCCATGAATGGGTTGCCACAAAAATTGACATGGAGTATGCCATAGCAATGCCATCTGTTTGTCCATGACTGTTGCCACTGAAGTGAATGATTGTGGATGTGAAGACAAATTCGAAGCGGTTCTCCTCTCCAACTCCATCTCCATACATTCTCCGCAAGCCACCAGGCAGAGCATAGTTGAAGGTATCTGTACCTCTACTAGTCGTTTCCTTTCCTGTTCCACTCGAGGATAGTGCGAGAAAAAATGACTGTCTATATGCCTCTGTATGAACCCTAATTTCTCGTATTTCATCTTTGTGGTCCTTACGCAAAATGTATGTTGGCAGCAGTAGGATCGTTATGCAGTCAGCTTCATATTTTCTCAATAGTGGTCCTCCCTTCCTTCCAAGGATTCCCATTTGAGATCCCAAAGCATTTCTGTAACACTTGCATGTTGTTCATATCTACCAGTCACAACTCTATCAGCCCACCTCTGAATTGCTTCAATGTCTTCCTTTAACCTGAGCTGGTGTGGATCCCAGAAACTCAAGTAGAACTCAAGAATACGTCATACTAGCATCCTATATATAGTCTCCACTACACATAAACCACACCTTCCTAAAATTCTTCCAATAAACAGAAGCTGACCATCTGGCTTCCGTAACACAATCCTCACATGCTTGTTTCATTTCTCATTGCTTTGCAACGTTATACCGAGATACATAAATGATGTGAATGTGTCAAGGAGGACACTACCAATGCTGTATCCAAAAATTATGGCCTTGTTTTTCCTACTCATCTGCATTAACTTACATTTTTCTACAGTTAGAGCAAGGTAACAGTCATCCCACCAATTTTGTCTACTTCATCTTGTATCCTCTTACAGCCACTTGATTTCAATATCGTCCCATACACCATAGCATCTTCAGCAAATAATCATAGATTGCTGTCTATCCTGTCTGTCATTTTATTTATGTATACAGAAAATAATAGCAGTCCTATTATACTTCACTGGGGCACTCCTGATGATTTTGATGAACATGCGCCATTGACGACAACATACTGGGTTCTAATAAAAATTAAGAAGTCTGGGTAACTATTCTTTATGCTGGTATCTTCATTAACAGTCTGCAGGGGGAAACCATGTCAAGTACTTTCTGGAAATCTATGACTATGAAATCTGCCTGTTCCCTTCATCCATAGTTCCCAGTATATCATGTGAGGAAAGAGCAAGCTGAATTTCACACGAGTTATGCTTTCTAAAACAGTGATGATTCATGGAAATAAGCTTTTCATTCTCTACAAGATTTATTATATTCAAATTCAGAACAGATCAGTCGTTGTGGTGCTGAATTTCTCCCTCCTCAGCTTGAGGGAATCAGAAAGTGGCACTCTAGTGAAGAAGGAGACCACATCAAACACCACAACAAGGTCCTGGTATGAAGGCAACATCCTTGCAGCCACTGAATGAGATGTACTGAACTCCTGATGTGGTGCTAACATTTACTGACACAGGGGCTCGATACAAGACATTTGCCCAGGTATGTAGGAGTGCCTGTGTTGCTTGCAATAGACTGTAGAAGAATGTCTCATTTCGTTAATGTTTTATGTTTTTTAAGCCATAGAGCCTTGGCGGTGGAGCAGCCTGTGGTCAAATTTTTTCAATGGTTTCCTTTCGCAGGACTGGTGTAGAAGCTCTACCATCCTCCCTTTCACTCCATTGGTCAAGTTTCCTTTTAATTTCATGTACACTGAAAGCTTGATTAAGTTGTACATTTTGTGCCTGTATTCTGACAGAGAAAGTAGTACAGTGGCATTTTCTTTGTCTGCAGGTAAAGTGACTGAGGATATTTATGTAGGTCTCGAATGTCGGCTCTTTCCATTTTTGTAATGTTTGTCCTCAGTGGAATGGCTGTGGTGAGTGTGCAGCATGTTTCATAGCAGATGTCTTCCACATCATCACTAGAAGGGTGAAAATTACTTGTTCTATACCACTGATGAAACCTGCAAAAGGTATAGCAGTAAAGGTATAGCTCACACTGAAAAATTACACACCCACATTAATTTTACAGATTCACAATATTTCCAAACAATGTAACTCTTATCAAAGATCATTCTGAATGTGATTCAAATTTCATAACACTTCCATAAATTATGAAGAAAGGATATTTGATATGAACAGACAAGCTGCTCTGAAAAATCATTCTAAATGTTAAAATCATGTTTAAAATTGGCCCTCATCTTGCTACCTTCTTGTTAGACAAATTCTATCTTTTCAATAGACGGACTGCAGCACACTACTGATGCTACAGCTGGGTGGGATGGAGGGAGGGGGGGGGGGGGGGGGGGGGGGGGTGGGGGGGGGGGGGGGGGGGGTGCAGGGAAGCAACACTTAACAGCCAATAATATTTGGCTCAAAAGCACCAAAACAGCCCAAACAACTACCCGAAAACAGAAAATGCAGCTCTTGTTATCTTTTATGGAGTGAGAACAGCTCATGTGTATCTTTAGTGAAGCAAGTTAGACGCAAGATGCTGAATTCACATTTGGGTGGACAGCAGTACGAGTTCCCATCCAGCCATCAAAATTATGGTTTTATATTATTTCCCTGCATCTTTTAAGGCAAAAGGCCAGGATGGTTCCTCTGAAAGAACACAGCCAATTTTCTTCCCCAGCTTAAGCTTGTAATTCATCTCTAACAATGTTTCTATCGACAGAAACTTAAATCCTAAACTTCTTTCACAGCTGTGTTACACCTTCTAACTGATCGCAAATGGTTAATGGATGTATTCAGTGTCTGTGCCTGCTTACCTGCTCTTTAGCTGAGAGGTTACAACAATTGACACTCGCTGAAGCAATCATAACTACTTTATTCACTATCAACCAAATATCCAGCTTCCTAATCCTGGTATTCTGTCATGAATAAAGAGTAGCCAAGATCGAGAGTAGTGCTTTGTGTTCAAAATAAATGAAAAATTATAAAACCAGCAGATAATGCTCCTGCTGGAGCACAAAAAGGCGAATATGCTCCTGTTTAAAAGATTCTGACTTAAAAGTTAATTACTAGCTACCTAATTCTACCTTCCTCAGTACCTTTAACAATTTTGGCATGCAAACATATTTGCACTCTTTTTAACATGCAACTCTCCTCTCACTCCCACAAGTTCCCCTAACTGTAACTCGCTCACACCCCTTGGTCCATTCCTGTAAGTCACTTATAAGCATCTACTCCCACTTGCCTATTCTCACTCATTTTTCAATTAATATCTTCAGCTTGTTTTCCCCCTACATTGTCACTATTGCCAGGGCTCCCCAGCATTGGAATAGCACTGCAGTGTTGGACATAATGGGAAATCCCTGTACCATAGGTGATCTTATAAACTAAACTAAACTCCATCCGAACAGGCCTTGGAAGGCCCAACAGTACTGACTGGCTGCCGTTGTCATCCTCAACCCACAAGCGTCACTGGATGTGGATATGGAGGGGCATGTGGTCAGCACACCGCTCTCCCGGCCATATGTCAGTTTACGAGACAGGAGCCGCTACTTCTCAATCGAGTAGCTCCTCAGTTTGCTTCACAAGGGCTGAGTGCATCCACGCTCGCCAACAGCACTCAACAGACCGATGGTTACCCATCCAAGTGCTAGCCCAGCCCACCAGCACTTAACTTCGTGATTTTACGGAGACCTGTGTTACCACTGCAAGCAAGGCTGACAGGTGATCTTATAGTTAAATTTTCCAAGAGATATCTAAGTCTCATTTTTATCTATGATAATGATGGAAACAGAAGAAATGAATCAAAATTTGTGCTCTGGTCAGGACTTGAACCCAGGTCTTCTTGCTTACCAGGCACATATGCTACCCATTACACCACCACAGTACTATGGTCAACATTGATGCACGAACTACCCAAGTCAAGTGCTCTCCCCAACACAAACTTCAATTCATATCTTCAGCTTATTTTCCCCCTATTTTCCTGACAATAGTGATAACGCAGGGGAAAATACGCTGAAGATATGACTGAAGTTTGTGTTGGGAAGGGCATTCAATTTGGGTAATTCGTGCAGCCATGTTGACTTTAGTGCTACGGTGGTGTAATGGTTAGCATTTCTGCCTAATAAGTATTCTCACTCATTTATTCAGCTCAACTCATTGTCATTACATCTTTGTGTCTTTCTATCATAATGGTTAGCATTTCTGCCTAATAAGTATTCTCACTCACTTATTCAGCTCAACTCACTGTCATTATCTCTTTCTGTCTCCTTCGTCCTATCCTACTACTACTGTCACCTTTCACTGTCACTGTCTCCCTCTTGCTCTCTCTTACTGCTAATATCTCATTCATTCCTTTCCATTGCTGCTGAATCTTCTCACTGTCATTGCCGCTCTCTTCTGCATTGTCATTGTTATGGACCGTGTTTGTCATTGTCGCTGGCTCTCACCTACTTCCCCTTTCTCCTTGTCTTTATTACTCTACCACCAGTACTGTCTCTTTTACTCTTTTCCTAGCACTATTATGTCACTGTCAACTATGTTCCACGGCCACTGTGTCCCTCTCTTTTTCTCACACTGCCAAGATCTCCTTTGCTGCTTCTGCACTACAACCACTGTTTACTATCTTCCAGTTTTTTTTAACTTTCCTGTCACTTTTCCACAGCTGTTGTCTCATCTCTCAGTTTAAAACAGTATGAATGTGTTCATTGTGCCAAAACTTTTGAGAAAATTTTTAAAGGTGCTGGGAAGGCAGATTGAGCCAGCTGGTACCCCAGCTTTCTGTCAAACTCTTTTAAACAGGAGCATATTTGCCTTTTTTTTTTGTGCTGCAACAGGCAGCATTTTTCCACTGGTTCCCTTCATTTCCCTGCCACAGCACAGCATGTGACTCATACAAAATAAACTTGAAAGGTCAGTAAAATGTTATTGGTGAAATTGAAATAATTTAAAACAAATTTTACAGACTCGATTTTACATACACAAAAATTTTTCAAGTGTTTTAGAATTACAACACTTTGTAAACTACATTTCAGCCTCACAACAAATTTTACATGCGTATTTTATGTGTACATGTAGGGTAACTCTGAACCTCTGTATCTTGGAAACAGATAAAAATATCAAGAAAATTTTTAAGGTTGTTCGAGGTCGGGATCGATGCAACAAAATCAGGATGATATCACAGAAATTTCAGCCACTTTCTGTGCATAGCCATCTTGGAATCCGCAGTTTTGTTTTGGTATGAAAAAATGGTAAAAAAAATTTTTTTTGGAGGGGGGGGAGGAATTTTTAAGGAACTATCCATCAATTAATGGTGCCCCTACAAGCCCTTCAGGCCCACCATAGACCACATCAAATGCAAAAAGTATCAACTGATTTGCTCCATTTTCCTAAGCAGGAGGAAGTGTGTAACATTCATAATTTTGACCCTGTGCTGTAGGGTAGTGACACTAAGATGATCCTTCTGTTGGATATACAAATAGTCCCTTGCCCAAGGGCTATTGAAAACACTTGACCCTACCTTTCTAGAACCAACAGAACCTGAGGTATGAGTCCCAGAAGAATCCCATTTCTACGTGTGGTGTTTTGGAACATATTAGGTAGCCTTGATGATATCCTGCCCCCCCCCCCCCCTTTTTTTCATCCTGAATATCCTGTAGCTCAATCAGTTTGACATCAAAATTTGGTACAGAAGGGGAAAGGGAACTGTGGTAGCATACGCATACCATGCTGAGTGCATGTAACAATTATTATGTAGTACTCATTGTCACATGTTACCAATTAAGAATCTAGCAAAATTGCATGTGTAACTGTCAGGAAAGGAAAAGAACGAAGACTAGAGTTTTAACATCCCATCAACATTGAGGTCATCAGAGCTGGAGCACAAGCTGGAACTGGGGCAGGAAGGAAAAGGAAATCAGCTGTGTCCTTTTCAAAGGAACCATCATTGAATCTGCCTTAAGCGATTTAGGGAATTCTTGGAAAATGTAAATCTGGATGGCCAGATGGAGGTTTGAATCATCATCCTCCTGGAGTTCCAAGGTCATTTTCTGGAAGCAAAATGGCTGGTAATTGTTGAAATGTCCTTTTGCAGTACCTATGATTCAATGGTCATTATCTACACTTTAGCCAACAATTTTATTATTGAAGTGAAACAATGAATGATTGTGATAGCTCACAATCCATGTCCACCTCATTGACCGAAATCTGCCAAAGAAAATGGTACCATCTACCTGACATCTCTACTGTTCAAACACACTTTAAACAGAGAAACATAACTTTTACAATCAAATGAAGAAAGCACTAGGAATACCTCCTAAGTAGGTCAAGTCTCAAAGTTCACGAATCTCTGATAGTTACTCTCACACTTGATTACATCACAGGAGCAACCCTTTATTGATGCTGCCACAAATGCTGCTGCACCTTGTCTGGCTGTGAAACTTCTAACAGTGCCCACAGTGCTGAACGAGCTCCCAGTGCTGGGCCCTCACTTCCAGACAAACTCTCATACCTGTCAACATCATCACACATTAAGCCTGACTGCTTTATGGTCAAGGCTGTAGATACAAAGTCAGCTCACATTAAAAATAAATTGCTGCAGTAGTGGTTCTGCCACTGTGGCCGGAGCTAGAGCAGCATGATCAGAACCAGCAACTGTTCACATACAAACTGCATCATACACAGGCAAAGCCTTGGGGTGTCAACAGGGACTGATTACAAACAAAGCCATTTCCTCCAGTTAGGAAGGGATCTCCAACTCAGCCTTTTGAGGACCACACACTGCCTGCACAGTCCACCACCTCTGAAATCTGAAAGGTCCACATTGTGACAACTCAGAGCCAGTTTCTCAGCCGAGATATCTTCGACTATCTTTCCTCCTTCCTGACAATCCAATCACAGTCTGAGTCACTACCATTCATATACTACAGTTAAAGATGTGAGGGATATTGTCTCCCCACCAGATGAACACATGATGTCAGACTGTGAATCAGCCTACAATCTCCAGATGGTTCTGGGCTCAGGGGTTTCTCAAACCTCACACCAGCTCTGTTTTCATCGGATCACATGGTCCACATTGGCAACTAAGCCAGGACCACAGCTTCACCTCAGCAGTTCTTGGTAGAGCATCTAGCAGCCCCACATGTGGCTTTCAACAGTGAACTATTATTTGCTGTTGTGGACTTGTTTATGCTCAGTACATTCTATGACTTATTAATTCGAAAAATGCCAAGTTGCACTGTAGTTTGGAGTCCACATTAAACTGTAGATCCCCCTTTGGCTGACCAGGTTATGTCAATTCAAAGAGTATAGGAAGGCAATAGTAAAACACTGTGGTGTTCAAACCAACCTCCGGGTGGATGACAGCCTTTTTTTAAAAAAATAGAGAGAGAGAGAGAGAGAGAGAGAGAGAGAGAGAGGGTGGGGTGGGGGGGGAGAAAGAGTAATATATTGTGTTGTATGAAAGATCAAAATCGTTCTCCTTGAATAATTCTGGCTTTCCATCTAATAAGATTACAATTTCACCGATTTATAAGAAGGAGACTGTTAGTAGTTGCTTTGGTTCTTTAGAGCATTCAGAAGCATGAGTAGCAGGGTCCTTAACAAAGATTTTATAAGACAGGGATAGTTAAAATGTTTAATATGTGAAGTTTTGTTTAACATTTAATTTTCTTTCTCTCAGCACAAAGTCTGAAACTGCTACTATACACTTTGCATTCAAAAGTATTGTCAAAATGAAAACAATGAAACTGAATAAAAGCAAGACAGGAAAATTTGGCCAACTGATAACTTCCATAATAATAAGAAGTGTCAGTCATCCAAGTAATACACCAAAACTTCCTATCTAACAATTTATGTAAAGTCAGCTACAGTGCAGAATTTTAAAACATGTACCACATTCATCTCATGCCAATTTAAGAGTGGATAAAGAGACTGTTTCCTCTTGTAAAGATATAATGTACACCAGTAAACATGTGGCTTCCAGTTGTCTGCATGCTTAAGCACCTCGAACGTTTGGAACCTTACACTGGAGAAAGAAACCATGTATCATAGAACTATGTTCCATTCGAATATGTAACAGAATGACTGCATCATGTCAAAATGCTATGTTCTTACAGTTGGTTTTACTGACTGCAGATTGTTACCTCTGACCTCTAACCATTCTTTGTCCCATAGATGTAGGACAGATATTGTCAGCAGCAACATGAGGGATAGCACACTGAGTCTCTGTTTTTTCCATATGCCTCCTTGGCCACAACATCTGCTGTTTTGTCCCATACATTCCCATATCCTTCAGTACCCACCAGAAAAGATGCTTCCTCCCTTTATCTCTGAAACTGGTGAAAAGCATCCTAGGTGTTCTGAACTGCTTTTCTCCAGGGCAAAAATACTGAACAGCCTGCAGAGCAATCAGAAAATTTGAACCTATGGGGAATTTCAGCATGTGATCAAACTTCTTGTTTAACAGCCATAAGAATCACATACAGCCCCATCAAACACACCAAATTCAACTGGAAAATGGATTCTGAGGACAAATTGCTACACCAAGAAGAAATGCTGATGATAAATGGGTATTCACTGGACAAATACATTATACTAGAACTGACATGTGATTACATTTTCACGCAATTCCGTGCATAGATCCTGAGAAATCAGTACCCAGAACAACCACCTCTGGCCGTGATAACTGCCTTGATACGCCTGGGCATTGAGTCAAACAGAGCTTGGATGGCGTGTACAGGTACAGCTGCCCATGCAGCTTCAACACGATACCACAGTTCATCAAGAGTAGTGACTGGCGTATTGTGATGAGTTAGTTGCTCGTTCACCATTGACCAGATGTTTTCAGTTGGTGAGAGATCTGGAGAATGTGCTGGCCAGGGCAGCAGTCGAACAATTTTTGTATCCAGAAAGGCCAGCACATGACCTGCAGCATGCGGTCGTGCATTATCCTGCTGAAATGTACAGTTTCGCAGGGATCAAATGAAGGGTAGAGCCATGGGTTGTAACACATCTGAAATGTAACATCCACTGTTCAAAGTGCCGTCAATGCGAACAACTGGTGACCGAGACGTGTAACCAATGGCACCCCATACCATCACGCTGGGTGATACGCCAGTATGGTGATGACGAATACACGCTTCCAATGTGCGTTCACCGCGATGTCTCCAAACACGGATTCGACCATCATGATGCTGTAAACAGAACCTGGATTCATCCAAAAAATGACATTTTGCCATTCGTGCACCTAGGTTCGTCGTTTAGTACACCATCGCAGGTGCTCCTGTCGGTGATGCAGCGTCAAGAGTAACCGCAGCCATGGTCTCCGAGCTGATAGTCCATGCTGCTGCAAATGTCGTCGAACTGTTCGTGCAGATGGTTGTTGTCTTGCAAACGTCCCCATCTGTTGACACAGGGATCAAGACGTGGCTGCATGATCTGTTACAGCCATGCGGATAAGATGCCTGTCATCTGGACTGCTAGTGATACGAGGCCGTTGGGATCCAGCACGGTATTCTGTATTACCCTCCTGAACCCACCGATTCCATATTCTGCTAACAGTCACTGGATCTCGACCAACGCAAGCAGCAATGTCATGATACGATAAACCGCAATTGCGATAGGCTACAATCCCACCTTTATCAAAGTCGGAAACGTGATCGTACGCATTTCTCCTCCTTACACGAGGCATCACAACAATGTTTCACCAGGCAATGCCGGTCAACTGCTGTTCGTGTATGAGAAATCGGTTGGAAACTTTCCTCATGTCAGCACGTTGTAGGTGTCACCACCAGTGCCAACCTTGTGTGAATGCTCTGAAAAGCTAATCATTTGCACATCACAGTATCTTCTTCCTGTCGGTTAAATTTCACATCTGTAGCACGTCATCTTTGTGGTGTAGCAATTTTAATGGCCTGTAGTGTATAAGAGGAGTTCAATAAGTAATGCAACACTTTTTTTCTGAAAGCAGGATTTCAATAAATCACATTATTCCCACTATTTTAGTTAAAAACCCTATTTTTCAACATAATCTTCATTCAATGTGATGGCCTGCATATCTGACCACTCTAATGGCTGATGTTGGAGCCAACATATTGTTGCATAAACAACCTCCCCATCATCCATGCACTGCTTCCTGCAGAGTGCATCTTTAATTGGGCAAAACATATGAAAGTTGGAAGGTGCAAGATTCAGGCTGTTGGGTGGATAAGGAAGTACAGTCCAATGAAGTTTTGTGAGCTCTTCTCGGGTGCACAGACTTGTGTGAGGCCTTGCACTGTCATCGTCAAGTAGAAGTTCATTTGCATTTTTGTGGTAATAATCATGCTGAAATTGTTTCTTCAATTTCCTGAGGGTATCACAATACACTTCTGAGTAGATCATTGCAGCTTGAGGGAGGACATCAAACAGAATAAATCCTTCAGAGTCCCAGAAGACCATCATCATGACTTTACTAGCTGAGAGTGTGGTTTTGAACTTTTTCTTCGGAGAGGTGGCATGGTACCACTCCATGATTGCCATTTTGTTTCCGGTTCAAAGTGATGAACCCATGTTTCATGACCTGTGACGATGTTC
The DNA here is from genome assembly GCF_021461385.2 of Schistocerca piceifrons. Taxonomy (NCBI): domain Eukaryota; kingdom Metazoa; phylum Arthropoda; class Insecta; order Orthoptera; family Acrididae; genus Schistocerca; species Schistocerca piceifrons. The sequence goes on from NC_060149.1 coordinate 168,987,898, forward strand.
GACAAAAAGTTGTCACACTCAGCCTCATAAAGCACTAGCAATTCTGCACCGATAATCCTTTGTTACTCTTTATGGTCTTCTGTTGGGTGATGAGGAACCCAGTAGGTACAAACATTTGAATACCCAAACTGGTGGACGAGTGTGCCAGCACAATCAACAGAAATGTCCAGTTGAGCATTGAGATGTTTGATTGCGATTCGTAAATCACCTCAAATGAGACTGACTGCATTTTCCACCATTGCAAGAGTGACAGCTGTGTGCAGCTGGCCGGCATGCAGGAGACTGGATCAGGTTGCATGACCTTGCTGCGATGAAGACAGATGCCTCGCCCAATGACTGACCACGCATCTGTTTACTGCCAGGTCTCTGTAGAAATTCTCCAAGTACCTATATGTATCTGCGAAGCTCTGGTTTTCTGCAATAGAAACTCAAGACTGTTCTCTGCTTGGAACGCATCTATATTACAGATGCCATGTTGAACACTACATATGGCACCACCACCTATTGGAACTTCATGAAACTACAGAGACTAAAGTGGGAATCTTCTACACTGTCTCACAACAAATTCTGCATTTTTCAATCAAAATTGGCTGAGGAAAAAATGAGTAGCATTAATTATAGGGCACAATTTGTATACTACTTCAGGAACTCAGTACTCACTAAAACTGGGGGAAAATATATCTGTTGTGCACTTTCAACTCTAGAACTATCCTGGGTCTCATCATTAATCAGAGCTGAATTTCTCCAGTGACTTAGTTACTTTTGTTTAGATACACAAAACTTCTACCAAATAACCGTGTTGGTCCAGAGCCCATGCAACCATAATCTAAATAAGGGTGAAGCTTTTACAATGCTGATGCTAACAGTTTCTACTCATGTCCCTCCCTCCCTAATTTCCTTCATTTCTTTCCATTCTGTTCTGACATTTCTTGATATTTACTGCTTATACTCCAAACCTCTTGTGTGCACAAGCCAACTGAAAGTATATACTTTTCTTTGTTTGTTATCAAATATGACATAAGGGAACCTCACTGAATCTTAAATAGTGTCTCTCATTTTTAACTCAGCTGAATTAAATACAGAATGATCTGAATTAATATCAACATACAACTTTCTTGGGTGCAAATGAAAACCTCTTTATGAATCAATTCAGTCTTTTAAATGCCAGCATCAGCTGATTAATTTATGTTGGAAGGCTGAAAGTGGAACAGAAAATGGAGATGGCAATTTGTAAACAAATAATAGATCACAGGGTTTCTTACAGTGGATACTATGCCACTTATTGTTACAGCAGATAAGGTAGCACACAAAATTTTTACTGGAGGGGTACCATGAAGTTGAAGGAAATAGTCTCCATGCTTCCCTTCCTAACTCCATATCTAAAATAACATTCAACTAGGAAGGGTTTCATAAAAATGAAGAGATAAGCAACAAATCCACAGTTGTGTAGCTGAAAGATGATAGTAAGTCATTAAGTAGTACTATAGTGTGTTTAAAATAAGTTGCAACTTTTGACAGTTCAGTAGGGAGCAAGTGGAGGGAACTGTAGTTGCCAGCATGAGCTGGGCACATCAGCAGGTGATCACAGCATGATGCCAGGCCTACTCGGCGCGGAACCTAGCAGGTTCGCTTGATTGCGTCAACAGCAAGTCATGCAGGCCAGCTGATCTAAGATCTTTCTCAAATGATTTTAAAGAAACTATTTTGTAGAAAACACTGATTCTTGCACATCATTCATCAGCTTCATGATGAACTGCGTATCATTTCGTTACTGGTAATAGTTATTGGAATATTTCAATAGCAGGCAAACTATTGCATGAAATCTGTAGTTTGCAGTGAAAAATAGGTGTTGCTATGAATTTGTGTTTTGTGCGTGTTATGTTGTATGTTGCTGCGTATTAAATGTAGACAATATATTGAATTATTCTTTAAGCTGTCTGTTTCCAATCTTGAGAAAATGGAATGTATGTAAAGCGCTCTGTCACGAACTTGTGCATTGATGAAAAAACTAGAATGAAATATTCATAAATTCCTCATATCTCATAAATGGTTTGAGATATCGAAACAAGATTTGGCGAATGATAGCACACACAGACGAGAGTGTTTTGCAATATGATTAATATGCGAAACTTCCATATCTATCGTAATATTCAAGTGACTACAGATTTTTTTCAATGAAATAATGAGATTATTGAGGGCCATCAATAGCTGGTAAAAGCAGAATTGCTGTGGGTTTTGCAACAATATAAATGAAGAAGTTACACATTTATTTTTATACTGAGAATGGGCTGTTCAATAAACTACTGACCTGACATGCACTCTTTTGTTAGTTTAATAACACATTGTGTCAGGATTCTGTTGCAATTTCAACTGCATTAGAAAGTTTGGGAGATGAATATTTCTAAACTCTGCTGTCTTTTGACAAAAGAAGCAGATTTTAACATGGCAACAAGATAAGTTACGTATTCCTTAAAACTCATCACAGTCCCTCTTCAACTACCTTCTTGGTATGGCTGACAACTCAATACCAGTCATGCCATGTAACATTTGCAGTGGCTTCTTCTGTCAGTATTTCAATCTCAGTGAGTGTAATCTTCTCTTGCATTTTTCCCAATTACTTTTCACCTAGGCCCATATACTCTGTCGTATTTAAATGAGCATGATAAGTAGGAAGCCTGATTAAACTATGCCCCTTACAGTTTGTTGACCTGGTAGTATGAAGTTTTGGCTTATACAGCACTACAAGTTCCATTAAGTTAGCCTTATACATGCTAGGTTCAACTTCTTTTATGGAACATTTCTTTGTACCCAGAGCAAGATATCCGCTTTCCTCCACTGCACTGTTGGAGATTTATGCATCAGAACAGAGTGGTATTGCATTTTGTTCATTACTATTGTCGATTTCTGAGGAATGTTTTGCAGCACAACGTTATATTCCCAGCTGGTGAATGGTGATCCTGGACGACCTTTTATTGCAGATCTCTTATTCAGATGTACTGTGCTGTTGCTATTAATGCAACACAAACACAAAACACTTCTTACCAATACCTGTCAACTACAGAAGATTTCAGTGCCACAAATTCAACTTTGTAATGAGAGCTGACGAACACTGACACATCTAACGTGAGTCGCAATGAGGTACTGTTTATTCGTCAGTTGTGGCAACAGGGGAGTTTTACCAGCCGAACCACTGGCAGCATGGTAGGGAAAGTCAGCTCGCTATTGGTGTTACCTGGGCAATGGTATCACGTCTCCCTCTGGTCAGCCTAATGTCAAAAGTTGCAACTAATTTTAAACACACTATATATGTCTTTTCAATATCAGAAAAGATACTTTGTAGACACTTCATGTATTGCCACTTGAAGTGGAGGTAGATTATCCAAAGTAGAACATGTCCTTAAAAATCATTTCAGACTTATGAGATTCTTTGAGCCTAGATCCCAGACAAAGAATGGGCTGATCATTCCCTATCACTGTCTTTCCTACACAGGCAATAAGAGCAATATTTTGATAGCTACTGGGATGGTGCTGTCTTTTTTGGTTTCAAAAGTGGAGCCCTTATTAATTACTTTCTCAAGTAAGAACATTGATCTTCATTACATATTTAATTTTAAACAGCAAGGGCAAATTTATTCTGAAACTTCTAACTAATCTTCTGCAGCATGAAATAATGGATCACATCTGAGCCCAGAACAGTATCATGAGCCACAAATAGCACAGTATTCAGTTCATACATTGAGAAGGGGCTATAATCTTCATTCATGAAATTTAAGTACATTCTCCTTCTGCTTGTGGTTTCTCATTAGACCTTGCAACCCGGAACTGAATTTGACGAGAATGTACAACAAATTTATTCAACTATTGTATGAAAATATTTTAGGCTAAAAGGAAACCACTCACTGAATAGCAGAAGCTTCAAGTCATCAAGAGGCACATGAGGGAGGGATGGCAGGTGTACAGGCTATGTATGTGACACATGAGCACTGGAGTTGGTGAGATACAGTGTATGAAGAAGATCATGTGGATGTGTGGGTTTGGAGGGCATGACAGGACAGAGAAAAGGGAATCTGTTGGGTAGAGTGTGCGAGTATACTCTATTAGTGGAGCCTGAGGCCAGGAGGGCTACAGACCTGAAGGATAAATTGCAAGAACTTTGTTCACAAAATTTTTCTACACTTACCGTTTACTTATTGTGCATGGTCTCCTTTGTTATACTCTCCTCCACAATTGATACACCACTTCCAGTGCTGTTTCCCATTCAGGAAGCAGTCACAAGGTTTTCAACTCTGGAAGTAAAAACAAGTTCGCAAGGGCCAGGTATGAAGAGTATGTAGGATGAGGCAGCACAGTGATTTCATTTTTTGTGCAATAGTCGCACACCAACAGGGATGAATGTGCAGGTGCATTATTATAATACATGAATTGTCTTGCCACATTTCAGGCATGGTTGCACGGACCTGAGGACCCACTGTAGGAGGCATGACGGTGACAGTACCATCATCAGAGAGAGCAGTGACATCACAGCTGTAGCATACATCAGGGTTATGTGTGCAGGATGTAGATGCTTGTACTTTTTCTTAGCTTTTGGTATGATAGTCTGTCCAGAGTCTTACATTCCTGTATTTTTTCTCTCTCTGAAAGATGGTGCAGTCTGGTGAGCAGGGAGAATGGTGCTCTCCACTGTTGACACAGATGGGAGGGAGTGCCACAAGAAATGTTCGTGTGTAAATGATCATCCACAATCACTACAGGCTGGGCTGGCATTGCAATATGAAGACATGCCTGAATTTCATACACTGGAAGCACCGTATAGGGGGGAGGAACATAGTGTTTCAGGTCAGATCAGTATACCAATACCTTGACTTTTCAGGCAATGAATTGCCCCCAAAGGCCAAAATGAAGGCCTTGGTAGTAACCTTATTATCCTTTGGTCCCATATGGATATGATGGACAAACGCACACCCTGTTGCTCCAAGTTTGCGCGTAGCTGATCATCAGCCTGCAAGGAGGAGGTCATGATGGAAAATGATGCCGATGCAAAATGATGCCTTGAACCATATTTAGACTACTGTGGGGAGTGATAGTCACCTGATGTCACCCTGCTTGTCACAATCAAACAACACCCGTGAATAGGCAAGGTACGCTGTTTTAATCAAAACTGACCCACTCTTTATTTTGGAGACGGCTGCAACCTCCCCGAACTTATCCTCTATATTCTCCACAAAGAATAATGGCTTTCTGGCCTAATAAAAATCCCCATCTGTCATCGTACAAACCACGTATTGGGGGAGACTACTACTCTGCTTGTCATTTAGCCATATGTTCCTCCCACGGCATAGTCAGGGATGGAAACGTTTTGGGGTCATATCTCTCTGCATTGAACGAGTTCTTTCCTTCTGAAGAGATTGATGGGGCCACATGAACACCAGCAGGAGAATGCTTCATCTGCTTCACATGCAAGTCATCCTCCAGGGTGCCAACCACTTTGAGTGGGGGCTCTCCCCATGGGTACCACCCAGCCTCGGCAATGGCTACCTGGCCAGCAATCTGTTGCTCTGTGTCCCCATGACCCAGTCACGACAGGCACATACTACTTGGCATGAATCTACATCTACATAGATACTCCGCAAGCCACCATAATGTGCATGGCGCAGGATACCGTGTGCCACTACTTGTCATTTCTCCAACTGTTCCACTTGCAAATAGAGCGAGGGAAAAATGACTGTCTGTTCACCTCCATAGACGCCTTAATTTCTCATATCTTATCTTCGTGGTTCTTATGCGCGATGTATGTTGGCAGGAGCACAATCATTCAGCAGTCAGCTTCAAATGCAGCTTCTCTAAATTTTCTGAATAGTGTTTCCAGAAGAGAACACTACCTTTTCGCCAAGGATTCCAATTTCAGTTCCCAAAGCATCTCTGTAACACTTCAGTTTTGTTTGAACCTATTGGTAACAAATCTAGCAGCCATTCTCTGAATTGCTTCGACGTCTTCCTTCAATCCGACCTGGTACAGAACATAAACACTCGAGCAGTACTCAGGAATACGTCGCACCAGCATCCTATATGCCGTCTCCTTTACAGGTCAACCACTCTTTGCTAAAATTCTCCCAATAAACCAAAGTTGACCATTTGCCTCCCCTACCACAGTTTTCACAAACTTGTTCCACCTCATATTGCTTTGCAATGTTGCACACAGATATTTAAACGACCTGACTGTGTCAAGCTGTACACTAATACTGTACCTGAACATTACAGGTTTGTGCTTCCTACTCATCTGCATTAACTTACATTTTTCTACATTTAGAGTCGGCTGCTATTCATCACACAAACTGGAAAGTTTGTCTAAGTTGTCTTGTATCTTCCTACAGTCACTCAACTTCGACACCTTAACCATACACCACAGCATCATCAATGAGCAACTGCAGACTGCTGCCCACCCTCTCTGCCAAATCATTTATGTTTATAGAGAACACCAGCCCTATCACACTTCCCTGGGGCACTCCTGATGATACTTTTGTCTCTGATGGACACTCACCATCGAGGAAAACATACTGGGTTCTATTATTTAAGAGATCTTTGAACCACTCGCATATCTGTGAACTTACCCCACATGCTCATACCTTTGTTAACAGCCTGCAATGGGGCATCGTGTCAAATGTTTTCCAGAAATCTAGAAATATGAAATCTGCCTGTTGCCCTTCATCCATAGTTCTCAGTATATCATGTGAGAAAAGGGCAAGCTGAGTTTCGCATGAGCAATGCTTTCTAAAACCATGCTGGTTCATGGCCATAAGCTGCTTAGCCTCACGAAAGTTTATTATATTCTAACTGAGAATGTGTTCAAGGATTCTGCAGCAAACAGAAGTTTGGGATACTGGTGCGTAATTTTGCAGGTCTGTTCTTTTACCTTTCTTATATACTGGAGTCACCTGCGCTATTTTCCAGTTGCTTAGGACTTTGTGCTGGGCGAGAGATTCATGATAAATGCAAGCTAGGTAAGGGGCCAATGCCGTAGATGACATGGGGAGTTTTCAATTCAAGGACCAATAGTGTGACCTCTGCATGGTCAGGGGGCTACCACCGACCAGGTATTTGATCGCCCCCCCTCTCCTCCCACAACTAGATGGCTATCATGCTTGGTTTTGGGCATACTACCTTTCTGGAAACGAAGGGTGCAGCAAATGCTGGGACCCTGAGGTAGCCATGTATGTACTCATAAAAGAGTTGTGAGGCACCTGCAGAATGCATTCCGGGCAAGGGAATTCTACTCACTGCAGATATGCCGTTCACAGGAGCAAAGCTTTATGGGAGCGATTTCTGGCTCTGGAAGAGGTGACATCTGTAAAAAGGCAGGTACTGTTGACGGTTAGTGTACTTAATGTGGACACAGTTGTGGATAGAACCATCACCCCACACACAACAAAAACCCCACCCCAGTCCTCCTGCCAAACTGAAATCCTGGAATTGTGCTTCGATGACTCAGAGCTTCTGCTATTTGATTAGTGGTCTCCTTTACCCCTATGGTATTTATGTTCTGCCATATGTTGTATGAGTGTATCACTTTAAGGATGTCTTGTCCCATCCAATACCTAACGGACAAACTGTATCCCTCTCCACATTGAGTCCCACGTAACAACGGCATGTGATGAATGGTGGAAGTACTTCAGAAACTCATGCCATAATCCCTACTTCTTGTCTATAGTGGTCAACCAGACTTCTGTCTCTCTCCTAGCCAAACTGCAATTTTCTTTGCAGATGAACTGCTAGCTCCATCTTTTTCATCTTTAAATGATGATGGTGTCCTCTTGGGTAAAATATTCCGGAGGTAAAATAGTCCCCCATTCGGATCTCCGGGCGGGGACTACTCAAGAGGACGTCGTTATCAGGAGAAAGAAAACTGGCGTTCTACGGATCGGAGCGTGGAATGTCAGATCCCTTAATCGGGCAGGTAGATCAGAAAATCTAAAAAGGGAAATGGATAGGTTAAAGTTAGATATAGTGGGAATTAGTGAAGTTTGGTGGCAGGAGGAACAAGACTTTTGGTCAGGTGATTACAGGGTTATAAATACAAAATCAAATAGGGGTAATGCAGGAGTAGGTTTAATAATGAATAAAAAAAATAGGAGTGCGGGTTAGCTACTACAAACAGTATAGTGAACGCATTATTGTGGCCAAGATAGACACAAAGCCCTACAAAATCAAATAGGGGTAATGCAGGAGTAGGTTTAATAATGAATAAAAAAAATAGGAGTGCGGGTTAGCTACTACAAACAGTATAGTGAACGCATTATTGTGGCCAAGATAGACACAAAGCCCATGCCTACTACAGTAGTACAAGTTTATATGCCAACTAGCTCTGCAGATGATGAAGAAATTGATGAAATGTATGACAAGATAAAAGAAATTATTCTGGTAGTGAAGGGAGACGAAAATTTAATAGTCATGGGTGACTGGAATTCGTCAGTAGGAAAAGGGAGAGAAGGAAACATAGTAGGTGAATATGGATTGGGGGGAAGAAATGAAAGAGGAAGCCGCCTTGTAGAATTTTGCACAGAGCATAACTTAATCATAGCTAACACTTGGTTCAAGAATCATAAAAGAAGGTTGTATACCTGGAAGAATCCTGGAGATACTAAAAGGTATCAGATAGATTATATAATGGTAAGACAAAGATTTAGGAACCAGGTTTTAAATTGTAAGACATTTCCAGGGGCAGATGTGGATTCTGACCACAATCTATTGGTTATGAACTGCAGATTGAAACTGAAGAAACTGCAAAAAGGTGAGAATTTAAGGAGATGGGACCTGGATAAACTGAAAGAACCAGAAGTTGTAGAGAGTTTCAGGGAGAGCATAAGGGAACAATTGACAGGAATGGGGGAAAGAAATACAGTAGAAGAAGAATGGGTAGCTCTGAGGGATGAAGTAGTGAAGGCAGCAGACGATCAAGTAGGTAAAAAGACGAGGGCTAATAGAAATCCTTTGGTAACAGAAGAAATATTGAATTTAATTGATGAAAGGAGAAAATATAAAAATGCAGTAAATGAAGCAGGCAAAAAGGAATACAAACGTCTCAAAAATGAGATCGACAGGAAGTGCAAAATGGCTAAGCAGGGATGGCTAGAGGACAAATGTAAGCACGTAGAGGCCTGTCTCACTAGGGGTAAGATAGATACTGCCTACAGGAAAATTAAAGAGACCTTTGGAGAGAAGAGAACCACTTGTATGAATATCAAGAGCTCAGATGGAAACCCAGTTCTAAGCAAAGAAGGGAAGGCAGAAAGGTGGAAGGAGTATATAGAGGGTTTATACAAGGGCGATGTACTTGAGGACAATATTATGGAAATGGAAGAGGATGTAGATGAAGACAGAATGGGAGATAAGATACTGCGTGAAGAGTTTGACAGAGCACTGAAAGACCTGAGTCGAAACAAGGCCCCGGGAGTAGACAACATTCCATTAGAACTACTGATGGCCTTGGGAGAGCCAGTCATGACAAAACTCTACCATCTGGTGAGCAAGATGTATGAGACAGGCGAAATACCCTCAGACTTCAAGAAAAATATAATAATTCCAATCCCAAAGAAAGCAGGTGTTGACAGATGTGAAAATTCCCGAACTATCAGTTTAATAAGTCACAGTTGCAAAATACTAAACGCGAATTCTTTACAGACGAATGGAAAAACTGGTAGAAGCGGACCTCGGGGAAGATCAGTTTGGATTCCGTGGAAATGTTGGAACACGTGAGGCAATACTAACCTTACGACTTATCTTAGAAGAAAGATTAAGAAAACGCAAACTTACATTTCTAGCATTTGTAGACTTAGAGAAAGCTTTTGACAATGTTAACTGGAATACTCTCTTTCAAATTCTGAAGGTGGCAGGGGTAAAATACAGGGAGCGGAAGGCTATTTACAATTTGTACAGAATCCAGATGGCAGTTATAAGAGTCGAGGGGCATGAAAGGGAAGCAGTGGTTGGGAAAGGAGTGAGACAGGGTTGTAGCCTCTCCCCGATGTTATTTAATCTGTATATTGAGCAAGCAGTAAAGGAAACAAAAGAAAAATTCGGAGTAGGTATTAAAATTCATGGAGAAGAAGTAAAAACTTTGAGGTTTGCTGATGACATTGTAGTTCTATCAGAGACAGCAAAGGACTTGGAAGAGCAGTTGAACGGAATGGACAGTGACTTGAAAGGAGGATATAAGATGAACATCAACAAAAGCAAAATGAGGATAATGGAATGTAGTCAAATTAAATCTGGTGATACTGAGGGAATTAGATTAGGAAATGAGACACTTAAAGCAGTAAAGGAGTTTTGCTATTTAGGAAGTAAAATAACTGACGATGGTCGAAGTAGAGAGGATATAAAATGTAGACTGGCAATGGAAAGGAAATCGTTTCTGAAGAAGAGAAATTTGTTAACATCGAGTATAGATTTAAGTGTCAGGAAGTCGTTTCTGAAAGTATTTGTATGGAGTGTAGCCATTTATGGAAGTGAAACATGGACGATAACTAGTTTGGACAAGAAGAGAATAGAAGCTTTCGAAATGTGGTGCTACAGAAGAATGCTGAAGATAAGGTGGGTAGATCACGTAACTAATGAGGAGGTACTGAATAGAATTGAGGAGAAGAGAAGTTTGTGGCACAACTTGACTAGAAGAAGGGATCGGTTGGTAGGACATGTTTTGAGGCATCAAGGGATCACAAATTTAGCATTGGAGGGCTGCGTGGAGGGTAAAAATCGTAGAGGGAGACCAAGAGATGAATACACTAAGCAGATTCAGAAGAATGTAGGTTGCAGTAGGTACTGGGAGATGAAGAAGCTTGCACATGATAGAGTAGCATGGAGAGCTGCATCAAACCAGTCTCAGGACTGAAGACCACAACAACAACAACATTGCAGAGAAACACATTTCATTTCATTAAGGAACAGGTTGTCTTCTTTGGTGACCGAAGGATTTGGTGTGGATGTATCTGTGGCAGACTGGATCATTCTGAACACTGAATGAGTGTTCACACACAATCAACTGGCTGCACAGTATCTGTTTTACCTTACAGAGTATCAATTTTGGCAAACTTCTCTCTTATTCTGCACTTACTTTAGGACGGAAAGAAACAGCAATTTGTCACCGGACTGGAGGTTGCTTTCCACTTCCAAATGATTCATTGGGCAGAATCACTATGACAGTACTTCATATTGTAAAATCGATGCAGGGAATAACCATGTTTATGTGCTAAAACATGTCATTTTTCCCTTTATTAAGAAGTCAAATGTTCCATGAACATAAGATATTCTCAACCACTCAGGCCCTGGGTAGGTCAAATTACAGTCCTAAAGAGGGTTATATGACTGCTTAAGGGAACCACACCGTGCTTCAGGTCGAAAAAAACCGATTTTTGAATTGCATCATATTTCGATACATTAAGGTTTTATTCAAGTACTCTGAAAAGGATTTTGCTGAAAAAAAAATTTTTCTGAGCATTTAAAGAGGACGTGTGTTTATGTGCCACGCCCACTTTTCTGCATGTATTTTAGATCTTTATATCCCCTACATTGCACTTCCCCCCCTCCCCCCCCTCCCCCCCCCCTCCCCCGAGTAGTTGTTATACTTACGTTCTCAGTGATTGTTTATGTGTGTTTTGTTGTGTTTATTGAAGATGAGGAAACATAAAGGCATTTTCAAGAAACGACAATTTAGAGGAAACAAGTTTAGAAAGCTTTCTGTACAAGAGGTTATGTCGCCTGGCAACAATGTTTCTAATTGTAATTTTTCAACAAGTGCATCATCAAATAAGCTCTACCATTTCAAGAGACTTACAATGAATTTACTGTAAGTTACAAGGGGTGCAGTAACATTATTATAAATTTGAGAATATTATCAGATGTAATTTCTAAATTTGTACAATGTGGACAGTGTGGTGAGTCACAGAGTGTGAAAATTCATGAGAGTGCCAGTGGGAGAAAAGGCCTAGCAATTGCTTTGGATTTAATTTGCACTAAATGCTCAGTTGTGATTTCATTTACGAGTTCTTCAAAACCAGATGCAAGTGGCCCTTATGAAATGAATACTAGATTAGTTTATGCCTTAAGATCCATTGACAAGGGCATGGCTGGAGGGAGAACATTTTGTTCAGTGATGAGCTTACATCAACCACAAAATAAATTTGAAAAACTGACTGCAATATTAGAGAAAGCTGTATGTGAGGTCAGTGAGGAAAGCATGAAACTAGCTGCTAGGGACGCAATGGAAGAAAATGATGGATGTTCGGATATTGCAGTTGTACTTGATGGAAGTTGGCAGAAAAGAGAACATACTTCTCCAAATGGAGTAGTGACTGCCATGACTGTAGACACCAGTAAAGTGTTAGATGTGGAGACAGTGTCTAAATATTGCAAAGTCAATGAACATAAAGAACACAACTATGTGGCTAATTTTAGAGGAACAAATGCTGATATGGATGTTCATGGAGTACAACAAATATTTCATCGCTACGTAGAAACAAGAGGCGTACGGTACACCAAATATTTGGGTGATGGTGACAGCAAGGCATACAACAATGTGGTGAACTCTAAGCCATATGGAGATGCCATTATTAGCAAAATAGAATGTGTAGGCCATGTTCAAAAATGTTTGGGAATAAGGCTGAGAAAACTGACTGTTGATATGAGAGGCAAAAAATTAGAAGATGGAAAATTATTGACCAGACAGGGTCAGTTAACTAAAACTGAAATAGAAAACTTGCAGGTATACTATGGGCGGGCAATTAGGAGAAATAAAGAAAATATGGAGGCAATGAAGATAGATGTTTGGGCCATATTCTTCCATAAATCCTCTACTGATGATAAGCCATGTCATGGATTGTGTCCATCAGGAAAAAATTTGTGGTGCAAATACAATAGGGTTCAGGCAACTGGAGAATCTTATTCTCACCAGTATTCTCTTCCTGCTGCTATTATTACAGCAATTAAACCTATTTTCAGAGATTTGGCTCATCCTGACCTTCTAAGGAAATGACTGCATGGGCAGACACAGAGCCCACATGAATGTTTCAACAGCATAATTTGGAACTACCTTCCTAAAACTGTATTTATAGGCATGCATACAATGAAACTAGGAGTTCATGATGCTGTTATTACATTCAATTGTGGTCATATTGGATAGCGTTGGGTACTGAAAAAGCTGGGAATTAATCCTGGTGAAAATGTGATCACTGGGCTGCAACATTGCAATAAAATGAGGATAGCTGATGCAGACAGGTCTGCATCTAATATGGCCAAGAAAGCAAGACAAACATCCAGTAAGGGGAAAAAGAAGCTGGAAGACCTGCCAGAGGCCATAGAAGGGCCATCATATGCAGCAGGACAGTTTTAGTAAACTGTAAGTAACAAATTTAAAAAGTTCTTTCTTTAAAGTCAATTTCCCGCAAACTAAAATTTTCAGTACATATGCCCCATTATATCAGAAACTATCATAGATAAATAAATGAAATTTTCAGAGACTCTGCATAACATAAAAAGACACCTCCGGTACTACGTTCATTGATATTCCCCCATTAGAAACTTCACAAAAAATATTTTCTGCAGAAAAAACTTAATATTTTTTGTTAATAAATTTAAAAAAGTATTTCTTAAAACCTATAAAATGGATAAAGTAGATTTTAGTACAGTTGACTCTATTAGCATCATGTAACATACAGTATAAATAGTAAGGTCCTGCATCAAATAGTTTTTTTCAGAAATGGGTCAAATACTAGCCTAAATTAACATGGGTTGGATAGGCAGGGTGTGGTCCCCGTAAGTTTCTAAAATGAAGAAATAACGTAAGTACTGAGTCAGAAACTGACTGTAATGTCGTCTCATAATCCAAGAAGTTATACCAAGCTTGAGGCGTTGCACCTTATATCGCTCCTATCTAGAACCTGTGTATTGGGAGAATGACTCATGCGTGCAGTGACAGATGGTCTGAAGCAGGTTAAGTTGAGTACGTAGTTCTAATTTTCATCTGCTAGAGCACAGAAGACTTTCAAGAAACAGGTCAAGAGATCATTTGTTTGAATTGTTCTGTTTATTTCTTGAAAGCTTTTTTGTTTATTTATGTTTGTACAGTTTTGTATATGCTTTTAGTAGTGTGAATGATGCATGAATGTGGTCTAAAGTAAATATGTAGATCATTGTTCTACTGATTAATGCTGTACGAACTAATATGAGGAAGTTTTAAGACAGTGTGAATGCAGACAATGGGGAATTTTGTATCATAATATGTTAAGTAAGTTTATAGTAAAAGGAAAGCTAATTCGAGAGCAAATGAAAATAGTTAATAACATACAGTAGAAAGAAAATATCAGAATGTTAAATTTTATTTCGGGAAAAAGTACAGTTCGAAAGAGTGTTATTTGTTGATTGGTTAGTCATGAAAAGCGCGGACTAACACAGGAGAATAATGTTTTTCTATTGGTCTTACAGAAAACTGACTAATCAGAATGGGGTATTCTTCACACGCCTCTTTTCTTGGAGATAGAGAATGCTTACAGTAGTCTAAGTAGTCAAGAGCCCAGCCTTTCAATGGTACCGACATGTGTAGTATGAGCTCCGAAGGAAGTTATGATTTGCTGGTTTTAGTTGTGCGAAGTGTCTTAAAGTGGAGACATATTTATTCCGGTGCGTTTTCTAGAAAGTACGGATTTTTAAAGTAATTTTACATATGAGAAAAGACAGTAATTCTGTGTGTCATATTGAGCAGATAGGTGACAACAAACTTGAGCGCATTACATTAGACACCAATAAACTTAATAGTATGGCGAGCATTTTCATTTAAGGACAACCCGTGCTTAGTAGCTGTTCCGATTTCAGGAAAAATGTTACCATAAACTTGCTAACATGAATGAAATGGTTTGAGTTTGACTGTGTTAAGATTAGCATGGGCTTGGCGTGAACTTTTACATTATCAAGGTTCAGAATATACCGAAGTTTTGCCAGTATTCCCAGCTTTCATTCAAAATTAAGGAGTTCACAGGTAGGTGCATGTAGAGGACAAAAGGAACCACACTGCCACAAGCTCCTGATCTCCTGATTCCTTGAGACAATAACATGTCAATGTTACACTAACTCAAATAATTGGAACTCACTTACAGAGCTGAGAGCATTGATCAGCCTCCAGTTTGGTAACTCCGGATATGCAAAACCCATAGCCATTCAGTAACGTTCAAATTTCCTGAGGTGCTGGCCATTTAGCATAACCAGGTGACCACACGTAATGTATTAAATGCTACTAATACAGTGAGGATACCCCCCACTCCCTCTCTGGGCAATATTAAGAGTTGTATGTTGCTAAGTAATGAGCGACAAAATGTTCTTGGGTGTGTAATACATATATTCTTAATTATTCTTTTCTGAATTTTTAATATGTACAGTATGTTACTTGGCTTTCTCATAAGCAATTACATACCTTACAGGTGATTTGCAGCCTTGTTGTTGATTCACTGTAACTATGGAATCCTATATTCTCCGGGTTCACGTCAGCATCACTGGACAATATTTGCAGTACAACAGCACAGTTCCACAACTGAATTTCTCAATACTTAACACATATACTCCAGTTTATACTCTCAACTATATTCCGACCTATGAAATAGAAAGTGACAAAATCTGCTATATCTTCATTTTTATGAGTTACATTTGAATTCATCTTTGGTTCTGTATTGCACAATAAGGGTCTTCAACATGTTTCGAGTAAAACCACTTAGGTGGAATTGAGTTTCTGCATTACTGAATGTACTAATTATGCATTAAGGATTTTTTCAGGTGAATTTTGTCTGTGTTGTGTAGTATATGATGGAAAAGTCCTACAACCATGATGGAGTAGGCTGAACTTCACAGTACGTTCTACACAGCCTAAATAATAAAAGACTCTTATTATTCACTTCGCTATTGATGTATTCTTCAATGATAACTTACTTTCTGCTAGTGCATTGTAGGTTAGATTCTCTCTAACATCTCTGTAATTTCCCAAGTCTGCTCAAGAATCTGGGACAAGAGAAACTGATTCCAAAATGCTACATTCAATTTGACAGTTAACACATCATAAGTAGCAATTATATATAGTTTTTGATACAATCTTTTAAGGAAGTAATTTTAACTTCTACAGAAGCCTTAGCTGGATAGATTATCTTCTTTTTGACACCAACACCTAATTTAATTTTGAGGCTGTGTGAAGACAAGTCACATGCATAGCCTGTACTATCATCCACCTTGTGTCTTAGTGAAAGTAGCAAAATTGAAGTGAATGATTGGTGGAGAGTCAACTCGAAAGTTTTACCAATATGGAACACATTGCCTTCATGCTTAGCTACTCAATTTTCTGGATGCATCCAACTCAGCTGGGCATTCCTTCAACTTCCATAAACGATGACTTAGTGATGCAATTCTGCAGTGTCTAGTTAGTTCTTCTATTTATCCATGCTTGTTCATTTCAGAAATCTTAGTCTCATTACTAGACATGTTCTAGGGCACTACTGTTAGTGCTAGAGAGGCAAAAATTCTTGGCAGACCATTGTGGGCAAAAGCTAGGGATAATGAAATGAGTTTCTGAAGTTCATGAAGGGTCCTAATATTATTTTACTATTTTTGTGCATCTACATCACCCCTGCAAGTTTGCAGCATCATCATGGGAATAAGTTGTAACTGATGCAGTACAAAAACTGATGTGAGTTACAAAATTTCCATTTTTTATCAAATCACAAAGCCTAATTTACCTTTCTTTTCATTCAAGCCTGACGTTTCTCATCAATTCAGGTGTCTAACACTATGTTTATCATACTACACTACTGGCCATTAAAATTGCTACACCAAGAAGAAATGCAGATGATAAACGGGTATTCATTAGACAAATATAATATACTAGAACTGAGATGTGATTACATTTTCACACAATTTGGGTGCATAGATCCTGAGAAATCAGTACCCAGAACAATCACCTCTGGCCATAATAACGGCCTTGATACGCCTGGGCATTGAGTCAAACAGAGCTTGGATGGCGTGTAGAGGTACAGCTGCCCATGCAGCTTCAACACGATATCACAGTTCATCAAGAGTAGTGACTGGCATATTGTGACGAGCCAGTTGCTTGGCCACCATTGACCAGACGTTTTCAATTGGTGAGAGATCTGGAGAATGTGCTGGCCAGGGCAACAGTCGAACAATTTTTGTATCCAGAAAGGCCAGTACAGGACCTGCAACATGCGGTCGTGCATTATCCAGCTGAAATGTAAGGTTTCACAGGGATCAAATGAAGGGTAGAGCCACGGCTCATAACATATCTGTAATATAACGTCCACTGTTCAAAGTGCCATCAATGGGAACAACAGGTGACCGAGACGTGTAACTAATGGCACCCCATACCATCATGCTGGGTGATACGCCAGTATGGTGATGACGAATACACGCTTCCAATGTGCGTTCAGCACGATGTCGCCAAACACAGATGTGACCATCATGATGCTGTAAACAGAACCTGGATTCATCCGATAAAATGGCGTTTTGCCATTTGTGCACCTAGGTTCGTTGTTGAGTACACCATCGCAGCCACTCCTGTCTGTGATGCAGTGTCAAGGGTAACCGAAGCCATGGTCTCCGAGCTGATAGTCCATGCTGCTGCAAACATCATCGAACTGTTCATGCCGATGGTTGTTGTCTTGCAAACGTCCCCATCTGTTGACTCAGGGATCGAGATGTGGCTGCACGATCCGTTACAGCCATGCAGATAAGACGCCTGTCTTCTTGACTGCTAGTGATACGAGGCCATTGGGATCCAGCACGACATTCTGTATTACCCTCCTGAACCCACCGATTCCATATTCTGCTAACAGTCATTGGATCTCGACCAACGTGAGCAGCAATGTCATGATACGATAAACCGCAATCGCGACAGACTACAATCCAACCTTTATCAAAGTCGGAAATGTGATGGTATGCATTTCTCCTCCTTACATGAGGCATCACAACAACGTTTCACCAGGCAACACTGGTCAACTGCTGTTTGTGCATGAGAAATCAGCATCTAGTTCTGCTATCTTATTCAGTACAGTAGAACCTCAGTTAACTGTCACTTTTGGGACAAGGAGTTGGTCAGAACACTAAAAAGGTCGGATGATCAGAGGAAAATGAAGCAAGTCATTTGCATAGCTCATAACAATGTGATAAATCAAAATTAAGTAAAAAATTACATTTCTAATGAAGAAAAGGGAAATCAGAAAACTCTAGCACTAACAATCTGTTTAAAAAGTGTAAAATGTATTTTTGTTTCAGTTCCTTAAATCTTGACTTTGCGGCTGAATCACACCACTTCTTTGTCCACAGCTGTAGCTATTGGCTGTTGTTCCAAATATTTGAGAGCACTCTCAAACACACCCTTTGCTGCAGAATGGCTGATATTTTTGTCTTCTTCCTTTTATTCATCATTTGATTCCTCTTGCCAACACTATACTGAGGATGGACGGTGACCGACTAACAAAAAGAATATGGAGTTTCACCCAATCTAAGAAAACAAGGCCGAGATGGTTTGAAGAATGTGAAAAAGATCTTAGGCAGATTGGTATCTCAGAGAGACAAATTTCTGATTCCTGACAGGAAAAAATTTAGAAGATTGGTGAGGTTCTACTGTACTGAATAAGATAGCAGAACTAGATGCCGATTTCTCATGCACAAACAGCAGTTGACCGGTGTTGCCTGGTGAAACGTTGTTGTGATGCCTCATGTAAGGAGGAGAAATGCATACCATCACGTTTCCGACTTTGATAAAGGTTGGATTGTAGCCTGTCGCGATTGCGGTTTATCGTATAAAACCAAGGTTTTAAAATGGCATCAACATCCAAAAGATGGATAGGACCTTTGTCTGAAGAGCATAAACAGGCACTTCGTGGTGGACTCAGAAGATACTTGCGGGGAGTCAAAGCTGGAAGAAGAACAAAACCTTGACACTAAAATGCAATTGATCATCTTCAAGTTCTTCATTGGTAGCAGCAGTGTCACCACCTGCTAGTCATTCATCTACATCAGCAAATTGGAGAGCATTCTGAAGAGTTTGCAAATCAGTGACTAAAACTGCCATGTTTCTGGAAGTTCTTGCTCCTGGTTTAGGCTAGGACAAACCTACTTTGGTGATTTTTTTAAGAGTTATTTTCTTAAGCTCTTCCCAAGTTTTAGTAACTGTGTAAATTGAATCATTTATGTTGCAACTTTTGATTGCTTCAAAAACATCCACAATCCCTCCTGCTTTCTCTGACAAAGTGTCTTCTACAGTCCCTGGTTTTTGGTACAGCTGAAAAGCTTTTTCTTTCATGACAGAGCCAGAAAAGAGGGGAGGGGGGAGGGGAGTCCCCTTACATCTTTCCTGGTAAAAACACACACACACACAGTGTCATACAAGAGGTCAAGTTTGGGTTGTTTCAATGCTTTTCTAGAGTTCCAAGCATTTTTACCATCTGATCTATATTTAACTAAAAAACTTCAAAATCTTTTTGGTTCTTTTTCTAGTCTTTAATGGCTATCACTCCAACACTCATTTCAGAGGCAAATTTATTAACTAACTCGCATTTGCACAAGTCTTTGGAGAACACTTAGTTTATGTTTGATTGTGTACACAAAACATTTCCTTTTCTGGTTATCTTTCAGAATCCCTGACACATTTTAATCACAAGTTAATAAACTGTACAAAACTACATTGTAACTTTAAAATTAACATGCATACAGAAACAAACATAAAAAGCACACACATAAAACAACAGATTAATGATTACAGTAAAGTGAGCAGTCTGGTAGTAAAATAGTCCGTGAACTGTGCAGGCATGAGGAGTGTACTGTTGTGACAGGAGTAAAATTCATTGATAACAATGGTGTGCTGTTCAGCACGGAGTGTAGAAGGATGGTCAGAAACACGGTCAGATAATCTGAGGAGTTAGTTAAGCGAGGGCTGGATAATCGAGGTTCTACTGTATATCCATCATTCAGTTTCAAAATTTGCTGACATTATGGTACATCATCTGGAAAGGTTAAGCCTCCTCCTCTTCCTTACAGGTTTAACTAGGTTCCATATCTTTAATTCCTTGCACTATTCCTCCTTTTTTTTTGTCCAATATGTACTTAAAGAAGAGTGAGTCAAGTTCATCTTCTAGTGTAACTTCTGTTTTGATTTCAAAGGGTTAGTCAAGATTATTTTTATAATCTCTAGCAGTGTTCCAGTGCTACTATGTCAAGTACTGAATCATGCCAGTGGAATCACATGTCTTTTTAAAACCTACAAAATAAATACATATTGTCTTTCTCTCAGCATGTAATATCTTATTAAGATTTTCAGATTCAATATTTGTTTACCAACCTTTTTGGAATCCTCACTGATATCCTCCCAGTTCGTGCTTGAATTATTTTAGCTGTTTTAAGATGGACAGTAACAGGTGTGTATCTTCAAGCAAAAATCGAAAAGATATTATAGTCTATACAAAGGAATGATGTTAATAACTACAGATCATTTTGATCCTATCAATTACATCCAAGAAGTATGTGACTGCTTAATTAAGTTCCTGGAAGGCAACTGTTTATTGAGCCCTCATCAGTTTGGCTTAGAAAAAGGAGATTAATAATTGGGGTCCTATATTCATTTCTAAATGAAAGTTATAGTGTACCCAGTGACAGAAAGCATACAACAGGAATATTCCTTGATATCTCACAAAGTCCTTTCAACTTATCAACCATGAAATACTTATGGATAAACTGCGGGCAGAGAACAAAAAAGTTGTAATCACCTAAAAAAAAAAAAAAAAAAATGTTGTAAGCAGACAGTCAAAGGAGCAAGTTGTCAGACAAAGTACTCAACGTTCGACACTTGGTCCACTTCTGTTTATTACATTTATCATTCAAAAAGGTCTACCAGTAATATTTGCTGATGACACCAATATACATACTGTATTCAAATCACTGTGCTAATGACCTCCATAACACTATTTCTGACACAAATTCCTCGCTGATAAATTGGTTAAACACAAACTAACTATTATAATGTTGCACAACACAATATTAGAATCCCCACCAAACAACTTTTAATTCGTCTCCACATAGCGGAAATTACAGACACACTGAAGGACATTACAATACAAACAAGCACACAAAATCATGGGTACATAAATCACAGTTTAAGAGCGAACTGTTTCTTAATCACAAAAACATTTGAGTGGCTGAGGGCCCGTAGCTCCAGCTTATATACTGCTTGTTTGCACACAGTGTAGTGCTTGCTGCACTGAGTGATATGGTCTCTTTAGGCGACCCATGCAGGTGCGTGCTGTTTAATTATGTGCATTTATTTATTTATTTATTTATTTATTTATTTATCCTGTGGATCACATATTGTACAAAGTACACATGATATAGGACAAGTCATTTTTCTTAACAAATATGTAGTTTGGAGAAAAAAAAATAGGCAATGGACTGCCATTTAAAAAAATGTACACAAAATTGTTCGTTGATGAATATAGTAACTTCACATACAGAGAATACAAACAATTTACATGGGAAACTAAGAAACATGTAGGCAATGTAGTGCTACTTTAAATTTACACAAATAATCACTGAGATTACAGAATAGTGAAAATGTCAACTGGAAACACAACAGAAGGACAATGTCATTTAAAAACTACATTAAACATGAAATTAACATTGAGATTTCACAGACAATTAAGTTTTAATACTAATAGAATGTGTACTTGTACATTCAAAAGCGAGTTGAAAAATTTTGGGAAGTGAAACTGAAACATAGTTGTGTATAGTAGAAATTAGGTTATTATTTTGCCTACAGAATGTTTTACTCTAATCACAGTATTTTACAAAGGAACTTTATAATTTTTCATTTCCAGGAATTCTTGTACTGAATAGAAACAGTGCTTTGTCAGAAATGCCTTTAGTTTATTTTTAAATATTGGATTTGGAGCTGTTTTTATTTGTTCTGGAATTTTATTGTGTAATACGACACCCAGATGAGTTATATATTTTTGGTATGATGATGTCCTTGAAAAAATTTGATGGATATTAGATTGCCCTCTGGTATAATGAGCATGTATATCATTGTTTCAGATTAATTTGCCTGTTCTTGAGAGGTATTCCCTGTTGAATAGGATTGTTTCTTGAATGAATAGGGATGGGATGCTTAGAACATTAAGTTTTATAAATTGACATTTACAGGATTCCAGCTTTTTGAGGCCACAGATTATCCTCAGTGCTCTTTTTTGTAGTTTAAATATATTTGTGCTGTGAGTTGAATTTCCCCAAAAGATGATTCCATAGAGGAGCAATGAGTGGAACTGCGCATGGTATGCTTGCATTAGTGTGGATTTACTTGTAGTAGATTTTAGTATTCTTAGTCCATAGCACAATGATGAGAGTTTCTTTGATAAGTTGTTTATATGTGTGCCCCATTTTAAATTTTGTTGGACCCATTTGTTGCATTTACATTCTCAATTTTATCGTTATTTAACTTTACTTGGATAGTTTTTTGACTGGATGTGGGAATTAGATGGAAGTTGATACATACAGTTTTCCCACTATTAACAATTAGGCCATTTTTGTTAAACCACTCAGAAAGTTTTTCCATAGAGTTATCAGATATTGTCTGAAGGAATTCAGGGCTAGATCCAGTCAACACTATGCTTGTATCATCAGCAAACAGGATAGTTTTTTGTGGGCTCATACGTTCAACAAGATCATCTATGTAAATGAGGAAAAGTAATGGCCCTAGAACAGAACCCTGGGGAACACCATATCTTATTGTTCTTTCCTCCGAGAGGAAAGCTGTGTTATTTATTTTATTCTGTACATTAATATCGTATTGAAGTGATACCTTCTGTCTGCGGTTTTGTAGGTAAGAGCATAGCCAGTTGTGAGCCACACCTCTTATTCCTCTTCTTTCCAATTTAGCAAGCAGTATTTTATGATCTAGTACGTCAAAGGCTTTAGAGAGATCTAAGAAGATGCCTGCAGCTATATTATGTTGGTCAATTGATTTCAGTATGTGGTCCAACAGTTCAAAAATTGCTGTCTGGGTGGATAAAGATTTACTAAAACCATGTTGTTGAATGCTGATTGGTGCGTTGTTTTTTATGAAATTTGTAAGCCTGTCTTAAAAAAGTTTTTCCAGGATTTTTGAAAAGATGCTTAATATGGATAATGGTCTATAATTGGATACTAAATCAGGGGAACCTTTCTTTAGTAATGGTGAGACTTTAGCTATTTTGAGAGCATCTGGAAAAATGCCAGTTTTTAATGATTCAATGATTCACTGTATAAGGTTACCACACTAACGGCGTATATAAATTTTTGCACATCAGATGTTTCATCAAGGAAAGATGACAACAGATTTCAAAAAGTATAGATGAATCAGAAGGTAACCACTAAATTACTCAGAGTGTGGCTGGATGACACTCTATGGTGGGCCATACATTTAAAAAGTTTTTGTGCTAAGCATTTAATGTCCTGAGTAATGTCTGTGACATTCCAACACTAAAATATGCATACTCTGAACTTGTATACTCAACAGTCACATACTGCATTTCATTTTCGGGCATCTCACACAGAAAGATATTATGTGGAAGAGAATAATTAAGATAATGAGACAAATTCCTCTCTCATCCACCACTCAACATCTATTTCTGGAGCTCAATATCCTGTCAGGACCTTATATTTATATTCACAAAACAGTCTGTTTTATTCATGAACATTTACACATTTTTAAAAAGAATAAAGACATCTACAATCACTGAACCTGTCATTCCAGTTACCTATCTATAATTAGTCAATGATTATTTACAGGTCTCAGCAGTGTAAGGCACTTTTGAGTTGTTCTTCAAAGCTACCCAAAAGCTTAAAATCGAATGGAAAAGGATTCAGAGTAAAAGTAAAAATGTTACTTCTGAAGAATTGCTTCCTTACAGTAGAATAATTCACAAATGCCAGTCTAAAATAACCACGCCGAATATTTTCTTGTGCACTGTAAGTTTATAGCTGATTAGTTCATTCTACAGACATTACTATTATTTTTCTTATTATGAATCTAAAATAACTAAATTTTTTTCATGTGTGCCATTTTTAGCTAATTTATTTAATTCTACAGATGTACCTGTTGTTTTTCTTTACGAGCTTATTTTACTGTAATTATGACTTGTCCCACATGCACTGCTTTTATCTTATTACAAGTTAATTATAATATTTACATGAAATGTAGCTGTGACTTGTTCCAGATCCTTGTGCAACAACACACAACAGGATTTCTGGAAACAATAAACATCAAATCAAATAAAAAGTAATGTTCCTTACCTACACAAACGTCATAGGCCAGACCACATATGTAAATGTCAGTCGCATTTCTCTGTTTCAATTCAGAGAACAATGTTGTATCTGCTAGTTTTTTATTATCCCAAAACACTGAATAAGAATCAACTTCAGGATTGGTGCCTTTGTAAATTTTGATAGCATTTTCCACAATCTACAACACAAAAAAGAAATATAAGAGGGAAATAATATCAAATGAAGGTAGTTTATGTAAGGAGCTTAATTATAAATTACACCAAATTTCAAACACATGAAAAGCATTTCTTGATTAGATGAATAGGTATGGTGAATACCATTATGTGAAAATTTTGCACAAGATTAAATACAGTGTGTCACGATTCCTGTGAAAAGGCATATAAACAGTTGATTTTGGGGACTTATTTATAGAATATTCAAATTTCCTAAAACATTCTACTATGTAGAAATAGGCGCACTCTCTTCTGAGGCACTTCAGTTGCAATATTCCACCAATAACTCAGAATTTACAATTATTAAATGATAAATATCTGCAGGAAGTAGGGATGAAACTGGTAACCCAGAGATCACCAGCCAGTAAAACTGTTGGTATATAACTTAGAAGCACCATTTCTATCTCTAACACCCAATATATTTTTTGAACAGGGATGCTTCCCTAATATGTTACAGTATGCAGATGTGAAACCTGTGTTTGTGAAAGGCTTCACATGTGACCAAGCAAGCTGGGATATTTTTACTTCCCCTTTTGTTTTGCCGTCTGCCTCCTTAAAATTCAGTTTTTTTTCATTTTTTACTAATTACTATTAACATATATGAGTATAATCTGCATTTTCATAAAAGAGAAAGGATGGCCCTCAGTTTTAAAGAATATAACACCAGATCTAATTTTATCCTTAGTTTATGTATGTAATTCGTTTTCTAATTTATTTTGACTATTCCTTGTTAATATTTTTCATTATAGGGTGAAATCAGTAATTTTTTCATAACTTAAATCTATTGTTGACTTATAAACAAATATAAATTCCGTTCTAATTATAAACATTTGGGAGACGAAACACTGGCACTCTTTAAGTATTTATTTGGTTCTATTTGAAAACATGTTAGCAAAGCCTGTCATTAATTAATTCCAAAGTAATTACCAGTTTTGTCAAAAGTATTGTTTGTATAACTACATCTGTTAATTTCATCATTGGAACAAATACTACAGCTTAACCCTTGTAGTAGAAGAAACTGTTAAAAAGACACAATTTTTTGACATATTCACTTAATTTAATGAGTTACGTTTTAATTGTAATTTCTGCATCTTAAACAGCGAACAATGTGTAGTTTCAGTGCCTACTATTATGATGATATATAAAGGCCCAATTTTTGGTCCTGAAACAGTCAGTCCATCGCCGATTTTCAGACGAGAAACTCGTGCTGGTTAGGTCAACAACAGCATCAACTTAACTGTGAAATAAGTGTAAGAAAAATAGGCTGCATGTTAAAACAATGAGAGAATCTGTTCAATATGTCTTGTGTTATTGTGCAAGAACTGTGTAGTTAGGTTTTTTACTGCTCGTAAATGTTCAACAGCAAACTATTGTAGCAGTATGCTGATAGAATAGAATAGAATATTTTTATTAGCCTTTCAGTATTTTTCATACACTTGGCTTCGTCAAAGTTTACAGAGGGTTTTAGTTTCAGTACGATATTCAAATAGTTACAGAAAGGGGAGAAAAGGAACTAAAGACCTTTTCTTCAGCATTATGTAAAACGATGTTTTATACAGGAATTAAATACACACATAAGAAAAGAATCACAGTAAATAACTAGCTTATATAATATCAAAACATTTTCTTCATAACTTCGGTAAAACATATATTTTGATGATTAGTTTCTAAGAATTCTTCAGTTGTATAGAATTCGTTGTTTTTTAGCCAGGTTTGCAATGTATTCTTATATTTATTTAGTGGTACTGTACGAGCTGAGCATGGTAACTTATTGAAAAATTTTATGCTTAAGTACTTATAGTTATTATGGACTACAGCAAGTCTTGTGGAAGGCAAGTCCAGCAGGTGACTGTTTCTAGCACTGTGTGCATGCACATCACATCTCATGTTCAATTTTTTCAGATTTTCTCTGCCATATATTAGACAGTTATATATGCACATGCTTGGCACTGTCATTACGCCAAGAGATTTAAAATAATTTCTGCAGGACTCTATGGGTGCTAACCCCTCCATGCACCTGATTGCTTTCTTCTGCCATCTGAAAATACATTCAGCCCCTGGTGAGTTACCCCAAATCAATATTCCATATTGCAGTTGGGAATGAAAAAAAGCATAGTATGAGTGGAGTAGCAATTGCTTGCTCACACTGTTTCTTAATTTATATAATAAGAAAAGTACTCGTGCTAGTTTACTACATAGATAATTGGTATGTCCTTCCCATGAGAGCTTTTGGTCTATGATTAGTCCAAGTAATTTCACTGTTTTGTTTTCATTTTTAGTTACTTTGAGATTAAATATTATTTCTTCTGTTTTTGTTTGATTTATGCACAGCTGGTTAGCCTGACACCAGTAATTAGCCATTTGCATCATTTCTCTATTTTTGTCCAGTACACTCTGTAAGTTCTGTCCTGTTTGCCTGCATAATACTAGT
Organism: Schistocerca piceifrons; assembly: GCF_021461385.2. Classification (NCBI taxonomy): domain Eukaryota; kingdom Metazoa; phylum Arthropoda; class Insecta; order Orthoptera; family Acrididae; genus Schistocerca; species Schistocerca piceifrons. The sequence continues at coordinate 169,014,889 of NC_060149.1, forward strand.
AATGAGGCTTATCGAAAGTTAACCAATAGTGCACTGGCCATATTAACTGTGTAATATTTGGGGGGGTTGTGAACAGTGAAGTAAAGAACAGTGAAACACTTCTGTGCAACTGTTGGCTACATCATTTACGTAGTCAGTGTTGAACTTCCACCCCCCACCCCCCTATTTTTCAGTCAGTATAGCAATGCAGTACGTCCACACCGAGTACAATCAACAAAGAAATAAAGCAGGTAAATGTCACAAGCAGAAGGGATGGGAAAGTGTCACCTTATTATTATTCTACCAGTAATGTAGAATGTATTTGAGAAAGTAGGTGAAATACATTTCCAAAATTTTCCTGCAAAATTTGATTGTTCTAAGAAACAAAATTCATTCCTATCAGGATAATGCACTGCAGATGGAAAAACAAACTTGTCTAAAAGGGTGACCACAGCATTGTACATTGGAGCTGTAATCTTTTGTGATATTACCAGACCTGTGAACTGGTAAACCATGCATTGCTCTCAACAAAAATTTTCTGGGTGCACTGTCACATCATTAAATAAAACACTTCAAATTATAAAGTAACACATATTTTGGCTATGATGCAGGGGTTTGTCTTATCAGCCATGCCTTCCTCATCCACACCTTAGATAAATATAAGATTAGGGACCATGCTCCAGAGTGGCCTGCAGATGTGGAGAAAAGAAGAAAATGAAATGAATTTTATTTTAAGTGAAGTGCAGTATAATGAGATGTCCCTCTAGGCTAAGTTTTAAGGGGAACCCTGTTTCTGCCCTGTATGAACGACTAACCCTACAGAAAGAATTCTCTATCATTTCTGTTAGTAGTGATGAATCTGTCTTAAGCAAAGGTAGTAATACAATAGAAGTTCCGGATTATATTGTAAAAACCCTCAGTAGCCCTTGACATTTTGATCAAAAGTGAGCATATCAAAAAGCATATGATAACAGTTGACTACCAAACAATCACAATAAATCATTACAATTAATATGTAGAAGAAGTTGATGTAATCAGATTACATCAATTCAATTTGAACTGTAACTTAATCTGGAATACACATGATGGAAAAGAAGGTTATAATTTCTAGCCACATTGAAGACGAGATCATTAACGACACAGCACAAGAATAGACTTAGTTTGTCACTTTTAAATGTATCAGCAAGAGTATCAGGTTACCATTATTAGTAATTTATTAGTTTTGATTTAATAATTATGAACTTTTATCACAATCTTTCCGGCAAGTCTCCTGGCACTGAAATAGAGTCTAATAAACCACAATTCAAAATATGTATCAACATCAGCAAGCAGAATAAGATACATGCACATGCCAGAAATTCAGAACTTGTGGAGGGGAAAAAATCTTTACGAATGACTCCCAAATAAAGAATTTACATGTATATTTTGTAATGAACAAGCCATTTGAATCTTACTACATAGTTTTCTATTTCACATTAAAAATCTATGTGATAGATAATTATTAGAGAACACTCACTTTCAAATCTTTGTGCAATTCAGCACCCCATGAATCTTGGACACAGTGCCGTGGCCACAGTCGTTGCTTCATAAGTGGAGGGCCTTCAAATATAACTGTGTCATATGTTTGTGCTTCCTCTGCTGACACCTATAATGGAAAAAAGATACAATCTGTACTGTAAGTATACACATACTTACCATTAACAGAATTTAAAATACAGCTCTGAGTATTACCACAGAGGCAAAAATGTGAAAAGGAAGTATAGTATTTCAAAATCTAGCTCCCAGAATTATCATAAAGACAAAAATTTGACAAGGGTTAAGAAAATTTCTTTGAATGCACCACACAAATATTAAAGGTATGGAGCTAAGAGAGATAAATCCCTGTGGTTTCAGTACCTCCAAGCTGAAAACTATAAATATGCAGTATTTTTACAGATAAATCTTCTGCTATTGGTTACCTGTATGCACGAAACATCCATACTTTATTATCTCTACACTCAATGCCAGTAAGAAAGTTACCATAATCATGCTGGCTTTGCTATTCGGTGCACTATCCCTTCTGTAAATGCCTCGATATTGTATTTTACTTTCCTACTGAGCTATTTCCTGTTCTCATTCAAAACAGCAGCCATTGTATTTTCTATTTTCAGTTTATTAGCCTTTTTTTTAACATGCAAGGAAACTGATACCAGTTTTTATCCACTGTTTCTTTTCTGTCTTCTGTTTTCATCCAACTTGTATTCTTAGAGTATATCTATCATACCCTGGACTTTTAGTAAATTGAATGAAATATTGTTGTATTATGGAAAAATCCAACCAAAGAGACTAACACATTCAGAGACAGAATTGCAGGCCAAATACTTACCTTCAGGAGGCGAAACATTTAATACCGCTGATACACAACATACATATAAAAGTGACACAGTTCCTTTCTCAGGGTGGAGAGAGGAATTCATTGGGAAAAATGGAAAACAAACATACATATAAAGGTGACACACTACCCAGCTTTTGGAACAGTTCCTTTCTCATGGCGGAGAGAGGGATACATTGGGAAAAATGGAAAACTAAAGGTACACATCGGTGAGCAAGGCCAGCAGTTTTCACTGCTTCCGCCAGTTGTTTGTAGGAACTGAGGAAGGCCTCAGAACATAAGACATTGGTGTCACTTGTGCCGACATGAGACACAGCTAATAGTGGCTGGACCTTGCACACTCAATAGATGCATACAGAGCCTTCTCCACATCTCAGATAAGCCCCCATCCACTTTTGGCAGACATACCAAGCAACAAACAATGGAACTCTTTCCAGCTACTAATACAAATACTGTATATTCTAGAATGCTGGTACTTATGGCAAACTTCACATATTCCACAATATAAAGAGATAAGATATGTTAAGCACCTTCCAGAAATGATAAATACCTCATAAGAAATAACTGATAGTGGTCAGGTATGTAATGATGACCCACACCACACCAGCCAGCAATACTACCAATATGCTACATTTCATCTGCTACAGCTCACAACAGTGTTTGTTAGTTAATAAAATATTCTTATGTACAACACGAAGTCACACATGACAACAGTTATGATATAAATTAGCATAGCAAAATAAGTTTTATTATATTAGTGCAAACACAGTTATTTTCTAAATAAGCACTTCAGTTCATTATACTGAAGGAAACAAGTCACTATTTTGACTGCTGATAATTCATGTATTCTTCGACAATATAAATGCTGTTGCTAAGTGGTTTTTGTTTTAATACCTGGAATTTTGATATTCTTTTATTTCCTTTATTAAAGCAATAATACATTTTATGGCACGTAAAGAGCACTTCCTCTACACATGACTTTTGAGTGTTTTTCTCTATTCAACCAAATCATGTACACAAGAAAGTACCAGCAGTGGAATCAAAATGCTCGGGATGACATCACAGCAAACTATTTAATTTTTGTGATGAAAAAATCAATCCAATTGTGATATTCAGTATTAAGTCTAGTACAGATGACTTCCTTTCAACAATAAATCATTGTACAACTACAAGTCCTTATTTCACAGACACTCACAAGCCACCTTTCATTTAGTGACAAGTATCTTCCAACCCATGTCTCATGTACTAATCTCGTCAAAAATTTAAGGTGCACACACAATAGGAGTTTTAAGTAAAAGAAACAAATGTAAATGTCCCCTTCTTCACAATTATCAGAATCATCATACATTTTATTACTTTTTTATGTGTATTCCTCCCAGCCACCCTTTCTGTAATTAATTTCTCTCTTTCTCTGCAGTTTAGTCGCATGATTCATTACATCTTTCATCTCTCTTAACCCATCTTCACTTCTCACTCTGTTCAATCCATTATCTTGTAACTGGAGGTGGCACAGTGCTTAATAATGTAGTCTCTCTGACTACCTCACACTGCCACCTTCTCCTACATCTTTGTCTTCTTTCATCATCACTAAGTGTGGGTCCCTTTCAATATAGTGTTTGAGTGTCCTGTGCCCCCATTTCCGCCCTACTTTATGTCATCACCTGTGGAAGGAACATTTAGTTCTGGAATTTAGTGTTGTTATTTGGAACTAGGGGAATGTAACTAATAATGATTACACAGACTATTTGATACACAATAACTACGTCCACTTCTCAGTCTTTTGTGCAGGAAAGTTTATTTTTTCCAAATATAGATCGTGATCCGTTTGATTATCTTTGAATTTTAATATTATCATTACTGCCTTTACTACATATCATCCCCACCACACACACACACACACACACACACACACACACACACACACAGACACGGATCTACTACTGCATGTGTAGTAGCGTTTCCATCATGCATTGTAAGACGTGGAACAATAAAACATGAAATGCGAATCAAACCCCCCCCCCCCCCCATACACACACACAGATACAAAAGTTCTACAATTCTGCTGTTCAATTAATATGTCATGAAAGATAAGCACTGTATAGTATTACTTCCTACACATGTTGGACAATACACATCATTTGTGGTAAAGTCAGTGATATCATCTATCTAGTTATTCCCTTATGATTCTGTATCCACCTTAAAGATATGATGTGTTAAAATAATTTTAAAAAGGTGTGTACATGGACAAGAAAAAATCTCTGATTTTTTTCTGACTTTCCTGATTAAAAATACACTTTTTCCCGGGTGAAAATAACACTATCTGTCAGGTTGAAGAACATTTTTCCCATGTTAAGTGACAATATAATTTCCCCTGGAGCTATAAAATTTATTAATCCATTGAGTGGTAAAGGTTTACGCTTGTGTAGTACTTCCCGGCACTTTAGGCAATGAAACCCAGCAAAAGAACAACATGTTTTGGAAAGATCTTTGATGTACAGCAACACATATACTGCAGTTGTTCGTATTATGGAAGTATAAATACTAATTCCACCAAATACAGTACAGTAAGTTCCAAAACACTGAAATCTAGACTGTAATGTGCTTTTTTTTAAAAAAAGAAACCTCTAATAGGCAAAATCTTTAATGGAAATTTTAGGCATAGATTATAACCTCAAAAAATAATTTGCTCAAGTGAAAAGGGTGGCGTAGCTACTGCACGGGATCTTTTTTGTGGTACATTGTCATTAATTGTCAACAAATTGTTATTACTGCTTACTGGCATTTTATGCCAGTAGGGTAGTGATTCTGTTAATATGAAGTGGCTTGCAAATGTGGTGTGCAGTACAGTTGGTTGGTAGGTTGAGCTCCTTGGTCCCATCGAACGAGGGAAGGACAGGAAAGGAAGTCAGCCATGCCCTTTCAAAGGAAGCATCCTGGCATTTGCCTGAAGCAGTTTAGGGAAATCACGGAAAACCTAAATCAGGATGCACACTGCGCCACCTCGCTCAGTGTACGGTATGTATTTCCACTTTTAAGGGGTGTATGTTATCAGATTACCTTATGCTACACTTTATGCTTATCTTTCACTTGTGTGCTAAATGACAGTCATTGAAGGTCAACTGAGATACGTCTACACAACTTTAAACAACTACAGTGAAACACAGTGTTTATAACTTGCTTTTCACGGTCACCATGAATTATCTTGAGTATGTAACAGACTGTTTCTCTCGTTGTCTCATATAATCGTAAGACTTGTCTGGTTATTCCAATAATTGAGGACAAAGTGTATAGTAACCGCCACATTCTCTACAAGACAGGAAAGCTCATTCAGATGCATTCAGTGTCTCTTTAATAGCGGAAGCCGCTATGCAACACTCGTATCCATGCACAGAGGTGTCATGGTATCCACCCCACCCTAATAGGTTAAAATCTAACCTACTTTATACGCAGAATATATTCTAACCTAACAAACTCCTTTGACCCTGCCATAAACTAACAAAGGAGATTGGATGCACTATGATCACCCTATCAGCCAATATTATTGGGTGACCTCTGGGGAGGGTGTCTGATGACCCTTGTTGGTGTCACTGTTAACACAGCCTTAGTCAGCCAGTACAGATAGCAACATCATTGTTAAGTAGTGTAAACACATAAATAGGAAAAGTTAATGATTTAAATTAATATACATACAGTATAGCAAAGTTTTCACATATAAAATTGATTGTCAAAAATTTGTTGCTGTTTTTTCTCTGAGGGTGTGGTTTGACAGTATCCTCAGAGCACAGCTTAAATTGCAGCAGCTGAATGGTTCTGACAAGCACAGTTATAAATTTCACTACTGTGCATCGAACATTTTGTTGGTTACCTGGATGAATACAAGTTTCGTTGAGAACTTACATTTTTTTTTCATAGAAAAGCCAATTACATGAGTAATTGCTCAAGAACTCACATCAAACTTTTTAAAAGTATAATTGTACCTTTTGCCACTGTAATTGCACTTGTTTTAATCTATTAAAGAACTAAAATAAATATGAAAAAAACTAACCTTGAAGCTTGGTCTTTTTTAGCATGATTTATGCTTTATGATACATCAAACACAAATATGCCAGTAAATTTTTAAATAATGGCACAAATTGGTCTATTGCGCCAATAACTTTTATAAGCGACTGGTCCTCAAAGTGTTCAGTTTTGAATAAGAGCCAAAGGCCCAAGATTTAAGAAGTTCATCACACATAATTTACTTCATCTAGTGTAAAAGGAAATTTACTTTGAAAGTACTGCTCCTCAACCCACCATTCACAAGCTTTTCCTGTGACCTCTTAGAAATGTAAACAGCTGTGACATTATGCTCATCGAAAGCAGTTTGTTGTTACAGTCTTCATCCTATAGCCTTTGACACATTTTACTGTTGTCAGATGCTTGTGCGTGCACTGCATTTTTCAGGCTTAACGGCACATTTTCTTTGGAACTAAAGTTTTATTTTGGTGTTATGCTCTCATTTGTGTTTTATTGCTGCAGTAGACTATTATTCCGTAGTTGCAGGCTAAAGTAAGATTCTCTGTTAGAGTATCAGTTTATTACCAGTCAAAATTACAAAAATATAACTGAAAACTAAAACAATGAAAAATTCCTAGAATTGTGAAAGATTTCCAGGTTTTTCCCAGATGAAAAATTCTTGAATTCTTCTCAGATTTCCCAGGGCATAAACATCCTGTTTAAGTTACACACACGTACAAAGTAACTACATCTTTGATGGTAAAAGGAAATGTATCTGCAACAAAAAAATAAAGGAACAAGAATGTCTCTTCATCATTTCGACAAGTATAATTTAAAGAAAAACTTTCTTAACAACATATGCACTGGTAATTGGTATGGTACAGTTTTGCACTCTGAATAATAGTCCTCCAAGTAAGCTTGTGGTCTGCGCCAGTGTCCGTAGTGTGACTGTGGCATATAAACTGTTGTAGTGGTAGGGACATGACCTGCGGTGGTGAGCTGATGCAATGGGTGGTGTGAATCACCTCACTTTTCTGCTCTGCAGTATCCCCACTGGTTTCAGCCAATGTATCGACAATGCTGATGCTCTTCTGTGCAAGGTAATGTTGAATGTGTTATCTCCTCAGCGTAGCGCTTTATGTGAACCTGAATACGGGTATTGGAGCAACATTACAAAATCACACTGTTTCAGTTTGTTATGTACAAACACTTGTGGAGAACTGTGAGATTGAGGGGAGGAGTGTGAATATTGACAACATGCTGTTTCACACGTTGTACCAATTCTGGCAAATAAGAGAAATCAGGTAAGGCCCCTGTTTTGGGCAAATTCTGCTGGTAGGTTTAATGCTTACACACACAGAATTTCCACCAAGCAGGCTTGTAAGTCCTCCTTGAAAGTGGATCTCTCAGCTAATAAGATCCAACAAAGAGATTCATGTCACTCCCTCCCTGTGACACATTAATGTGGCTTTCAATGTGGATTAACACTGGTCCTCCAACTCATTGTTTTGAGTGTGGTAGCCCGTGGTTTTAAAGCATTTAACTGTGTACATTATACAAAGGTTTGAGAACAGAGTCTTAAATAATCTGTTGGCCCTGGTCTGTTGTGATAGCTGCAGGGCATCCACAGTGTGCAATCCACAACTCTATAAGCACTTATGCAGTTGATTCTGCTTTGTTGTCAGGAAATTGAGTGACCTCCACCCATCTTGACATTCTGTCAATAGCTGATAAGATACTGGGTGGTTATAATTAAAGTGCAGCTACTCATGGAGGTCTAGTGTGGGCTGTAACTATCTTATGGCAGTGGAACTTCGTAAATATGCTAATGCGTTAATGCAGAACCAATTTATGCTAGAAAAAAGTTAGTTCCAATTTTGGCCACCAGGTGCAAATTTGGCAAGTACACTGTATGACATCCGCACTATCATTTGACAAGCCATGTGAATGAACAGTGTGGCTATCGAAAAGAGAGATGTACGTTGTTAGTGAAACTGTTAACGGCACTTACTAGATTTATTTAGTGCATGGCTAGAGATACAACATCTATCATGATTGAAATTTACACATGTATGTCTAGATTACGAATGTAGTCTATAGTTTGTGGAGTCACAAGAGCAAAGTCACTAGCACTGCCATTATACTTTCTTGTCCTACATTCAGTGATGATGTGCTGGATCGTCTGTTGTGTAGCACCACAGTCACACTCAGGCGTTGAAGTTACGTTCCACCTGAAGTGGAAGGCTGCACAATTCCCATGGTTGGTTTGGATTCTGTTTAGTGTGGATCATTGTCTGCAAGGGAGGTTGAAACCAGCTGGTGGCATCTTCTTCGCAGAAGAAATTGTTGGGCAGCATTTGTCATTAAGTCTCTTGTGCCACTCAATGGTAGTTTGCTCATTGTTGTTTCTCAAGTTCATGCCATCTCTTGTTGGTGATTTCTTTAATGCAGGCAATTAGTATTTGCGTTGCTGATGTCAGAATGTATCGTTAGTTCTAGATTGTCCATTATTTTGTTGAATTCTCTTAAGAGAACGTCTTTACGTCTGAGATCTGGTGGGGGGATATGACTTAGTACTGGTAGCCAGTGTATGGGAGTAGATTTGATTGTGCCAGTGATAAGACACATTGTAGTATTTAGTTGGGTATCTATGATATTTGTATGGGCACTATTGAGCCAGAAAGGAGCACAGTATTCAGCAGTTGAGTACACCAACCCTAGAGCTGAGCATCACAGAGTTGCGGCTGTAGATCCCCATGTTGTTTCACATAGTTTACAAATTATGTTGTTGCGAGTTCTTATTTTTGCAGCAACATTTTTGAGATGATGTTTGAAAGACGGCATTCTATCCAATGTGACCCCCTAGATATTTAGGGTATCTGTTGTGTCTCAATTGCTGATTGTCCATGTACACCTTTAACTCCCTATTAGCCATCTTGTTGTTTAGAAGAAAGCAACAAACTTCAGTTTTACTGGTGTTTGGATTGAGTCCCCACTAGTGTTGCACTGAGAGCATATCACTGACTGAAAGGTCTGAGGAGGAGCCCAATGTCATTAAATGGTTTAAAGAAGATGATAATGAAATTTTAAAACACAAGTGAGCTTGGTGTGGCACCTGGAAGAGGAAGGTGTCCTATCATGGTGGAAGTTACTGACAGGGTTGCTTTTGCAGTAACTGACCATGCAGTATGTGCCCCAGTAGTGCTAGTGCTCTTGCAGTGTCACGAGAACTGTCCACCCATGGTCAACAGTACAACAGAAAGCTTTTTGGTCTATAATACACTGGTACCAGTACAAGATCCATATGGTGCAGCAACTGAAACCTCATGATCCGTAGCAATGTTCGGAATTAGTTCTTCAGTTTATGCCATGGATCGAAGTTAATGACATGTGGCTGACCAGTATTCTATGGAGGGATTAGGCACATTTTACACTACAGGGTACAGTGAATAAATAGACCTGACAAATTTGGGGTACTGTTAAACTGTGTTTTGTGCATGAAGAGCAACTGCACTCACCATATGTGACTGTGTGGTGTGAAATCACAACCACCTTTATTCTTGGTAAGTTCTTCTCCGAAGAGAATACACCCAGAGAGCCTCTCAGGTGTACCATGATGCCTTTATGTTATTGAGACCAGCTTGAAGAGTATGTAATTCCTGCTTTGGAATATTGAAACTGTGGGGAAACCACTGTTTTCATGCATATCACTCACCCAGCAATAGAGCTGTTTAATGCAACTTTCCACGAACATGTTACCTCCATAGGTTTTCCAGATAGTGGCCTGCAAGATCATCTGATCTGAATCCATGACTTTTGAACCTGAGGATGTCTATAAGAATGCATTTACCAGGGACACATTAGGTCTCTACCTAATCTGAAGGCCATGTTACTCATGTTACACTGAAACTGTTGTGAGCAACTGTTGATCATGAATTCTTACAGATGCAACATCTCGCCGACGTCTCCAGTGCTCATACTGAACAAATTGTGTAAGCAGCAGTTAATAATAAAATCAACATTTTGCCTCTCTCACTTGTCTGACTGCATTGCATTCCTAATCCATTACATATGGAAATATTTCTATACATCTTTCCTGCATTCACACTGACAGATTTGCACCTGGTGGACAATTTTTTTCCTCCAGTGTAAATTGGGTCCGTTCAGCATATCTACTAAGTTTCACTGCCATACAATAATTACAGCCCATATTGGTCCTCTGTGAGTAACTGCAGATTCAATATAACCACCTGGTATATCTAAATCCCCCCCTGACATGGGAAGAGGTCCAATCAAATCCAAGTGCACATGCTGTAAGCAGTCAGCTGGAATGTTGAACGTGCCTAAAGTTGGACTTGAAAGCTATCCTATTTTGCTCATTTAACTTTCTACACAAGCCTGTGCCCAAAGTTTGCAATCCTTTTTTTATATCAGGCCAAACAAAACATTTCCTCGACAGCCTAATAGAGAGGTGTTCTAGTCTTGGATGAGCCAATCCAAGCAAGTTCTTGAAAATCATTTTTCTGTATATTGTGGCTACGAATGGTAAGACATGTCCTTAAGATATGTCACACGATACATTGTTTACTGTGCCATTCATTTGCCAACATTCTAATAATAAACTCTTTCAGGACTCCTGATCATCTCCACCACAGGGTGGTGGTCCATAAATATTTTAAACTTTCACACTTCAATGTCCACCTTAAAATATTGAATGGCCTCATAAACTGCTAGTAGCTCGTGGTCAAACATGGACCATTTATGTTGAGCCTTCGTTAATTTTTTTGAAAAGAATCTCAGTGTGAAATGTTCTCTGCCAATTATCTGATGTAATACTGCGCCAATCACTATGTCACTTGCATCAGATGTCAGAGATAATGGACCATCTTCTACTGGGTGTGCCAGTGTAACAGCTGAGTTTGATCTTTTCAAGTTGGTGGTAGGCCTTCTTGCAATCTATCACACTAAATATGTTCCCACTTGCCAGAGCATGTGAAGAATTCTGTAAGTTGGGAACAGGATATATACAAGGTAATATATGGAAGTTAAGTGATCGTAAGCTCCACATAATCTAAAAGAAACTGTGCTTGTTATGCACTAAGTGGATCAGCAATGCCCATTGACTGGCTGAAGGCCATAAAACTCCTGTCTAGAAAAGTTCTTCTACTATTCATTTAACTGCTCAACATCTTTCTGATGCAAGTCTCAATGCTTTTGCATAGACTGGGGGGACCTTGCGACATGTGAATGTAATGCCGTGACTCTTGTCTGACTCCCTCGAATGTGGTGCACATGTGACTCTTATTACATATATGTCACTTAAAGACAGTATGACAGGGTGTACTACTGTTCACCTTCACTTCACTGACCTGTGCATTCAGCATCTGTTGACTTGCTGTGTCAATACTTGGTACCCCCTGGGGTTAAGGCTGCTGCTCCAGGTGATGCAAGTTAACTATCCTTTTACATATATTGTACAACTGTTTTCGACAATGCTTTATTTATATTCCATAGTTCAGTATTTTCTTGACTTAATTACAGTTTGTATTGTACCACCACCTGTAATTTATTATTAGTAGTGGCAATATCGTGTTTTTTATGTTATTTATTAGGCTCTTAATTTTGTCTCTACTTCCTACCTCTGATGGTATACCTATAGCATCCTTGTCCTTGAATGCTTGCACTGACTGTCACATAATAGTACATCTAATCACACGTGTAGCTACATATAGTGAACATTTGTGGTGGTGAAGAAAATCTGCCCCCAATATTGGTACTGACACATCTGCTGCCATAATGTCACAGCTGATGGTGCACTGCAGTCTGAAATCCGCTGTTGGGTATCATTCGTCTGTAGGCTAAAAGAGTGTAAGTTTGTTTGGCAATTTGCACCCTGTAGCCTGCTTACATCTTGCCTTATGACATCTAGTGTTCTTTAGTAGGCTGCTGTTGCTGATATTTGAACTTGCAACATGAAATACATATGCATGTTATTGTGCCAAACTTCTTGTGAGAACACCATATTTGTAAATGAGGTAAGTCACTGGTATGTGTTGTTGCGGGCTCTTTGCAAGGTTGACAACCTTGGGTCAACGTTCTCTAGTCATGAAGGGTCAGCTGCTTTCACGATATCTCATTTAACTGTCATTCCACATTGTCACTTTGGGACCCATTATTCTTTGCATCTCGCATAACTGGCCTCGGTCGAGTTTGTAAGTGCTCATATTCCAATGGGGCCACATCCTTCTTGCTGCACATACACTATGTGCTCAAAAGTATCTGGACACCTGGCTGAAAATGACTTACAAGTTTGTGGTGTCCTCCATCAGTAATGCTGGAATTCAATATGGCGTTGGCTCACCCTTAGCGTTGATGACAGCTTGCACTCTCGCAGGCAGGCATGCATTCAGTCAGGTACTGGAAGGTTTCTTAGGGAATGCCAGCCTATTCTTCATGGAATGCTGCACTGAGGAGAGGTATTGGTGTCAGTCGGTGAGACCTGGCACAAAGTCAGCATTCCAAAACATCACAAAAGTGTTCTATGGGATTCAGGTCATGACTCTGTGCAGGCCAGTCTATTACAGGGATGTTATTGTCATGTAACCACTCTGCCACAGGCCATGCATTATGAACAGGTGCTCGATCATATTGAAAGATGCAATCGCCATCCCCGAATTGCTCTTGAACAGTGAGAAGCGAGAAGGTGCTTAAAACATCAATGTAGACCTGTGCTGTGATAGAGCCAGGCAAAACAACAAGAGGTGCAAGCCCCCTCCATGAAAAACATAACCACAACATAACACCGCCACCTCCGAATTTTACTGTTGGCACTACACCCACTGGCAGATGACAATCACTGGGCATTTGCCATACCCACACCCTGCAATCGGATCACCACATTGTGTACTGTGATTCATCACTCCACACAATGTTTTTCCACTGTTCAATCATCCAATGTTTACCTGACCACATTTGAAGTCCACGAGCGCAATGGAGCGCCCCATTCTGCTCTCTCACAATGTCTAATGACTACTGAGGTCACTGATATGGAGTACCTGGGAGCAGGTGGCAGCACAATGCACCTAATATGAAAGACGTAGTTTTTCAGGGTATCTGGATACTTTTGATCACATAGTGTGCATGGCTGATTGCACAGCGTGAGAAATGTATCTGACACTCAAATCTGGTTTGTTATGCACAAACTTTTTTGTATTGTCTGTTATTATGTATCTTTGTGCAATTAATCTGACTACTTGAAACCAAGTCTGTGGCTTGCTGGGCTGGAAAGCTGGTAATTTTGGGAAGGTTCCTCATCTCAAGTGGCTAGTCACTAACTACTTGTTGTAAGGGCATCACTTTGCCAGATTTGGATGGTGAAAGTTCCTGGCACACTTGCGACAGGGTAGAACACTCGGAGCACATCTCGCACAGGTGTGCAGCTGTTTCCGGCACGACTGTGAATTCAAAGCACATGTCACACAGCTTCAATGGTCAGGTACTACAGTGCAAGGCAAGTGAAAATGTTAGGTTATGATCTGGTGCCGTAGAATCAGGCACAGTTGTGTACTTCAACAAAGCTGACTGAGTGTGGAAGTGTTCCCAGTGAATTTTGTTGAAGGTTTCACGGCCTCTGGCACCACTGATCATGTTTGTGCCCACACTATATGAGAGTTGCTGTAAGTTGCTTTGTTTGCAGCTTGATATGCCATTAACTCTACTGCCCATGCTGTTTGCGGTCACAGCCTCCTGCCTCCTCTGTTAATCCAAAGTTTTGAAGTACCTACTGCCTCGGGGTCACCTGGAATTAGCACATTGCAACTAATACCAATCAAACACATAATTTGTTACACAATAATTACTTTATTCACATCACAAGCACAAAATATGTTCACAATGTTTCATGTTACACACCAGACTAAACTCAAATTTCTTCTCTACACAGTCCACTAATCAGTCTTTTACACAGGAAGCAGGAAGGTTTGTTTTTTCCATATATTGATTGTGATTGGTTTGATTTTCTTTGAATTTTAATATTATTGTTACTGTTATTGCTACACTAGTATTACTATTATGTACTTTGTGTTACTATTAGCAGTACTAGAAATGTCACCTCTTAAGAGTTTTCTTTTTGATGCAAGCAATGACTATTATTCTTTTTTGCTTGTGTGTGTCAGCTGTCATTCTAGCCTGTCATCATCTTTTTTTCTGTTATTTCATGATTTCAGTTCTGTGTTCAGCAAATCTTTCTTCTTTGTTTGGTGATCTCGTCAGTGTATATGCCTATATCAATTATCTGGGTTTGGCAGCAATTCTTCCCTGTTTGTTGGCAGTTCTTCCCTCTGTAGCAACTATTTTTCTCTAGTAGCAGTTTGTCTCTTAGCAGTCATATTTGTTTTATCCAGCTCCCTTTATACAATATTTAGTGACTACCTCTTATTGCAAAATCACTTTACTATCTCTTGCACATCCTGCCAGGGAATGATTTGCCAACAGAAGTCATTCTCCTTGTTCGAATCCAGTTTCTATCTCATAGAGTAACTATTACCAGTGTAAGACATCTCTGTTTTTTATTACCTATCTCTTAATGTTCCCCGGACCTACATCAGAATTCCTACACTCCTTATGCAAACATGCAATTGCCATAGCCAAACTACAGTACTGTATACTTTTTCTTTAGTCTTAACCTTCGGTGTTGCTCCTAAAGGCCTCACCTTAAAGGTTCCCAGCTCAGGATGTAGACCTGTCTTTTGACTAATCTCTACTTGAATTCCAAACTGATCAATCCTTAGTCCCTACTCACATTATTACTGACATACACATTTATGACCATCAACAATGATTCACACCAAGTTATGATTCTTCCTCCTTTCAGCCCCTGTCACATGAGCAGACTCAGCATAATTCGCTGTGAAGGCAACTATAAACATGACCAAAACATCTCACATCACCTTAAAAAGTTATCTACAATGATGATTAAACAGATTAAAATGTAAGGTCCCTCCACCCTTCTTGTGCAACTACCATTCACAATAATGACCCCAACAATTCCCACCTAAATTTTATAGGAATCCTCCTCCTTGTCCACTACCTCTGAAATCAACTTTTCCAGGCATTGCAGCAATTTCTTGTTTCCAAAATCATTCCCAAATGTTTTCCAAAATACAACTGAATCCTCATAATTCAGTTCCTACTGAGTCGCATGCTATTCACAATATTAAGTTACACTGCTATATTGTCATCCTCCACTCTGCAGGAAAAGGCTTTGTTACTATGATACTTGACTGTGAGAGTTACGTGGCAGAGGGATTCGTCAGCTCTGAGACACCTTGATGTACTAAAACAGTTTGGAATGACCCAGTGCTTCGACCTGTACTGAGCCTTGGAAAATACGTAATAAAAACCCTGGGTCCCTGAGGTCTCAAAATTCCTTCCACAGATCTCAATCCTCCTAACCCACACATCCCTCCTTTCTACCTGCTACCTAAAATATAATAATCCAGCCATTCAGGGTAGCACATTATAGCAAGCTTTAAAGATACAATTTGATGCATCTTTGCCCAAGGTAGTCCAGCATCTATAACCCTAGCCATTCTGTGTATTTGAAATATTAAGAGTTACTCAAATGAATTTTAGGTTTAGTAGAATTATTAATTTATCTTTCAAGCTGCCTGAAAGACTTTTAATTTTTACAGGTGGGTGGATAACAGGCTCAAATCTTTTCTTGATCAAAACTTAACCAGTTATTCATTTTAGATTGATCACTTTTTTTGGAGATATGCCAAGAGAGTCTTACGATGTAACACCATCATGACTGTATCCTTTTTGGGTCTGTCAATGAGATTATGGTAATGGAAAGCACTTGGTAGAATATAAATAATGGAAGGAGTAAACATAACACTTCATCATATTAGTTGAGGTGTTGATCTGTCTGTTGGACTGGGCAAGAGGAGAAAGGAGGTGAGGACATGGGCAGGAAGGTTGAGTAAGGTGGCTGACAGCTAGGAAGGAGATGCAGCATGCATGTTGGATAGGAATGTGGCACTGGTCAGCTTGTTCTGGCCACAAGCATAGGAAGTAACATGGAGGAGAGAATGGGGAGGAGGGAAATAGAATAGAGGAAGACTGCTGAGAGGATGGTGCGAGTGTATGGTGAATGAAGTTAGCCTGATGGAAGAGTGATGGAGGTGGTTCTGGAGCACAGTTTTGTGAAGAATGAGGCAAGAACGATTATGGGATCAATGGATGCGCTGAAAGGACAATTGTGTTTATATAATCCACAGATTGTGAAGCAACCATTGAATTCGTGCAAATTATACTCAGCAGTGCATTCTGCCACAATGTGGTCAACTCTGTTCACGGTCACCTATAAAGCAGTGCAGAAGTTGCAACAGTGCTGGTATATAATATATTACTGCTTTCACAGGTGACCTTGACTCTGACAGGATAGGATATATCTAAGATAGTTGGAACTGAATGTGTTGGGTGTGTGTGTGTTGGACAGGTCTTGCACTTGGGTGTATCTTACACAGGAGTTTGAACCATGTGGCTAGAGATCGAGAGTAGATGGGGCAAAAGGATGGACTAGAATATTGCATAGATTGGGTGAACAGTGGAATACTATTTGGAAGGGACGCAAAGGATTATCGGTATGATATTCCTCATTTCTGAGCATGATCATAAGTAATCCCAGCCCAGACATTAGAATGTAGTTAAGTTGTTCCAGTCAAAGACAATATTAGATCATGAATGAGATACTCCTTAGCAGCAGGTTCATCAGTGAGGTTGGAGGATTAGGGACATGTATGGATATGACAGGGGTGATCTGTTTACAGACTAGGTTTGGGGGAGGAGTGGATGTGGGAGTGGGGCAGAGGGTAATGTCTGCCTGTAAAAGTCTAAGTAACACCTACAGCACACTGGGTGAAGAACTGCTTGTCACTGCAGATGTTGTGTCCACAGGCAACCATAGAGTCCTTTCAGTACGGAATAGATAGCAGCTATCATAATGTAAATACTGCTGATGGTTAATGGGCTTGTTATGGACAGCAGTTTGTATGAGCCATTACAGAGTCAGACCTCAATTTCTAGGAAGGTATCACACCAAGATGAGGACAGCCAGTAAAATAGGTAGGAGATAAAGAAAACCAAGCTGTGAAGGAATAAGGATAGTGTCGTCATTCTGCATCCAGATCAGGAAGATATGAGTGAATCTTAACCAGACAAGGTATGTTGGGTGGCTAGGAATGTTTCCTATAGATTGCCTTCTGAAGATAACACTATGACATGATATAATACTTTTTTCCTTTTTCTTGTACTTTATTTTTCCTTGGTTTTTGCTTTATTTTTGTAATACATTGAAAGGGGTATTTCAGGACAAGTTTTGTAAATGTATTTCTCTGTACAACTATTTCTTTGCACAACTATGTTTCTGTTAATGTCATCCAGTTGTCATGAATTTAAGTGTATTTTTTCCATTTATTCTGATGTTGTTATGTTCTCACACTTGTTAATATGCTTAAATCATTTTCCATTAACAGATTAATATGAAGTTGTAATTTTGTATGAAACTGTCAATCAGTGCACTCAGAATCTTTTAACATGTAATGTAATGTAATGTGAAGTGAGATGAGTCGAGCAGTGCATAATATCAATAGGTCAGAAGAGAAAAGCATCAACAAACAGACGGGAGCAAGAACAGAAATGTGATTGTCGTGCCGCATGACTGCTAATGCATACTGTGTCTGTGGCTGATGAAAAATAACTGTTTGAACAGTGATCCACTTTCGTGGTTTCAGTGTGACCCAAGCGTAAAGAACTAAATAACTATACACATTGTGTTTCTTATTAGTTAGAACTGCTATCTGGCACATTAATCTTAAAAACTATGATGTGCCAACCATGAAGCTGCATGAATGCTATATGTGTGTGGTTTCAGATGTAGACACCACAGTGTTTAGTGAATGACATGGGCTGTTAAGGGGGGATGTAATGGATTTTTGTCCAAAAAATCGATTTTTCAAAAATACTATTTTCTTGATCTACACAGTTTAATCTATGTTGTGTGTGAATTTTATTGTGATAGCAGCTTTAGAAATGCCTTTAAATTGTTAAACTGATTAACTCTGAACCGGCGGCCACTTCCATCTTTTCCGACACTTGGGAAACTGCTTGCTTCAGCAGAATTTTTGTCAGTGTGAATGCTATTGTCTTTCAATATCTTTGGCTGACTTCTATATCTCTGGCTGACATCTATATCTTTGCCTGAAAACTTTCTTTCATCTGGTTTATTTACATTTTGACAATACTAACACATATTAGTAGGTGGAAGGTTTGAAGTCACAAACCTTTACTTGGAAGTCAAGATTTATGCATAATGGGTGGTGGAAAACCGTGTTTAGGAAATGGAGGTTTCATGGAAATTGGTTTACCAACAAAAAAGAGGAAGCAGCTCAAAATGAAGAACATAAGCTCTCCGCCTCAGCATCGAAACTTGGGCCAGGAGAATTGCACAGGTGCATGAATGATGTTGATATGGATCTCATTGGAGCTAGACTTTTTGATTTAGAGACTCTCTGCCAGGCTATAAAGTTTTCATGTTCATGTGTTAGCTGTAAAAATATGGAATGTGTGATTGTTGTTTAAGAAAGTAGAGTGGGAATAGCTTCTGATTTTAAATTAATTTGTAATTTGTGTGGCTATGAATTATCATTTTCCTCCTCCAAAAAAAAATTGACACTGGTACCTATGAAAGCAATTTTAGGGTAGCATATGCTCTGAGATGCCTTGGACAGGTCAGGGAAGGAGGTAATTTATTGTGTGGTTTTCTGAACATGCCTCCACCTTGTGCAAGGACTGTTAAAATAAATAAAGAAATGTCTGATGCTGTATACAATACTGTCAAAGTTTCTATGAAGAAAGCAGTGGAGGAACTGGTGGAAATAAACCAAAAAGAAATAGATCCTGGGGTAGATATTCAGGACAGTGAACCTCCTACAAATGTTACTGACTTGTGTGTGTCTATAGATGGGACATGGATGAAAAGGGATCACATAACTCTGTATGGAGTTGCATCTGTTATTGGTATTGACTCGGGTAAAGTTTCAGATGTATAAATTATGTCTAAATACTGCCACCAGAGTGCAACAAGGAAAATATCCAACTATGATGACAGTGAGAGGGGTTGGGATGATTTGGGGGACGAGACCAAACAGTGAGGTCATTGGTCTCATCATATTAGGGAAGGATGTAAAAAGAACGTGGCCGTACCCTGTCAAAGGAATCATCCCGGCATTTGCCTGAAGCGATTTAGGCAAACTTAAATCAGGAAGGCCGGGTGCGGGATTGAACCGTCGTCTTCCCGAATGTGAGTCCAGTGTGCTAACCACTGCGCCACCTCGCTCCATAAGACAGTGAGAAACTGTGGCAAGAAAAGCGTGCAATAGCATGCTTTAAGAATTACAGTGGCTCAAATAGGGGCATGGTGGCTGCTGCAGCTGTGAGGATGTTCTCCAGATCTGACGACCAGTATGGTGTTAGATATACTAAATACCTTGGTGATGGGGACTCCTCTTCATTAAAAACTGTAACATAAAAATCAGTACACTACAACAATAGAAAAGTTGGAATGTGTTGGCCACATCCAAAAGTGGCTTGGTGATAGGCTTCGGCGCTTGCTGAAAGAGAAGAAAGGTGAAGTACTTGAGGATGGAAAACCACTAGGAGGAAATGGCAGGCTTACTCTGAAAGAAATTGATTCTCTTCAGTTATTTTATGGGAAAGCCATAAGGAAAAACACACACAATTTAGAGGCAATGGGGTATGCTGTGTGGGCAATTTTTTTCCACAAACTATCCACTGACCAAACACCAATGCACAATCTGTGTCCAAAAGACAATTGGTATAAGTTCAACAACAGAAATGAGACATATTCACATAAACACTCATGACCAGAACCTGTTATGAATGCAATGAAGACCACAATCAGGTTTCTTGCAAACCCTGATTTATTGAGGAAGTGTCTTCTTGGAAAGACATAAAATGCAATTGAAAGCCTCAATAATTTAATTTGGATTAGACACCCAAAAAGGACATTCTGTGGACTTCAAGTACTCAAAATAGGTGTCTAGGGTGCAGTTTTGTTACAATAACAAAAATAATGGCAGAATTGAAGTGCTGAAGAGAGTTGGTATAGATCCTGGTGTGTTTGCAACAAAAGCATTTTACACCATCGGCAAGAGCAGGGTCAAGAAAGCTAACAGATCAGTAGTATCTTACCTGCAAATACAGGCCAGGCACATTCGAAGAGGAGAGAAGAGAAACCTGGAGTACGAGGAGTATCAGTATGGAGGATTTTAAAATTGAGGTAAGCTTATTACATGAAGGAATATGAGAAGAAAATCTCTGAATGTCATTTTCTCTGTTTAACATTTTTTTGTAAAAGCCTTTTCTCAAGAAGTAGACTTGTTAGTGCTATGAAATTTTCAGGAGCTGTTTGAAATGGGTTGCTGTCTCCCTGGAACTAAAAAATACGACATCCTGCAATTAAATTCTGATTTTTAGATGATTGTATGTAGAAAAAAAGTTAATTTTGGATGTGCAAAATTAAAAACTCTGTTAATGATACAGTTTGTACCATAAATTACTAACTGTAGTTCAGTGGTCTTATAACCTTCTCGAGACACTATAACAAAATTTTCCGATGGATTTCATGATTATAATTTGAGTTATGGCTTTTTATAAAAAAAGACAATAAAAAAATTCAAATTTCTGGCAAAATATTAATCCTGCATATTTTATTATATTTTTCTGTTAAAACACAGCTCTTTTGTTTTACACATGCAAAATGTTAGATTTGTACATTAATAAATATGGCTGTAATGATTTTTTAAATAAATGTTTACATTTTATGTTACATCCCCCCTTAAGTTAAACTGAAATATGCTAATGAATCTCCTGGTCATGAACTGATATCAAGTACTTCAATCCCAAGTGTACGATGTGCCGATTGCTGTGCAACTGATGTGACTGTACAGTGACTATTGTGCACACTACGAATTGTTTGTGTGCATACACAAATAATGGAAACTTCACTTTCATTTAATGATATCATATTTTGATGCACATTTTAAGCTGTTATTACTACTTCTTATAATTGTGATATGCCAATGTTTATGTCATTTACATATTTTATTAAATTGACCAGGAATGTAACCACACTTCTGCTTACAAAGTTGCAGATTACATTTTAGCTTATGGAACATTACTTTCATTTTACAATGTATAATGTTTCTCAATGCACATTTTAAGCTTAATGTTTGTTATGAGTAATGGCATACGAACATACAGGACTGGAACACGTTTCCTGTTTATTTTAGATAGCATCAGGCTATCACTGATTCCAAAATATTGGTGGTTGATAACAGTATGTATTGATTCAGATTTCATCTCCTAGGTAACCACCTGGCATTCTGTGAGTCATTTTTTGGACTATGTATAACTTTTACAACCTTCAACAGAGGGCACGCTATGATGACATACTGTACATTATGGGATGTTTCTTCCTTTCAATTCTTCATTGTAAATAAAATTTCTTTTTGTTGTGTAATTAATAAATTGTCCTATATTTGTTTTTTGCTATTACACCTGTAATAATTAAGAACCTTCAACATCACAGTGCATCAGCAATCGTTGGTTAATATATTAACTAAAAACCCGTCTCAATTGCGAAAAAAGCACCTAGTGTTAAGTGTTAACCCAGGTTTCGGTGTAGATAACTACACTTTCTTCAGAACAACAATAAAACCCACAAGTGCCTAAGAAGACCTTTGTCAATGATTAAAAGAACACCATGGCTATACATTTATAAACAAAAAAGAAAAGGAAAACACAAACAGTACATATGTACAAAGTCAAAACTACTACTTAACTTAATGATATGACAGGACAGAATTCCTTATCTCCTGTGCACCAATATCCTGGATTAATTTAAAACTTCTCCACATGTGACTTATAAATGAGGGCACAGGGCAATGTTAATCACACAACACTTCATTCACACAGGTATGTGGAGGGCAATGCCGAACAATCTTCACTATGTCCTCAGCGAATGAACAACATGGGAGTTCTCAGAATATCATTTTACTCATTAAATACATGGTCCCACGCCACGAGAGGGACACGACAAACACAGTTCTTTTATTCAGAGCACCAACGTGAACTTTTGAAAACACGTTTCTTGTAGTGCCCGTTTTCACAGCAGCTGTATATAAATTGCAGTTGTTTCAAAGAAAATGCCTTTTTTGCACACTGCACATCAAAATTTTTACTTTTATTTATGCACCCAGATGCGTTTCACCTTTTTTACAAGGCATCTTCAGTGGGTGTCCTGAAATATTACGATTTGTCCATTTTTACACATAGGTTATGGTTTTACATCTACATTATAGGTTTTGCCATAACTTTTGAAAAGTTTAGCACTCAATCTGTGTTTATTCTTGCAAGTAAAATAGTCACAATTATGACACAGATCACCATAAAAAGAGCTCACCCAGAAGGACAGGGAGTATTGCGATCATTGTTGGCAGGCATGAAGATGGTACCACACATATGAAATGATTACACTCTCAACTTTTAAAGGACCAACATTTATTGTGCTACACACACAGAGAGAGAGAGAGAGAGAGAGAGAGAGAGAGAGAGAGAGAGAGAGAGAGAGAGAGAGACCATGCGATGCAGCTGGCCATGGCAGAGTATCCACAACTGCAAGGCACACTTCACACTTCAGAGGAGGCAGCGGTACGAGGATTAGCGTAGTCCTGTTTAAATGAGGCATGGTTATGGCCATAGATGTTCATGAATGGCAGGGCAGGACCTACTCCACGTACCATGTGGCTGTCCTGGAGACTGTCAGGAACACAAACAGTGAACTGGTACCACAGGCAATTACTCCCCATACCAGGCTGGCAGAACATAGGAGGGGAGAGCTGAAAGCACTCCTAGTGGTGCTCTCCCTTGTGCCTCCAGGCACAGACCCAGTGGTCACGGCCCCCGAGGCAGAAGTGGGAGTTGTCACTAAAGATGACCCATTGCTAGTCTGCAGCAGACCACATCTATAACTACTGACAACAGGCGACTTGGGCATGATGCTGCATGGCTCTGAGTGGCACGTATTGTAACAACTGCACGTGGTTAGGCTTGTGTCATGCAACTGCCTGCCAATGGAACTAGCACATACAGGACGATGTTAGACAGCAGTACAGCCTATTGGATGGCCCTTATCATTGCCACTGGATCTGTTGGAGTGTTGTGGACAATCCTCCAGTCCTCCCTCCTTATGGTGCACGTCGGACATTCAGAACAAACACGTTGTGTGCGCTTGCCTTTCTGTATGCATTGCGCCTAACAACAAGCAATGGTGGTCTCCGTACAATTGGTGTGGCACATAATATGACTCTGGGACTGCCGAGCCTCCCGCAACCCCACAATGCAGTGCTTCTTATACTCGCCTAGCTTGGCAACCCGCTGTTGAATGTGTCGCCTGGCCAAAGTGCATGTGCAGGTGATGCTGTAGTGATGCTACCCATTGTCACACTGGCCAGTATAGCTGTTCAGGGCCCTAAAATATAAAAGATGGTTCAAATGGGTCTGAGCACTATGGGACTCAACTGCTGTGGTCATTAGTCCCCTAGAACTTAGAACTACTTAAACCTAACTAACCTAAGGACATCACACACATCCATGCCCGAGGCAGGATTCGAACCTGCGACTGTAGCAGCCACACGGTTCCGGACTGCGCGCCTAGAACCACGAGACCACCACGGCCGGCCCTCTAAAATATCAACTGGTGAGCATGACGCCATGGTTCCACCCACACTCCCTGAGTGCATGGCTGACCATGCAAAAGCAATCATTGGCATAGCTGATGGTGAACAACATACAACCCAGTTTGCATTGGACTGTTCGGCCTCTTCTGGGTGCAGCTCTTTTTATGGAGATCAGTGTATTATACTACAGAATTAAAAGACTGCTCATACTTACAGGACTTGATGGATGAACTTTCCTCTGGCTCAAGTTATCAATGAAAGAAACATGATCACTTGGATGCCAATCCAAGGAATAAAACACAGCATCAAACTTGACTGTATCCAGCAACTTATTTATTGGTTCGATAACCTGCAAATCAAATTAAATCATCACCATTGCTTTTACAATGTGTAGCTCTATTGCGTATAATTTTACGTAGAAGAATTACCTCGGCTCCATTCTGCTTGGCTGAGCAGTGACTAATGTTCAAAGACCCCGAAATAAAGTCGTTTTGGACATCAACAATCAAAAACACACTCACAGGGCGAACAATCTGTGCAAAATTATTGAAAAACAATTGTTACATCAATGGTACAGTTGCAGTCATTCTTACACCCTTAAGCACAAGTGTACAAACAGGACAAAAAAATCTAATTGCCTTAAAATATTTTCCAATGGAAAGTATTGAGTGTTGGACAGAATATTGAGTGTATTGTTTCTTTACACTATTTATTTTGCACTTTTCATCTACATCTACAATTATACTCCGAATAGCATCATATCTTGGACAGCATAGCACAGAGTATATTTGGTGTCACTATTATTTGAATCCTCCCTACTATGTACACGGACAAAAAGCCAACTGTTCATACTCTTTGCATTAGCAACAATTTCTACAATTTTACCACTGTATTCCTTCTCAATAGGTATGTATACGGCGTGAGTAGCAGTAGGATCTGTTCTTCACAAAATTTACAATCTGCAATACTGGTGTTTCACTTCAATTAACACAGAGTTTAAATGGTGATTCATTTATCTGTATACTTACACATGAGCATGAGCATCTCATAATGCATTGTTGCAGAAATTTTACACATTTTAAGTAACTTAAAATGGAAGTTAAAGAGTTGAACATCCTGTTGACATTGGGGGCATTAGGGGTATAATCATGGCAAACAGATGAATGTGACTCTGTCAAAGAGGAAATGGTGGAAGCACATGGACGAAGTCAGTCCAGGAAGAAAACAGTTAATTGTAACAGTGGTACAGGTTCTACAGGCTCACAATCGGGGAAAAACTTGATGTAAAAAATACTAAAATGATGAATCAGAAAGATAACAGTAATTTGCATCAAATTATCAATGTTACAAATCAAGGTCCGCTTACGAGAAAGGATATTTAGAAACTCTGGTATAAGCATCGCCTTTTTGAACACAACTCAAACTAGCAACAAAATACTGAAAAAGGTATAATTTCCAAGATCAAATATATTTTTCTATTTAATTGTGTTGTTGTATCTTCTGGTAATCTAAAATTAATGACCATGTCCAAAATCTATATTTATATAGCACAATTTTAGTCCGACGGCATTACAACCCCTGTGCACTAGATGAATTTATTTCTCACAATGAGAAAAATGAGTTACTCTAACTGTTGTATACATATTCTTTAAACTAACTTGTTCTGTATCATTTCGATAAAGGAATTGTTTAAATGATCTCTGGAACATGAAACTAATTAACGATGCTGAAACCAATGGTTGCTGCTATGTAACACATCATACATTCAAATGCCTATATGTATGTTCATATTTTTCCTGGTACAATACTCAGTTGTGCCATCTGCTTAAACAGGATATTGTCTGCTAAGACTATACGAGTTTCTAACACAGATCAGCCCCTCTATCTGCATATCCTGCCCTGATCGGTAGTATCACAAGTTTATACTCACAATGTCTGTATTCAAATCATAGCTAACAATGCCTTCAGTTTCATTAACTTCTTACTAAATATAGGATTTCTGAATATATTGTGCCTTATGAAGGTATACTGATACCTTATATGAACAATATTTAAAGCTTGCCTACCCTTCTCTGCAAAATGTTCAATCGTAAGACACTTAATATCTGAGGACAAACTAAAGTTTCAAATACTGAAATTTATTCCTGAAAATCAACTGCAATAGGCATAGACGTATTACCTACAGCACCATATGAAAGTTTATTCTGGACCAGGACTCAAACCCGGATTTCCTGCTTATTGCTTTAGGTACTACATCTATACCTATTGCAATTAAGTTGATTTTTCAGGAATAAATAAGACTTGGATGACAGCAGACACAGTTCCTCACCAGTATTTTACTACATAGTACACAAATGCCAGATGAATAGTATAATTCTCAGTTTACATTACATTGTTTTATCTATTGTTTGAATGTTATCCATACATATTATAAAAACTAATGTATGTATGTATGTTTCACACCTCCTCTTAAATCAATGGATTGATTTCAAGCAAACTTGGTACACATATCACTTACTCTCTGGGAAGAACGACTGTGGTGGTAAGAAACACTTACCCCTCAAAGGAGTGGGGGAGTGGGTGAAAAAGGAGTGTAGCTCACGATGCACAAATAGCTAGACAACTGACCAGTATTTGAGACTGACAGCACTTAGTGACTTGCAACCAATTTTACACATGGTTTCATATGTTTACAAAACTTTTTCTCACTGATAATTCCCCACAAATTGATTAAAGGAAAAAGTATATTGCTTACTGCATTTTCATTGTTCATGCAGTAAAACTGCTGCATCACACATGCTACTGATTCTGTTTGCAACACATTTTGCATACAATATTCATATATACCACGGAATGTACTTACAAAAAATCACATATCAAAAAAAGTTTTGCATCACCTTGGTTCTGAAAGTTCTGGAACCTGTACAGAAAATTGGAATAGAGATCAACATAAACATCATTTCTGCCCTTTTTATTGCTAATGAAAACCACACATTGCATATTGTACCACCATACAGCAAGGCCTTCAGAGGTGGTGGTACAGACGGCTGTACACACCAATACCTGTAACACCCAGCAGCACATCCTCTTGCATTGATGCATGTCTGTATTCGTCGTGGCATACTATCTACAAGTTCATCAAGGCACTGTTGGTCCAGATTGTCCCACTCCTCAATGGCAATTCAGCGTGGATCCCTCAGAGTGGTTGGTGGGTCACGTCATCCATAAACAGCCCTTTTCAATCTATCCCAGGCATGTTCAATAGGAATAATTCAATAGCCAAGATCGCTTAAATACTGTTTACTGGATAGCCGGTTTTAACACACTAAAGGTGCCATCATTGGATCTGAATGTAGCTTAACATTTATAAACCATTTGGATATCCAAATTAATGAGGCAGACCAGCTGATATGAAATAATTGTCACAAAAATTAAAAAAGAACTGCTCTCATGGTCACTCTTTTCCATCAGACATGTAAAACCGAAGTCACAAGATAAAACTATTTGGTACATGACCACTGCTCGACTAACAATGGTAATGCCGACCGTTGTTAGTCGAGCAGCGGTCATGTACCAAATAGTTTTATCTTGTGACTTCTGTTTTACATATATGATGGAAAAGAATGACCATGAGAACAGTTGTTTTTTGTTTTTTATTTTTTGTGACAATGATTTTATATCAGCTGGTCTGCCTCATGTATCGGGATATCCAAATGGTTTATAAGTGTCAAGCTACATTCAGACCCGATGATAGCACCTTTAGTGTGTTGAAACCTGTTATCCAGTAAACAGTATTTAAGCGATCTTAGCTTTTGAATTATTTCTACAACAGAGTGATCGCCCCATGACACACTATGTGTTCACTGCAAAATGTTCAATAGGGTTCGTGTCTTGAGAACATGCTGGCCACTCTAGTCGAGCAATGTCATAATCCTCAAGGAAGTCATTCACAAGATGTGCATGATGGGGGTGCGAATTTTCGTCCATGAAGATGAACGCATCGCCAATATGCTGCCAATATGGTTGCACTATCGATCGGAGGATGGCATTCATGTATTGTACAGCTGTTATGGTGCCTTCCATGATCACCAGCAGTGTACGTTGGCCCCACATAATGCCACCCCAAAACATCAGGGAACCTCCACCTCGCTGGACAGTGTGTCTAAGGCATTCAGCCTAACCAGGTTGCCTCAAAACATGTCTCCGATGATTGTCTGGTTGAAGGCATATGCGATACTCATTGCTGAAGAGAACGTGATGCCAATCCTGAGTGGTCCACTCGGCATGTTGTTAGGCCCATCTGTACCATACTGCAAGGTGTCATGGTTGCAAAGATGGACCTTGTCATAGATGTCAGGAGTGAAGTTGCGCATCATGCAGCCTACTGCGCACCGTTTGAGTCTTAACATGACATCCTGTGGCTGCATGAAAAGCATTATCCAACATGGTGGCGTTGCTGTCAGGGTTCCTCCGAGCCGTAATCTGTAGGTAGTGGTCATCCACTCTAGTATTAGGCCTTGGGCAGCCCGAGCGAGGCATGTCATCGACAGTTCCTGTCTCTCTGTATCTCCTCCATGTCTGAACAACATCACTTTGCTTCACTCCTAGACGCCTGGACACTCCTCTTGTTGAGAGCCCTTCCTGGCACAAAGTAACAATGTTGACGTGATTGAACCATGGTATTGACCATCTAGGCATGGCTGAACTACAGACAACACGAACCGTGTACCTCCTTCCTGGTGGAATGACTGGAACTGATTGGCTGTTGGAGCCCCTCGTCTAATAGGCGCTGCTCATGGATGGTTGTTTACATCTTTGGGCAGATTTAATGACATATCTGAACAGTCAAAGGGACTGTGCCTGTGATACAATATCCACAGTCAACGTCTATCTTCAGGAGTTCTGGGAACCAGGATGATGAAAAACTTTTTTTGATGTGTGTATATCATTGTACGACACACAGTTCAGGAGATATGACATCATAAACAATGAGCTGTGTGAAAACAGAACTGCAGGGCGAAATATGTTATTATATGTGACATGTGCTTATGTGGGCAAAGCAACGGGAGAAAGGCTTCTCTTAAACTCCTAAATTCATAACAACCAAACTTGGTACACTTATTACTTACTATCTGGATAGAAATAATGTGGGGGTAAGAACAAGCAGCCTCCTACTCGGGTGGTGGTGAGACTGTGCAGAGAGAAAATGGGGGTGGGGGACTGAGAGGACAGAGAGTGTGGGGAGGAGGAGATGGACATAGATGGGGGAGGGGAGAGAAGGAGATGGACAGAGAGAGGTGAGAGGGGGGAGGAGCAGGTGGACAGGGAGGGGGGAGGAGCAGATGGACAGAGAAAGAGAGAGAGGAGGAAGAGATGGACAGAGAGTGAAGGAAGAGATGGACAGAGAGAGGAGGAAGGAGGATATTAACCAATAGAATTTCGGAATAAATATCTATCTGGGCAATGCTGGGTACTCAGTACTAGATATAAATTAAAAAGTTTACTGACATGAACTACAGGTATTCTATTCCAATTGTTCTTTCTCAATTTTCTATCAGTTCTGTAGGGTTGGGTATACCGTGTAAATTTTTCCAACATTTCTTTATAGAGGGCTTAATCTTAATCATACATCCAACAACAACAAACTTACAAATTAAACACTTATCAGCCTTTGTCTACGGGAATATATTTGACATAAAAGCTCACTTAGCAGTCGCAAAAAGTACTCATTTTATAAACTAAAATAATTACACTGTACATACACAAGAGCTCAGTGAAGTTGTTTTGTTTACTCATGTGATGGAAATGGGCAGGATATGCTGGGTAGGTATAGTCTATCTGTAAACTGAAAATTGAGCACCACTTGTAGTGGGGGAAGAACACTACAAGTCCCATACAGGATGACCAAGAATCAATTTTCCCTCTAGCAGTGTTGAACAGTGTGCAGAGATTTATGTAGATTCTGTCCATATGCATTTCTTGTATTAGCTTTATTAGTAACTCATGTCTGCATTCCAGTAGTGTTAACACATCTTGTGGAAAATTAACATCCCCGGGCATTTCTGCACACTGCATTCATATGGTACAGTGTGGAGGATTGGCATAAATCTGTGTGACACCCTGTAGCAGATTCTTGGGATGACTGGGGCATATAGAGATGGAAATAACCTGCTCATCATCAATTTGCAGACCTATGAAGGAGGGAAATGCATGAACATAATCCGATAACCTACCTTCCCCCACACTTCTACCCCCTACATCCCTCCATTCAGCCTGTTACACCTGAACACAATTTATCCTTTATTATGGCTCAACACCACTTAGAGGTGGTACTCACATTTAATATTTGTTTTTAACCCACTACATTTAAAGATAAATTTTAATTTCATACTGTTAAAACAATATTTTTAATAATCTGCAATTGTTTCATCTCCTGCCATTCATAAACTATTAGTCCTTAAGAAAACATGAATAGCTTCCCATTTGTAGCAATGTAATGTAGTTTAATTTTGTACTGGGAAACATTTTTGCTATGACCTGTAGCTTTTGAGTTACTCAAGAAAAACATAAAAAAGTTATACCCCACCAGTCAGGATTTCAAGTATGTTGTTAATGACATTCCCTCCTAGCACTGTACAAAGGATTTGTAACTAGGCCTACAAGACTATTTTTTCCTCAAATTTTCCTTCATCAACTGGACAGTTCGTCATGTGTTATTATAACTGGATATGGATGAAACTCCAGTGAAATATTGTATTATAATTTACAGGGCTACTCATTAGCAAATAATTATTGCAGATAATGGCACAAAGGTGATTGTGTGGTAATTTTAACAAAGTATAAAGTGACTGGAGTACATCACACACCAAATACTGATGTCCTGTGCTCCATGGATACACTTAGTAGCATATTTGGCCATTCTGGTCCTAATGACCTTATTACATTTGGCAAATTTAATATAAATGCAAATTCAAACAGTGTAGTAAACATGAAGCTCACTGATGTATTACACTCATAATCTTTTAAATATAATAAGCTCACACACTAGAGTAATGGACAGATGCTTCTCTAGAACACATTATTCAATAATCAGCAAAAATGTTACTGATCATGTAAATTACAGTATAAATATAGGAATAAGGAAACAACTCAACAAATAATGACACAGTAGCTGTACAAAATAGGAATGCAGGAGAAAGAAGAAGCAGGCGAAAGAAGATGCAAATATATGGTATAAGACAAGGCACTGGAACTAGGGACCTTGTGCAGAGCAAGATGATGTGGTGGTGGAACTGATTGGGAGGGGGTGAAATAAAGGAAGGAAAGACTATTGGTGAGAGGGTGTGGGTGCAGGGAGTTAGCAGAGACTGAGGCGAGGAAGATTACCAAAGTGAAGGATGTGTTGCAAGTGTGTGTGTGTGTGTGTGTGTGTGTGTGTGTGTGTGTGTGTGTGTGTGTGGGTGGGGGGGGTTGAAGGATCCAGATAGCACAGGTTTCAAAACAGCCATTGAACTCTAGGATGTTGAGCTCGACAGTGTGTTCCACCATTGGGTGATCAACTCTGCTCTTGGCCACAGTTTGGCAATGGCCCTTCATTCGAGTGGACAGATGGTTGGTGGTCATGCCCACGTAAAATTCTGTGTAGATTGCAGCAGAGCTGGTATATGAAATAGCTGGTGTCAGATGTGGCCCACCTATGATGTAGTAGGATAAATCTGTGACAAGACTGGAGCAGGATGTGGAGGCTGGACGTATCAGACAGGTCTTTTTCCTGGATCTTCCACAGGGTGTGCCCATGTGTCAGGGGGATTGGAGCAAGTGTGGCATAAGTAAATTAGAAAGATCAGGTAAGTAGTGGAATGCTGCTTTGGGAGGGGTGGGAACATTTTGTGGGCAGGATGTTTGTTTTGGGACACAATGACAGATACTCAAAACCATGGTGAAGGCTATGGTTCTGTTGCTCCAGTGCAGAATGATATTGGGTGATGAAGCAAGTGCTCCTTTGCATCTTTCTGTTGGGGTTTGATAGTGGATTAGGGGTATGTGAGAATATGGTGTGGGAAGTTGTCTGTGAATTAGGTTTAGGAAATACTGCCTGTCTGTGAAAGTCTTAAAGACCTCCTTCACCATACTGAGCAAGGAAATTCTTATCCCTGCAAGTACAACCATCCACAGGTGGCCACACTGTGTGAGAGTAATTTTTTTTAAGTGTGGGAGGGATGACAGGTGCCAAACTGCAGGTACTGTTGATGGTTGGTGGGCCTGATATGCACATATTTGTGGATGGAATCAGGAATCATCAGAGAAGACAAGGTCTACGCCCAGAAATGTGGCATGGTAAACTGAAGAGGACTAGGTGATTTGAATGAAGAGAAGATGATGAGTTTGTGGAGGTGTGGTGATGCAGTGCCTTGGTCCTGAGTCCGTATCATTAAGATAACAGCAATGAACCTGAATCAGACAAGAAGTTTGGTGTTTTGGGAGGGTAAGAAGGTTTCCTCTAGATAGCCCTTAACATATTAGCATAGGAGGGTGCCATGCAAGTGCCGATAACTACGTTGTGGATTTCTTTATATATCTCCCCCTCAAAGGAGAAGTAGTAAAGTGTAGTGATGTATTTAGTTGGATGTATAAGGAATGAGTGAGTGGGATTGAAATCAGAGGGACATTGGGACAGTCAGTGTTCACCAGCAGCAAGGCCATGGGCATGGGGGATATTGGTGGTTAGGGAGGCTGGCTATATCACCAGTGACGAATAGGGATGCAGGTGGTCATGGCTGGGGTTGGTCAAGAATGGGTGAAGGTTATCTCTCTCTACTGTCCGTTTGTATCTCTTCCTAAGTTATTCTTCTTGCCTTTCCCATGCACCCACAACACTGGCCCTGACCAGCATTGTCGCACATGGCTTTAGTGGCACCCTGTGGTACCGGTCGTGGCCACTTCCACTGCAGTGCGGTTGTGGCCTTTCAACTGCAGTGCGGTTGTGGCCGCTTCAACTGCAGTGCATGCTGTCCTCCTAGCCATGCTTCCGCCAGATCGAAGCAGCAAATTACTACATTTCATCTCCGAACTGACCCACCCCTCCTCTACGCATTGCTCCCATCACCATTTTGCATCTGTCACTTCTTTTCTACTGTGTGATGATTGCTAACATGTGAACAAAAATCCTCGCATCACAGAGCTAGCTGACAACAAACAGCATGTCTTCCAGAATTTTCATTTCACAAACCCACAACATGTTATTCATAGCTCCCGAGAGCTTTCATAGGTTTATTTCCTGCTTCTACTTCATGTTTTTACTGAGTTTACTTTTGTTTCTATATCTCGTCAAACACCACCTCACTGTACCTCCTATATTCCCCAGTGTTTATCCACCACTCACCATCATTAAATTTCCCTCCTCCTCCTCAGCAACATCCCACCCCATATGGACTCCTGTTCCATCTATCTGTATTAGTTAAAAGCAGTATCCCCGGCTCTACCTAAAGCCCAGTCCCACATCCTGTTTCTTAAATGCTACCTAATCATGGAATGACCCCTCCCCAAGAACAAACCATAAAAATTTCCTTCTTTGGATGCCACCTGTTCTAACTTCAAATTTTCAGATTCCACCGATTCCTATACCTCATCAACCTGATGCTATACAAAAACAAATATCCATGGCCAAGGCATCCATGAACTGCCTCTGCTCCTTACATAAGATACTGTAACTGGGCAAACAGAACTACCTACACCGTACCATTCAAATTGAAACTTTGCCCTGCACCTCATGGAAGACTGCTCCAAGCACCACCTCAAACATTATCAAATTTACTAGCATGCCAAAAACAATGTTGTCAATCTATCCATCACAAATCTCAATCTTACAGAAGTTTCAATCCTGTCCAAAGACCTCACCTTCAGCACTACACCCAAGTTTAACCATGTTGGACTTGTCAAAAACCTACTCTCCTTCTCCTATCTCTACAGTGGAAACACTTCTTTGGAATCAATCCCTCCAACCATAGCCAACCTAGTTCCAATATGGAACCTTGCCTCTCCCACTTCATACCATCATCCAATCCTACCCTGTCTTCTCCCAACTAATCACCCCCTGGTTACATTCCACAATTTCCTTACTTCCAACTTGGCCTCAATCTCCTTTGCATGTCCCTTCCCAGGACCAATAATCTCTCAGTGGAGAAAAAAACAACAATTTGACACCCCAAGGCAGATCCTGATTTAATCACCATTCCTGCAAATAAAGACTCTAACACTGTCATGGTGAACCAAAGTGACACTCTAACAGAAGGCATCCACTAATTGTCTGGCTCCTCCACATACAAGCCCAGCATAACCTCTAAACCCTACTCAAATCCTACTGTTGATGCCAATTCCATACAAATCACCACCCCTGTGGCCGGGGCCTTTCTGCTATCAAACACTAATTCTCCCAATGCCCCTCCAACTCCTGACTCACCATCTCATTCCCTATGCATCTAACTAATTACATCAACAAACATACCTACTTTTCCTTTGACTGGTTGGTGTATAAACAAATCTGTGGCAAAGCCGTGTACACCCACATGGCATACTTCTATGTCGATCTTTTATGGGCCATCTAGAAGAGCATTCGGGAGGACGACGGTTCAATCCCGTCTCCAGCCATCCTGATTTAGGTTTTCCGTGATATCCCTAAATTGTTTCAGGCAAATGCCAGGCAGGTTCCTTTGAAAGGGCACGGCCGATTTCCTTCCCAATCCTTCCCTAACCCGAGCTTGCGCTCTGTCTCGAATGACCTCGTTGTCGACGGAACGTTAAACACTACCCACCACCACCACCATCTAGAAGAAACATTCCTAGCCTGCCTTATGTCTGGTTCAGGTTCACTGATGGTATCCTTTATGATCTGGACCTGGGGCCAAGACAACCAACCCTCATTCCCCCACAGTCTCAACACCTTCTCGCCCATTCGCTCCACCTGGTCCTGCTTACCTTCCTGGCCGTTTACCTCCAATTGTCTGATGGCTCCATCCATAATTCTGTCTGCATACAGCCCACTAACCATCGACAGCACATGCATTTTGACAGCTGTCAGCCCCTCCCATATAGTGTGGCCACCTGTGGACGGGTGTGTCTACAGTGACAGTGACAGTGACAGGAATTTGCTTGCCCACTATGGCGACTATTCCCTATACCTAATCTGCAGACAGTTTCCTGCATCATATTCTCACACATCCCTAATCCACTAGCAAACCCCAACAGAAAAATAAAAGGGAGCACTTGCTTCGTCACCAAATATCAGTCTTCACTGGAGCAACTGAACCATAGCTTTCACCATGGTTTTGAGTATTTGTCATTGTGCCCCAAAATGAGCATCCTGCCCACAAATGTTCCCATCCCTACCAAAGCAGCATTCCACTACCTACTCAATCTACACAATTTCCTGTTCATGCTTATGCCACACCCACTCCCACTCACTTGGCACATGGGAACATCCATGTGGAAGACCCAGTGGCAATATCTGTCTGATACACCCAACTTGCACATCCTAATCCAGTTGTGTCAGGTTTTCCTGCCCCACAGAGGCAGGGCCACCTGTGACAGCAGCCTTTCATACACCAGCCCTGCTACAATTTTTGCACAGCATTTTATGTGGGCCTGACTACCAAGCAACTGTCCACCCGAATGAATGGTTATTGCCAAACTGTGTAGCTTACAATCTCTCTCTCTCTCTCTCTCTCTCTCTCTCTCTCTCTCTCTCTCTCTCTCTCTCTCTCTGTGTGTGTGTGTGTGTGTGTGTGTGTGTGTGTGTGTCGGCATAAGCTAGTGAAGTCTTCATTTTTTTTATGTTATACTCACCTTCTTTATCCAACGATCCCAGCAAAATATGAACTCTTCTCTGTCAATATAACCATCCTGTAATCATAGCAAAAATTTATCAACTATTCAATGTTAATACAAACATTATAACAGGAGAAAGCGTATGTATCCAGCATTCCAAATTTGCAGTCTTACATGGTTTTTGATTTGTGGCTGACACACGAAGTTAAGAGAGGCATAATTAAACATGGACAAGAAAATTTCTTCAGCAAAGACATGTCCCAAGAGATTGGTAAAATATGCTGGTTATTTCCGTTTTCAACAAGAACCATCAGACAGATGCATGTAAGTACAGGCCTATATGGATGACACAATCTATTGTAGAATATGGAACACATTTTATATTCACATATAATGACTTTTGTGGAGAGATGAAAATAGTATCCAAATACAGGAATCATGTGAAAGTCATGTTGCTCTACTTATCCACGAGATCCAGAAAGCAGCAGATAATAGCACCCTGGTTGATGACATTTTCCTCAGCTTCTGGAAGAATTTGATATAGTTTTGCATTGTCATCTACTGAACAAAATACATGCTCATGGAACATTGGACCAGCTTTATGACTGGACTCAGGACTTCCTAGCAGACAGAAATATATAGAAGTCATTCTGAATTGGGTCACTTCATCAAATGAGAAAGTAATTTTGAATGTACTCCCAGGGAGTGTTATAGGGTTGTTGCAACTCACAATGTACATAAATGACAAGGTGAATAATGTTAAAAATTCCTTGAGGCTGTTTACAGATGATGCAGTGTAGTGGCTGGCAATTGACCCTATCAAGCATCGGAAACTTAACAAACATAAAATTATATGTAGAGAAGAAGATGACGGCATACTGAGATTTGTTAAAAGAGTCTTAAGAAAATGTAGTTCACCCACAAAAAGAAGTATTTTACTGAAAACTCGTTTGATCGATTCTCAAGTATTTCTTGCGAAACTGAACCACTATGAAGCAAGACTAATACAGGAAAGAGAGAAGATCCAAAGGAGGGCAGTGAATTTTATCATGGGTCTGTTTAGTAAATGTAAAAGCATCACAGAGTTGCTCATCAAACTTAGTTGTAGATACAACAGAGATGCTGTGTATTAAGGAGAGCTTTACTTTTAAAATTCCGAGGGAGCCCATTTCGAGAAGCAGGGGAAAGGTGTTACCTCCTTCCACATACCACTGCCACCCTCACAAATTTGGCCTCATGTCCATTTTGACTGGTCAACTGCTGCCTACAAATCAGAACAAGGAGTGATCTACAACCTTGGGACACGCGACTGGCATATTACCAGCTTCTCCACATGTTATTGTGGTAGATGAATCCTGAAGGTGCGGCTGCTTCATTATTTGAGCAGCTCCTCATTCAGCTTCAGAAGGCAGAGAAGGCACTGTTTCAGACCTCGCACTGTTTCAGACCTCCCTATCTGACAAAAATTCAACGAGGTACTGGGAATCAAATCTGGGTCCTTCTGCACCAAAGCTGAACATTTAGATACAAAGGCTCACAGAACTATTATGACGAGAAAATCAAAGAAATTCAAGCTTATTCAGAGGCTTAATGACAGTTGTTCTTCATGCACACACTGTAAAGTGACTTGAGGAATATAGATGTAGGTGTATGTAATGATCCTGTAAAGCCACACATAAAAAAAGGCTGAGAGATAAAAGTTACCGCGAGTATGAATCAACATTCTGGGGGCACCCACTGAAATAATATTTTTCTGGATACACAATTTGAGGAAAATCATCATCGTTATTGTTGAAACTCAATACTGAGACTAGCTTTAGTTTTCAATAACAATGTACAACAGTAGTGCACAATATAAATCTATTTAAAGAGATTTCTACAAGACTTTTGGGATTAGCACAAGTCTGTCTTCTGAAAATGTGATCTGTGTAAAGATACCCCCAACAATTATTCCATTACACCTTAGTGAGTGAAAATACACAAAATAAATTATTTCTCAATTTAAATCAGCATACGTATTGTCCATGCAACTGAACATGTGCACTTTACTAAGTCTATGGGACAGTTTTTTTCCAATTCAGGTTATGATCTACTTACAGTCCCAAAAACTGAATAATATCTACTTTTTGGATTTAATTGTTTGATTTGATAAGAATCTCAAGTTCTTCTAGATGCACATATACCGAGTTCTGTTGACACTTAACTACCTGCTAATTTTTGGGTATTTTATTAGTTGCCTTTTCAGTAGGGCACTAGTGCAGTACTAACTTTATTTCTATACTTCTGTTATGTGCAAAAGGACAACATTAGCATCTTGTATCAGTGCATTTGGAAGTTCAAAAATGCAGTGCTTGATTTGCTATGCAGTGGTATGCACCGATACCTATAACAAAAAAGAATCAGAACAATATTTTTTGAGATTTGGTAGACTAACTTTATTTTTTACCACTAAAGATGTTGTATTCGCACTTTCAAAATGTGCAGAAAAGCATTAGAACAACATTTTAAGAAGTCTAAATTTAAAAAACACTCCCACTGCCCTCCCCCAAGCAGGTCACAGTACTGAAACCTCTTTCTAAAATTCATTTAGTCTGAAGCATTTTCCCTGTTAACTATTTATGCAGTAAGATTTACGAATTTACTGTGTTCTCAATTAACATTTTGTAATGCTCAAGTGATTACCCAAAGAATGCATCAAATGTAAAATTATTGAGAATGCCTCAGCAAAAATAAAGTGATCACACACTCACTGACAATTTGGCAGAAATGTGATTATGTTTTTGATAGCAAGGAGAAAATCAAATATACTGTGGCAATAGTGAGTCTGAAATTTCTTTCCATCATAATGCCTCAGACATAGGTACACAAAAGAAAATTCTTTATTAATTTAGATGCAGAAAGAAATTAATTTAGATGCAGAAAGAAATACGTTGAATGTCAATACAACTGGGTTTCATATATGTCAGGCCAAATTTCAAAGACAATAACACTGATTTCAGCAGATGAAAACAATTCAGCCCAGGTGTATGATTACTACAAGACCTCTAGTATACCATATGTGTTAAAATAAATAAAGGAAAG
This sequence comes from Schistocerca piceifrons, assembly GCF_021461385.2. Lineage (NCBI taxonomy): Eukaryota > Metazoa > Arthropoda > Insecta > Orthoptera > Acrididae > Schistocerca > Schistocerca piceifrons. The sequence continues at coordinate 169,053,961 of NC_060149.1, forward strand.
AGTAAAGGCAACCATTCACCTTACATCTTAGGCATAGAGTTGTCGGCAGATGCAGATGACAGACTGAAATGTTCACTAAGCTGTTCTTCGAAGTCATCAGACTAAGGTTGTACAGCCATCTGGCTCTTTCTTTGAATATCAGTTTGTTGGAGTTTCATAGATGTAAATATTCCTTACAGCACATTCTTCAATCCCACAATCCTTTTGGCTCCAATCTCCACTATTTTCTGACCCCACCTCCCACTTCATTCCATTAATCCATACCCACATTGTTTCTCTCCACCCTTCCGGTACTGCCTTTTCTTCCCCAGCCTCACTTGCCCTTCCCTCCACCTCTCTGCTCCTCCTCATTCCTTTCAATCTAGTCTGGCTGCAGTGCCAGGACAACGTAGCAGTTAGGTCATTGTGTGTGTGTGGATGGGGGTGGGGGTGGGATGCACATGATGGAAGTTCATTTCCTCCAAAGGACATTATCCAGAGATGATTTCAATCTTATTTATGTGCCTATAAACTATTCACAACTCAGCACCTCGGTTATAAAGCATGTTGTTACCTCTATTCCTGCCAGTATTTATTCCACGCAGAGTTTTAAGCATGGAGTTCAATGGGTTGAGGTGGTTTGCAAAATCAGAATATCTGTTGATGTCAATCAAATACTTGAGGCTGCAACAGCTGGTTGGACTCTAGTACATAATGATCATCCTTTGTTCATCTGCGCAAACTTCTACATATGGTGCACTACACAAAACTGCTTCAAATTCAGAATGCTTATCGTTGCATTATGGGTATGGACTGCTAGAAAGCACTTTATATTCATACTATGGATACGATGTATCTCAGCTAAAGAATGATTTTAGTGCACATATTTATGCAGGAGAACTAGTAATGATTTGTGTATTCTCTTTGATTGTTGCAATGTACCTCAGAGGTACATTCTGCATTGTGCCCAAGTGAGTTTGGGTACCAGTGGTTAAGAAAACCTTGTGCAATAAAGCCCCTCAGGTTAACTATATTATCTTCTTTCTAGCCATATTACATTTATTTCAAAAAACAATTATTAACATATATTTGAGACTTGTTATAGATTTTTTTATACAGATTTGTAATATTTCAGAGATGAAATTGTGCAAAAATGTCAGTGAATCATTCCTGTATTTGGGTTGATGCAGCTAAGGCATTGGCACCAAATATTTACAGGATCGTTTAACATATCTGAATTCTCGTTTCATTCAAATAAATTCTACTAAAGTCCTCACTAAAGGATATATAGTATCTTGTCACAGCAATTATAATTATAAAGCTACCTGGTATTATCTTCACCTTTTCAAATCAAATCATAGTATAATCACACAATTTTACCTCGGCAGACGTCTCCCACAGTTGGAGATAAAATGTCGGGAAGCAGTTTTATACATCAATCATGTCCTCTCAGTCCAGAAGTTTTAACTGAAGACAAACTATAGTAATTTGAACTGACAGTACAAAAGATCTGAAAGAGACAAATTCAACAACATTTCGCTTTTCCAAATATATTACGCAGTTTCACAGAAATTTCAATAATTAGAACTTAGGATTTATTTTACGAATATCAAACGAATTGCTGACTTATACACAAGTTAGTGAATTTAAAGGTCATTTCAGGTAAGAACAAAGGAGTCTTGCACCATGCTGATACCACCATAAAAGGGACACATAGGAAACACAGCTTCCTATTCATTTCATGGCCATGGAGTACAGATTACTTTGGGGATAAGAGTGAATCTATTGCAGACCAAAACATAGTTTATGGAGAATGCAGAAAGAACAGAAAAGAATCAGCTGAGTTGTATGCACATAAGTATTTTTACAAATGGTGTACAACAAGAATGACAGATTGGCATATGTGCAAAAAATTATTATTAGAAGAGCACTGAAATGCTACACAGAGGGTAAGAGGAATGCCTACAAAGAGCAGAACGAACAAAATGTATGTCCTGGTACCTGTGGTCATAATCCACATATTAGTTCCAGAGAAATTGCAAGTGTCACCGGAATAAGTCAGTCTAGCAGCATTAATATTCTGTCCACATACCACATAAAAGCATAAACTATGAACAGAGCAAATGTTCTGCCCACATATGACACAAAAGCATAAACTGTAAACAGAGCAATTGTCACTGTAATCTGTGAAATGAATGTAAACCAATAGAGAAATGAAGACAATCCACAAAATACGCAGGGTCATTGTTGTCGCAGCAGTACGACAATAGACTGAGTACTTAATACAACACGACACAATAAAATACTGGCCGCAAGGCTGCCACAGCTCTGTGCGAGAGGTGCGCCTCATGTCGCACACTGGTTCTGCCCCTTCCGGCCACAGACGGTAGTTGTTGTAGCAAGGTGCAGCATCTCTGAGTCCCTCTCAATAACCGATCCTTGTTGGGTTACAAAATCCCTCGTCTCTGAAATTGGGAAGTAGGGCAAACAATGGCCAGGTCTGTGCTGTAACCAGTTTGGAAGTGTACGAGGCATGACTGAGATCCTCACCAGAGGCATATTATCTTCATAGTTAACGCAGTATGGAATACCTGGAATAAACTTTCCTAAGTACTGCTGGAAGATGGTGGTGACACCGGCAACCTCACATCATAAACAATTATACTGGTACAAGCCAAACAGAGTATTTAAGACCAGCAATTATTGTGATTTGCTATCTAATACAAGGTGGAGGTAAGCACCTCTTCAATCTACTTTTGAAAAATGTTTGCCCCAGCTAGTTTTGTTGACAAACCCTCTATGTGACGCATACAATGGAAATCAATGTTATACTGAGCATTGATAGTTGCCTTGAAATCACCACAAACATGTGAGGACCCATGAGGTCTTTTAATTTAAAAAAAACATAGGCATTGTCCACTGACTGGTTGAGATTGGTGAAAGTATGTCTAGTAACTAAATGTGAATGTATGCTTTCCCAGCATATACAGCTGGTGAAGGGTTCTCAAGCTTCCAGCCGGGTGGTGGTGTCGTCAAACTGCAACGTTTCAATGAGTGACATACTCATCATCTTCTGGTGAAGTGCCGAGACTTTGCGGATGCCGGTCCCTTTATATCTGCAGTGTGCCCCCAACCACCTGGCCACAGGAGGCTCGATGCTGGAGAGCCAGGGGGTGGGGTGGAGGGGAAAGTGGGTGCATCGTTCGTGTCTCCGTCAGAGCATTCTGGTCACATCTCGCCAGCTGGACGCTCTTGGTGCATTCACGGCGTATTGCGACTAGTGCTGGATTCCAGGCCACGGTCAGTTGATAACCTTCATCCCTGTTCACAAGATTCTCGTGGCCCCATATTTCTATCGATTCTTTAATGATACTGTCCCAATAGCTCCCGGCTCGGCACAGTACCCTGGTGTTCTCAAAATCAAAAGTGTGATTTTCTTTGATACTATGTTCAGCTATAGCAGATTTCTCTGGCTGCGCAAGTCGGACGTGTCTGATGTGTTCCTCACACCTTTTCGAGATGCTGCGCTGCGTTTGTTCAATGTACTGTATGCCACATTCGCAGGCAATGCTATATATGCCAGGTGTGTTGAGTTTGAGTGGGTCTTTAGCTGAGCCCAGCAGCTCTTTCGTCTTCGGCGCTGGTCGGAAGACGGTATTTATGTTTGATTTTCTCAGTAGCCTCCCGATTTTGGCTGACAGGAGCCCCAAATATAGCAGAAAGGCGAGTCTCTTGTTATCTTGCTCTTTCCGAAATTTGTCCGCCGGTCCCCTCTTGAAGGCCCTACCAATCTGTGTTTCACTGTACCCATTTTTACGAAATACCTCTTTTAGGTGGTGTGATTCATCTGAGAGGCTTTCTTTGTCACAAATGACATGTGCCCTACGTACCAAGGTGGTCAGTACTGACTGGCATTGCGCCAGATGGTGGCAGCTGGTTGCATGGAGGTACAGGTCTACGTGAGTCTTCTTTCTATACACTGAATGGCCCATCGTGCCTTCCGCCTTCTTCCTAAGCAGTATATACAAGAATGGAATACACTGTTCTCCTCTACTTCCATCGTGAAGGTGATATTCTCATGTATGCTGTTTAAGTGGTCCATAAACCCTCCACTGCCTGACTGTTATGCTGCCAAATCTTGAAAGTATTGTCGACATAGCGGAAGATGTGCTTGGGTTTACAGTGAGCAGTTTGTAGGGCCACCTCCTCAAAGTGATTTGGCAGCATGGCAGGCAGACAGTGGAGGAGTTTATGGCCCACCTAAACAGCATACATGAGAATATCACCTTCACGATGGAATTACAGGAGAATGGCTGTATTCCTTTCCTGGACATACTGATTAGGAAGAAGGCGGATGGCCCGATGGGCCAGTCAGTGTATAGAAGGAGGACGCACACAGAACTGTACCTCCATGCAACCAGCTGCCAATTTGAAGACTATGCCTAGTAATTGTTACATGATCTGTTTTTCTGAAACCAAATATCATGAAGACACGTAAGCCAAATAGTTTAAGAGCCTTGAGCAGCTTCACTACTAAGGACATTACTACGTGCTTGATGCTTTTACACTTAGCTGTAAGTGACAATTTTACAGGGAGAGACATTGTTTTTTGTTGGTATTGTACAAACTATTCCAGAACCTTAGGAACAATGGTGACACGAGTTGCTGACATGTGTCCTCTGACACAGCAGCTCCACAGTCCAGCTGGAACTCTGCTAACTGGCTGGAAATTGTAAGACTCAATGTTATCTTCTGCAGTGCAGGCAGAACTGCCTGGTCAGCTCCCCCGTCTCTGTAAAACAGCATGCTGTCATTGGTCCATGTTGGTACAGGATCCCACGAGCAGCTTGTTGACACACAGCTGCCAGGTGCCACACAGTGCATCGTGCAAGCAACAGCTTCGTGAATGATGTCTGCCATAGTTGGGGCTTGACTGGCATTTCATTGGCTTATGTGATGAATATTTCAATATAAGGTTACTCAACACTGGAGGGAAATCACTAAGATCAACTGTGAGCTCAGTTGTGACTTTTGGGTATAAAAAGAAGATGAATCACAATCGTCAGCTGACTGTTGCTTGTGACAGTGACTGACTATTTTTTGACACTTGAATTTCATTAGTGAAAGTATGCCGAGTGTCAGAAGCAACCTCAAAAGCTTTAGCAATCTTTAAAGACTTTACCAAAACTAGGCCTGAGTTGCCAATCAAGTGTGTGTGAGGTGTGCCTGATTGGAAGTATGAATGGTGCTTGGTGCTTGTTTCTCTGTTTCTCGTTTGCTGATGAAGGCTATGGCCACAAGCTTTGTGTAAGTGCCTTAATTGTGCCTGTCTGAAGATTAACGTGTCTTCTTTATAGTAAGTAGCAATGTCTTTTCTGACACTGTTGACATTTCTATGTGGAGTTTCCATCATTTGATTTCACTAAAACTAGGATCAGATGTGGCAAATGCTTTAGCTGTGACTTCCCTGTTGGAGGCTTGGTGCACAACAGCATCAATAGTCAATAATTTATTTATATTTCTGACAAGTGAAATTGCACTGACATGCGAGACCCTGCATTTCAGCAGCCTACACCGATTACTTTGTAGCCTACCTGCAACAGGTGTGTCTAATGATCATAGTATTTTCAGTTAACTGACCACACAGTTCATTGAAAGACAAATCAGTAGGGTTCATGAGTGGTCAATTTGTACAAATGACTGCTATAAGACCAGAGTAAGGCACTTTGTTGCTTACTGGAAATGCTACAAGCATGATAATGCAGACCAAAACATTGGAGGTATACCGTACAGCTTCCTGAAGCCTTGTCAAAGCAATCAACCAGTGGTGGGGGCATAGCCGTGACCGCTGACTGACATTGCTGCTGCTGAGATGAGAGCTGCAGTATAGCAGTATGCTGTTCTTGTTGCGGTTTTTGTTGTTCCTAGTGCTGTTGCTGTTGTTACTGTTGCTGCGAGAGCGGTAGTTATCAAGGCTCAAGAAACTTTGGGCCCACAGTACAGGCACTGGGTGCAAATGTGTTGGGGACTGCTCCTGCACAATAGGGTGAGTCCTTGTCAGCACTTTCCTGTTCATGTCTGGTGCGAAAGCATAAACCATACACGGAGCTAGAGTCACTGTAACCTGCACAGTGAATGTAAAGCAACAGCGAAACTGAGACAGTCTAGAAACTAAGCAGGGTCACTGCAGTCATAGCAGTATAAACATAGACTGAGTACTTCATACAGCAAAGCACACTAGAATACTGGCACAAGGCTGCCATAGCTCTGTACAGGTGGTGTGGCCAGCATGACTGCCAGTTCTGCCTGTTACAATCACAGGCGGCAGTTGTCATAGTGAGGTGCAGCATCTATGAATCACTATCACTACTAAAGTTACATTTTTAATTATTGCAACTTCAATCTGCATCACGTATCACTTCACAAGCACATTAATCAGTGGGACTGCAGAAGACAGAAGGAAATTTGTTGCTCAAGGCAATAGGTTCTTTCTTCAAATAATCCTCTTTATCAGAGATGTGACCTTTATAAATCACGGAAAACTTGAATGTAGCAATTACACAGTCCAGTCACATTAATGTGACCACCACCTACGTTTGATATCAATGTGCAATAACCACTCACAGATGGCAGGCGGCAGCACTAGCAGTAGATGGTATACAAAGCACATCGAGTGATGCAGAAAACAGTGCAGTCATTGTTGTAATATGGAAATGGAGTGAGTTATGTGTCGTCCAAAATGGCACATTCATTGGCCTTCAGATCAAGGGTGGTACCAAAATGCTACTATACAAAACTGGAGCCAAGGCAACTGTACTGCACCATGCACCATGGATGACAGGGTGAATGATGGCTGTGGAGACATGTATGGGCAAATAACGTTCAACTGTTGAGCAACTGACCACCGAGATAAACCAAGGGGCTACTGACAGTGTGTACTCAATGACCAGTCAGCGAATGTTGTTGCATATGAGCTTCCACAACAGGTACCCATGGTGACTGACATTCATCAGCAACCAAGGCTGGAATTTGCACGCCAATACCACAACTAGATGAGCAGTAAGTGGTGAAAGGTGGCCTTTTGAGATGAACAACATTTTATGCTCTACCAGATGTGAAACAACTGAAAAGCAAACATCCTTCAAAAATCATCTCAAGTGTCCAGGATGGATGAGGGAACATTATGGCCTGGGGAATATTTTTGTGGCATTCTCTGGTGATCTCATCATTCTGGAAGGCACAATAGATCAACTTAAGTATGCAGGTATCTTCAGGGGGGAGGGGGGGAGGGGGCGGCATGTCCACCCCTAGAGGCATTTTTTTTTTCCTCGGCACTATTGCATCTACCAGCAAGACAATCCAACACGTCAAACGGTTCACTGTGTATGTGTGCAGTTCAAAGAGCACCAGGATGAATTTACCGTACTCCCCTGGCCACCAAACTCATCAGATTTAAACTCGATAGAGAATCTGTGAGACTATATCAATCAGGCTGTTCGCACCATGGACCCTCAACCGAGAAACCTAGTGCAGCTGGCCACAGCATTGGAGTCAGCATGGCTCCACATCTCTGTTGGTACCTTCAGAACCTAGGCAGTGATCTGCACTGCAAAAGGTGGTTATTCAGGCTTACGCACACACACACACGCACGCACGCACGCACACACACACACACACACACACACACACACACACACACACACACACACAAACCCTTTCTCACAGAACTGCTACCAGATCTCTCAGAGAGGGTAACACTCAAAATACATAGATACATATGGTGCCAGCATAATATGTGTCATGACCACTACTCTCTCTTGTGAGCTAGGAAAATTCTGAGGCAACTCTTTCTTATCACTGAGAGGGACACAACGTGTTATCAGTTCAAGAGCATATTTGCCTGATTTGCACCACTAGACTTTTTCTTTAGCGTAAGCTAAAAGATGGGGTCTATGCACAAGTTCCAATGACCCAAGAGAATTTAAAATATCACACTGTTGCAGCATGTCCAATGACATCAGCAAATCTCTTCAGTCTGTCCAGAAGTCCTTACACCACAAACTGTAAATGTGCAATGCAGTGCATACTGAATACTTGATAACTTAAATAGAACTGTTTAGAAGTGTTTATGACCACCAACTTCCCTACTTTATTTTTGTAATTATTACTGATGTGATGTTACAATGTCAGTGTGTATCTTTAAGTTAAATTTGTATTTTAAGTTTTTGTTCATGGGACACTATTATTTAACAACCTTTTAATCTCAATTTCCTGTTTTACAAATCAATTCAGCTTGTGACCTTCACACAACTGTTGCTGTAGTTACCTGGTGAATCGTCCACATATTTTGCTTTCCAGGTTGTGTGTTGGTCCAATCCCATGCAACCTAGTGTGATTAGTGTTAGTTTTAAATTAAACTCTTCACTGCTATTCTGCATTTTTAATAGGACTCTTAGCAGCTTCTTTATCCCGTGAACAAAAACTTAATACAAATTTAATTTAAACATACACACTGACATTGTAAAATCACAACATCAGTAACAATTGCAAAAATAAAAGTTCTTAATATTGTAGTATTCTGAAACCACTTATCAGACTTTGGAGAGTGAAATGTGGTTGAATTTGCCTCTTAGATATTTACAATATTAGAGCGGAAATTACTGTAGTTCCATTTGAAAAATATAAGTTGATACCAGTCTGTATTTAGTTTTAATTTTGTTACCATCAAATATAAAATTAAATGTTAGGAAATCTTTGTTGAAGGTATTTGTCTGGAGTGTAGCCTTGCATGGAAGTGAACATGGACAACAAGCAATTAAGACGAGAAGAGGGGCTTTCAAAATTTGGTGCTACAGAAGAATGCTGATAGATTAGTGTGGAGAGCTGAAGCAAACCAGTCTTTGGACCGAAGACCACAACGATAACAACATGACAAGAGGCTATATAGTGTTCAGTGTGGACTTTCTTAAGATTCATATGGGTGAAAACAAAACTACAATATATTGACATGGTTCCATAAATACTTGAAGTGAACATCTTAGCTGAATCATCCTACACATTCACAATTATATTTACATATAATGTTAAAATATTCACACACATATTTATGTTAATGATAAATCCAGCTAGAATTTGTGTATTTTTTTGGTTTTAAACCCAGAAACATGTAGAAGCAGTACAGTGTTGAACTAGATAGCTTTTACTGGACTAATATAGCATTTTCTGCCAATGTTACAAAGAATTCATTGAATTTGACGACTCATAATCCGTAGCCAGCATCTAAGAAAGTTAAAGTCTGCACAAGTAACCTGGACTCGCTTTATTATTACTCTGTGTATAATTACATGTGATGCTTCATCAACTTTCTTGTCTGATGAAAGGAAGAACACAGCACATAATGTCGATAATGATCTAATGTCATTTTGCATCCTTTGATGAGAAGTGTCAGTAGCTTTATCAATGATTAAGCACGCTATGTATAGGGTAGGCTGCAGCCACTGTCAAACATCTGTGAAGAGACTGGGAAATTTATATGCGAGTGTGCATGAAAAATGGTGAAAGAAGCCTTAAGGTGCCTCCTCAACATCTTTGATGAAATGCATCATATTGTTGCTTGAATATCTGTCACACTAAATCTTTTCCTAAGGTGCTCTAGTTGCGTAAATATGTAAAAAGGTTTGCCTTATGTTTAAAGAACAAAACCTTTCCTGTCAGTTGTATGGTGTCATATCATGATGATTTAACACATTTGAGATACTGAAAGCGGATAAAGAAATTCCAACACCGGCAGTGTAAGATACTAGGTTCCCTTATTTCATGTGATCACATAGTAATATCCATGCCATGCAGTGTAGTATTCAAAGCTTCTTAGTTTTTATGTCACTTTACTCATTAATAACATGTCTTAAATGTAGTATGTAACTTTGAGGTAACTACGTACCTTATTTAAATCAAAGACAGCATGCATTTCTTCAATCTGTGGTTGCTCAATATTGTATATAAAGCCTCTGTCATTTCGGAAAAGTGTTCTGCATATGCTTGCAAATTCACCTTTATCAATAAGTCCATCCCTGAAATCAAGCACGAAATTAAGAACATAAATGACATCCTGCAAATGATCTTTTCAAAAGTCACAGGTTCTGTGGCTTTCAATAATGTGACAATGAACTTCACCTTCATAGCTCATTTTCTGTTACATTTTTGTACAGTGTACCATCACTTCTGTCACATTGTCTTTTCCAGTGCTATTGCCTATGATTGACAAAGTTGACCTTGCATATGTTCTGAATTTCTGACATTTAATTTCTTCTCACTGAACATATAAACCACTGCTTGCTTACCTAGGGCCAATCTGTACCATGCAGCTGTACTACCGGCATTTTCCAAAGCATGTGCCATCTCCAGCAGCCAACCTATATCTCTATGTTACCCCACAGTGTCAACCATCTTTCTTGATTGCTCCAGCTCAATGTCTTCAACTTACACTAAATCCATTGCCAGACCTATTTCAATATTGTCTACTTTATCCTTTTTTCAGCTTCATGTTTTAATCTTACACTGAATGAAAGCCTAGTTTATTATCTGTTGTATTCCGCATTATTGTCATTTTTCAACTTTTATTACCAGGCAGTACATAATTTGTCTTTGACTTTTGGTGAAATTTGGATTTTGTTCTGCCTGAAAACTGCCTCAATTTCTGGGATGTTATAACAGCCTTCAGGAACTTTTTCCATTCTTTATTATTCACTCTGTCTATTTATGTGTTTGGATTTACATAATTATATTTCACACAACAAGAAATGTGGAAGAAGACACTTATAGCAAAGGATAGGAAACTAGATAAGCACCAGAAACTTACTACATAAAACAGAGGTGACATTCATTGATGTTGCACTAACATTTGGTGTGAAGTACTATTCACCAACACAGCAAATTATTTCACTCATTGCGCACATGTTCATGTACAGATCAAACTATTTCACAGAGATGGTTTACATTAAGTTGATTATCCAGTTCAAGGTCTTTTCTACATGTATAGTGAGTGCAACAGCACAATATCTACTTGAGCATGTAGACACCCTTCCCAGGCTGCAAGAGAATAATTAAAATAACGGCCTGCTACAGTCTGGAAATCGTCCTTTTTTCCATATTACGTTAAAAAGGCTGAACGGGATTTCTCCAGCACTCTCAGTGGGGTGCTTCAACATGCTGTACTTGAATTTTCATGATCCAATGCTATGTCAACAGCTGTGAACAATGCTGCCGCTCTTCAATATAGCCCTAATACCGCACCTCCTAATCTTGCGCATGAAATCCTCGTAATAGATTTCCCATAGCAGTGTTACTTGGGTTGAACTGTTGGAATTTTAACAAATGTTATCACAAATTATACAAAGCCAATATGCTCTTGCCTCCTGAAGGGCTACGAAGTCTCCACGATATAACCGCACTTGGACCTCTGCAGATCCTATAGTCAATTAGTGTGTGACATTCATTATTCCACCAGGGAGAGGGCGGTCTTCAGAGTTGTCCCACAGGCTTTGGCACGAATGCATCAGAACTATAGTGGATTTTGTTTGTAGCATGATCCACTAATTCCTGGACATTGTCTCTATGTTTAAACACAGCCACCTAGCTGTCCAAAGTCCGTTCGCCTTGCTGAGTACCCATATAAGTGGCTTTCTTTCATTAAATATGGTAGTTGTATCCAAGATTGAGAAAACGTTCCTGGACTGCAGGTTACGATCTGCTTCCTACTAAAAAGTGTGTATGAGAACTGGGTAAAATAACAATACACTAATGGCAGAAAAAGATCTTGTCTGCTGAAGTGCATGCTCAGTCTCATGTTCAGGAAGCGCAAATTATTTAACAACAGGCCCATTACATCTCAACTGACAGCATGTGGTGATAGAGCACCACAAAACATTGTATACAGTAAAATTCCCACAAAAGAGAATTGTGTGAGGAGACTGTTGACAGCCTTGTTGTCCAGCACTTTGGCACTTCATTAGGAAGGGCAAGTATAGTGAGCATATAGTCAGACACGTGAATTACTGCAGCACTGCTTACAAGCTGCTGTGCAGTGGGAAAGCCAAGAATTGGCATTCATCACTCATAAATACTGCCACATCACTTTTGGCTCTCTCCACACTGAGGTTGTCCTTCCTGTGGAGGCTATAACCACTGAGCACAGGAGCATTTGTGTCTTTCAGATAAATCTTCTAGAAATAAACACATTGGCCTTGCCTGTGCCATGGGTTTTAGTTTATTCACACAAATCCTGAATTCACGGACATTCCACCATATTATGGGAATCATTTATTGGTGGGGTTTTCTCTACTTCTTTCCCCTTATCTTGTAGCAATCACTCTCAGTTTCATCTGCAAATGATTCCTATTCAGACTTGTCTGAAAGTACTACAAGTGTGATCAGAAGGCTTAGAACTCCTCAATTTCATTTGCTGGTCGTTAATTCTTCTTCTTCTTCTTCTTTTTTTTTCCCCAGTGAAAACATTGTTGGTGTTGAATGTCATGGAACACTTCTGATTGGAAGTTCTGCAGTTTTTGTTGCTACTCCTTCTTTTCATTTTGGCCACCTGAGGACCACTTTTAATTTGGGCCAGCTTCGATTCTTCTGGTTTTTATCCTCGTCCAATATTCTTTCAGTCCCATACTTCGTAACTTTCTTTGCTCTTCTGTCCATGACAATTTTGTTCTGGTCTAATCCCACCCTGGAAGTCACTCTATACCAAATCTGCGTTTCCCTCCCCAATTTACATTTCTTCTCCGAATCTAGCGTACTTTGTTTTTCTTCTCCACAGAAAACTGCAGTATTTGATATGTCAACCTTCCCTGGTCCATTCTATAGATGTGTTCAAAGAATGTGCTCCATCTTTCCCTAATGGGTGTCTGCGATTCTTTCTACCTGGGCACGCACTTCTTGGCTTGCTCGTGTTCAATACTGACTGTCTCTTGTTCTTCGAGGCTTGGATATCCTCCTAAGGATGCTTTGCTCCTCAAATTCTAGGCTCTGGCATAATCCTGTTCTTACAAGGTTAAGATATTCTACTGCCTTTAAGGCCTCAGGGTGGATCACTGTCTGGCAATGTCTCAATTATGCATTGACCAAAATATTCTTCTTACTGTAAAAGTTCATAGTTTGTACACTAAATTGATTTTGTTTATTCGTACTCCCTTTGCTTCTTTCACTGTCAGACCTGTTCCTATTCATTCTCCTACGTATTTAAATCTCTCCACTTTTTGAGTTTTCACTTCTACTGGCATCTATCCAGGAGCTGCCTTGATGTTCATCATATACAGTCTCCTGAATAGAGATCTGTAGACCTGCTTTAACCACTTGTCTCTATAGTTACGCGATTTGATTAGTGGCCTCTTCTAATAATTCCAACAATATCATAACATCGCCTGCTAATGCCAGACAGTCTACCTGCATTCTTTTTTTCTTGCATCCCAGCTGTGTTCCACCCACTCCTTTAATTTCTTGTTGCTATTCCCTGATCACCACATCCAGAACACAGTTAAAGAGCAAAGGGAGAGTCAGTCTGCCTGTATGACTCAGGTTTTGATCTTTTAGGACTATGAAAACTTTTCTCTGAACTTAGTCTTGGATGTTATATTGCTTAAAGTCTATTTTATCAGTTCACTCAATTTTCCATCCCAATTCATCTTCTCCAAAATTTGGAACAGTGTCAGTCTATCAACTTCATTGTAGGCTTTCTTGAAGTCTACAAATATGAGCATTAAATTTATGCATATCTGTTTTTGATACATGATTAACAGTTTCAAGGTTTGTTTGGCATGATTTTCCCTTTCTGAAGCCTGCTTAGTACTCACCAATTGGTTGATTTAGTTGACTTTCCACTCTGTACAGTAACACTTGTAACAATATCTTAAAGCTCACTGGTATTAAAGATATTCCTCTTTAGTTCCCAGGCTCTGACATGTCCAATCTTTTGTGTATGGGATATATAGTGCTGCCATCCACCCTTATGGAAACTACTTGTCCTCCCAAATTTTACTTGCAATATGTGTCAATTTGATGATCATATTCTCATTATAATACTGCAAGTGTTCTGAAATACCCCCATTGTCACTCTTTATTCTTCAAAATATTTACGTAGCTCCTAACATCTACAATTGGTGGCTCTGACTCAGGATCTGTTTTACTGATTACAGCTGAATGTCTCATATGGCACTTCACAGTTTAGGAGCTCTTCAAACTAGTTGGCAAGAACTGATTGTTTTACATGCTACCATATATTACCTTTTCTTTTTTGTTTTTAAAGCTGAGGTCAGAATGCTCATTTTTACTTAAGTTAGCCTTGAATGTTCTATAAATGTTATGTGTATTGTTCTTTAGGAAGTTGTCTTCTATTTGATTTAAGTGTTCCTTCTCTATTTTCTTTTGTGATTCTTTAATTCTTGGAAGTTTTTGGCATTTTCTGAGAACACCAATTAACCCACACATCCACTGTAAAATCTTTGCTGGTTCTAAGTTTCTCTGGACGAAACTTCACGACAAGAGTAGTGTTTATAGTTTCTGAGCTTTTGGTAAAATTTTGACCTTTATTTTAAGAAGAAATGGATCTGAATCTATGTCTGTGTCCCTGAGGACTGACATTTTGAATTTCCTTTTCCACATGTCTTCAGATTGCCACATGATCCTGTTTTCTTGGTAGATGTTTAAATGCTGTTGTTTCATTATCAGATCAAAAACTCTGTTAGTCGTTTGCTGTTCTGATTAGTCCTGTTGTGGGCTGGTAAGTTCCCAATGATCTTCCGATTCTTTTTTTTCTTTCCCAAGTCGAGCATTAAAGTCTCCAAGATTTATGATGACATTCTTGGTTGAAATCTTGGACAGTGTCTCTCTCACATCTTCCCAAAAATTCTACTTTCTCTGGATCAGTTCTGTTACGCTCGTTTGAGACGGTGTGTGTGTGTTGACCAAAGTGCATGCCTTATTTGCTCCTCTAAAGGTAAGTGTGGAGAACTTATTATTCTTGGTGCTGAAGACAGCAATGATTCCCAGGATTTGTTTATATACTAAAACCTGTACTGCGGTGGAGTACATTCTTCATTATTCTCTTCCTCTGGCCTTCCCTTCAGAATCCGATATCCTTCTGATTTGAACACTGCTTCACATATGTATCTGGTCTCCTGTTTCACTGTTATGATTTGCCTCTTGGTCAGGGAATCTGTAACATGTTTCAGGTTTGTGGCTTTGAGGAGGAATGAGTTGATGTTGAAGGTAGCAAACAATGACACTTTCTTACTTTTTAATCTCTTTCATGTTGGTGTGAGCTCCTCAGGATACGTCATCTCACTGACGCTGTCTCTGACAATGATGGTTTGGTCACCACCTGGGATAATACTCCCTATGAGTGAATTTGCCATAATGCTGAAGTGAATGATCTTTGTTGGGCATCAATGCATAGGTTCTCATAGGATTACAACTGAGGTAGTTAGTGCACTGGTATCAGCTGTCGCCAACACTCCAATCGGCAAAGGAGGCTTACGGAGAGCTTGTACCATAACAACTGGACTATCTTACATTAAGTAGCTTCCTGTTTAAGTTAATAAAGAACCCTGTTAATATATGTGTGCAATTTGTGTTATACAAGAGGAACAAAAAACTGGCAACGAGGATGAGATTCAGTGCATATTTTGCTTGCTTCTCTTGTGTTTTAACTTGCAGGGGTGCTCGTTTCTATTTGCTAATGTGTTGTTGTGTTTTTGCATGCATTCCTGGAGGGGAGCTGCAAAACTAATCAAATTTCTCTTTTCAGAGGCTTTGTTTGCTTTTTGCTATAATGTATTTGTGTAAACCATGGCTACCCTGCCCCTTCCATCCCCTGCCCCCACGCCTCAGCCACAGCCGGCCAATGTGATGGATGTAACACAAGCTTTTCAGTCTCAGAGCAACAAATTGCTACCTTGCTGAGGATGGTACAACTACTGGCTGCAGAAGCTGCATCGGCCGCACAACAACAACTGACCAACTGACTAGCCCAACAAGTGCTGCCGACCAGCATACCACCATTCTGGCTATTTAAAGGCACCGAAGAGGAATGGCTCGAATACCTGACACAATTTCAAGCACATTGTGAAGTTCATCGAGTTCAAGATAGTGTAAAGCTACAACACTTTCTTTCGATTGTGGGTCTCCAGTGTTCAGGTTACTACAAAAACTATTTCCAATGACGTCTCCCAACGAACTCAGTTATGACCTAGTAATTGCTGCATTAAACAAGACTATGAACAGCAAGTCCAAGCAGCTGCAGCCAGATAACAGTTCTTTCACTTGCAGAAAAAGACGAAACAGATGTACTGTCAGCGGTACACCAAATTAATGGGCATGACTATGAAGTGTAAATTCAAGCGCAGTTGTGGCAACTTTCACAGTGACTTAATGATTAAGGATGCAATAAAATTCAATGTCCCTGATAGTAGAATACGGGAACAGATCCTAAAGTACTCTGATCCATCACTTCCCCAAGTGTTACATATCTTATAGCAATATGATTCAGGTGCCATAGCGGCCAATAAGTTTGACCAGGCTCCAATTTGTCAGGTCGAGTCACCCCATGCTCGCGACCGTCCCTAGCAGCCACAACAATGAGCATGTACCCAGCCAAGTGAACAGCCACTTAAGACAGGTAAACAGGCCTGTGAATTTAGTGAAGTCTTGCCCTAGAAGCCTTGATCACCATAAAAGATGGGCTTGCCCATCACGTAACGCAACCTGTTATACGTATGGGAAAAAAGGCCATGTCCAAGCAGTTTGTTTGCAACGGCACAAAAACGCCAATTTTGCCTGCCCTCAGAAAAAACAGGCTCATACACATGCAGTGAATGTTGTGGTTTCCCAACCTACAACAGGTTCTGACAAAAGTAAGATTAAAGTGTGTCTTCTTCCTGCCCTAGTGCTGTGTAACAACATTCTAACAACCTATTTGTCTCACTACGAATTGCCAGCTGTCGTGTGAACTTTCAGTTAGACACAGGTGCCTCAGTAACTTTGCTAAATTGTGCCAAGTATGAACAGTTAGACTCAGCACACCTTTCTAAATATCGCAAGCACCTCACTGCTTACAACGGTCAGGTAAATCCAGTACTTGGACAGTGTAGTTTTCCCACCACTTACAAATCTCACACTAGGACAGTGTTGATATCACAAGACAGTGAGAACATTTTCAGTTTAGATATCTTTGATTTCCATATCGGCTTTTGCACCAAAAGACAGTGTCGCTAGCTTGCTTAAAGAATTTCCTGAACTATTTTCAGAAGACATGGGAAAAGCTAATAACTTTGTAGTACACGTTACATTGAAAGACAATGCACAGCTGAAGGTTTACCGGGCCCACCCCATTCCGATTGCTTTAAGAGCCAAGTAGCCAGTGAATTGAAAGAATTGCAAGATAATTGCTCCCATTCAAGTTATTCAATGGGCAAGTCCTCTGGTTTTGTTGCCTAAGCTTTCTGGTCGCATTCTGTGTTGACTTCAAGTCTACAGTCAACCCACAGACAATTGTTGACACTTATCTATTACCTCAGCCTGAGGAGCTCATGGACGTTACTTTTCTAAGATAGATTTGCGGGATGACTACTTCAAACTTCCATTGGATGAAAAATCACAGAAAGTGTCTGTTCAAATATTTGTGTTTGCCCTCCAGCAGTGTTTCCGCACCCGCCATTTTCGATGTTACTTGGAACAGCTGACTGCAAAAATGCCATTGTGCTCAAACTACCTCGACGATATTGCTGCCTCCGGTCATACACCAGAGGAACATATTGCCAATTTGTGTAACCTTTTTGCTAGATGCAAAAAGTGTGACTCTTTTCAGACTTAACTACAGTACATAGGTTATATGATAAAACAGTGGGAGTGTGCACACCCTCCAGTCACGTTTGGTTGCAATCTGTGATCTGCCTGTTCCTCGCAATGTGTTTGAATTTCAGTCACTACTACACAAGATGACATAACACAATCAGTTCACACCGAATGCTGCTCAGATTGCAGCTCCATCGCATCGCTTGCATCACAAAAAGGTACCTTGGTGTGGACTAAAGACTGTCAAGACACATTTCAGGAACTCAAAAATGCTTTGCTTCATGACTAATGTTCAGTACATTTTGATCCTGCCAAACTGGTATTCGATGCTTCTTCCTATGGTCAGCATAAGCTGTTGCCAGCACTCCGATCGGCAAAGAGGCTGTGAGAAGACAGACAGTATGCACCAGAGCAAGTGAGCCCATCAGGAGAGAGGCCAAAGACAAACTTGCAAGAAATGCTTTGCCAACGCCCTCTCTACCGCCAGTACTCAGATCAACACCGCAGACCGGAGGGCCCAGTCAGCCAATCAGTGAGTCAACGAGTCAAGTCATCTGTCACAGCCCAGTGGTAGTGGCAGTTGCTGTTAGCTCAGTCTCTAGCTCAGAGTCAATCAGTACCTAGTGACCAGAATAGTGTACATAGTGGGACTTATACTTCACCAGCAGTGAGGCCAATGTGGACCATTACGGAGAGCTAGTACCACAACACCTGGACTATTTTAAGTTAAGTAGCTTCCCGTTTAAGTTAATAAAGATGCTTAATATATGTGTGAAGTTGGTGTTATAGAAGAGGATAACGGCCACCAAACAGCAACCTCTCCTTGGTTTCCATGGTACAAGACTACAGTGACAACGAGATGACACAAAAGTTAGCCTCACAGGTGCCACAAGATGTGATCTAGTAGTAGTAGTAGTAGTAGTAGCAGCAGCAGCAGCAGCAGCAGCTTTATTCATCCATAGATCTCTTTTTACAAGGATATAGGACATGTCAACATATTTACAAGTTTAAACAAATTTAAAATAAGCTAATTTGCATATACATATATTTACAGACTTCTAGTTAGAGACAATTATTAGATTTACTCCTGGTATCATTCATTCACGCGATCAGGCCCAGAGGACCGCGCGCCACCACAGTTAGAGCTCTCCATCTGTCTCTGTCTTCTGCTATCTGTCTCCAGTTTTCCGTGACTCCCGGCTGCAACAGGTCTTCTCTCACTCCATCGATCCACCTCTTTCTAGGTCTTCCCACTGGTCTGCTGCCTGACGGGATCCAGTCCATTGTGATTTTGGGCCATCTTCTTGCCTCAATTCTAACAACATGTCCAGCCCATTGCAGTCTTTTGCTTCTCATCACTCCCAAGATGTTAGGCTCCTTGTACAGCTCTTCTAATTCAGTGTTATAGCGTCTTCTCCATTCTCCAGTAGTCTGATCTCTGACTGGTCCAAATATTTTCCTGAGGACTTTCCTTTCAAATGTTAGCGGTCGCTTAAGGTCTTGTTTTCGAGTGCTCCAGGTTTGAGAACCATAAAGTACTACTGGCGTTATTAATGTCTTATACAACCTTAGCTTTAGTTGTTGCGAGACACTTCTACATTTTAATATAGGGCCTAGAGAGTGATAGTATCTGTTTCCCGCCTGCAGTCACGCTTTTATCTCTGCTTCAGTTGATGATCCAAGGTATTTGAACTCTTTCACATGTTTATACCTGGTGTTGTTCACAATTAAATCTTGAGAGTTCTGGATCTTTCTTCCTATGGTCATATACTCTGTCTTTTCAGAGCTAATTTGTAGACCGATCCTAGCTGCCAATAACTCCAAGGTCTGGATACTTCTCTTCAGATCTTCTTGTGTGCATGCTAATAGTGCAATGTCGTCTGCATAGGCCAGATATGTAATGTGTTCATTACCAATTTGAATGCCCTTGATGTTTTCTTTGTTGAAATCCCGCATTACCTTCTCAAGTGCCAGGTTGAAGAGGACAGGTGATAGCCCATCTCCTTGGCGTAATCCTGTTACAACTTGGAAGCTTTCTGTCATTTGATTGCCTACCTTAACCTTAAGTTTTGTGTCATTTAGGCATAACTCTACCAGCTTGACCAACTTCTTTGGTATGCCAAACTCTGTCATAGTTCTAATAAGGCTAGGTCTATGTATACTGTCGTAAGCCTTCTTGAAGTCTACAAACAGGAGATGTATCTCTCGTCCGTATTCGTACATTTTTTCACAGACCTGTTTTAGGACAAAAATCTGGTCCGTGGTTGATCGCCCTGCCTGGAAACCTCCTTGGTATTCTCCAATTATGTCTGTTGCTATAGGTTTTATTCGTTCTAATAGGTAGTTGGAGAAGATCTTATAACAGGTGTTGAGTAGCGCTATGCCCCTGTAGTTGTCACATACGGATTTGTCTTTCTTTTTATATATGGGGCATATCACAGCTACCTTCCATTCCTCTGGTATTTCATGTTTTACCCAAATTTGCTCGATTAGCTTGTGGATTTTGAAACAGAGGATTTCGTCTCCAGCCTTGAGAAGTTCAGCAGGAATACCGTCCTCACCTGGACTTTTACCATTCTTAAGGTTTTTAATCTGGTTCCTTATCTCTTCAATGGTGGGTGGAGGATATTCTGGGTCTACTGTTACTGGTTCATCAAACTCAAGTAGTTCGGTTGGTTCATCAGAGTTTAGTAATTCTCTGAAGTATTCCATCCATCTTCTTCCAATTTTTTGATCTTCTGTTAACATTCTTCCATTGGCATCTTTTATGAATCTGTGTTGATGGTATGTCCCTCCTTTAAAACTTTTCACTTTTCTATAAAGTTATTTATACCTATTTCCATGAAAGTCTTGTTCAGCTTCCTCCATGATACTTTTAACATATTTTCTCTTTGCTTTCCTCAATGTGGCTTGGGTCTGCCGTCGTGCTTCTTCAAACTTCGATTTTTCTTCTTCTTGCATATTGCTTTGTATCCACAGTAGTTTGGCCCATTGTCTCTCCCTGATAGCTCCTTCACACTCCTCATTGAACCACACTCTTTTTCCCCTAGTTCGCTTTGGGATTACTTCTTGGGCTGTTTCTTTACTGGTCTCTGCAATCGCCTTCCAGTTCTGATCTACCACAGTATCTCCTTCCTCTTCATTCAAAGCCTCAAAACGGTTTGTTAGTGCTATCTTGAAAGTTCTTCTTATATTATCTTCAGTCAGACTCTCATGGTCATATCGAGTGACTCTTTGCATTCTTTTGTGCTTCCTGGCTCTCCATATTGTTTTCATCCTTCCTCTGACAAGGAAGTGGTCTGATCCACATTCCGCACCTCTTGCCGTTCTAACATTTTGTATCCACTTCTTTATTCTCTTCTCTACAATTAGAAGGTCAATTTGGTTCACTGTTTTCCCATCTGGGGACACCCAGGTTCCTTTATATATTCTCTTCCTGTTGAAATCAGTACTACTTATAAACAAGCCTTTTGCAGTCGCAAAGCTAACCAGCCTAGTGCCGTTATCACTGCTCACATCATGTAAACTGTGCTTTCCGATGGTCCCCATGAAGGCTGCTTCTTTCCCTATTTTCGCATTAAAATCTCCAAGGATAATTTTGTAATGTTCACTTGGTACATTGTCTAAAACCGTTTCTAATTCCTCGTAGAAAATATCCTTTTTGATGTCATCGCTTTCTTCGGTTGGGGCATGACAATTTATATATGTGAGTTTGTGTTTTCCCGTGGCTGTGGTTAGGAGTGAGATACTGGGGTTGATTGATTTAAAATCTATGAGAGTGGTACAGAGTGATTTCTTCACTGCAAAACCAGTTCCTAGTGAGTGGTTTGTTTCTGAGGCTCCATGGAATATGACATAGTTTTTCCATTTCTGTAGCTCCGGTTTCTGTCCACCTTGTTTCTTGCAGGGCCAATAGATCAATTTGATACTTATCTGCCTCCCTTATTACACATTTTGCTGCCCCAGGTTGGTATAGGCTTCTGACATTCCAGGCCCCTAGTTGTATTTCCTTCCATAGTCCTTGCTCTTGCTTAGGTCGTTTTACAGGGATCAGTCCTATCCGAGGCTCTTCTGTGATGCTAGTACCGGTGATTATTTTTTCCAGGACGGGTTGGTAGCCCGTCGCCAACCCCCAACCTGGAGGACCAGGATTTTTCATTCGGGGTTTTCTCCCGTAGAAAGATTGGCTTCTCCACGCCTATACTCCTGGTATACAATACTTTTTTACAAATAACTTATTTAAATAATGTAATGCCACACTGTTCACTCATATTTCACTATCAGTCACTGCACACACTATACACACACTGTTTCATAACACTTCACACACACACACACACACACACACACACACACACACACACACACACACTGGTGATCTCTGGGCATTTTCTGTACCACAAATTCCCATTTGCTATCCTGAAAAACTGAGTCAGCATCCCTCTATAATGAGTGAGATGTTGAGATTAGAAAGAGGAAGAGGTGTTAGTACTGTGCTATGCATAACTTGGGGTAAGTATTTCTAGAAAGGAAAAAAGAAGGAAAAAAACATAAAGCGAAGGTGTTGTGTGGAATGTTGGATGTTTTATAATCATCATTATTACTATTTATTTGTATAACATTTTTTTCATCAAACCTCAACTCTGTTTTATTTAAGTAATCCTCCAATGTATAAAATGTATTGCTTAACAGATACTTTTTAGCTGCCTTTTTAAATAAGTGTATTTTTGCAATTTCTTTAATCTCTTTTGGTAATTTACTGTACAGTTTTATTCCTTGGTAGAAAATGCTATTTGAGTTTTATGTTTATTTTTTCTTGGTAAATGTAAGCTGAGTCTATCTCTTGTTGCATGGTCATGGACAGAGCTGTTTGTGCAGTAATTACCAATGTTATTTTTGATGTGTATTACTGTTAAATGTATTCACATGGGGCAGTTAAAATCCCCAGTGTTTTGAACAGATCTTTACAATGAGCTCAACTAGTATTTTTGGTTATTATTCTTATGGCTCTTTTCTCGAGTCTGAAAATTGTGTTCATATTTTGTGTGTTTGTTCCCCAAAAAATAATGCCATAGCTAAGAACTGAGTGTACATATGAATAATATGTAACTAAAAGACACTGCATGTTACACACTGCTGATAGGATTCTAAGGACATAACATGCTGATGACATTCTGTTTGCAAGTACCTTTGTGTGTTCGAACTACTTCAACTGAGAATCAATATTCATTCCTAGAAATTTTGCATTTGTTACACTGTCTATAGAGGTGCCATCTACATTTAATTTAACATTGTCATTTTTCCTCTTCAAACTGAAATTCATAGCATTAGTTTTCTATGTTCAATGTCACTTTATTGCTTATTGACCAAAACTTCCTTGAAAGTTTCATTTGCTTTCTAGGCAAGGAGTTCTCTTGTTTTCTCAGTGACTATAATACTGCTGTCATCAGCGAAGAGAATTTTTTCACCATGAGTAACGCTACTGGGAAAGTCATTGGTATATAGTATTTGTCCTAATATGCTACCTTGTGGAACCCCTATATTAATGTATTTTGGTTCTGATAAGTGTTTTACTAAATGTTTACATCTATTTGAAGTATGTGTTATCTCTACCCTTTGTACCCAATCTGCTAGGTATGATCGAAACCAGTCATTAGTTACCCCTCTTATTCCTAATGTTTTTACTTTATTTAATAGAATCTTGTGGTTGACTGTATAAGATGCCTTAGAAAGATCCAACAATATGTCTGTGACACACTCATCTTTATCAAGAGCATCAAGTACAACTTTTGTGAATTCTACTGTGGCTGGCTCCGTATTTTTGCCACTTCGGAAACCAAACAGTGATTCGCTTAAAAGATTGTATTTATTCAGGTAAATCATTAATCTGTCTTTCATAATTGCTTCTATTATTTTTGAGAATGCTGACAGCAGGGAAATGGGCCAGTAATTTCCTATGTCTTCTGCATTACTTTTCTTAAGCAAAGGTACAACTCTTGCCTGTTTTAACTGTTCTGGAAATGTCCTTGATGTGAAGGATTCATTTATTAAATTTGTTACAGGGCCTTGTATAATCCCTATGCATTGTTTCAGTACACACACTGGTTCTTCATCTAAGCCTACAGACTTTTTATTTTTTAGTTTTTTAACAGTTTTATTGACTTCATTCTCTGTGGTTGGAACTAACATCATTGTATTTAGTGTAACGTTATTTACAGATGTTATATCAGTTTTGGGGAATTTTTGCTGTACCTTCTCTGCAATGCTTGAAAAATGCTCATTTACAGAGTTTGCTAAGTGCTGTGGATCATTTATTACCTCATCCCCTTTCTTTAGCAGTATGTTATTCAGTATTTGTTTGCCTCTCCCCGTTTCCTTTTTTATAACATCCCAGACTGCTTTGCTTTTATTCTCTGCATTATACATTATTTTGTCGTTAAATCACTTTTTTTCAGCATCTTCTCATAGATATTTTTGTATCTATGATAGAAATTTAAGAATTCTGGATCATTGTGAATCTTTTTCATGGAACTGCGGTGTTTAGGGAATGATTCCCAGCCTGATTTTATTGTTGTTATTGGACAGACATGGTCTGATAGTCCGAGATCTTTTACAGCTACATCACATTTTTCCCTGTCCATATTTGTGGCCACATGGTCAATTACTGATGTGGTCATTGTAGTAACCCTTGTTGCACTATTGACCAACAGGGACATGCCGAAACTTTGAACGATGTTTATGAAGGTGCTGCTGGATTCATTTATGATATTAGTTTTGATGTTAATGTCTTCACGCAGAATTATGTAGACCTTTGTATTTGAGACTTCATCTAGAACTTCTGTTAATGTATTGAAAAAAGTGTTTACGCTACCACTTGGAGATCTATACACACACAAAATGATTAATTTCTTGGTTATATCAATCCCTGTTAATTCAATAGCTGATATTTCAAAGTTTTTATTTTCACTTACTGTACTGAGGTTATGTCTTGATTTGAACTGAGTTCCTTTACTGATATAAATGCATGATCCTCCACCCCTTGACGTATTCCTGCAGTAAGAGTTTGCCTTTTCATACAATGATAATACTACATGTTGGTTTTCTGTGTCTCTACACCATTGCTCAGTAATACAAACTACAGTGCAGTTCAAAGATTGGAGCTCAATTTCTAACAGTTGTATTTAATTTTTTATTGATTGCATGTTTTGATGGAGGATTGTTAAGTCTGTGAAATGCCCCATGTTATTCTTTCCAGTGGTTTGTTTTTCTGTGTGACATCTGGTATGTGTGATAAATGAAATGTTAAAATCTTTCTTGTGAGTGATTGTTTCAGTATTTTTTAAACTGCTGGAGATACTCTTTAGGCAGGGGAACCTGTTGTCTGGATTTATCCTAAAAAAGACCAACTTTTCCTACCTATGACAACAGATATTTGACCATATGTGGTCTGAGATCCACTATATCTGACTACTATTTTACTGTTTCTTTAGGTGTCAAACCTCTTCCTTAATTGGGCTTGGTATATCTGGGTTACTAAATCCACTGAGTAGTACTACATTGCTGGGGACAGTTATTTTTGTGTTGGTCAGAACTTATTACTGTTGCCGTGGTGACTACAGAAGTAGAAACAATGGCCTTACGAGTGCAGTGGCAGGAATGTGTAGTTGTGCTTGTTTTCATAGTCTGTGTTTGTGTGGCTGTATTAACTTTTGTCACAGGTTTGACTGCCATGGAAGTGAGTGAGGATGTGCAAGTGAGTGGCTTAAATGAACTGAATTTTTTTCACTTCATGGTTCAATGCACTCTAATACCTTGCATTTTCTTTTTTCAAGGAATACTGGGAAGCCATGTTCTGTGGTTGCTGGGGCATTTCATGCACAATGGATGAGCAACACTTTGTAGGCTGCCATGCCATAGCTACATACATAATCCATCCCTTACATGCACGTCTAGTGTCCATACCTTTTACATTCGAAACATCACAAAAGAGTTTGAATATACTGTCTTACTTTAAAATGGAGGAAACTTGCCTTAATGTACTCTGGTGAGGTAGGCAAATAAAATGTGACAATAAAGACATGAATATGGTTTGGTACAGATATACATTGTTACTTTCGACAATACTTCCTTTTCAGCTGTTGACTTCCTGGGAGAATTAGCCATTAGAGGTCACCTGGTTGGATCTTGGTGTGAATCATTTGTCTACCTGAGCCACTGGATGTTTATGGTTTCAGAATCACAAAACCATACCATATTTCACGGACTAGAAGACACACTTTTTTCTTCAAAAAATTGCCTCCAAAATTCAGGTGCACCTTATACTCAAAATTAATACAAAAATGTTCAGTGTTTGATTTAAAATTCCTGCCAGTCTTAAAATTGGCCATATATTCGATGCCACGGGAAATCTATCTCTACATGGCAACACTGGATTCAACTGGCAGCAACAGTGCACTGATGTGATGAACATGAGTTGCAGGGATTCACAAATTGCCCTCCTGCCCCGCCATCACAAACCCGGAACACTGTCTATTCTATGATGTGTCACTGCAGTCTACAGAGCCAGTGAACTTGAATTGGTTGAATTGGAAGCGATTTCTGTTATCGGTAAGAATATTTTTATTAATAGACAGTTTCATTACGGAAAATGAAATGTATCCGTATTATGCGGGCTATAAATTGAAAGTAATAACATACGCAGAAGAACACAGAAACAGAGCAGCTGAGTGGCATTTGGACCCTCCACCAACAAAAAAAAAAAAATCATTTGCAATTAGCGGGGTAATAAAGAAGAACCGAAAAAAAATGAGGAAGACAAAGTGTGCAAATAGAGGACTTAATGCAAAACTAGAAGATGAAGTATTGAAATGGCATTGGAATTCATAAAATAATTATTCAAATACATGTTGGTAAGCTAGCACTGCAGTGAAACTTAACAGACATTAATGGTAGAGGTGATTGGTGCTACAGGTTTATGAATTGTCACAGACTTAGCATGTGAACCAAAATCAAAATATCTCAGAAAATGTCACAAAAGTATGAAGAGAAAATATTACCTATCCATCACTGTATTATTCAACATCGAAAGAAAACCAGTGTGAAACTAAGCCAATAGCGAATATGGACGAAACTCCTCTGACATTTGATGTACCGAGTGACAGAACTGTTAGCATGAAAAGTGCTAAAACTATACAAACAAGTGGACATGAAAAAAAAAGCACTACACTGTAATCCTTTCACGTTGTGCTGATGGCACTAAACTTAATCCAACAATCTTTTCTAGCACAAGACAATGTCAAAACCTTCTCAAATACTGCTGGTTATTGTACATAGATTAACAGAGTGTAGGAGAGAAGGAAAGATGTTTTATGTAAGAAGAGTTCTCTTCTTGTGCTAGAACAGTTTAGTAGTCATTTGAAAAACTCTGTAAAAGAGAAACTGGGACAGGGAAATACAGAGCCTGTTGTTATTCTGGGAGGACTTACTTCACAATTGCAACCTCCTGATGTCTTGATAGTTAAACCATTTAAAGTGTATATGAGAGAGGAAGGGAGCAAGTGGATGACGGATGAAACCCAACATGAATTTGTGCCAAAGGGAGCTTTACAACGACCTACAATCAAACAAGTGTGTCAGTGGATAAAACAGTCATCGTCTTGAGTGAGAGAAGACATTATTATTAAATCTTCCATGAAGTGTGGCATAAATCACGCTCTTGATGGCAGTGAAGACCATCATATACATGAAGAGGTCAACAATGACAAAGAGGAAGTTCAGATGACAATTTTTAGGGGTTCTAAAGATGAGTTCAGTTTTATAAATTAAGAATCTTTTTTTAATCTGGCTTTGCAAATCTAATAATAAAAATGTCATTTTTAAAATTGCTAAAAAATAAAGGTGTGCCTTATAGTTCGTAGAATCCCACAGTACGTAAAATGCAGTACCAATCCCATAACATGCCATGAAAGTAAATGTCCACCTAAGACAGACTAAAAGGATTTGGTAAGCCTTATACAAATGGAGTGCAGCTGGTGTCCAGAGGTAGCACATCATGACACATATTTACATATAAATAATGTGACAGCTTGAGAATTATATGGCTATAGGCCTATAACAATATAACAGAAAAAGTCCTTTAACTAGGCACAATTTCACTGAATTAGTCTTGGACATCTTCTGACTGAGTGTTGGGTGTTAAAATGGGAAAAGGAAGTTATCAGTTTCACTGCAAATAAAGGGCTCCCTTCCTGACATAATGACTTGTCAGATTTTGCAGCCAGATGCTAAAATCAACATGACATTATGCTTCAGCAGTTGACATATATGTAAAAGTTTACAACAATTATATTTCTTGCCATTAAGACTTTCCTGACATAATGACTTGTCGGATTTTGCAGCCAGATGCTAAAATCAACCTGACATTACACTTCAGCAGTTGACATATGCACCATCTTCAGATGAGACACTGTAGCAGAATTTTACTGAACTGATGCAAATCTGGCTAAAATATGAAGTTATACAGATTTTAGGATCTAGCAGAAAACCTAGCAATAATACTGCAATATGTGCCATCTTCTGAAGATGGGTTATACCTGAAATTAGTTTCATGTAAATAAAATTGTATTGTGCTTCTACATTTCATTAGAGTCTTTGATAATGAATCACTTGTTGGCAATTTCCATCCCCTATCGCATCATCTTTAAGACTGGAATTACCACGTACCTATTTGATGAAAACACGAGTGGCTGCAGTTTCTAGCATAAAGTTGGTTAATGGTAACTGATTAGGCCTATGTCTGTCCAACCACTACAAGTACTCTGAAAAACTGGAATACTCATAAAATGCAATATTTGTTTGTTTCTAAGTGTAATTCATGAATAGGTGTGGAGTAAATATGAAATGCTCTGTGATTTACAATCAACAACTTCAACAGCTTTTTTACAGTGCATCTGCTGCAAATTCTTAACTAAGTATGCGATCCCTTCTACTTAGCTGTGTTATATGCCCAGCAGGCCTCAAACTGTTGCTGAACTTATAGAAAGGCGGCAGACTGAAAAATTTATGGATCCTGCATTAAACACACTAATGGAATGTGAAGAAGCCCTAATATGTAGTAAAATTGGAACTATCCTCTGCCAAACACTTCACAGTGGTTGCCAGAGTATGGATGCGGATGCAAATAGAAAGATCTGATCCATGGAAAACCCAGTTTTAAATTACAGACTACTGAGCACATGAGAATCTTTAGAACATGGATTTTGAGTACTTGCAACATTTTCACGTTTTTCGTACAAAGATTAATATGGAACCATCCAAAATAAATTACACTGTGACAACCTGTGCTGTTTCAGACAATTTCCTCAGAAATAACACTGGGATCTAATACACCCTGGGTGCACTACTGGACAAGGATGATTTAGAAGATGCAAATTTTATTGGAGGAGGATTGAGAGATGAGTAAAATCAATGATGTTAGCTTGCAAGTATAATCCCCAGAACCATCAATAATCTTGCTCTCTCAACTCCTACAGTTATTTTTAAATGATAGCACTTATCTTCAATAAACTTCAAGTCAGCATCATTCTCTCCCCCCAGGTCTCAGACAACTTTCAGCTGTTTGAATACTGCTCTGTGCATTTGCCACAGAACTGACAGTTCTCAGTATTCTTCTAAAGTCAGAAACTTTACTGGCATGAATATTTTGTTACTCAGGGAAGATGACATGGCTCCTCCAAAGCATCAGAACTCAAGTGTATTCATGTGGTGTGTTGATACATGAGTCTTAGTCATGGACTGTGCTGTCCCCAGCTTGACTCGTGGAGGCATTTGATTCAATGCAACCTGAGCCCAGCCACACTAGAGCGTCAAATATTTAGAAGCCATTACTGGTAACCAAATAGGCTTGTGTTGTGTGTGTACTGTTTATTTGCAATGCCTCAAGTAGCCAAGAGTAAAATATTTCAATAATCAGTTGCTCCCTTAGTCGCCACCTTCTCTTAAAAAGTTGTTACATATAAAAGCTGCAACTCTCATCAGTATGCAACATTTCTTGTAAAAAAAAAAAAAAAAATAAAAAATAAATAAAAAAAAAAAACGATTGCACCTGCTCTTGAAACACGCACATTTTTTTAAGTTCATCAAATATCAAAATGTTTTCCCTGTCTCCTGCAGTGTTAAAATATGAACTGTATTACAACACATTTAATTCCTGTCATTTCTGCTAATTAATATATTATCATGAAGATATAATATTTAAGTATGTTTTAAATTACAAATCTAGTTATATCAGTACCCTGTGAAACACACAATAAGCCACAAAACCACAAACACAATTAAGTTTTGTGCAATAATCTGCCTCCTGTCTCAAGGAGCATCATGCAGTGATTAAATTAGTCAAACCAAATACTACTTTTGTGACAGAGGATTATCACAGGAAGCATAATACATTTGCAACATCATAAACTAGTGTACATGGGGTTACACATTTTTCTGAACATCTTAGCAACATCATCTTCATTGTGAAGCTACAGTCATATCAAATTTTGTTAAGACACAACCAAAACAACTAGGGGGTAGATAACAACTGTCACCAAAACACAGTCCAGGGACATTAACATAACAAGCAATCTCACAAGGCCAGAACAAAGTGTTCTTGGTGCATTTTCAGAAACACTATGCACCAGGATGTTTAAGAGCAGGAAATTGTTTCCACCATCAGAGTACATTGCTTTCAACAAACTGCCATAGTGCTAAGCTGAAGTGGTATTCACAATAGAATTACAGAATGTACTGCATATCAAAGAACATTCACTTTTATATAATCTCTTCGATATCTTGTAATCAGTTACCCCACTACCAGTGTGTCATCAGCTGTCTTTAATCTAATAAACATGACACTAGAAAGACATTTCAATAGCTGATTGTTTACAAGTTCACTAATTTAACAACAGAAAATAAATTGGGTTGCCAATGCCAGACTTTCTGCATAAAAAAAAACTCACCCATTTTTGTCAAATGCTGAAAAGCAAGCATCCATCTTCTCGTTATCACCTGCTGGATTATAGTGCCCAAGGCACAAATCAATAGGATCATCATGTACTGCATTACTCTCCATGGAAACACTGTTTATTTGGTCCATAAACGCCATGGCAAAGTCGAATGAAATTGGCGTCGCCAAGTGCAATTATTGTTCACACACTGCAAAAGCAACACACTATTTTATTGTGAAATCAGTAACAGGTAACAGCTCGCACTAACAGCACTGTACATATATTGAGACTGAGCGCTTCTCTTATCCGAGACTGGCACGTCTCACATAATCTGAAACTTCCCGACAATGCGGAGAAAAATTACATCACAACGATTTAAGGTAAGGGGAATCCCATGCTTCCGTGCTCAATAGCCGCTTATTAAATGCAGCATTTTCCGCAAGGCAGAAAAAGCAAGAAGTACAAATAACCATAACCTAGAAGTAATTGATTTCTAGTGAGCTGCGTGTGTACAAGACACCAAAGCAATCGCGAACAGCGTACTTGATTTGCAAAAAATTAAAGAAAGGATAGTATTGCAGACGATTTTCAAGAAGGCGTTAATTTCATGCGCGCACACAAACACACACTACACTGCCATACGACATAAACATCCACAAAAAATGGCAAGCTCATATATGGAATCCTGTCAATATTTTCATTGTTTAAGTTGACAGAATCCTTAGATATAATGCATGCCGTCACGAATCACGGGCGATTCCCAACTACTATTTATTTTGTGCCGCCAATTTCTAGCTGTCATTTTCCTTTCTTGTGTAATATAGTACAAATGATAACAGAGGCATCCATAAGTTAGGTGGACTGGAGTGTTCTGCAGATCTGTCGCTAATTTTCTTGCAAATAACACCTATTTCAAAACATACTTCGCGCTACAACACCAATGATTTGGATTTCATCAGAAACGTAACAGCGATGCTGTATAAGCATCTGAGGGGCGCTTTTCGAATGAGGCACAACGTACTGTATACGATGTAGTAGAAGTACTAGCGTAAAATTTATTCGGCCTTGCATTAAAAATCCACCGCCTCATTCAACTCTCAAACTGAAACAACAACAAAAAAATGGCAACAGACACTGTCTTGTGAAAAACTCATCGACTTGGTATACGTCTTGTTTACGTACGTATTTTGATTCAGGAAGATGTTCTTGTTAGGGAAATGTGTTTCATTAGTAATTTAACGTCGTTTTACAGTGCATACGCAGACTGAGACGAATTAAATATCTAGTTTGTTTCTGAAAGTTTGACTGACTTTTTATTAGTTCACTTTTCATAGGGCACAAATTGTACAAGTGATATTGGACAGGTCAAAATGTGGATATAGTTATACTTAGTACAAGCAAAATAAATATGCAGATTAAAAGTAGGTACGTATTCTTACAATCTAAGTTCAACATTAGCTTAAGTAGCATTTATATTTACATATTCAGAAGTTCTTTTGATTTTATTAATTTGATTGATTTTATTTCGTGTTCCATAGGTCTAACTGTGTTGGTTTCACAAGGATGTGGAACGAGTCAGTTTTTTACAAATACCATATGATAATCTTGTAGCATATATAGACATTTCAGTACGTAATTATATAAAAGTTTATACAGTAAATTCTTTGAGCAGCAATACAGAAAAAAGACGATACATATTTTCTTAATATCATTAAAGCAATACGGAAAAACAGATACAGAGCACACACATATACAGAGCTCAAGTTAAATAACATTCTTAGTGGCATAGAATATTGTATGTATCACAGAATATTAAAATTTTACAATTTATTTATTTAAAAATTCATGTAGACTGTAAAAAGCTTTTTCTAGCAGAAATATTTTTACTGCTTTCTTAAACTTACTCTTGCTATGAATCTCTGTCTTTATTTCAGAAGGAAGAGCATTAAAGAGTTTTGTTCCAGTGTAGTGGACACCCTTTTGCGCGAACCTCAAATTTCTATGCTCATTGTGTATGTCATTCTTCCTCCGTGTGTTATGTTCATGATAATTACTGTTTGGTTGAAATAGATCTATATTTTTACAGACGAAACACACGAGACAAAAAATATATTGGCATTAGTTGTGTATATTTTAAGTTTTTGAAAGCTATTTCCACACGAGTCTCTTGGGCGCAATCCACATATAACTCTTAAAGCTCGCTTCTGAGCAATGAACACTTTCCTAGCTAAAGGCTCTTTGCTCCAAAAAATTATGCCATATTCAACGAGAGAGTGAAAATAGCCATAGTATGCCACTTTTGCAGTGTTAGGTTCAACACATGGAGTGACAACCCGTAAAGCACATGTAGCAGAGCTAAGCCTCTTACAGCATTATATAATATGCGAAGACCAGTTCATTTTCTTGTCAATGTTTACTCTCAGAAATTTTGTTGTTTCCATTCTACTGGCTGATTATCACATGTCAACTTATCTCTCTCTCTCTTTTTTCTGTTTTTGTACAGAACTGAATAAATCTGGTCTTACTGGAATTTAATGAGAGACCATTCCCCTTGAACCAATAAACACCATATGAGAGTGTGTGATTAACGGATTCCTCAAGATTACAATCTGTTCTATTGCTCATAAAAATTGTGGTGGTATCATCAGCAAATAATGTAAATTTACGTGGCAGGCTTGTACATGATGGTAGGTCATTCGTAAAAATCAGGAATAATAGCGGCCAAAGAATTGAGGCCTGATGCGCTCCACATGTAATGGAACTCCATTCAGAATATGAGGAAACATTACATACTCCACCTGAGCTACTGAAGACAACTTTTGTTTTTTGTCTTGGAGACACGACTGTAGCCAATTGCCTGCAACACCACTTATTCCTATTAATTTTGATTTTTGCAAGAGAATCTGGTGATCAACACAGTCAAACGCTTTAGGCAAATCACAGAAGACACCAATTGCTAGCATTTTTTCATTAATGGTATCTAGGACTTCATTTACAAGTGCATAGATTACCTCTTCAGTTGAACAGCCCTTTCGAAAGCAAAATTGGTTCTTGCTGAGAACTTCATTCTTCATGAGATGATCTGTAATTCTTACATGTCGTAGCTTTTCTAGAATTTTAGAGAAATCTCTCAGCTAGAGGTAGGTTGATAGTTCATTAGTTAGTTAGTTCAGTTTTATCGTCCTTTATGCACAGGGGCTTCACAGTGCCATACTTAAGTCTACTGGGAACAACACCTTTCTGAAGGGAAGCATTGAAAATATGACAGAGAATGTCCCTTATCCACACACAAGAATATTTAAATAAATTACTAGAAATATTATCAACCCCTGCACGGTATGATGATTTTTTGAATTTCATCTACAGTGACAGGATTAAGGTGCATTTATGAAATTGTGTTTGAATATATAGCTTGACAAAGAGTTATAGCTTCATCAACATTGGGCTTGCAACCAATCTGTTGAGTTACTGATAGGAAGTGTTTATTAAAAATCTCAACCACACTTTTGGGGTTTTCTACTAGGGTACCTTCATATGTGATTTTATTTACATCTTCTTTGCTAGTTGTATCTCTTCCTATTTCTTTTTTTACAATGCTCCAAATTGTTTTTACCTACATCTAAATCTACATGGATACTCTGTAAATGACATTTAAGTGTCTGGCAGAGGGTTCATTGAACCACCTTCACAATTCTCTATTATTCCAATCTCGTATAGCGCGCAGAAAGAATGAACACCTGTATTTTTCCATACGAGCTCTGATCCCCCTTATTTTATCTTGGTGATCGTTCCTCCCTATGTAGGTCGGTGACAACAAAATATTTTCGCATTCGGAGGAGAAAGTTGGTGATTGGAATTTCGTGAGATGATTCCGTCGCAGCGAAAAACGCCTTTGTCTTAATGATATCCAGCCCAAATCCTATATCATTTCTGTGATACTCTCTCCCATATTTCACGATAATACAAAAAAGGTGCTGCCTTTCTTTGAACTTATTTTTAGAATTATCTAGTTTCTTCTCATAATAAAGGGCTTTTGATTTCTGTATTAGTTTCTTTAAAATTCTATGGTATAATCTATAGTGTTCCTATTTTTCTACACCTTTAGATAATCTTATTGCAGCATGACTGTTTTATACCTTTTGTAATCCAAGGCTTACTTCCAGAATTGGATGCACTTGTTTCTGACCCATATCTTTCGAAATATTTTTCAAAAAGAGCACAGAATTCAATTTATAAAACAGTTAAATATATTATCAACAGCATCACAGCTACATATTAAAGACCAATCCAATTGCTGCAACCTATGGTTTAAAGTTTCTTTTGCCTCTTCGTTCATTAGTATTATGAATTTTCATTGAGGAAATTGTTTTTTGAACAGAGTAACATCATAAAGAGTGAGAATTTGTCCATAATGATATGAAAGCCCACTTATAACCTGCCTAACAGTATAACTCTGATGTCTAATTACATCTAAAAAAATGTTATCTATCATAGTTTGAGACTCAGATGTAATTCTTGTTGGGAAGATTATTACCAATATCAGATTAGATAAGATCATCACAATCTCAAAGTCAATTTTATTCTTCTTTTCTGTCATAAAGTTTATATTGAAATCATCTAAAAATACACTCCTGGAAATGGAAAAAAGAACACATTGACACCGGTGTGTCAGACCCACCATACTTGCTCCGGACACTGCGAGAGGGCTGTTCAAGCAATGATCACACGCACGGCACAGCGGACACACCAGGAACCGCGGTGTTGGCCGTCGAATGGCGCTAGCTACGCAGCATTTGTACACCACCGCCGTCAGTGTCAGCCAGTTTGCCGTGGCATACGGAGCTCCATCGCAGTCTTTAACACTGGTAGCATGCCGCGACAGCGTGGACGTGAACCGTATGTGCAGTTGACGGACTTTGAGCGAGGGCGTATAGTGGGCATGCGGGAGGCCGGGTGGACGTACCGCCGAATAGCTCAACACGTGGGGTGTGAGGTCTCCACAGTACATCGATGTAGTCGCCAGTGGTCGGCGGAAGGTGCACGTGCCTGTCGACCTGGGACCAGACCGCAGCGACGCACGGATGCACGACAAGACCGTAGGATCCTACGCAGTGCCGTAGGGGACCGCACCGCCACTTCCCAGCAAATTAGGGACACTGTTGGTCCTGGGGTATCGGCGAGGACCATTCGCAACCGTCTCCATGAAGCTGGGCTACGGTCCCGCACACCGTTAGGCCGTCTTCTGCTCACGCCCCAACATCGTGCAGCCCGCCTCCAGTGGTGTCGCGACAGGCGTGAATGGAGGGACGAATGGAGACGTGTCGTCTTCAGCGATGAGAGTCGCTTCTGCCTTGGTGCCAATGATGGTCGTATGCGTGTTTGGCGCCGTGCAGGTGAGCGCCACAATCAGGACTGCATACGACCGAGGCACACAGGGCCAACACCCGGCATCATGGTGTGGGGAGCGATCTCCTACACTGGCCGTACACCACTGGTGATCGTCGAGGGGACACTGAATAGTGCACGGTACATCCAAACCGTCATCGAACCCATCGTTCTACCATTCCTAGACCGGCAAGGGAACTTGCTGTTCCAACAGGACAATGCACGTCCGCATGTATCCCGTGCCACCCAACGTGCTCTAGAAGGTGTAAGTCAACTACCCTGGCCAGCAAGATCTCCGGATCTGTCCCTCATTGAGCATGTTTGGGACTGGATGAAGCATCGTCTCTCGCGGTCTGCACGTCCAGCACGAACGCTGGTCCAACTGAGGCGCCAGGTGGAAATGGCATGGCAAGCCGTTCCACAGGACTACATCCAGCATCTCTACGATCGTCTCCATGGGAGAATAGCAGCCTGCATTGCTGTGACAGGTGGATATACACTGTACTAGTGCCGACATTGTGCATGCTCTGTTGCCTGTGTCTATGTGCCTGTGGTTCTGTCAGTGTGATCATGTGATGTATCTGACCCCAGGAATGTGTCAATAAAGTTTCCCCTTCCTGGGACAATGAATTCACGGTGTTCTTATTTCAATTTCCAGGAGTGTACAATACCCTTTGCTTTGCAAATGATAAAATTGTCAGGATTTGTAAGTCCCTTTCTGACATAGACTTATTTGGCCAATGTTATGGTGACTCACATTATAGTCTATGTAATGATTTATCAGAAAAGCTAATATTTTAAATGATTTTTAAAAGAATTTTTGTCACAATTTAATGACAACATTCCCATAAAAAATGCAAAAAATTGATAAAGGCTTCAAAAAGCAAGGATACAAAGAAAAAAACGAAATCCATGGTATACTGAAGAACTAACAAGTCTGAGAAACCAAGATATGCTGTTATGCAACGTATACAGAAGTCTTAAAACTGACCATTCCAGATTAGTCTATGTTAAATATATGAATCGGTATATAAAAGCCATAATGGAAACCAAAAAGAACACAGTTGCAGGGGTATTGTGAATTCCACCTCTAAGTGCAAAAACACATGGAAAATAATAAATAGTGTTGCTAAATGACAATAAATTATTATTATTATTATTATCATTATTATTATTAGCATCTGATAGGATGTTGTTCTGGAATAAGTTTGAACATGTTTGATGCATAGTGTTTGCCTATTTGTGTAGTAATTAATGTACATTCTTGTTCTGCAGCAATTTGTCTGTTTTCGAGAGGTAATCCTTAATAAATAAGATATTCTCACAAATTAATAATTATGGAACATTCAGAACACCACCCCCAGCAAAATAAAGTTTATAGTACTCCATTTTTTCGGCCAAAAGTTATTTTTAGAGCACTTTTTCGCTTTCTAAAAATATTTATGATCTGAGCTGAGTGTTCCCAAAAATTGATCCCGTATTGAAACAGTGAGTGGAACTGTGAAAGTTGTTCCAGAATTTAATAGTCTTGGAGCCTAGCAGACAGATGTAAGTTTCTACACCTATATCTATACTCTACAAAACACTGTAAGGTGGATGGCAGAGGGTAGATCCCATTGTACCAGTTATTAGCGTTTCTTAATGTTCTATTCACATATGGAGTGTGGGGGAATGATTGTTTGAATGCCTGTGTGCATACAGTAATTACTCTAATCTTTTCCTAACGATCCCTATGTGAGTGATATGTAGGGGGTTGCAGTATATTCCTAGTGTGATCATTTAAAGCCAGGTCTTCAAACTTTGTTAACAGACTTTCTTGTGATAGTTTATGTCTATTTTTAAGAGTCTTTCCATTCAGATCCTTCAGTATCTCTGTGACACTCTCACATGGATTAAATAAAGCTGTGACCATTCATGCTTGCCTTTCTGTGTGCACATTCAATATACCGTGTTAGTCGTATCTGAGTAATGTTCTAGAACCGATAACACTTGCGATTTGTTATAAATCTCCTTTCTAGATTGATTGCACTTCCCCTTAATTCTACCAATCAACCGAATTCTACCACCTGCTTTAGCCACGAATGAACATATGTGATCATTCCATTTCATATCCCTACAAAGTGGTACATCCAAGTATTTGTATGAGTATAGTCATAAGATACTACTTTTTTTTTTGCTTTGTGAAGTGCAACATTTTACATTTCTGAACATTTAAAGCATGTTGCAAATCTCTACACCACTTTGAAATCTTATCTAGATCTGACTGAATATTTATGCAGTTTCCTTCAGACAATACTTCTTTATAGATAACTGTATCATCTGCATAAAGCCTGATTTTACTCTTAATATTACCTATAACATCATTATATATAACATGAACAGCAAGGGCCGCAGCACACTTCCCTGGCGGACACCCTGAAGATGACTCTCCATCAAAGATAACATGCTGCATCCACCCTAACACAAAGTCCTCAATCCAGTCACAAATTTCACCTGATACCCCACATATTATTGTACTTTTGATATTAAGAGTAGGTGTGGTACTACCTCAAATGCTTTTCCCAAAGCTTTTATTACGTCATGTGAGAAAAGTGCGAGTTGGATTTCACATGATCGATGTTTTCGAAATCCATGCTGGTTAGCGTTGAGAAGGTCATTCTGTTCAAGACACCTCATTATTCTTGAGCTCGAATATGTTGTATGATCCTACAACAAATTTATATCAAGGATATTTGACAGTATTTTTGTGGATCACTTCAACTATCCTTCTTGTAGACAGGTGTGACCTGTGCATTTCTCCAAGTACTGGACACAGTGTTTTGTTTGAGGGATCTAGAATAGATTATAGTTAGAAGAGGGGCTAACTCAGCCACAAATTCAGTACAGGATCTGACACGGATTCCATCAGTCCCTGGAGCTCTGTTCAGCTTTAACGATTTCAGCTGTTTCTCAACATCACTGACACCAATACTGATTTTATTCATTTTTCAGTGGTATGAATATTAACTTGGGGCAATTATTCTGGGTTTTCCTTTGTAAAGAAACATTTCAGCTTTTGCTTTGCTGACCTCAATTTCAGTTCCTGTCTCATTCACTACGAGATTGGACATTAACTTTGGTGCCAATAGGAGCCTTTACATATGACCAGAATTTCTTTGGGTACAGTGAAAGAGCACTTGACAATATTCTCCTTCAGTACTCATTGAAGGCATCATGCATTGCTCTCTTGACAGTCAAACGTGTTTCATTCAGCATCTCTTTATCTGTAGCCCTCCACTTTGTTTTACATCTGTTATGCAGTAACCTCTGTTTCTGTAGAAGTTCCTTTACAGTGAATGTACCCCATGTAGGTTCTCACACATTGTTAACTCTTGTATTGCGTATGTATCTGCCAAATGTATGGTGAACTGTTCTTTCAAACTTGAGCCAGAATTCCTATGTTAAAGGTTTCAAGTTCCTCACTGAGATATGACACTACTGATTTTTTATATCGTGTACTGAACATATATACTTTTATGCTTGTTTTAGTTGTCCATTGTAGTTTGGTAATCATTCTTGTCACAACCACATCATGGTCACTGATACCAGTTTCGATGCGGACATCCTCAAAAAGGTATGGTCTATTTGTTGCCATTAGATCCAATATATTTCCATAATGAGTAGGTTTCCTATCTATTTGTTCCAGGTAGTTTACATAGAATGCTTTTGTAAAGTTTCAAAGGATGTGTTACCACGTCCACCACTAACAAAACTGTAATTTTCCCAATTAATTGTTGGATAATTAACGTCTCTGCTAATGGTTACAGTATGACTGGGGAACTTACGTAGAAGTGAACTGAGGTTTTCTCTAAAGCTTTTGGTTAAATCAGGTCATGAGTCTGGTGGGCGATAGAAGGATCCATTCATCATTTTATGCCCATTTCTGGTACTGAGTTTTGCCCAAACAATCTCACATGCAGCTTCAATTTCTACCTCAGTGGATATGAGTTTTTTGTCTACTGCATCAAATACACCACCTCCATTTCTCATTTGCCTATCCTTTCTATATGCACTGAAATTTTCCCCGAAAATCTCACAGCTATTAATTTCAGGATTCAGCCAGGTTTCGTTGACAAGTTACTTACTGATGGACCTGCTGACCTGACAGACCCAGGTATTTTGTCACATTTACTTTTCCTAGAGGCTGATATTTTAATCTTGCTTGAATACAAATGTGACTAGATTATAAAACAAATGAAAGTTGACACAGTTTTCTTGATATTTACAATGTTTGTTTTTGGGGAACCACTCTGAAAGCCTGTCATAGCTTCTGTTGTTGACTGCAAGATTTCTGGGCTGGATCCAATGAGCAAATGCTGGTTTCATCAGCAAATAGAACAGCTATTTGGGAACTCATATATTCACCAAGGTTGTCCACATGAATCAAGATGCGTAACAGTCCTACGATTGGGCACTGAGATACAACATATTTAGATGGTAATTCACTGGAAATGAAAGAACTGATGCTTCTTTTATTTAGAATGTGGAACTCATGCTGGATGACCCCTTCTGCCTGCAGTGTTTTAGCTATGAACACAATCAGCGATGTGCTCCACCTTTTACAACTTGTATTTCTAATTTCATGAGAAATATTTTGTGATCCAGGACACTGAAGGCTTCTGAAAGTTCTAGAACAATACATACAGCTATTTTATGTTGATCAAAAGAGTTTAAAATGAAGTCTAATAACTCAAAATTTGCGGTTTGTGTAGAATTAGACTTTCTAAAGCCATGTTATTTAATAGTAAGAGGTGACTACATATTCACAATACTTATGAGCCTGTCATAAAAAAGTTTTTCTAGAGTTTTTGAAGGGGAATTGAAGTATGACAAATGTTGGTAGTTTGATACTATATCAGAAGCACATTTTTAGCAGCAGTGAAAACTTTTGCTATTTTCAGAACATCTGGAAAGATAAGGTTGAAAATTTTTGCAAATGATATTGCTATGTGATTAGCGCAGGCTTTTAATATGAAATCAGGTACCACATTAGGGCTTAATGATTCAATTTTACTTTTAATGTCGGCAGATTTGTGCAATTTTGTTTTTGCAATGTGTAGCTGGGGTCAGCCCAAACAATTAATTCTCATCAAGTCTTTTACGCAACGCTCAGTGCTGACAGAAAGTGGTGGTTAGTTTCCCATTGCGAGAAAAACGATTTTTAAAGAGGAATTTTACATGCCCATTTGGCTGAGTGGTCCCAGACTAATGTGGCTTTAAGCAGGGTTCACACATGCAACTAAGGTAGCGCCACAGCTCGTTGGTTTCTGTAGTGGCATCGTGATCTACCGTTCACACAGGACACCTTCGCTAAATGATTATTTGACATTGCAATAGTGAAGCCATAGTTCCAGGACATAAATTTTTTCTCCTTTTTTTTTAAAAAAAAGGGGTAGATTATCGGTTTCAACAAACTACATCATTATTTTCATTCACAGCATCTAACCTGGTAGGGTATATAATTTGCAAGATGATTTATTTTATGTAATGGAATAAACCTTAAAAAGTATTGAAAACAACTCAAATTCTATACTATCACACAATTGCAAAGAACATTTAGTATCTAACTGTGCCACAGTGACATAAAAACAATCTGACCCTAAATATACAAGGTAAGTAACTTAAATATTTCTTTATATTAGCCCAGTAAGCAGGTGTTCATATACTGACCTACAACTATGTAATGTTAAGGATATAGAAAGTGGTCAACAAACTGCTGTTTAATTCAGACTATTTGCCCTATTTAATTTACCCAATCCAAAATGGAGGACATTTCATTAACTATAAGTTATAGCAAATTAATGGTTAGTACATATTGCTATATAACTTCATCAAATAAGATAAAAAATTCTTGTATTTGAAATTAACCTGTTCTTCTAAAATTTTATCAGGCTTTTCTTTGTGGAAACTGTATATATTAATATTCTCTAGTAGGTTGAGTCTATATCCCTTTTCTCCCTATGCTACATATACCCATATTTTTCCTGATGTCACCCATCATGTGTTTAGTACATTTTAAATGCAACCCAAAGGCAGTGTTGTTTCACCCATACATATGCTCTCTAAATATAGTTTTAAATGCTCTATGCATCTATCCTATATACACTGAACTGCAATCTGAACATTTCAATTTATATACTCCTCATCTATCATACTTGTCTCCAATACAGCTAATATTATGACTTAACTTGTCTTTTAAGAAATTATCTGCCCTGAAAGCTATTTTAATATTATACTTTTTAAACTGCCTATCTATTTTCTCGGAAACCTTGCCTCTATAAGTCATTGATATATAAGAACCTTATCTTTTTTATTATGTTTTTCCCCTCTTTCTTTTTACCTTCAGTTAAACCTTTATTTTTATTGTATATTCTATCTATAAAATCTCTTTCATATCCATTATCACTGGCAATCTGTCTAAAATTTGTAATTATTTTTTATCTCTATTTGTGGAAGTGGTGTTCTTAATACCTGTAAGTAGAATTATAAAAAGCTTCTTTTGTAATAGGCAGATAAATATAAGTTTGGAGATAGAGTGATTAACCTTACTAGCATTACTTTTACTGAAGAAGAGTTGAAGCAACATCTACATCTACATCTACATGTATTCTCTGCAAATCACATTTAACGCCTGGCAGAGGGTTCATCACACCATATTTTTCCTGATGTCACCCATCATGTGTTTAGTACATTTTAAATGCAACCCAAAGGCAGTGTTGTTTCACCCATACATATGCTCTCTAAATATATTCTCTATTTTTCCAATATCATAAAGTGCGCAGAAAGAACGAACTCCTACATCTTCCAGTACGAGCTCTGATTTCCCTTATTTTATCATGTTGATCGTTTCTCCCTATGTAGGTCGGTGTCAACAAAACATTCTCGAATTTGGAGGAGCAAGTTGGTGGTTGAAATTTCGTGAGAAGATTCCACCACAACGAAAAACGCCTTTCAAGACAGATAATTTATTAAAACACAAGTTAAGACATAATGTTAGCTGTAATGGAGACAAGTATGATAGGTCAGGAGTATATAAATTGGAATTGTCAGATTGCAATTCAGTGTATATAGAAAGATGGCTAGAGTATTTAAAACTACACTCCTGGAAATTGAAATAAGAACACCGTGAATTCATTGTCCCAGGAAGGGGAAACTTTATTGACACATTCCTGGGGTCAGATACATCACATGATCACACTGACAGAACCACAGGCACGTAGACACAGGGAACAGAGCATGCACAATGTCGGCACTAGTACAGTGTATATCCACCTTTCGCAGCAATGCAGGCTGCTATTCTCCCAT
Source organism: Schistocerca piceifrons (assembly GCF_021461385.2). Classification (NCBI taxonomy): domain Eukaryota; kingdom Metazoa; phylum Arthropoda; class Insecta; order Orthoptera; family Acrididae; genus Schistocerca; species Schistocerca piceifrons. The sequence continues at coordinate 169,097,508 of NC_060149.1, forward strand.
GGAGACGATCGTAGAGATGCTGGATGTAGTCCTGTGGAACGGCTTGCCATGCCATTTCCACCTGGCGCCTCAGTTGGACCAGCGTTCGTGCTGGACGTGCAGACCGCGTGAGACGACGCTTCATCCAGTCCCAAACATGCTCAATGGGGGACAGATCCGGAGATCTTGCTGGCCAGGGTAGTTGACTTACACCTTCTAGAGCACGTTGGGTGGCACGGGATACATGTGGACGTGCATTGTCCTGTTGGAACAGCAAGTTCCCTTGCCGGTCTAGGAATCGTAGAACGATGGGTTCGATGACGGTTTGGATGTACCGTGCACTATTCAGTGTCCCCTCGACGATCACCAGTGGTGTACGGCCAGTGTACGAGATCGCTCCCCACACCATGATGCCGGGTGTTGGCCCTGTGTGCCTCGGTCGTATGCAGTCCTGATTGTGGCGCTCACCTGCACGGCGCCAAACACGCATACGACCATCATTGGCACCAAGGCAGAAGCGACTCTCATCGCTGAAGACGACACGTCTCCATTCGTCCCTCCATTCACGCCTGTCGCGACACCACTGGAGGCGGGCTGCACGATGTTGGGGCGTGAGCGGAAGACGGCCTAACGGTGTGCGGGACCGTAGCCCAGCTTCATGGAGACGGTTGCGAATGGTCCTCGCCGATACCCCAGGAGCAACAGTGTCCCTAATGTCCTCCGACCACAACCCAGTGATTCTGGAGGTCGATGTGGGAGAATGGGTAGCACTCCCACGGTACCAGACGTCGTACAAACGTACAGACTGGGAGCGATACCAAGAAACTGTCGCCTCTGATATCGCTCGCGCTCCGCCACCTACTGCCGAAACAGTAGAACAAGCGCTACAAGACCTAACAGGCAGCATCTTGCAGGCAGCGGAAGAAGCCACCCCTCCACAAAGGGATGGCCCACCGCCGCAAATACAGCTCCCGGAACACTTGCTAGCTCAAATTCGACATAAGAACAGAGTAGCAAAAGAGTGGAAGATCACCAGAAATCAGGCCACCAGGAGGCTGCTCAATCGTCTACAGAGAGAACTGAAGGTAGCGCTCAATGAGCACAGAAACCAGCAATGGCAAAACCGCCTCACAGCTCTCAAAGTAGACGATCATACACTATGGCAAGCGACAAAACAGTTTACAAAACGACGCGCTAGGATGCCGCCACTGCATGGCGAGCGGGGACTGGTCTACAGCCATGCTGGAAAGGCCAACGCCCTCGCCGACTCCTTCGAGAAGCAGTTCCAAGCGGCAGAACCCCAGGATGAAGAGCATGAAGAGCTAGTCAGTCATCAACTGGCCGTCTTCCTCAATGCCGAGGAGGACCCAGAGGACGAACCCATACTTTTTGCCCCCGAGGACGTGGCAAGAGTAATCAGGTCCCTCCCTACAAAAAAGGCGCCAGGGCACGACAGTGTCACAAACCAGTTAGTCAAAAAACTCCCACCCACAGCGATCACACACCTCGCGAACGTCCTCAACGAGATTACTCGATCCCGTGTTTTCCCAGCTTGCTGGAAACATGCGGAAGTGGTCGCGATACACAAACCAGGGAAAGACCCTCTATTCCCGCAGCACTACAGGCCGATTAGTCTCTTGCCAACTCTCAGCAAGATCTATGAGCGCCTCCTGCTAAGACCCATACAAGAACATATTACCAGAGAGCAAATTCTGCCGGATTTCCAATTTGGCTTCCGACAGAACCACTCTGCCCCACAACAGGTCATGAGAATGGTTGAAGCAGCCACAGAGGGCTTCAACCACAGAGGCTACTGTGGGATAGTGCTACTAGACGTAGCCAAAGCCTTTGATTCAGTATGGCATAGAGGGCTACTCTACAAGTTGTACACACAAGGGTTTCCCGGGAGCATAGTTCAGCTGATCAAGAGCTATCTCACGAATAGGACTTTCTCCGTCAAAGTAGAAACTGCCACCTCCACCAGAAGGCGTATTCGTGCTGGGGTGCCACAGGGATCGGTCCTGGGGCCCGTATTGTACAGTTTGTACACTGCGGACACTCCAACGGCCTCCCTGGTGCACACCGCACAGTACGCTGACGATACAGCCTTCTACACGAGAAACGCGAACAAGGACCTGGTCATCCATAGGCTACAAAAGGTTTTAGATGACACAGAAACTTGGGCCCGTCGCTGGCGCATCACCATCAACTCTGAGAAGACGTAGGCAATGCTGATTACCCGCAGGCTCGGAAGGCGCGATCCTCCTCAACGTCCCCCCCTCCACCTTCACCTAAATGGAACCCAACTCCCCTGGCGCAGAACCGCCAAGTACCTTGGCGTAACCTTGGACTCTCGTCTTACGTGGAAACCCCGCATAGACGAGGTCCACAGGAAGGCCTGCGCCAGAATGTCCATCCTATATCCTATCCTGAACACAACCAGCTCCCTTCCCTGCCCAGTAGCAGTAAATGTGTACCAGGCCCTGATCCGGCCAGTAATGGAGTATGCGTGCCCTGTCTGGGGATACGCGGCAAAGCAGCACCTGGGCAAACTCCAGAGGCTGCAGAACCGCGCCCTCAGAAGGGCACTGCACTTACCTCTTGGATTCCCTACAGACGACTTGCACGCCGCAGCCGAAATCCCACTCCTGAGAGAGCGCTTCCAGGATCTGGCAAGGGCTTTCTATGAGGGTTCTTCCAGATCCGGAAACGCACTCATCCACTCCCTAGGTCGGTATGACATGTCCCGCGATAAGCACAAGCGTCCTATGACGATCTTCGACGACTAAGTCGAAGAGAAAATTCCAACACCCAATCCATCATCCTGTTCCTTCCCATATAACACCAAACTTCTCGCCTACCTCAGGCAAGTACCAGACACACTCACAACAATCATCACAAATCACAGACACCAAAAACTATAGAAAAATCACACACACACGTTCACAGGGGAGCAAAAGCCGAAAGGCTACAGACTCCCCCTCACACTTCTACAAAGAGGGGAAAGCAACAGATGAGAGCAGCAGCAGCAGCATCCCGACACTTCGCCTGAAGATGATGGATACGAAATCCATTGAAACGTTGCGACGAGAAGACGACGCCACTCGGCTGATAACCTGTGAGGGTTTCATAGCTGAAATACGCCGAGAAAGCCTGCAATCACATATGATGACATGCAGGTATGTCAGAGAATTTTAAAGTTTGATATGTGCTGAACCAAATCTTTTGTAATACCACCTGAACAAGGCCCAAAGGCCGAAATTTGAATTGTGAAAGAAATGATTTCTACAGTCAACGGAGAGTATGGTGTCCTTTGAAAAATTCTACATGACTGTGAATCCTGACCACCAGAAGTTGATCAGTTTTCAACACTGATTTACAAATTTTGTCGCAAATCTTCCGAGACTGTAGGTTTTGAAATCCTGATTGAATTCGTTTCTTCAAATGCTCAACAACACTAATCTTGAAGGAATAAACATAATTATTTTTGTATACTTCGAAGTGGAGAATCCATGGGTGTCACATATGTGGGTCGTGGAGGCCGTTCAGTAGTACCCTGTCCACTCATCAAAGTCTTGATTTAGAAAGTATGTCACAATAATGTCACAATGTGTGTGCACTCCATAGACCCAGTGATGTCTGTTCACTCTGCCACTCGTCTTAAAAGTCGCTTCGTCGAACCAAAGAATGCATTTGTAAAACTTGGGATCGGCTTCTTTCCATATTGTGACCAACTCGCAGAATTCCATAAGCTTGTCCAGATCATCTTTATTTAGGTATTGAAGGAAGTAGGCATATGTGGCCTCAGTTTCAGCTTTTTTTGAATCATTCCTAGGCTTGTTCTTGCTGCTCTATCTCTACTCCCCTTGGACAACTTTCTTTGAGATTTAGTCAGTGATTACACAAAACATTGCTCAACAGCATTAAGTATTCTCTTCCATAGTAACCGAGTCTGGCCTACTTAAATGAGGAAGCTACACTACTGACCTAGCCTCTTCAAATCTTAAATTGAATCTTTGAATACCTTGTCAGGATAGAGATTGTATATTTGGAAAACGTTCCACAAACATCATTGTAATTGTGGTAATGCCTCCACTGCATTTGTAAGACAAATGCACACCATTCTGTAGTTAACATTCCTTTCATTGTTTCTCAGATAACTACAAACAACAGAACCTCAAACTTCATCTGTCAACTAACTTAAGGTTACTATGCAGTACTTAGGTTCATAAATGACTACCACTACACTACACAAAAAGAAAAAACCAAATTATTGCTAGCGACAACTGAATTATGGCTCACCTTAAGTGTGTAATACTATCTGATCAAACGTTGCTGGACATCTTTATGGAATGCGGAATCGACCACTATATGTTATGAGGGACGGATTCAGCAGCATAAAAAGGAGACGGGAAGTATTGTGTTCTCAATAGAGACGCAGTAACAATAGAATGGGTCGTTCAGGAGGCCTCAGTAACTTCGAATGTGAGTATTGGGACTAACAAGGGGAGGCCGCCAGTTGTGAAATTCAGATTCGATTCATACTGCGCATAATAAAAGCTCATGGCCAGAGGTGTAACGTGGCAAAGCACAAAGATGTACTTCTCAGCCGTTGTCGAGAAAATAACTTGGTGTGGCAGGTATGAAATATAAACTCCGTTACTCGCTCGTTACACTTGAAGGACAGATGTTGAATGGGCCGAAACGAGCCGCCGCATAACAGCGTAGTTGCCTGCTAAGTTCGAAAGAAGGTAGATGCGGTCCCTAGCGCAACTTACAACATCGTCGAAAATCAGTGCGGTACACCCTGTTAAACAAACGGAAAAATGGAGGCGGTACAATTGGAGAGCGATCCGCCTTCACCAACATGCATAAGCAATTCATTAATTATATATATATATATATATATATATATATATATATATATATATATATATATATATATTGAATTACAAAAAACTAATAATAAAAAAATTGCATGGCGCGAGATTCGAACCGGCGACCTTCGAACTACGAACCCGAGCGCTTACCGCTGCGCCACGACGCTGTAGAAAGCTATTAATTGTAGAGAGTATTTCACCGCAACGGCTTCTTTTAACTGTCGATTTTCTCGACAACGGCTGAGAAGTGCATCCTGGTGCTTTGCCACATTACACCTCTGGCCATGAGCTGTTATTATGCGCAGTATGAATCGAATTTGAATCTGAATTTCACAATTGGCGGTCTCCCCTTGTAAGTTCTTTCTGGCACACTCTGCATTGTTGCCAGATGTATCCAAGATGACGTCAACCAAGATGGCAGCATGTAAACTTGGCAACAGTGCATGGCATCATTCAAGATGGTGGCCATGACATCATTCAAGATGGCATTTTTTTGGCGGGAAGTTTGAATTTTGGCAGGAAGATAAGTCAATTGGGCTACTTTCACTAACCTGACCCCCTCCCCAAGAAAATGGCGGGAAGTCCAATTTCCATCAGGATAATGCTACACACCTAAGAATATTGTGGGAAAGAATGGGCATTTGGGCTACCTCCACTAACACAAGTCATTCGACCTCCACCCTCTTACGGATTGGTGGGGAGAGGACTCGTCCTGTGCTGGACATAAGTCTTTATTATTTTGCATGCACCAGTCTTTATTTAAACAATTAGAGGCAGTACCACCATCCAGTGTGTTCGCCACGAGGTACGGACTCCAAATGACCTAGTACACAGTATTGCTGCCAGAGGGCGCTCCCATCCCTGACGTAATCCAAGATGGCCACTCTGACGTCAGCTGATGACGCGAGTACCGTTATCCAAGATGGCGGGAAACAGTGTTTTCACCATGAGGTTTCGACCTAGTACACAGTACAGACACCAGAGGGCACTCTCATCTGTGAAGTAATCCAAGATCGCCACTGTGACGTCAGCTGATGATGCGAGTGCCGTTATCCAAGATGGCGGCGAACATTGTGTTCGCCACGAGGCTGAAGTGTTCTAGAACACAGTACCACCACCAGAGAGCGCTATCATCCCTCTCATCTGTTCGACCGCTTTCTCTGTCCCGCGCTTCTAACGGAAGACATCTGAGATGTATAGCCCGCGCGCATACTGACATCACAGCGTCTAGCCCGTGTGCGCTTACTGACATCACAGTGTCTAGCCTGCATGTGCATACTGTCATCACAGATCGTGTTCTAGAAATATGCTAGCAATTCTAACAGAACACATGCAATGTGCAGCTGACCCATCGTGCATGTAAAAATAAGAACCAAGTCAAACTCTTGGAAAGTCTATAGTGTCCCACAAATACTTAACGTTCATTTTCTTGATGTCATCATAGAAATTTTCGCTCTAACATGATCTGTTTACCAAGAATCCCAGAATTTCATCTTTCTGCTGTATACCATTCCTAAATACTACTAAAAATTTCACTATTTTATCAATTCAACACTTTCTAAATGATTTGCTAACAAACACTAGTCTTAATACCAGCAACCTAGAATTACGCCTATATAGCATTCACGTTCGAGAAAATCACTAAGCTCACAGACTTTGAGCGAGATCTAATAAAAGCACCTCCCTTCCTTGATCAAGAATACATCTAATTGCATTCTCCTCAAATGAGTTCGCAATATACACATAATGACTTCAGATTCAAAGGTTGAATTCAATATCATCCAGTGTGTACTTCAAATAGCATCTTCACTCATAGTATGAATTCTTTAGCTGTAAATCGATAAATTATCGTAGACTCAGTTCTCCTCGAGATACTGGAAGCATCTGGGTAGTTCGTTGTTCATGTGTGTACTCGCTATTTCTTTTATCCCTGCGAAGGTGAAGAGAGCTAACTCCAACAACAACAACACCTCAGAGTCTAGTGGGAAGAGACTTAGAGTCCAGGATACGGGATTGCCAAGTGAGTAAATAATTTCTCTTTTGAGTGTGAATTTTCGTGTTTATGTTAAATTCGCCTTATTAATTCTGTCTCCTTGTTATAGTAAAACTTGCGGATTTCGTCCTCGAGTGTGAGAAGCGGGCTGGACCGCAGCAGTCTCTGGAAGTCCAGCCTCCTGTGTTCGATGCCCAGTCAGAATTGCCTTGTGAGTATAATTTTCATTCTAATTTGTAGTTCTTCTTCTACATTAGCCATTCAAAACTCTTTCTTATGTCATACCTCTTTTTTCTTTTTGTTTCTAGATCACATGAAACAAATTCAGATTCAGTTGGAGGCAGAGATGGGGAACGTTCGGCGTAGCAATGCTGTAGTAGATAATTGTTTTCAGCCCCCAGCTGCAGATAACCGAGAACAGCACTCACGTAAGTATAGAGAAAAATATCCATGTGTGTGATCTTTCAGTGTAACTCAGCATTCAAAATAAATAAAATTATCTCTAATCCTATTGCAGGAACAGCTCTAGACGATTTGGATTTACTAGACAGGCAGCTGGAGGCTGTTTATCGGCGGATGCAGGAGCAGCCTCCAGCAAATAATAATGAGATGACCAAGCAGCATACTTGTAAGTCTTCTTTTTTTTAAAAAAAAGAGATTCTAATAGCAGTGCTAGTAGTAGCATAGGAAGTTTTTTTTTCTCTAACAAATCGATTTATATATCTTGTTCGTTCTAGGTGAGGACCGACAAGATCAATCATATCTCTTGCTCCTGTACGACAACTATGATGATTCCTTTGACGATGCAGTGGAGTCACCTGACGAATTATTTATGCCCTGGAGCCAGAGCGAAAAAGATAATTACACACTCTGCTTATAATCATGTGATCGTTAGAATTCATTCTTTCAGCACGCCAGCAGCAGTAAACAATGTACGTAACTATTATTATTTATTTTATCTCTACTTGTTCTTCTACATCGGTCGTGCCTCAACACGGCATGGCACGCATACCGGCGGTGACTAAACCATCCTTATTATCATCAAAGCGGCGTCCAGAAAGTCATGCATCTCCTATATGGGCGCCGCTAGTCGCCATGCGGGAAGCGCGAGCCACAGTGGCCACGGCTGCCGCACCTGTGGGTGGAGGGGGGGGGACCCTGTCCTGAGCTGCTCTCACTGGGAAGCAGCCACCGCAGCCCACCCCACCACCACCACTGTAGCTGCCACTATCGTGGCAGCTACATCATCGGTCTGGCCTCCATGGGCCACCCGCTTGCAGCAGCCCGATTCATCATCAGTGTCTCGTCCTCCTCCGCCGTTACGTCCTCGCCATCAGCGAAATGTGTGTGTACCTTGACACATAACCCTCCCTGCAGCAGAGCCACCCTCGCCAGCCCCGTCATTGATGGGATGGACTCATAGTTGTAGTAGTAGTAATAGTAATATTGGTTATTCTATGGCTAGCGGTAGTGCTCTCCTCTGTCCTAATGATAGTGAAGGACATCAGAATAATAGTATAATGAACCCTCTAGAATACTCAGCAGTTGCTAGGGCTTTTGAGGGGCGTATCTCATTCACAAGGATTGAGAATCTGGGAAGGAGGTATCACGACCCTGTCGGGTTTTTAGAAGCATGCCTCCCTGTCTTGGAGACTGAGCTCCTCAAAGTCCTAGATGATCCGAGATTTAATGGCATTAAATGCGGCGCAGTACTCTGCTGCGAGCTGAATCACCCACCTAAACATCATGGCGGTGCAGAGGCTACACCTCAGCACTATATATGGGGTGATAATGGCATTATTTCTCAGAGCACATCCGTTGCTGAGTGGTATCATGAATCCACCTTGAGCGCTATTATGGTCCAGTTTTCCGAGATGGAAGTTAGAGGGTCAGCTAAGGCGGTCACCTATATATTACACCTTGACATCCACATACATGGCTATGATCCAGTAAAAGGAGGGTCTAGCTATATCAGGCTCCTCATTAAAGATATAGCTAACAAGAAGGCATGCATTAATGACGGAAATAGAAAGGATCAGGCTTGTTTTGCATGGTCAATCCTGGCTTGTGAGAGAAATTACGAGAAAAATCCCCAGCATCCGAGTACATGCCATGTAGCTGATATTAAGACATATTATAACCTTGATGGTATCGAGTTCCCTGTGAAGATCCAGGATGTATCCAAATTTGAGGTGCAGAATACCGGCATATCGGTTCACGTTTATGGCCTGGAGAAGAATAACGACAAGTCAGATGAGCAAGACAAGCATGCGGTAGTTGGACCCCTCCATTTCTCAAAATTTGCAAGTGAGTTTGAAGTGCATTTAAACATGCTTCTTTGAAGGTGATAATTATCACTATGTTTGGATCAAAGACATGTCCCGACTGTTTCCTCCCAACTATCAAATAATCATCATGTAAAACATATTTGCTTACGGTGTCTCAATTATTTTTCATCAGACGAGTTATTTGCGATACATCTATTAGATTATGCTTCCAAGGACTCGGTACGTGTTATTATGCCCACAGAGGAAAATAACTTCATTAAATTGCAAAATTCTCACCACCAGCAGTGATGCCCGTTTGTAGTGTACGCCGACTTTGAATGCTTTCTGGCTCCTATTACTCGCTGTGAAGGGAGCCTCACCTACAACCTTCTCACAAAAACACGTACCTTACGTGGCAGCGTTCCAAGTTGTATGTGGATATGATTCTAACCTTAACCGCTACGAGTTTTATGTTGGAGGCGATCCTGCGGTTTGACTTCTCACTGAGTTTGAAAAACTTTCATGGGAAGTTGATAAGCTCTACAGCACCAACATTCCCATGACCAAATCAAAGGAAGATGATGAATTGTATGAAAGGGCGGTTAATTGTTATATTTTTGGGCTGCAGTTAGATAGAAAAGCGGAAACTCCCCGCAGAGATCATTGTCATCTTATGGGAAAGTTCCGGGGTGCAGTTCATAACTCATGCAATTTGAAGTATAAGTTACCATGGCACATACCTGTCTTTTTTCATAATTTGAGTAGGTATGACACTCATTTTCTGGTTGAGCACTTGGCTAATTTCGGTATGAAGAATGATCAGGTCAGTGTCCTGCCTGAAAATGTTGAGAAGTGCATTTCTTTCTCAAAACGAATGACGCCAAAAATTATGCTCCGCTTCCTTCACCCTTTACGGTTTATGGTGACTTCTCTCCAGAAACTCGTTGAAACTCTACCTCAGAATGATATGCATATCACTCGATCTGCATTTCGTGATGAGGAAAAGTTCCAACTTGCGACTAGGAAAGTTGTTTTCCCATACGAGTATGTTGATAGTATGGCATAACTCGATGAAACCAGGCTTCTCGACATATCTGCATTTACCAGTACTCTCACAGGCGATGCTGTAACTACAGAATATTATGAGCATGCAGTGAATGTCTGGCGGGAATTCAGCATCCCCAATTTGGGAGAATATGCAAGACTATACATGGACACAGACGTGTGTTTGCTTGCAGATGTTTTCGACAAGTGCCAGAGTGTATGTATGGTCACATACTCTCTGGACCCCTCCTTTTATTACATGGCACCTGCGTTGTCCTGGGACGCTATGCTCAAAACAACGGGGCGCAGCATCGAATTATTGACTGATGCTTCAATGCTTCTATTTTTTGAGCGCATTAATGTGGTATTTACAGGTAATCACGCTGTAATAGCATGCGTTCTCAGAAATGATAAGTTCACAAAGGTACATGTATCACATTGGAACAACCAAAATAAAATGTTCAAATGCACCTACGTTCTGTATTTTAATTTAAGAAACCTACCCGTTACCAACTGTTCTTTTTAGGTTTTTCGTTTGATGCTTATTTCGTGAGATATTTGGCCCAGTCACTATCAATGGACCCCTTTACATATACACTCCTGGAAATTGAAATAAGAACACCGTGAATTCATTGTCCCAGGAAGGGGAAACTTTATTGACACATTCCTGGGGTCAGATACATCACATGATCACACTGACAGAACCACAGGCACATAGACACAGGCAACAGAGCATGCACAATGTCGGCACTAGTACAGTGTATATCCACCTTTCGCAGCAATGCAGGCTGCTATCCTCCCATGGAGACGATCGTAGAGATGCTGGATGTAGTCCTGTGGAACGGCTTGCCATGCCATTTCCACCTGGCGCCTCAGTTGGACCAGCGTTCGTGCTGGACGTGCAAACCGCGTGAGACGACGCTTCATCCAGTCCCAAACATGCTCAATGGGGGACAGATCCGGAGATCTTGCTGGCCAGGGTAGTTGACTTACACCTTCTAGAGCACGCTGGGTGGCACGGGATACATGCGGACGTGTATTGTCCTGTTGGAACAGCAAGTTCCCTTGCCGGTCTAGGAATGGTAGAACGATGGGTTCGATGACGGTTTGGATGTACCGAGCACTATTCAGTGTCCCCCCGACGATCACCAGTGGTGTACGGCCAGTGTAGGAGATCGCTCCCCACACCATGATGCCGGGTGTTGGCCCTGTGTGCCTCGGTCGTATGCAGTCCTGATTGTGGCGCTCACCTGCACGGCGCCAAACACGCATACGACCATCATTGGCACCAAGGCAGAAGCGACTCTCATCGCTGAAGACGACACGTCTCCATTCGTCCCTCCATTCACGCCTGTCGCGACACCACTGGAGGCGGGCTGCACGATGTTGGGGAGTGAGCGGAAGACGGCCTAACGGTGTGCGGGACCGTAGCCCAGCTTCATGGAGACGGTTGCGAATGGTCCTCGCCGATACCCCAGGAGCAACAGTGTCCCTAATTTGCTGGGAAGTGGCGGTGCGGTCCCCTACGGCACTGCGTAGGATCCTACGGTCTTGGCGGGCATCCGTGCGTCGCTGCGGTCCGGTCCCGGGTCGACGGGCACGTGCACCTTCCGCCGACCACTGGCGACAACATCGATGTACTGTGGAGACCTCACGCCCCACGTGTTGAGCAATTCGGCGGTACGTCCACCCGGCCTCCCGCATGCCCACTATACGCCCTCGCTCAAAGTCCGTCAACTGCACATACGGTTCACGTCCACGCTGTCGCGGCATGCTACCAGTGTTAAAGACTGCGATGGAGCTCCGTATGCCACGGCAAACTGGCTGACACTGACGGCGGCGGTGCACAAATGCTGCGCAGCTAGCGCCATTCGACGGCTAACACCGCGGTTCCTGGTGTGTCCGCTGTGCCGTGCGTGTGATCATTGCTTGTACAGCCCTCTCGCAGTGTCCGGAGCAAGTATGGTGGGTCTGACACACCGGTGTCAATGTGTTCTTTTTTCCATTTCCAGGAGTATATATATATATATATATATATATATATATATATATATATATATATTGCACATCACTAACTGAATTGTAATCTCAAGAATTGAATTGAACTGAATAAAGGAAAAAAAATCGTTACCCTACATCACTGTTGTTATTTTAAAAAAACCATTTTGTTTTTACTAAATCATATGTGTGAACATTATGCAGGCACATCTGCATTGCACGCGCACGTCTACAAGATGTAGCACCTTTAACACAAAATTTCAGAGAATTCACTGCAGGAAATGGCACAGGAATGTGGAAGCCTACCCATTAATAGCACAGGTACTGCTACTGCTACTCCCTTGTCAACAGTGCACAAGGCTGTGGTAAGTAGGTCACACAGCTCTCTCTGCAGTCACACGTCTACCAGATGTAGCACCTTTAACACACATTTTAAGAGAAGTCACTGAAGGTGAGCGCATAGGAATGCAGAAGCCTACCTATAAATAGCACAGGTACCGCTAGTTCCTTGTGACATCGCGCAAGGGTATGTAAGCTCACTTCCAGTGGAATGCAGGTATAGATGGAAACAGGTATAGTATCATAGTTAAACTTACATGCTAGGGACGTAGGTCTAAAAAAAAAAGTATACACTGATTGTTAGGAAAAAATTATTTATTTTCATTAATCCAACTTAAAAGTAATTTTACATTTTCATAAGCAGATACAGTAAAACTTTTTTTATGCGTGTTCTTGAGTCAATGGAGAGAAGGACACCCATTGAATTCCAGGTCTTGAATAGAAACAAACTGAAAGATTCAACGCATCCATGAGATATTCGCCTTCCCCTTCACATAGACGATGGTATCTGTGTGATCAAATAATTTAAGCGCACCACCATATCTTTATAGGGTATGCCAGAATCATCCCAGTGAATTCGATGGTAGAAATGTGTTAACCAATTTGCACTCTTCCATGTCTTAGATCATCTCACATACTTGAATGACCTTGGTGATGCAATGATTGCTGAGAATATCTCTGTTGTTCCAGCATCTTGTGTGTATGCTACAAACGCAACATCTTTAAATATGAACTGTCTACGCTCACCATCATAGAAACCCTGAGTGTCCACAATGATGTTCACACCTTGAGACGTCATTGTGAAATGCTCTAGGTATGGTGCAGCACCTATTCATTTATACAGCTTGTTGCACAAGCGGGCAGTAGTTGATCACACGGTCATGTAGAACTAGAGCATATGCGGCAGTGTGTTCAGAGAAATTTGTTGATGATTCATATTCAATTAGCACATCTAAAGGTCCAGACTTAATTATCTCATTCTGTTTTGAGCAGTCTATTACGATGATTGGTGAAAGCTCCTTGAACTTACACAGACTGACTAGACACCCTCCTCCCTCTCCTTCGGCAATTTCATAGTACGAGTAAGAAGCACGAAACCTGGCATACATGTCATAAGCTAGACTGTATACATTTTCATTCCACTGCAGATGTAAACTGTCATATGAGTAGAATTCTGAACTGAGGTAGATTTTGGCATTAGTTAACTTGCAGTTGCCGAACACGGTGGAATCATTTGCTATATTACATCTTCTATTAGTCTGAAACGTAAGTATGATGAGTCTAGTTGTCTCTAGATGGGAGGAGGTTTTAATAGCCCATGTTTGTCTGCTTGCAGTCGGTAACAGTGGGTACTCGGAAACCTTCTCACGAACTGCTTTCCGTGATTGAATCACTTTCTGCTTCGTCGACATCTCGGTGTCGACTAATCAGACATCTCTGTAGTGCGAGGCTTTATATATCCACTGTTCTTCTTCCTCTTACTATGCACCTGACCCCCCCCCCCCCTTTCTCAACAACAAGGAACTCTATATCTATTTTCCCCACAATAGCCTCAACCTTTTCAGTTAAGTCAGCTACTTTTCTACCGACTTCATTAACTAACTCATTGAACGCATTCACCATTCTCGTAAGAGTCTGGTAATACGTCTCTAGTTCCCTGCGCGTACCTCCAACTTTATGCACAATAGCATGAATTTTCGCATCCACGTACATGTGAATGTTCTGTCTGTGTACACCCAATCTCTCGGGTTGAGAGCTAGACATATGCACGAATTTGTCCATGGTGCAGCGTATACTGACGTACTAACCTCTCTTACCATGCTATATATGCAAAAACTCTTGAAAGTTCGCCTGTACCTACCATCACTCAGTTTTATTGTTTTATCAATAACGAGAAACCCATACTGTGAATTATTCCAGCAATCAGCTCATATCTTTACAAAATCAATGAACGACATGTCATTTCCGACATGTACCTGGTAAATGTGTTTTAAATTCAGATTTGAAGGTTATAATGAAGTTTGCATTATCCCTAACCAACTGTTTTGGGATTCTGGAATATGTTTGGCTTAGATAAAATACATCAGCGACGACAGAAACAAAAATATTTTCGAATTTGGTCTTGGTTTTCCACAGCAACATCGTCAAAAATGAAGACAGTGTTTGGCTTTGCTTTTTCAGGTGAAGGGATATCTCTGCTTTCACTGAATGTCATGTATGTACCACCATCTACACTGTGCAATATCTCCTGCAATAGCTGATACTTGGGTTGAAACAGTGTTTTTGAGAATACACAAACATGCTCAAATTGGACTCCATCTACATGTGTTAGCAGCGTCATGAGGACATTAGTCTTCCCACAATTGGATGGACCTACAATAATTGCTCGTATATTATCAGGAAGGAGAATTCCATTCTTCTTGTTCTTCTCCAGGGGTTCTTTTGCATGTTCACAGGACCAGTCACCGACAACAAAGTCTTTGTGATGAGGGTGTCTCACCCACCCTGCACGATACTAACTACGCCAGGTACCGACAAGTAGTTGACATATATAGAAAGATACACTTGAAAGGATAATAATAGTATTTGTAGCCACTATAGCTCCATCACTTAACTGACTGAGCTATATTGGCTGCACAGAGAAAACAGCTACATGTTTTACCCAAGAAGAGTAACTTAATCATTCATTATCTCAATAACTGGTATAACATTTGCGGGCTTTCTAAAATAAATGAAATGAGGGTGGCCCTCAACTACATACACACAGACTCAGAGTTGAAATATTAATAGTTTTGGCTGGTTTCGTTGTCTAGGGGCTGGGATACGTTGTTGCCATATTACAAGCCAAATACTGCTGAGTCTACAGTATACAATATGAACAGACAGATGAATCGAATGTTCAATGGTTCCTTTCACTCGGAAATTGCGAATTTTGAACGTAACATAGACATTTATAAATGAAAGATTGCAATTAAATAAATTCTACAGGTACTATTTTAACGACTTTAAATGATAAGTACGATAGCAGAAATACCTTTAAGAATGCTCTTTATTACTGTATAACACTTATTGATGTCGATGGTCCAGCAATTAAATAAAATATAAGTTTAATAACAGGGAAACAATAGATTCCTACTTCACGTAATTAGTAATGAACAACAACATAGCTCGCGAGATATTCACTTTTAAACGCGTACTACGTCGTCACTGCAGAAGCCACGGAAATCTCACAAGTGCACAAGTCGGCACTACGAAATATTTCTATCTCCCGCGAACATGAGCAGACTGATCCACTCTCCAAGTCTTTCCCGCGACTCTGCGTCCGTCGCGCCATACTGTCCCGAACTTCACGTGTCCTGGGGACTGTCCCTCGCGCCGCACTGCTCAGAATTCCCACTTCCATCCAGTCGCTTCATTCACGAGTGCTGTGATTGGCTAGAGCGCTCCCACCATGTCTTAAAGCCAACACACACTCACAAAAAAATGGTTCAAATGGCTCTGAGCACTATGGGACTCAACTGCTGAGGTCATTAGTCCCCTAGAACTTAGAACTAGTTAAACCTAACTAACCTAAGGACATCACAAACATCCATGCCCGAGGCAGGATTCGAACCTGCGACCGTAGCGGTCTCGCGGTTCCAGACTGCAGCGCCTTTAACCGCACGGCCACTTCGGCCGGCCACACTCACAAACGTAATGAAACACATTCGAAATACTGGATTTACATTTAAATAAATTGAAATTAAATAAATATTCCTATGGTCCAGCAATGCTCTAACACACATTATTAAATACATAAACAAATTAAATAAACATATATCAAAGGAATAGCAACAAAAGGTAGGCCAGTAGCCTAATGTCTCTGTGCTTTCTAAAACACAGTAAATATTTAAACAATTTCTTCATGAATAGTAAATATCGGATATAAACAAAGACACAGACGACTAAATATATTTATAATCATGCTGCTACCGTTTTTTCGTGTAACTGTGCAGTACTTATGGCTTGACGCATTCGATAGTAATCGGCCACTTTCACCTCCAATAACTCATGTACTATTCAAGTTATATGCCTGTAATTCATACCAATTTAGGTTTACACTAATAGCTTTCTAAAGACACGTCGATGAACAAAATCGCATGAACCGTTTAGATTTATGAAATTGGTTGCTGGGTGTTACTTGTATAATTCATCGTCGGATACTAAACTTTAAACTAATACAGATATTCAAAAACTGATTACACCATCAGAATCTTTATGCAAATAATGGTAATGTACATGTTTCTTTTTGAGGTATCATGATTCATCTGGCTGCTATTAATTTCTATACAAACTGTGAAATGTCTGCCATCGAGGATTCACAAAGTCCGCCATCTTTGGCACTCTTGGCATACAAGTCTCTTTCATCGACACAGCGCCACCAAGGAATTCCCAGCCACATGGTTGGCTAGCAACCACGTGGTCCAGCTATTGTGCGGCATCACGTGGTTGCTAACGAGCCGTGGCTTTGATGAACTTCCTGTGCGGCCGCCAACTCTGAACACGGAATATTTCCTAAAAGCCACAACTCACCTGTTAGCTCACACATTGAAAAAAATATTAACAATTGTGATACTTTGACTATAATAAGAGAGGTATGAAATACAATACAAACATGGTTTGAGATTATATATGTACATAAATTGTTTATTTATTTAAATATCATACACAGGATGTAGTATTTCAGGAATATCATTACAATCTGTATGTATCTTCTGCTTCGCACCTGTACAGTATTTCCCAAATAAAGCTTTTTGACATGCAATAAATTCAGCGCGTATCTCATTCAAGCCAATAGGTGCCTCACAGTAATCAGGTTTTTCACACACACACATTTAGTCTGTTTCTCTTTAGGTTCAGCGTTCATGTGGAAACAAAGGTGCCGCTTCAGATCATCAACATGTACACTATGCACACATAGGGAGTCTATGTTAGGCAGCCAACGATTCAGTCTCTCCAATGCAAGATGTAGTGCAGTGTCCAGATCATACAAATTCATTACTGAGGCATGCCTTAGATAAACACAGTTGTCACGCAATTTCACACATAATGTACAGTCATCATACACTGTGGTAATAGAAAGTGTCACACCAGTAAGGCAAATGTCTCGGGGAGAACGAGTTGGAAAATACTCTGTAGTCATCTGCTGATTGGTGTAGCGCTCTGCACGACATATTTTGTCTAAGTAGAAGTCAGGAATTGGCACTTTAACACCCCTCGATACATTTTCAATTTCCATTCAGGCCCCAGGCCTTTAGCACTACCATCGCCCATTATTAGCGGGCGAGGGCACTACATGCTTGTCGAACTGGCTGCCAGCGATTCAGTTGTCGAGAACGGTTGATGCAGCTTCGAAATGCTTGAAACAGTCAATGACATCGCTTTTCCCACCAAAAACTGCATTAGTACCGTTCGCATTGCAATTACGAACACAAAAAAATGAAATAAAAAATTTACGTCCGTGAAATAAATTTTTGGCACTCTTCCAAGTTCTCAAGATCGTAAAAAAATTACTTTGTCGACGAAAAAGTTTGGGGCTACGCATCCCCCAGCGTTCCCTCAGAAAAACAGCACTGTATAGAACACTTGCCTGACTCATGCAATTTGCTTGTGCAATTGTGCAGGAGCTAACGTGCGGATGAGCTGCAACAGCAGCAAGAACATTGATTGCCCCTCTCCCCCTTCTGTTGTCATTTTTTTCCTTCTGATACGTTGTCTACGTGCTACACTCCCACTTCCACATAACTAGCTGAAGAGGTTGATAAATAATTGCCAAGATGGTTGACGTCTATTGGGATATCTTGCCGCATGCACTGTACAAGAACGAACTACATTCTTCTAACACTCTCCATACACCATGAGCACGTCGAATTTTTCTGTATTGGTAAATCGAATCATCCACCCACGACTACTGCTTGGACTGTCACACACTAACTGACTAGCAAGTCCCAACGCATTCAAGGAACACACTAGCACACTGTAAGCAAACGTAACAACATCGTACCTAGCTACACTACACAGACTGAATAGCACAAACAAGTGTCGGTGTGGAAACTTTACAAACTGCGATATTACGTAAACGATTCGAGCTAGAATCCTGCAACAAACACCACCGATATTCTTATTTATCCTCCTTTTAGTCTGTTAATGACAATATACACTGTTACATTTTAAAAAGTGTATGTTTTCACAAAAATACAATTTCTTTTGATTGGCTAATAATATGAGCTCCTGGCTACCAGTCCAGTGTGAAAACAACACATCAATAGTACTTCCCATTTCCACAATATTTGCGGTGCAAGTTTTAGGCGATTCAACTTGTGTGTTCCCCAACACAACGGCTTAAAATTCACAAAAAATGCACACAAAAACCTACTTGTTACCACCACATTGGCCCCTGAAGTTATACAATCCAAATATAAAATTATGCCTCTTCAGGTATTGACAAATCATAGCTCACTACCTTGACTTAATTTAATTGTCACTCGTCCCTTCAAAACTGTAAGTAATGACAATACCGTGACGTGCCTGCGTGAGTGATTCTATAGGGTTAATGTTTACCGTTACGGAGAATAACTTGACAGTTTGTAGGTAATCCACACCGTACGACGAATACATAGTTTCGTTCCGAAATTCACTAATATCTGTTCAATCAAATATCTTGCAAAAATGGTTCAAATGGCTCTGAGCACTATGGGACTTAACATCTGAGGTCATCAGTCCCCTAGAACTTAGAACTACTTAAACCTAACCAACCTAAGGACATCACACACATCCATGCCCGAGGCAGGATTCGAACCTGCGACCGTAGCAGCAGCGCGTGTCCGGACTGAAGCGCCTAGAACCGCTCGGCCACAAAGGCCGGTTAAATATGTTGCAAATTGAGTCACTACCGCTCAATGCAAAATCACAACTCAATCCTTTACACCAATAATTCACCACACTATACTCTCCTAGTGTGTGCGAATCCTGCACATCAATACGATGAGCACTCAATTTTCCACAGTGATAGCATATATAGGAACACAGCAACACTCAACTACCTCTGAATTTGCTAAACAGTAACACCAGGTGGAAAATATGGAATAATTCAGACCAGAACCTGACCATAAATCCAATTACTTATCAACAATAAGCGCTTGGTCTAAGTACAGTCGTCACAATGAAATATTTCTATCATCCAACAACTTATTTAAGGCCATTCCTTATATCATTATATAACTAGATCTCCTTCAATAGCAGTGCAGTGATTCACAATGAGAGCCACTAGACAGTAATTCAGTGGCGGAAAGTCGCAGAGCCAAGGAAATCACCTATCTTGAGTCAGTAATTACTCTGACCTGTAAATACCCAAACTCTATTACTACTGCAAGTTTCACTACATGTCTGCGACTATCAGTTCTACAGCTTACAGCTGCGAAGTCCCCAGTGTGAACTTGACTGTCCAATACGACTTCTTCCCGATAACTAACCATAAGACCCATGTCAAACCATTATGGAACCTCTTACACAAACAAATATACAGCGATAAACGACTTTTAACAATTAAACCATTATTTCAGATGGCCGCCGTATCTTCTTCGTCTCGTGGTTAGCTTTCCCTGTTGTACTGTCTTTACCGCTCGGGGCGCTATTGGCAACCGACGCAGGTGCTATCTTTGCCGCTCGGATCAATAATACCAGTCTTTGCTTCTGTATTGGTACTGTAAACATATATTAAACACACATTTAAGTAAAATTATAATAACAGACGATGAATATTCAACCCGTATCATCGTATATCCAGCTGCTGCGCCAATAAGTTGAGACGGCGAAACTACCGTAACGACAACTAGAGCATACCAAATCTTTCTTTGACCCGTCACAAACTTGCGTTTCTTATTTACGTTTGCGGACATAATTTTATGCTATAAATCACCACAAAACTAGTTTCATACAGTCGGCAGTTTCTCATACAGTGTGCCCTCTGCTCATTACCAATCCATCTAAAGTGACGATAAATAAATACATCATGTCGAGTGACAAATTATGGTGCACAGAATATAATTGGCACACACATTTTCCCTGCTAATCTGGATGACGGGAGACATACATTCAGCCACAAAAATGTTAGGCTGTTCGAAGTCATTCGTCATTTTCAGTTGTAACCAGTTACCCAACTATGTCGAGTATATACGTGTATTTATAACACAGAGAGGCTAAACACCAACCGAAAAGCACATTGTCAAAGGATTTTCAGACTAGTGAAGCGTTTTAGCTGGGAAAAAAGGAAAAAGGTACACTACTGGCCATTAAAATTGCTACGCCAAGAAGAAACGCAGATGATAAACGGGTATTCATTGGGCAAATATATTATTCTAGAACTGACATGTGATTACATTTTCACTCAATTTGGGTGCATAGATCCTGAGAAATCAGTACCCAGAACAACCACATCGGGCCGTAATAACGGCCTTGATACTCCTGGGCATTGAGTCAAACAGAGTTTGGATGGTATGTACAGGTACAGCTGCCCATGCAGCTTCAACACGATACCACAGTTCATCAAAACTAGTGACTGGCGTATTGTGACGAGCCAGTTGCTCGACCACCACTTACCATACGTTTTCAATTGGTGGCAGATCTGGAGAATGTGTTGGCCAGGGCAGCAGCCGAACATTTTCTGTATCCGGAAAGGTCCATACAGGACCTGCAACATGCGGTCGTGCATTATCCAGCTGAAATGTAGGGTTTCGCAGGGATCGAATGAAGGGGAAGAGCCACGGGTCGTAACACATCTGAAATGTAACGTCCACTGTTCAAAGTACCGTCAATGCGAACAAGAGGTGACCGAGACGTGTAACCAATGTCACCCCCACACCATCACGCCAGGTGATACGACAGTATGGCGATGACGAATACACGCTTCCAATGTGCATTTACTGCGATGTCGCGAAACACGGATGCGACCATCATGATGCTGTAAACAGAATCTGGATGCATCCGAAAAAATGACGTTTTGCCATTCGTGCACCCAGATTCGTCGTTGAGTACACAATCGCATGCGCTCCTGTCTGTGATGCAGCGTCAAGGATAACCGCAGCCATGGTCTCCGAGCTGATAGTCCATGCTGCTGCAAACGTCGTCGAACTGTTCGTGCAGATGGTTGTTGTCCTGCAAACGTCCCCATGTGTTGACTCAGGGATCGAGACGTGGCTGCACGATTCGCTACAGCCATGCGGATAAGATGCCTTTCATCTCGACTGCTAGAGATACGAGGCCGCTGGGATCCAGCACGGCGTTCCGTATTACCCTCCCGAACCTACTATTCCATATTCTGCTAACAGTCATTGGATCTCGACCAACGCGAGCAGCAAGGTCGCGATACGATAAACCACAATCGCGATAGGCTACAATCCGACCTTTATCAAAGCCGGAAACGTGATGGTACGCATCTCTCCTCCTTACACGAGGCAGCACAACATTTCACCAGGCAACGCCGGTCAACTGCTTTTTGTGTATGAGAAATCGGTTGGAAACTTTCCTCGTGTCAGCACGTTGCAGGTGTCGCCACCGGCGCCAACCTATTGTGAATGCTCTGAAAAGGTAATCATTTGCATATCACAGCATCTTCTTCCTGTCGGTTAAATTTCGCGTTATCTTCCTGGTGTTGCAATTTTAATGGCCAGTGGTGTAGTAGCGTATGACTGCAATATCAATGAATCAATACAGGAATCACTCAATTCATACAGATGACAATTTTCAGGGATATTATATGAAATGAGGAATAGGCTCAGTCGTAGGCAGGGCAGATGCCAGACTTAAGTTCATTGGTAGGATACTGGGAGAATGCAGTCAGTCTACAAATGAGACTGCTTAAAAATCATGTTTAAAATATTTTTCACGTGTTTAGAGCTCATACCAAACAGGACTATCAAGGGATATTGAATGTATACACAGAAGGGCAGCAAGAATGGTCACAGGTTTGTCTGACGTGCGGGAGAGCGTCACGGGAACATTGCAGAATCTAATTTGACCGAATCTTCACCACAGACTCCAATTATCCCGCAAAAATCTACTTTAAAAGTTTCAAGAACTAATATTAATTGAGGAATCTACATGTCACTCCCACTTGGACCGTAAAAATTATCACATTAATTACAGCACACACAGAGGCAGGCATGTAAGCATTCTTCCCGCGCTCCATAGGCCATTGCAACGAGAAGATAACTAAACATGTGGCACCATGCTAAGGCTGGCGAAGGGCTTTACAGAAGCTCGAAATTTAGCGCGGGTTTCAATGTAAGATGCATCTAATAGTTTCCACAACGAAACTCTGTCCTAAATGTAGCAGAAAATACAAAGAGATTTGTCCCGCATGTAAAATACTCCAGAGGCATGACACAGTTAATACTTTCATTGCGAGATAGCGACGGTGACATTACCGATGACAGAGCTACTCAAGCGGAGTTATTAATCACGGTTTTCCGAAAATTCTTCACCAAAGAAGACGAAGTAAATATTCGAGAATCGAATGAAGATGATGATGTTTGGTTTGTGGGGCGCTCAACTGCGCAGTTATCAGGGTCCGTACAATTTCCCAACCTTTACTCAGCCCAGTTTCGCCACTTTCCTGGATGATGATGAAATGATGAGGACAACACAAACACCCAGTCATCTCGAGACAGGTGAAAATCCCAGACGCCGGGATACCGTGCTCGGGAAGCGAAACGCAACCCCCAGACCACGAGCTGCGTACTCGAATTAAGAATTGCTGGCAACATTAGTAACCTAGAAGTAGATATCCTCTGTGTAATGAAGCAACGCAAATCACCTGGTATAGGCAAGTCTTCCGGCCCAGATTGTATACCAGTCAGATTACTTTCATTGTATGCTGATATAATACGTGGTTCCGTACTTAACAGTCATATACAACCACTCGCTCGACGAAAGGTCCGTACCTCAAACCTGGAAAGTTGCACAGGTCACCAGTACTCAAGAAAGGAAATAGGAGTAATCCGCTGAATTACAGACCCATATCGAAGAAGCCGATTTTTAATAGGATTTCGGAATATATACTGTGTTTGAAGATTACGAATTAACTCGAGGGAAACGATCTATTGACAAAAAGTCAGCACGTAATCAGAAAACTTCGTCCTTATGAAACACTAGTAACTACACTGAAGATCCAAAGAAACTGGTACACCTGCCTGACATACTGTAGGGCCTCCGCGAGCACGCAGAAATGCCGCAACACGACGCGGCATGGACTCGCCTAATGTCTGAAGTAGTGGTGCAGGGAACTGACGCCATGAATCCCGTAGGGCTGTCGATAAATCCGTAAGAGTACGACGGGTGGAGATTTCTTCTGAACAGCACGTTGCAAGACATCCCAGATATGCTCAATAATGTTCATGTCTGGGGAGTTTGGTGGCCAGCGGCAGTGTTATACTCAGAAGAGTGTTCCTGTCGCCACTCTGTAGCAAATGGGGACGTGTGGGGTATCGCATTGTCCTGCTGGAATTGCCCAAGTCCGTTGGATGCACAATTGAAATGCATGGATGCAGGTTATCAGACAGGATACTTACACACGTGTCACCAGTCAGAATCGTATCTAGACATATCAGGGGTCCATATCACTCCAATTGCACACGCCCCACACCATTACAGGACCAGCTTGAACATTCTGCTGCTGACATGCAGGGTCCATGGATTCATGAGGTTGTCTCCATACCAGTACACGTCCACCCACTCGATACAATTTGAAACGAGACTCGTCCGACCAGGCAACATGTTTCCAGTCGTCAACTGTCCAATGTCGGTGTCGACGGGCCCAGGCGAGGCGTAAAGCTTTGTGTCGTGCAGTCACCAAGGGTACACGAGTGGACCTTCGGCTCCGAAAGCCGGTATCGATGATGTCTCGTTGAATGGTTGGCACGCAGACAATTGTTGCTGGCCCAGCACTTGAATCTGCAGCAATTTGCGGACGGGTTGTACTTCTGTCACGCTGAACTATTCTCTTCAGTCGTCGTTGGTCCCGTACTTGCATGATCTTTTTCCGGCCGCAGCAATGTCGCAGATTTGATGTTTTACCGGATTGCTGATATTCACAGTACGCTCGTGAAATTGTCGTACGGGAAAATCCCCACTTCATCGCTACCTCGGAGATGCTGTGTCCCATTGCTCGTTCAAAGTCACTTAAATCTAGACAACCAGCCATTGTAGCAGCAGTAACGGATACACTTGTGTTATATAGGCGTGGCCGACGCGGCGCCGCATTCCACCAGTTTCCTTGGTGCTTTAGTGTATTTGTTCTCACGAAGTAATGAGTTCTATGGGCAGGGATCTCAGATTCATACAATGTTTCTAGATTCCCAAAAGGCCTTTGATACGGTTTCTCAGAAACGGCTCATAATCAAATTATGTGCCTATAAAGTATCGTCTCAGTTGGGCGACTGGATTCGTGATTTCCTGTCAGAAAGGTCACAATTCGTAGTAACTGACGGAAAATCATGTTTCTAATGTTTCTAATTTATATAAATAATTTTGGAGGCGATCTGAGTAACCCTCCTAGGTTGTTTGCAGATGATTCTTTCGTTTACCGTCTCGTAAAGTAACCGGAAGTTCAAAATCGATTGGAAAACGATAGAAATATCATGCGAAAAGTGGCAATTAAACCTAAATAATGAAAAGTGTGAGCTCATCCATATGAGTACTAAAAGTAGTGAGTTAAATTTCACTTACGCGATAAATAACACAGCTCTAAAGGCTGTCATTTCAACTAAATACCTAGGAAAAACATTACGAACAACTTAAAATGGATCGATCGCGCCAATGGCGTGATGGGGAAAGCGAACTAAAGACTGGGTTTCATTATTAAAATACCTAGAAGCAAGGACGCCCTTACGATAGTTTGTTGGAGAGGGAGGGGGGGGGGGGAGGAGAGGGGGCTAGACTTTGGAGTATAGGATATTTTTAATATTTTGGAAAACTAATGGCGACTTGTAAGAAGCCGTAAAAAGTTCCAGTTCTGACGCTTCTAAAAACCTGCCTAATACCGACTTTTAAATAATTTTCTGACTACACTATATTTTTTCCTTCTCCTAGGAGCTAGGGGAGAGGGCGGGAGGCGTGGTACCCTGCCCCCGTATATGGGCGCCCTTGCTTACCGTTAGAAGATGCAATAAATAAACTAAAGAGACTGCCTACACTATGCTTGTCCGCCCTCTGCTGTGCTGTATAGGATCCTTACCAGTTAGATTGACGGGGGACAACGGAAAAATTCAAAGAACGGCAGCTCGTTTTGTATTATCGCGAATTAGGGAGAGAGTATCACGGATGTGATACTCGAGTTGTAGCAATTGATAAAACAAAGGCGTAGTTCGTTGCGGCGAATCTCCAGCTCTCGCCTCCAAATACGAAAATAATTTGTTGACACCCACTTAGACAGGGAGACATGAAAATAAGAGAAATCAGAGCTCGCAGGTAAACATTTAAGCGTTCGTTTTTCCACCTCGCTGTTAGAGAGTGGAACAGTAGAGAAATAGAGTGAAAATGGTTCGATGAGGCACTTAAGTGTGAATTGTAGGGTAATCATGTAGATGTAGACGTACTTGAAACTGATTTTCGGAGTATATACATAGAAGTAGGAACTCTGGTATTTAGTCACAGGTAGCTTTTCTGCAAAGTGGCGGCAGCTTTGGACCTTGCGGTGGGGAAACACGTGATCATAGGGTAAGGCACCATGGTAATCATCTGGGAAACTCGGATAAAGAAACACAAATCGGTTTATTCATTACAGTCATCTGTTTTAAGAGGGTGATGGTGTATCTTGGCGAGAAATGCTGTTCCCAAAGATTCGCACTGCGGGCTAAGAACGGCGGTGGGTGCAGAGGGGACTGATGGAAGTATCAGGTGTCGGAGTGCGGGGACTGACACATCCGTGGCTTCGCCGCAGTCGGCGGCACTCCTTCTTCCTGGTAAGTCACTCGTCTTAGTGTCAATGTTATTTGTGTGAGTGTGTGTGTTTCGCTTTCTGTCACAAAGATTCGTAAGGAAACTGGTGAAATCTGTCTCTCAATCTTCCGTGAAGAAAGACTTAGGAACGCTATTGAGCAGTTTCTCGGCGATACCTACTACTGAAGTCTGCGGTTGTTTGCTGATGGTGCCGTGGTATACGGTAAGGTGTCGAAGATGAGTGACTGTAGGAAGATACAAGACGACTTAGACAAAATTTCCAGTTGGTGTGATGAATGGCAGTTAGCCCTAAATGTAGAAAAATGTAAGTTGATGCGAATGAGTAGGAATAACAAACCTGTAATGTTCGGATACAGTATTACTATTGTCCAGCTTGACACAGTCAAGTAGTTTAAATATCTGGGCAAAGCCATATGGGGTGGAACGAGCATGTGGAAACTGTGATGGGGAAGGCGAATGGTCGACTATCGTTTATTGGGAGAATATTAGGAAAGCGTGATTCACCTGTAGAGCAGACCGCATATAGGACGATAGTGTGACCTATTCTTGAGTACTGTTCGAGTGTTTGGAATCCGTATCAGGTTGCATTGAAGCAAGACATCGAAGCAATTCAGGGGAGAGCTGCTAGATTTGTTGCCGGTACGTTCGAACAAAACTTAAGTTTTAGGGAGCTCAAATGGGGGTCCTTGGAGGGAAGGCGGCGTTCTTTTCGGGAAACATAATTAACAAAATTTAGCGAACCGGCATTTGATGCTGACTGCTGATCGATTCTGCTCCAACCAACATACATCGCGTGTAAGGACCACGAAGATAAGATACGAGAAATTAGGGCTCATACGGAGGCCTATAGACAGTCGTTTCTTCCTCGCTCTATTTGCGAGTGGAACAGGAGGGATTATGACAAGTAGTGGTACAAGGTACCCTCCGCCATGCATCTTACGGTAGCTTGCGGAGTATCTGTGCAGATGTAGATGTATTCCTTGATGAGAGGAAACGTGGGCACCGTAAAGCTCCAAATCTCTGCGTAGCTAACAGTCCGCTGGCACACTTGTTGATTCAAACTGCGCGTGTAGAATATAAAGCTGATTTAAAAAAAAGAGGCTGTTGATAACAAAACAATGACCTGAAGCTCGACTTTACAATTCCTTCGCTGCCATCCCGTTTATGTTTACGACTTACGTGAAACTGCCTTTGTAAGTGAAATTGACGCTCCCTTCACGTTAAGGAACGTATGTAACCTGCGGTAACATTGATTACGATTCAATGCAAAGAAATAATAGGCCATCGTGTCAGATGAAAACGTAGTTTACGAATAGTAAGCGGTATGACATATTACCTATTGGTTTCTGTCTCGGGATCTTCGGCCGACGTTTGTTTTATGATTTGCCTGCCGTTGTGGCAGCAGAGTGGCTGGCATTGTCAAAGATTCACCTTACGTTGCCGGTAGTACCGCTAGCAATGGAGTTTGAACCTTTGACAATGCCAGCCACTCGTGCTGGAGAAACGTCAGGAAAATCCTTAGACAAATCTTGGACGAAGATCCCCACACAGAAGACAAAAGGCAATACGTAAACAAGTGCCCACGAAAGCCTCAACAATTTTGTGGTAAGTGGCATACACGCCAAGACTGTCTGAATTCACATCTAGATATAGAGTAAGTTGAAGCCAATTGTCGAGCGGTTTCTCGTAATGGGGCCGTTGATCGACGCAGAGGCTGGACAGTGAGACACGTAGAGGTTGTGTTCTAACATTCCAGGCGAACGACAGCGAGCAAACGTGCAGACTGTTTATGTCTCTTAGTTCAAAATTAGTTTCGAGTTGCACTTACAGACTGTGATTACTCACGATTAATATTAAATAATATGAGGCAAGAACAAACAGTTTTGGTAGTCTGAATAGCAGAAAGATTTATTATAATAAATTCGACACTACATCATGTAATAACTACATCTACATCTACGTGATTACTCTGCTATTCACAATAAAGTACCTGGCAGAGAGTTCAATGAACCACCTTCATGCTGTCTCTCGGCCGGCCGAAGTGGCCGTGCGGTTAAAGGCGCTGCAGTCTGGAACCGCAAGACCGCTACGGTCGCAGGTTCGAATCCTGCCTCGGGCATGGATGTTTGTGATGTCCTTAGGTTAGTTAGGTTTAACTAGTTCTAAGTTCTAGGGGACTAATGACCTCAGCAGTTGAGTCCCATAGTGCTCAGAGCCATTTGAACCATTTTTGAGCTGTCTCTCTACCGTTACACTCTCGAACGGCACGCGGGAAAAACGAGCACTTAAATTTTTTCTGTGCGAGCCCTGATTTCTCTTATTTTATCGTCATGATCATTTCTCCCTATGTAGGTGGGTGCCAACAAAATGTTTTCGCAATCGGAGGAGAAAACTGGTGATTGAAATTTCATGAGAAGATCCCGTCGCAACGAAAAACGCCTTTGTTTTAATAGTTCAAATGGCTCTGAGCACTATGGGACTTAATTTCTGAGGTCATCAGTCTTCTAGAACTCAGAACTACTTAAACCTAACTAACCTATGGACATCACACACATCCATGCCCGAGGCAGGATTCGAACCTGCGACCGCAGCGGTCGCGCGGCTCCAGACTGTAGCGCCTAGAACCGCTCGGCCACCCCGGCCGGCCTTTGTTTTAATGACTGCCACTCCAATTCACGTATCATGTCTGTGACACTATATCCCATATTTCGCGATAATACAAAACGAGCTGCCCTTCTTTGTACTTTTTCGATGTCATCCGTCAGTCCCACCTGATGCGGATCCCACACCGCACAGCGATACTCAAGTATAGGGCGGACAAGCGTAGTGTAAGCAGTCTCTTTGGTAGACCTGTTGCACCTTCTATGTGTTCCTCCAATGAATCGCAGTCTTTGGCTTGCTCTACCCACAATATTATCTATGTGATCATTCCAATTTAGGTTATTTGTAATTGTAATCCCTAAGTATTTAGTTGAATTTACAGCTCTCAGATTTGTGTGACTTATCGCGTAATCGAAATTTAACTGATTTCTTTTAGTACTCATGTGAATAACTTCACTTTTTTCTTTATTCAGGGTCAATTGCAACTTTTCGCACTAGGCAAAATTTCTAATGAACATGCGCATCGTAAAGAGAGAGTGCCGTCTGCATTATCTGACTGCAATAGTATTCGTCAAGATGAAATTAGGACTTCCGAAAGCATTTCTGAAAGATATCTGGACAACAAATATCGCATCATTATCAGTTGCTCCTACTCACATTTTAAGGGTTTTTGCATATTATTAGTTTCTTTTTCGTTAGCCGTATACCCGTCTAGTACGAGCTGTGCTGTACTCAAGACCTGGCAATTTATTTTTATTGAATTTTGCGGCCTGATGCTCTTTCTGTAGCCACAGTCGGCAGTTATTTGAGGGAAGGAAGTCTGTCGACTGTGTAAACTTTGTTCTGTGTGTCATCGTATTTTAACTGTTTGTGTAAAGTTTTGTGTAACGTAATTTCTGAGGCGGAAAGTGGGGACCAGCCCACCATTTGCCTAAACGAGCGTGGGAAAATCCTAAAAACAGCACTCAGGTTGGCTGGTGTACCACTCAGGGTCGTTAATCCGCCGCGTGACTTCGATCAGAGTGTGACTCAACTTCCTGTCACGCCAGATAGCATGCTGCGCGTTAGGTACACAGGCACGTTCTTCAGATTATCAGTCATACGTATAAAAAATTCAAATCAATTCGTGAAATATCACGAATTTCCTGGTCACATAGTCTACCAACCTATTTCTTTTTGTGTCTGCTTGTTATGTTGAACAGTGTATTGTCGTGGCAACAGTTCGTCTCCCTTTACAAACCCCTACAACCGCATCGAGATGGTACCAAAATAATAAACCCTGACATCGCGGTAAAAATATTAATTAACATAAAAACAAAATTTAAGCACAATGTAGAGTCCTGCTCTGGGAGAATAATGCAGCTCTGGCGATGAAGCTTCTCTCTGGCTGTCCAGTCTGGGCATTATCTGTAAATAAATTTTCCATATTGCCAAGTCTGTAATTGTACATTACAGTTTGCAATTAATAACTCATAACAGCTAAACACATTTAATTGCAAACGACTAGTTCCGCAAATAATTTTACAAATCATATGGGCTAAAGTTCGTCTTTCGAAGTATCCGACTTTCGAAACGTCCGACTTCCGAAATTATTCTACTAGAAATGTCTCGAAGTGAGAGTCAGTGTTAGTGTTATTGATATAATTACCTACACAATCTTCATTGTTGAAAAGTATTCATGGCATCTCTGAAAAACAGCACAATTTGAAGAGATGGTGTGGGAGCAAGCACACTTTAAGGAATATATCTTGGAAAGTTGCAGCGTAGCTTAACAGCACGAAACTAGACCAGTTTCAAGGAGACAGGAGTAGAAGTTGTCGCCAACTTGCAAACAAAAGCCTTCATTCACTAGGAAGCTAATCACTTGACGTAGTCTCTAAATGTGCTGCTTACCATGCGCATAACGCACTCTTCTGCAACGGGGCGCTTCGGCCTTGTAACACGCACCCAATCTTATCGTGCAGCCATTGCATGCGAGACGCATACCACTAGACGATAATGGTATCTCGTTGTCAGGGAAGACTCGTACACTTCATCTTGGCACCCCAGAAGCAGAATTGTAACCAAAATAAAGCTCTTTCAAGAAGGGACATTAGAGATTGGGGTTTCGTCGACGACTAGGTAATTAAAGACCGATCACAAGATCGGAGCGGGGGTGAGATGGGGAAGATATTGGCCATATCCTTTTCAAAAGAACCGTACCGTGGTCTTTTAAAGCGATTTAGGGGAATTACGGAAAACCAGATCCGGATGGCCGAACGAGTATTTAAACCGCATTCTGGAGGACGGATGTTGAAATCCCCTTCCAGCGATCGAGGTTTAGCTTTTCCCCGAACAACTGAAGCCAAATGCAGAAATAGTTAATTTGAAAAGGACAGGGCCGATTTCATTCCCCAAGGCAAGTTTGTACTCAGTCCTTAAAAACCTCATCGTCGACGGGACGCTTAACTCTAATCTTACTTATCTGCCTTCCAGCCGAATGATGAGGGCGGTGTTGTTACGATAATCATGAAGAATAAAGTGGAAGTGAGACGGTGCAATGTCGTCTTGAATCTAGATGCTCTTCAAGACAACGAGAGGTACCGTTCTTAACAACTGAGGTAGTCGTCTTAACTGAATACCAGGAAATGTGTATCATTCAAACGGGATGGCAGCAAATAAGAGCCCATAGTTGATGAAAGACCTTTTGTGGACAGCTCGAAATACTATTATAGCTGAAAGAGACCTCATTCGTGAACAACGAAACCTGTAGGAATGTCGTCATTGTATTGAAAAATAGAGCTCTGGGTTCAAAATTCTTTGGCCCGAATTGCTCACACATTTGATTTATGGTATGAGTGTAACTAATGCTGCGCTACCACTTTCCAAGATACGTATATTCCTTAAAGTGTGCATTTTACAAGCAATTTCACAATTCCAGAATAAGATTTTCACTCTGCAGCGGAGTGTGGCTG
Organism: Schistocerca piceifrons; assembly: GCF_021461385.2. NCBI lineage: Eukaryota > Metazoa > Arthropoda > Insecta > Orthoptera > Acrididae > Schistocerca > Schistocerca piceifrons. Next base: position 169,129,558 of record NC_060149.1, read on the forward strand.
ATATGAAACTTCCTGGCAGATTAAAACTGTGTGCCCGACCGAGAGTCGAACTCGGGACCTTTGCCTTTCGCGGGCAAGTGCTCTACCATTTGAGCTACCGAAGCACGACTCACGCACTCAGATACTGGCAGAAGTAAAGCTGTGAGTAGCGGGCGTGGCAGATTAAAACTGTGTGCCCGACCGAGACTCGAACTCGGGACCTTTGCCTTTCGCGGGCAAGTGCTCTACCATCTGAGCCACCGAAGCACAACTCACGCCCGCTACTCACAGCTTTACTTCTGCCAGTATCTGAGTGCGTGAGTCGTGCATCGGTAGCTCAGATGGTAGAGCACTTGCCCGCGAAAGGACAAGTCCCGAGTTCGAGTCTCGGTCGGGCACACAGTTTTAATCTGCCAGGAAGTTTCAATTTCACAATTGCTTTTTGATGTATCTTCTCAAACACCATCTCTTCAAACTGTGCTGTACGAAAAATCACTTACCGAGAATCTATACCAACTTTCCGTGGCTTGAGCGACCCAGCTTCTGTCCGGCGATAATTTTCTTCCAATTTGATGCCGCTTGTTGCTAAACCTTCATCTGTACGTTCGTTCGATTTTCCGAGCACTAGACTTTACTGCACCTTTTAACGAGTATTACCCCATTACTGAAACAACCAGTTATGAACTGTAAAAACAAAAAAAGTAGGAGTACTGTGCGATATGGCCAAGAAGACGGCGCGATGCCGGCGGGCCGCCGTGTCATCCTGCGCGATGTGGCGTCATTCGGATGCGGTACGGTGGGTGGTTACACCACTCTGCCGGCCGTTTCGGCTTTCTAGGTGTGGAGCTGCTACTCCTCATTCAAGTAGCTCTTCACTTGGCATCAAGAGTCTAAGTGGACCCAGTTCCACTCCTCGCACCAAGAACAAATCCCCGGCGTTAAAGAGAACTGAACTTCGGGTTCTCCGCAGAACAGTCAGACGCGCTGACCGCTCGGCTACAAAGGTGGACCACGAACTGCAAACACTGCTAAAACTCCACCGTGGACGCAACACAGACAATGGTGTATTGTTTTTCAAAGTAACACCACCTCGTCAATTGGGGCAGACAGTTCTTTTTCTTTTTTTTTTTTTTTTTAATGAAGTACAAGCGGTTTACAAACGTACCCCCCCTCCCCCCCCCCCCACTCGTTGCTCATTCATTTGCTCGTACTCGCTGAAATTTTCATTTCTGACCATTTGTTCCTTATCTCAAAATATTCGGATTAGGTTGCTCTACCGTCCACTGCATATACAGGGTGTTACAAAAAGGTACGGCCAAACTTTCAGGAAACATTCCTCACACACAAAGAAAGAAAATATGTTATGTGGACATGTGTCCGGAAACGCTTACTTTCCATGTTAGAGCTCATTTTATTACTTCTCTTCAAATCACATTAATCATGGAATGGAAACACACAGCAACAGAACGTACCAGCCTGACTTCAAACACTTTGTTACAGGAAATGTTCAAAATGTCCTCCGTTAGCGAGGATACATGCAGCCACCCTCCGTCGCATGGAATCCCTTATGCGCTGATGCAGCCCTGGAGAATGGCGTATTGTATCACAGCCGTCCACAATACGAGCACGAAGAGTCTCTATATTTGGTACCGGGGTTGCGTAGACAAGAGCTTTCAAATGCCCCCCATAAATGAAAGTCAAGAGGGTTGAGGTCAGGAGAGGGTGGAGGCCATGGAATTGGTCCGCCTCTACCAATCCATCGGTCACCGAATCTGTTGTTGAGAAGCGTACGAACACTTCGACTGAAATGTGCAGAAGCTCCATCGTGCATCAACCACATGTTGTGTCGTACTTGTAAGGGCACATGTTCTAGCAGCACAGGTAGAGTATCCCGTATGAAATCATGATAACGTGCTCCATTGAGCGTAGGTGGAAGGACATGGGGCCCAATCAAGGCATCACCAACAATGTCTGCCCAAACGTTCACAGAAAATCTGTGTTGATGACGTGATTGCACAATTGCGTGCGGATTCTCGTCAGCCCACACATGTTGATTGTGAAAATATACAATTTGATCACGTTGGAATGAAGCCTCATCCGCAAAGAGAACATTTGCACTGAAATGAGGATTGATGCATTGTTGGATGAACCATTCGCAGTAGTGTACCCGTGGAGGCCAATCAGCTGCTGATAGTGCCTGCACACGCTGTACATGGTACGGAAACAACTGGTTCTCCCGTAGCACTCTCCATACAGTGACGTGGTCAACGTTACCTTGTACAGTAGCAACTTCTCTGACGCTGACATTAGGGTTATCGTCAACTGCAAGAAGAATTGCCTCGTCCATTGCAGGTGTCCTCGTCGTTCTAGGTCTTCCCCAGTCGCGAGTCATAGGCTGGAATGTTCCGCGCTCCCTAAGACGCCGATCAATTGCTTCGAACGTCTTCCTGTCGGGACACCTTCGTTCTGGAAATCTGTCTCGATACAAACGTACCGCGCCACGGCTATTGCCTCTTGCTAATCCATACATCAAATGGGCATCTGCCAACTCCGCATTTGTAAACATTGCACTGACTGCACGTTCGTGATGAACACTAACCTGTCGATGCTACGTACTGATGTGCTTGATGCTAGTACTGTAGAGCAATGAGTCGCATGTCAACACAAGCACCGAAGTCAACAATACCTTCCTTCAATTGGGCCAACTGGCGGTGAATCGAGGAAGTACAGTACATACTGACGAAACTAAAATGAGCTCTAACATGGACATTAAGCGTTTCAGCACACATGTGTACATAACATCTTTTGTTTATTTGTGTTTGAGGAATGTTTCCTGAAAGTTTGGCCGTACCTTTTTGTAACACCCTGTATATCAAATTTGTGGTGTAATAGTTCATTTTGAGAACCAAGGAAAACATTGATAGTTGTTTTAATGCGATGTACATGGGTCAAAACCAACTAGTATCTTAAAGGTTTCGTTGGTCAACAGTTGTTGTGCCATCTATTCTCGAAACTGTGATGCGCTTGAAATTCTTTAGGGCATATACTCATTTATTTCAGAGTAATTATTTTTATTTGGTTTGAAATAAGATTCTGTGGTGTGTTCTGTAGAAGTGTGGTAATTTATGATACTATATTAAGCCTTTGATGTACGGACAATGAGCAATTCTTTTAGTTTTTTTCTCCGTCTGAAATAGTTGTTCTTACACCCTGTTTTGTGATTATGTTTTCATAGCACTTGGATTTATCATTTTCATAGTTTGAAAAAACGTGACTTTTCTAGATAAGAAGAAGGAGTATGCTATTTGAAATTTAGTTTGGGTGAAAGCATTAGAACAGCTCTCCCTGATCCCAAAAACATGTATGAATGTAACAGCCCTTTTTTGTAGCAACATTAATTTTTCTAGATATATCCCAGAAGCACAGCCACAGAGCGCTATTGCGTAGTATAGTGTGGGGAAAATTCAGCCTTAGTACATTATTTACAGCGTTTTTTTGGACAGTGGGTTAAACAGCTGGCTGAGAAAATACAGTATCCTGATCACTTGCTCACACACACACGCACACAGTTTAAAGAGTTTTCCTAACTGAGATTTGCATAATTCCAGGAATTTATAGCCTCTGCAGATCACATATAATATTTGTATATCCCTTATGTGAATTACGTTCTTTTAGCCGCAATAGCTGCAGTTTTATAGTATTAACTTTTAGGTCTTTCGGCGTATCGGATGTGACTAAGCAGTTGTATATACGTAAGCTGAAAAATCTTATATTTTCTTCTCTTTCTCACTGTAAAATACTAGAGAGCTGTCATCAACATAAGTATTTATGTGAGATTTAAATAGCCCTGTAATGCCTTTTATATTCACAATAACAGAAATGGTCCTGTGACATGCCCTGAATTATTGTTTCGATTGTTTACTGAATTTTCATATTCCTTGTTTTTCAATTGGATGCTGTTTACAGTAATTTAGGAATGCGTTTAGTAGGCCAGGTGACGTTATATACCCTTAACTTTCTCAACAAGCGTGCATTGTTTCCTGTATTAAATGGCTTTGTGAGGTCATAATACACGTTTCTCGGTTCAGGGAGACCTTTTCTGATGCTCTCACCCAAAGTAAATCTTACCAGATATACTCTTTGTACTTATGTTCATTGCATTTTTCCTTCGCTAAAGATACCTTATACTCTTTGTGCGAAAATTCGGTAATAGCCACAATGGTGCTATGATATTTTTTAAAGCCATGCTGGATGTCCGCTACGAGATTGTCTCTTGTGAAGAAAACACTAACTTGAACCAGCACCACTGACTTAAGGAACTTACTAAATACGACAATCAGTTATATCAATCTATAATTCGAGACTCCGTTCTTTGGTCCTGTGTTATGCACTTGGTCTGACTGTGCTCATTTTCAGTTCGCCAAGAAAGGTGCAGCCCTTAACCCTCCAACTAATAATGTATTTAATCCGTTTATTGATTTAACTATATTTAATTACTGTACAAGAGTGTCCGACCGAAATTTTAGAATATTTGTTTTTAGGCATTTAGCTACTTTGAATATACCGAGTTCTTTTGCTTCTTTTAATGTGAAGTCCTGATCTGTCATGTAGCAGTGAAATGGTTTCAGTTGTTGGTGTATGCCTGAGATTATAATGTTATTTAGGATGATAAAATGTTTGTTGAAGACATTCCAAACGTATTTGGGTCTCGTATTAGTTGACCCACCTGTGTGACGATTACGGTTTCCACTTTCGTGTTGTAGGATAGTTCATGGTATTCGTTAATGAGTTTCTAGGAAATATGCCTTTCATTTGCTGACGGATCTATTTTACTCCTGTGAATTTGTTTCCTAAGACTGAGAAGTCCTGTTTTAAAAATTTAGCCTGCAATTAGAATCCTTTTCCCTAAAAACCTGAAATGTGGATGATGTATAGAGCTCATAAAAGTCTTGTACATTTTCTAAGCTTATCTACATTCTCTGCTAGTTTTAATCTGACATTTTCTGTGCTGATTTGGAGTCTGGAATGATATATTTTTTAATGTTGACAACAGGGCTCAAAATAAACCATCGTAATCAGACCTACAGAATGTCAAATTAAAAAACCTTTCAGCCGTCTCAATTTCCAAATTGTTGTTTTATTGGGCAACCACTTTCGGCGATATATTACGCCATCTTCAGACCCCACGTCAGATTCCCACGTCTGGTCCAGTCAAAATAGGGGCCAGCATTCAATGACTGGTACCCATTGATTTCTACTTGAGGCAGCGATCTCTTCAATCATCACTTCAGTCATCACCTGGACAGTCGGTAGTTGATGATTAAAGTGATCGCTGTCTGAAACAGAAATTAACTGATGCCAGTCATCGAATGCTGGCCCCTATTTTGACTGGGCCAAAGGTGGGAATCTTGATACACGAAACTGGTTGCTCAATAAAAGAACAATTGGCACATTTAGAAGGCTGAAAGGTGTTTTGATTTGGCATTATGTACTGAACAGCCGAGGTTCCGTAAACATCTGTATAAAGATGAACATACAGAGACCAGTCAGACCCAGTTTATTCAATTTATCATATCATCTTTGGAATTGATAGACAGTGCCACAGTTCCTATTTACCGGTACTATTATATTTTTGAGTGAGTTGACATTCGAAATGTTTAAGTATCGTGTTCAACAACTTTTCCCAATGAAAGTAATATTTATAAATCTAATTAGTTAACTATAAAAATTAGAGTAAAGTAATTTGAAGGTTCTGAACCGAACACGACACTCTTCATATTTACTGAGTATTACACAATTTATCTTACTAGAGGATGAATCTGTTACGCTGATGTTTGTCGATGCCACTCGCACATTCGCAGCATTACCCGAATTTAGATTATCTGATAATTTTATTTCGATAACGTGGGAGAATTTAGATCCTTGCTTCTGCATTTTGTGGGCGATTTATACACAGCACTTCGTACTTTGATCGAGCGAGGTAGCGCAGTGGTTAGCACACTGGACTCGCATTCGGGAGGCCAACGGTTCAAACGCGCGCCCGACCATCCAGATTTAGGTTTTCCTGGATTTCTCTAAATCGCTTCAGGCTAATGCTGGTATGGTTCGTTTGAATGGGCACGGCCGATTTCCTTCCCTAATCCAAGCTTGTGCTCCGCCTGTAATGACCTTGTTTTCGACGGGACGTTAAACACTAATCTTCTCCTCCTCACTTTGTACTCTGTTGTCTCGTTCATAGCGGTGACAAAATTCAACAGGTAATATAAAAAATGAAAAGGGTGAGATATTTACGAGTGTATTAAAATTATTAAAAAGATTTTCAGACTGAGCAGAGTCACAAACATGAAAATCTATACAGAGTGCTTCAAAAAAACGTTTACAGACTGGTATGGTACATCGGGCACACATACAACAAGGCGCAGTAATCACATAGGAACCGGGGATCGTAAATACCACGAGAGGGCGCAACGGTCACGAGAGGGTATACAAACACGGGCGGAGCGCAGCGAGACTGTCGCCATTCACGCCTTGGGAGCGTTGGCAGTAACAGGATGCACAGCGAAATGGCTGAGGTGCATTTGATGTATGGCTCGGCCAACTGCAATGCACCAGAAGCCGTTCGATTGGTTCAAATGGCTCTAAGCACTATGGGACTTAACATCTGAGGTCATCAGTCCCCTAGAACTTAGAACTACTTAAACCTAACTAACCTAAGGACATCGCACACAAGCATGCCCGAGGCAGGATTCGAACCTGCGACCGTAGCAGCAGCGCGGTTCCGGACTAAAGCACCTAGAACCGCTCGGTCACAGCGGCCGGCCCGTGCGATTGCATCGTGTGAAATATCCCGATGGATATGTGCCGTGCCCCACATTACTCGTTACCCAGCATCGCCGATTATGTGAAACCTAATCGTTCCACGTGCACAAATCGGGTTCTGATCGCCAACGAACTACACGGACAGTTGCGGCGGAAGAAAGCGTTCTCCAAAGGGTGCAGCGAAAGCCGTCAATAAGTACAGAGGTGTACCCCGCCCCATTGATATACCCCACCCCTCCGTCTGGCGCATTGTACATGACGAGGGACTGCAACAGTTTCATTTTCAAAGGGCCCAGGCATTGCAGCCGGGGTCTACAACAAGAGCATGGGATTTCCTCGGTGGTTTCTGCAGGAATCCACTGCAGATCGAAGCTTCACCGCGAGTGTCCATTTCACCGATGACCGTTCTTACTCGAGGGTGTGATGAACGTCCACAACCTGCATACGAGGGCGTATGTGAACCCATATACTACACGTACGCATGCCTCACAATGCAAATTTACCCTAAAAGTGGACTGACATCGTCAGAGCCTGTTTAATTGGACCATACATTCTCCGAGATCGACCTGATGGTCGCACGTATCTCGCATTCCTGCCAGAGGTTCTGCCGGAGATGCTGCGTTGATGTTCCCATGCCTATTCGTTGCCGCATTCGATTTCAGCACGATGGAGCCTCCAGGCATTGGACCAGTCGCATGACCACCACAATCACTAGATCTGTCCCCAATAGATTTTTTCCTAAGGTGGTATATGAAGGGCCTTTTGAATGAAACACTTGTTACCTAGTGGGCAGGATTGTTGCGTCAGCAGGATGTCTTCGACATACACCAGGTGCCTTTGAGAGGGTGCGCCGTTCAATGTAGCGACGATGTCAGGCGTGTCTTGATGCATGTGGATAAAAATCTGAGCACCTTCTGGTCACGTACCTCTGAGAGGGCGCGCCGTTCAATGTATCGATGATGTCAGCCGTGTCTTGATGCATGTGGATAAAAATTTGGGCGTCTCCTGTAGTGACCGTCCATTTGCAGCATGTAACTAAATAGTTGCAATGCCATTTAGTAGCCTCGGATGGACTTTTCAACCCCTGGTTCCCATGTGATCACTGATCCTTTTCGTATGCTCAATGTGCCACGTCAGTTGTAGACGGTGTTTTGACTCGCCCTGTATATATATTTTCTCTTCATCGTGGGATCACGCTGCGCCAGGAAACGGTAAATTAGGAGACAGATTAGTTCTGTGGGATTGTAAGGATTGGGTCCGGATGTGGGCCTTCATATAATTCCTTCGGATTTGTTGCATGACAAGGTAGTTGGGGTACGTGTAAGAAAGAAGGAACTCAGGTCTTAGGAATTGGGTGCGTTGGAAATGATGGAGGATATACATCTACATCTACATGGATACTCTGCAAATCACATTCAAGTGCCTGCCAGAGGGCTCATCGAACCACCTTCACAATTCTCTATTATTCCAACCTCGTATAGCACGCGGAAGAATGAACAGCTGTATCTTTTGCGTACGAGCTCTGATTTCCCTTATTTTATAGTCGTGATCGTTCATCCCTATGTAGGCCAGCGTCAACAAAATATTTTCGCATTCGAAGGAGAAAGCTATTGATTGGAATTTCGTGAGAAATTTCCGTCGCAACGGAAAACGCTTTTCTTTTAACGATTTCCATCCCAAATCCTGTATCATATTTCGCGATAATACAAAACGTGTTGCCTTTCTTTGGACTTTTTCGATGTACTCCTTCAGTCCTATCTGGTAAGGATCTCACACCGCGCAGCAGCATTCTAAAAGACGACGGACAAGCTAGTGTAGGCAGTCTCCTTAGTAGGTCTGTTACATTTTCTAAGTGGCCTGCCAATAAAACGCAGACTTTGGTTAGCCTTCCCCACAACATTTTCTGTGTGTTCCTTCCAATTTAAGTTGTTCGTAACTGTAATACCTAGGTATTTAGTTGAATTTACGGCTTTTAGATTAGACTGATTTATCTTGTAACTGAAGTTTAACAAGCTCCTTTTAGCACTCATATGGATGACCTCACACTTTTCGTTATTTAGGGTCAACTGCCACTTTTCGCGCCATTCAGATATCTTTTCTAAATTGTTTTGCGGTTTGTTTCGATCATCTGATGACATTATTAGTCGATAAACAACAGAGTCGTCTGCAAACAACCGAAGACGGCTACTCAGATTGTCTCCAAAATCGGTTGTATAGATAAGGAACAGCAAAGGGCCTATAACACTACCTTGGGGACCGCCAGAAATCACTTCTGTTTTACTCGATGACTTTCTGTCAGTTGCTACGAACTGTGACCTCTCTGACAGGAAATCACAAATCCAGTCACATAACTGAGACGATATTCCATAAGCACGCAATTTCACTACGAGCCGCTTGTGTGGTACAGTGTCAAAAGCATTCCGGAAATCCAGAAATACGGAATCGATCTGAAATCCCTTGTCAATAGCACTCAACACTTCATGTGAATAAAGAGATAGTTGTGTTTCACAGGAACGATGTTTTCTAAACCCATGTTGACTGTGTGTCAATAGACCGTTTTCTTCGAGGTAATTCATAATGTTCGAACACAATATATGTTCTAAAAGCTTGCTGCATATCGACGTTAATGATAAAGGCCTGTAATTTAGTGGATTCCACCTCCTACCTTTCTTGAATATTAGTGTGACCTGTGCAACTTTCCAGTATTTGGGTACGGATCTTTCGTCGAGCGAACGGTTGTATATGATCGTTAAGTATGGAGCTAATGCATCAGCATACTATGAAAGGAACCTAGTTGGTATACAGTTTGGACCTGAAGACTTGCTTTTATTAAGTGATTTAAGTTGCTTCACTACTCCGAGGATATTTTCTTCTACGTTACTCATGTTGGCAGCTGTTCTCGATTCTAATTTTGGAATATTTTCTTCGTCTTCTTTTGTGAAGGCATTTCGGAAGGCTGTGTTTAGTAACTCTGCTTTGGTAGCACTGTCTTCGATAGTATCTCCATTGCTGTCGCGCAGGGAAGGCATTGATTCTTTCTTGCTGCTAACATATTTCACGTAAGACCAGAATCTCTTTGGATTTTCTGCCAGGTTTCGAGACAAAGTTTCGTTGCAGAAACTATTATAGGCATCTCGCATTGAAGTCCGCGCTAAATTTCGAGCTTCTGTAGAAGGTCACCAACCTTGGGGATTTTGCGTCTATTTAAATTTTGCACGTTTGTTTCGTTGTTTCTGCAACAGTTTTCTAACCCGTTTTGTGTACCAAGGAGGATCAGCTCTGTCGTTTGTTAATTTATTTGGTATAAATCTCTCAATTGCTGCCGAGACTATTTCTTTGAATTTAAGCCACATCTGGTCTACACTTATATTATTAATTTGGAATGAGTGGAGATTGTCTCTTAGGAAGGTGTACAGTGAATTTTTATCTGCTTTTTTGAATTGATATATTTTTCGCTTATTTTTCGAGGATTTGGGGATTACAATATTCACTCTCGCTACGACAACTCTGTGTTCACTAATCCGTGAATCGGTTTTGATGCTCGTTATTAACTCAGGATTATTTGTTGCTAAGAGGTCAAGTGTGTTTTCACAACCGTTATTATTCGCGTGGGCTCATGAACTAACTGCTCGAAATAATTTTCAGAGAATACGTTTAGCACAATTTCGGATGATATTTTATGCGTGCCTCCGGAATTAAACATGTATTTTCGCCAACATATCGGGGGTAAATTAAAATCGCCACCAACTATTATCGTATGAGTCGGGTACATGTTTGAAATCAAACTCAAGTTTTCTTTGAACTGTTTTGCCATTATTTCCACATGTCGTATGGTAATAGAAGGACTGCAACGAACGTGGCAAACTGATTTCATTGGTCGCTATAATACTAGCCAGAGTACCATCAGCACACGGCGAAGGTATTAGATAAGTATTCAAAAATCATCTGCCCTGTCCCAGCTACAGAAAATACTGGAAAAGAAGTTATCTATGCAATCAAAGAATTTTCTGTGCACATATATAGCTCGTAAACCAGCAAACCTCCAAACTGACCACGTCGGGAAAATGGTTCAAATGGCTATGAGCACTATGGGACTTAACACCAGAGGTCATCAGTCCCCTAGAACTTAGAACTACTTAAATCTAACTAACCTAAGGACATCACACACATTCATGCCCGATGCAGGATTCGAACCTGCGACTGTAGCGGTCGCACGGTTCCAGACTGCAGCGCCTAGAATCGCTCGGTCACAGCGGCCGGCCCCATATCGGGGAATTACGTATATCGTAGTAGACATATGTATTGAACATTATTATTTAACATTCACGCTGATAAAGAGTGTATCGTGGAGTGGTTGAACAAAATTATAAAGAGTTGTATGTGAATATGATAACGAACAAACGCCAGAAACATGTCATTATCATGTTACTGATCACAGAAAATTTTTTGGACGAGTTAATCGCTAATCTACCTGTAGAGCTGTACATCACAGGATATAATTTTTGTGGGCCTGTAACTAAATTGTGTAAAATGATAACATGTAGTGATCGCGAAATAAATTTTTGGGAAGCTCGTAAGCCAAACTGTTCAAGTATTACTTAACAAAGCAATGACTAAACTCATTCATTCATTCATGTTTCATAAATCTCATCAAGAAGGCTGTGGAACGAATGAAGTTATTCATTAACAAATGAGTTGTAAATTACAGAAGCTTAGTCTATGCACTATTTAACAATAATCTGTCACTATGCTATTGATGCTAATGCCACTAAATTTAATCGGGTAAATTAGGAAGAGAACTCCTACTGTGAGAAAGGGCAGCTGCTCTTCTAGATAGTCGCCGGTAGCTTAACAGTATGGCCTGCAGTGTGGAGAGCGGTCCAGAAGCCGTTCTTCCCCACGCGGGTACGAGGCGCGTGGTACCAGGTGGTGAACGGGAAGGTTGTAACACGACAAAGGCTGCACGCTATTGGGATGACGGATTCCCCCCTTTGCCCACGTTGCCACCTCGTGGATACTGACGAACACCGTCTAACATTTGGATCGGCGTTAGAGGTATGGCTGCTAGTGCAGAAGATCCTCGCCTCGCACAATTGAGCGACGGCTCCTCCTTTGTCCAGAGGATACTTATTTCCCACCTGCGAAGACTCACGCTCTCACATGGTTTAAAGGCATGTCCATATACTACCTCTTTCGAGATGATGAGAAGATGGTGCTTGATTCCTGGCAATTTCGCCAGGACAGTCATAGCACACTTGAGTGTACACCCCGATACCGACAACTATTTGCGAACTATTTGCGCAGTGTCTTCGATAACCCCCCTCACAGTTGGGGAGTACCGGGCAGAGGATGACCGCCGTCATGGAGCTCCACACGCTGCGAAATGTTTTATCAATTTGGAACATGGAATCTGTACGCAGATGAGCCACGCACATGGAATGGCGTGAGGGATTTGGTTACCTTTTTCTTTCTTTATTATCTATCATCATACTATTAGTTTCAAATTATATTTCCTAGTTTAGAAGGAACTCTTGTTTCTGTTGTTACTACGGATTTACATTCTAATTTTGTTTGTCGTAACTGAAAGACGCCTTTTTCATATAAAAAAAAAGTTGCTAGAGAAAATATTTACAGTTACAACAAAAAAAATAAAATAAAATAAAAAAATAAAAAAAGTGGTCAGCGAGACGGAATGTCCTACCTAACGGTCCGGGTTCGATTTCCGGGCCGGCCGCGGTGGTCTAGCGGTTCTGGCGCTGCAGTCCGGAACCGCGGGACTGCTACGGTCGCAGGTTCGAATCCTGCCTCGGGCATGGGTGTGTGTGATGTCCTTAGGTTAGTTAGGTTTAAGTAGTTCTAAGTTCTAGGGGACTTATGACCTAAGATGTTGAGTCCCATAGTGCTCAGAGCCATTTGAACCATTCGATTTCCGGCTGGGTCGGAGAATCTACAATAAAAAAAGGGGGTAGCTTCTATAAAAAAAGGAAAAAAACAGTTACCGAGCGAGCTGGTGCAGTGGTTAGCACACTGAACTCGCATTCGGGAGCACGACGGTTCAAACCAGCGTCCGGCCGTCCTGATTTAGGTTTTGCGTGATTTCCCTAAATCGCTTTTGGCAATTGCCAGGATGGTTCTTTTGAAAGGGCACGACCGACTTCCTTCCCTAATCCGATGGGACCGATGACCTCGCTGTTCAGTCCCCTCCCCCAAATCAACCAACTAACCAACCTTAACAGTTTCTCCGTTACAATGGTATATTTCAAACAAAACAGTTACCTACATCGGTAAATACTAGTACTATTGGCAGTACATTACTGTTCGTCACGAAGCTTTGCACGGAACGCCGCCACCTGCCATACAGCCAACAAAACCCCCAATCTCCGAATCCAGACACTCAACAATTTCTAGAAAGAGTGGCCAACGAGTTACAAAATACAGGGCGATTCCGTGATGATGTCATAAACTTTCAGGTATGATGGACAAGGATAAATGTATCAATTTGAGGTAAGGGACCCTGAGAGCCGGCCGAAGTGGCCGTGCGGTTAAAGGCGCTGCAGTCTGGAACCGCAAGACCGCTACGGTCGCAGGTTCGAATCCTGCCTCGGGCATGGATGTTTGTAATGTCCTTAGGTTAGTTAGGTTTAACTAGTTCTAAGTTCTAGGGGACTAATGACCTCAGCAGTTGAGTCCTATAGTGCTCAGAGCCATTTAAAGGACCCTGATCCTGAAACGACCCAGTCTAAAATTATTAGCGAAAATCGTCTTGTGACCTCTGACAGCGGAATCCATGTACTGGTACTGTTCTTGTTAAGATTGTAGGGTAGGCAGTTCGACGAGCACGTAGGTGGAGAGGTTGGAATAGTGACCCATGTAATCCAATGCCGATGTACTGTAGTAGACTGCATTCTGTGTTCACAAGTTGAAATGTGTAACGTTGATGGTTTGTACTTAGCGATTTTCTGGCCAATTTGTGAGCCTTCCTTTGAATGATCACGGACTGATTTTTCAAGTAAGATTTTTAACCTTCACGTTCGTAGTCACACAATGTTCATAAATTTACAAGACTTCTAAAGGTGTGAAAAATAATTGATACCGATTTCCTGTTAATAGTTGGCAAGTTAAGTAAAAATGTCATTGATACAGGAATGTATGCGGAGCTTTTAAAAGCTGGTGTTCCGAGACGATTATGTCACATGCGGTAACATGCAACAAGCTAGGAGGAAACTGAATAAAATATTAAATCACTGTAGAGTAAACACACACATAGATATCATGAAATATCAATATGATTTGTGAAGATCAGTGCACCATATATAATTTCTGTATTCAAGTCACCAGTACACAGTGTCTTTTAGGTGTGATCAGTTTTCACATAGATTAAAATACTCACTAACAAAGACACACCGAGCGAGGTGGCGCAGTGGATAGCACACTGGACTCGCATTCGGGAGGACGACGGTCCAGACCAGCGCCCGGCCATTCTAGTCTAGGTTTTCCGTGGTTTCCCTAAATCACTTTAGGCAAATGCCAGGATGATTCCTTTGAAAGGACACGGCCGACTTCCTTTTCTATCCTTCCCTAATCCGATGGGACCGATAACCTCGCTGTTTGGTCTCCTCCCCAAAATCAACCAACCAATTAATAAAAACACTTGCTAAAAAGGGAAAAAAGACAATGCAGACAATTTCAGGCAAATATCCTTTCTAACAATGTTTACTATAGTATCTGAAAAGGCAGTGCATAAGAGAATAGTATCATATTACACTATACACAATTTATTGTTACACTAGCAGCTTGGCTTAAGGAGAAGAGCCTCAGCAGCAGAAAATGTGTGTGAGACACTTGCAGAGCTGCTTTACAAATTTAGGGCAGTTGGTGTCTTATGACTTGGCAAAAGTATGTGATTGTATGGACCACACTGCTGACTTGCATAAGTTGAAACATATCTCTGTATATATAAACGAACTGCCACTAAATAAGACAGGAGAGTTAAAAAGAGAATCAACTTGCAGGTGGTATACACTATGTGATCAGAAGTATCCGGACACCTGGCTGAAAATGACTTACAAGTTCATGGCACCCTCCATCGGTAATGTTGGAATTCAATATAGTGCTGGCCCACCCATAGCCTTGATGACAACTTCCACTCGCGCAGGCATATATTCAATCAGGTGCTGGAAGGTTTCTTGGGGAATGGCAGCCCATTCTTCACGGAGTGCAGCACTGAGGAGAGGTATTGATGTCGGTCGGTGAGGCCTGGCACAAATTCGGCGTTCCAAAACATCCCAAAGGTGTTCTGTAGGATTCAGGTCAGGACTTTTTGCAGGCCAATCCATTACAGGGATGTTATTGTCGTGTAATCACTCCGTCACAGGCCGTCCATTATGAACGGGTGCTCTATGGTGTTGAAAGATGCAATCGCCATCCCCGAATTGCTCTTCAACAGTGGGAAGCAAGAAGGTGATTAAAACATCAATGTAGGCCTGTGCTGTGTGAGTTCCACGCAAAGCAAGGGGTGCAACCCCCCTCCATGAAAAACACGACCACACCATAGCACCACCGCCTCCGAATTTTACTGTTGGTACTACACACGCTGGCAGATGACGTTCATCAGGCATTCGCCATACCAACACCCTGCCATCGGATCGCCACATTGTGTACCGTGATTCGTCACTCCACACAACGTTTTTCCATTGTTCAATAGTCCAATGTTATCCTCCTTACACCAAGCGAGGCGTCGTTTGGCATTTACCAGCGTGATGTGTGGCTTATGAACAGCCACTCGATCATGAAATCCAAGTTTTCTCACCTCCCGCCTAACTGTCATAGTACTTGCAGTGGATCCTGACGCAGTTTGGAATTCATGTTTGATGGTCTGGGTAGATGTCTGCCTATTACACATTACGACCCTATTCAACTGTCGGCGGTCTCTGTCAAACGACAGAAGAGGTCGACGTGTACGCTTTTGTGCTGCACGTGTCCCTTCACGTTTCCACTTCACTATCACATCGGAAATAATGGACCTAAGGATGTTTAGGAGTGTGGAAATCTCGCTTACAGACGTATGACACAAGTGGCACCCAATCATCTGATCACGTTCGAAGCCAGTGAGTTTCGCAGAGCGCCCCACTCTATTTAAAATTCTACTGGATTCCTTCTTTTAATTGTCTCCTTAGCTCTCTATGAATCGCTTAGTGGTTCGCTCCATAGCCGAGTACCATTGGCTCGCATGGTCCCACGGAACTACGTGTCTTAAATAAAAATTATATGTAGTCGAATCGGACATCCCTCGCTCTCAGACACGCCACGCTAACAGCCATATTCCATGAGCTCTCTTATGTACTCTGTTTTCTTCTCGACAAGTCTAAGGATGTTGGTTCTTACAAAGTCGACTGTGTAATACTAACACATGGTGACAATTATTTAACTATATGAAAAAAAGCAAATTAGTTACAAACCACGGCGTGAGCACACTTTGTTCAACATGTAAACGCCACTATAGATATTCAGATTTAGGTTATTATATGTTCGATATGCCTGCCATCATTGGCGACGATGTGGTGCAGACGAATAGCGAAATTCTGCATGACCCGCTGAAGTGTCGGAATATCGATGCTGTCTATGACCTCCTGAATGGCTGTTTTCAGCTCAGCAGTGGTTTTGGAGTTATTGCTGTACACCTTGCCCTCAATGTAGCCCCAGAAAAAGGAGTCGCGTGTGTTCAGATGCGGAGAATATGGCGGCCAATCAAGGCACATGCCAGTGGCCTCTGGGTACCCCAGAGCCAGAACGTGGTCCCCAAAGTGCTCTCCTGTTCCGATGTGGTCGAGCTCCGTCTTGCATGGACTATATCTTGTCGAAATCAGGGTCACTTTGGATAATGGGGATGAAATCATCTTCCAAGACCTTCACGTATCAGTCGGTAGTCACCATGCCATCAAGGAATATCGCACCGATTATTCCGTTACTGGACGTTGCAAACCACACAGTCATCTGTTGAGGGCGAAGAGATTTCTCGATCGCGAAATGCGGATTCTCAGTCCCCCAAGTGTGAAAAGTTTGCTTATTGACGATGTGATGTCGTCCGCCATACGACCACACCGCCATCTGAGAGACCGATCTGCTGGATGCGATTCTCTCGATAAACGGAACAGAAGAACGGCTGTGTTAGCCAAAGAGTACACAGCGGGTCGCAGTACTTAACGCTCTCCGCGAGGCGCCGCTAGGCCACTTCATGTGCAGCAGGAGAATAGTGCAGGTGTGCCACCTACAGTTCATAGCCGCGCCCAGTGGTCAGCCAGCGCCGATGTTAGTCATCGTCTGCAGCTCAGCCACTGCTGCCGTCAAGTCTTTGGAGCTCCGTTCCAAGTTAGTCTTCAAATTCGACATTCAAGATTACGAGAGATTAATTCGTCACTGCAAGATTTGTGACTTGTAAATTATGTCATTCTACAGACGTTTGGTCTTGCCACGTCTTCTATAACTGTCAACTAACTGATCATGGACTACAGCAAAGTTAAGTACACTACTGGCAATTAAAATTGCTACACCACGAAGATGACGTGCTACAGACGCGAAATTTAACCGACAGGAAGAAAATGCTGTGATATGCAAATGATAAGCTTTTCAGAGCATTCACACAAGGTTGGCGCCGGTGGTGATACCTACAACGTGCTGACATGAAGAAAGTTTCCAACCGATTTCTCACACACAAACAGCAGTTGACCGGCGTTGCCTGGTGAACGTTGTTGCGATCCCTCGTGTAAGGAGGAGAATGCGTACCATCACGTTTCCGACTTTGATAAAGGTCGGATTGTAGCCTATCGCGATTGAGGTTTATCGTATCGCGGCATTGCTACTCGCGTTGGTCGAGATCCAATGACTGTTAGCGGAATATGGAATCGGTGGGTTCAGGAGGTTAATACGGAACGCCGTGCTGGATCCAAACGGCCTCGTATCACTAGCATTCTAGATGTCAGGCATCTTATCCGCATGGCTGTAACGGATCGTGCAGTCACGTCTCGATCCCTGAGTCAACAGATGGGGACGTTTGCAAGACAACAACCATCTGCACGAACAGATCGACGACGTTTGCAGCAGCATGGACTATCAGCTCGGAGACCAAGGCTGCGGTTACCCTTGACGCGCCAGACAGGAGCGCCTGCGATGGTGTATTCAGCGACGAACCTGGGTGCACGAATGGCGAAACGTCATTTTTTCGGATGAATCCAGGTTCTGTTTACTGCATCATGATGGTCGCATCCGTGTTTGGCGACATCGCGGTGAACGCACATTGGAAGCGTGTATTCGTCATCGCTATACTGGCGTATCAACCGGCCTGATTGTGTGGGGTGCTATTGGTTACATGTCTCGGTCGCCTCTTGTTCGTACTGACGGCACTTTGAACAGTGGGCGTTACATTTCAGATGTGTTACGACCCGTGGCTCTAGGCTTCATTCGATCCCTGCAAAACCCCTGCATCTCAGCAGTAATGCACGACCGCATGTTTGCACGTCCTGTACGGCCCTTTCTGGATACAGAAAATGTTCGGCTGCTGCCCTGGGCAGCACATTCTCCAGATCTCTCACCAACTGAAAACGTCTGGTCAATGGTGGTCGAGCAACTGGCTCGTCACAATACGCCAGTCACTAGTCTTCATGAACTGTGGTATCGTGTTGAAGCTGCATGGGCAGCTGTACCTGTACACGCCATCCAAGCTCTGTTTGGCTTAATGCCCAGGCGTATCAAAGCCGTTATTACGGGCAGAGGTGGTTTTTCTAGGTACTGATTTCTCAGGATCTATGCACCCAGATTGCGTGAAAATGTAATCACATGTCAGTTCTAGTATAATATATTTGTCCAATGAATACTCGTTTATCATCTGCATTTCTTCTTGGTGTAGCAATTTTAATGGCCAGTAATGTAATGAATACTTCCTTATTTTGTACTCCTGTTAATTGATTGGGTTTTCCTGTTGTAGCTACCAAGCAGTCTTGGCATAGTAGAACCCACGTTTCCACCTCCTTGGCTACCTCATGTTTGCCACCTCATGTTGATGGACTCGATTACGGTGGAAGATCGAGAGCCATCAGACGAAGCAATGCAAATGAAAGTCGGCTTCGTCGCTAGACCAAACCATACTAGTTCCCATCACGCCCCGCGGCCAGTAGTGCAGTTTGAACGTTCTAACGCAAAAATTCAGAAGTTACGACGATTTTGTTCCATATAGTTCAATAACTGTCATCCTGTATATATATATATATATATATATATATATATATATATATATATATATGGATAACCAATATTTAATAATTTGTTAGTCTGACACTGCGTATGATGTCATTCATACTGAGGCTAAAGGTTGGCTATTGATTTTGTGGTATTCGTTCTTTCCATCTATTGACTTACGCAGGGGACTTCGGATGATGACAGTCATTGGTTTACAAAGATACAGTAGCGTTCAAAAAGTAATTACTTCAAATTACTACCCTCGATACAGAGGGAAAAACTGCAACAACGACATTACTGTGGAGACACCACGATACTGTCTGATCCAGAGTATCCGGGCACCCTTATGTAATGCGGTTTTGGCTACTAGGTGTCACGAGAGGCGGAGCCGCCTGTGTAAAAGGAGGCGGGCAGTATTGCGTTGTCAGTAGAGAAGCAGTAACACCAGAGAGGTCTGGCGGGAGACTTCAATGACTTCGAACGTGGACTAGAAATTGGATATCACCTGAGTAACAAATCCATCAGGGATATTTCAACCCTTATAAGGTTGCCCAAGTCCATTCATCTACATCTACATACATACTCCGCAATCCACCATACGGTGCGTGGCGCAGAGCACCTCGTACCACAACTAGCATCTTCTCTCCCTGTTCCACTCCCAAACAGAACGAGGGAAAAATGACTGCCTATATGCCTCTGTACCAGCCCTAATCTCTCTTATCTTATCTTTGTGGTCTTTCCACGAAATATAAGTTGGCGGCAGTAAAATTGTACTGCAGTCAGCCTCAAATGCTGGTTCTCTAAATTTCCTCAGTAGCGATTCACGAAAAGAACACCTCCTTTCGTCTAGAGACTCCCACCCGGGTTCCTAAAGCATTGCCTTAACACTCGCGTGATGATCAAAGCTACCAGTAACAAATCTAGCAGCCCGCCTCTGAATTGCTTCTATGTCCTCCCTCAATCCGACCTGATAGGGATCCCAAACACTCGAGCAGTACTCAAGAATAGGTCATATTAGTGTTTTACAAGCGGTCTCCTTCACAGATGAACCACACCTTCCCAAAATTCTACCAATGAACCGAAGGTGACTATCCGCCTTCCCCACAACTGCCATTACATGCTTGCCCACTTCATATCGCTCTGCAATGTTACGTCCAAATATTTAATCGACGTGACTGTGTCAAGCGCTACACTACTAATGGAGTATTCAAACATTACGGGATTCTTTTTCCTATTCATCTGTATTAATTTACATTTATCTATATTTTGAGTTAGCCGCCATTCTTTACACCAATCACAAATCCTGTCCAAGTCATCTTGTATCCTCCTACAGTCACTCAACGACGACACCTTCCCGTACACCACAGCATCATCAGCAAACAGCCGCACATTGCTATCCACCCTATCCAAAAGATCATTAGGAAACAACAGCGGACCTACCACACTTCCCTGGGGCACTCCAGATGATACCCTCACCTCCGATGAACACTCACCACCGAGGACAACGTACTGGGTTCTATTACTTAAGAAGTCTTTGAGCCACTCACATACTTGGGAACCAATCCCTTATGCTCGTACCTTAGTTAGGAGTCTGCAGTGGGGCTCCGAGCCAAACGCTTTCCGAAAGTCAAGGAATATGGCATCCGTCTGATACCCTTCATCCATGGTTCGCAAGGTATCATGTGAAAAAAGGGCGAGTTGAGTTTCGCAGGAGCGATGCTTTCTAAAGCCGTGCTGATGCATGGACAGTAACTTCTCTGTCTCAAGGAAATTCATCAAATTCGAACTGAGAATATGTTCGAGAATCCTGCAACAAACCAATGTCAAGGATATTGGTCTGTAATTTTGGGGATCAGTCCTTCTACCCTTCCTATATACAGGCGTCACCTGCGCTTTTTTCCAGTCGCTCGTGACTTTACGTTGTTGGTGATGTGACTGTGAAATGGAAGCAAAAGGAACAACCACGGCTAAACCAAGACAAGGCAGACTTCCTGTACTGACAGACAGGGATCGCCGCGCAATGTGGTGTGTGATTATAAAAACTCGCATCAAATGTCCATATCAGTTTGTAGTTGGGTTCATTTTGAACATCGCTAGACCTAGTATTTCTGCTTTTTCTATAAACACTCATCCCCTTGTGGAGTCAAATCAATCTTTCCGAAATAAATTCCACGCGTGGCCGAAATTTTCTGCCTCGGATTTCAGTTGCTAGTACGATCTGGGGGCGACTGCTTTCTAAGACAGACTTCGCTGCTTATATTCCAGCTGTTAGCTAATATTTTAAACTTCTCAGTCTCTACATTTGCTGTCCCTTTTTGTTGTAAAAGTTATTTTATCGGATCGGTCTTCAGGTCAACTGCCGGAGTAAGAATATAGTACTCAACACTTTACCGAATAATACAAATTCTTAAATTTTTAGAATTTTATACACAAGCAGCAGGTGCTTCTCACAATAATATAGACTTCGAGTGTCTTCTCCTTACTGTGCCCAAGTGCAACACTTGTCTCGGGCGCACCTGATGGGCTTATCTGCAGACGCAAGATCATCAGGCAGCAAACGACTCATCTGTCATCGAGGCTCTGTTGTCTAGGTTTCCGGCTATAGGTGAATAAATAAACTTAGTGATTGGCAGAATGCAGTAGAGGGGAGGAGGACTGTCGGCCTGCAGCCAACCACTTTTAACAAGGCTCTGCATGCACACCCTGCAGCGAGTAGGTGGCCACATAGAAAGAAATGCGAATGGCTGGTGACCGACCCTTACACTCTACTCGCCGAAACCTCAATCATAAAGTTATTATAACCCAAGTATAGTAGGAGTCCCATGGAGATGCGTGGATTTGCACACTCAGCACTGGAAACCACGCCTGACCACGATGGTACGTGACGGCAATGGTCATCCTTAGGGAAGGCAAACTATGGGGAAAACTGATGGTCAATAGAGTAACATCAAATCTAAATACACCGTCAGATGATAATTTGAAAAAAAAGGTTCAAATGGCTCTAAGCAGTATGGGACATCTGAGGTCATCAGTCCCGTAGACTTAGAAACTACTTAAACCTAACTAACCTAAGGACATTACACACATTCATGCCCGAGGCAGGATTCGAACCTGCGACCGTAGCAGCAGCGCAGATCCGGACTCAAGCGTCTAGAACCGCTCCAACACAGCGGCCGGCTGATAATTTGATCCTGATACAAAGTCCTCATAGGTATAACCAATATTTTAAAAATTATCATCGCATAAAGATAAGATGGCGGGCAGTTGTCTCGCTGAAATATTGTGCGGCTTCTACAATATTATCCGGCGTAAGTCCCGAGAACCTATCAAACAGATGCAGCGCCGGGAAAGCCTCAAACAGCACATCTGGTACCTCTACGGGGAGGAGATGGTTAACGCGGTACGTGAGTTCGATAAACTCCGCAACAAAAGGGAGAGACTGTTGTGCTCTCTCGCGTTCTTACTGAGATGTCGGGACCAGCAAACTACACCAACTTTCGCCAAGTTTACCCATTATGTGGACTCTGCGGAGGCCAGGACAATTAAACAACGAGCAAGCAGGGCATTGGTGAGAGAAAGAATCCGTTATACTAGACGAGTATTAGACCAAGTCTCCAGAAGCCTGCTCTCACTTCACCTGAAGATCTCGTCGGGTCTGTCAGCGGACTCCTGGGGGTGGGTAGACAGCTCTACTTGGGCGTTTTCGGACTGGGTGCGGCAGCAAATCACAGCGCGTCAAACTTCTAAGTTCCAACGCCTTACACACCGGTCATTGCAAGAAGAGAAATTTAGCAGACGGACTGTGTTTAATCTCACAGATAAACCACTGAGTGACGCTGCAATGTCAGTGTTAGAAAAGGGACTTAATTTTGCGCCTACTCCCAAGACTTTGCCCATCAAGGAGTTCATCAGTGCCGTTGAACAAGGTGTTTTAAAACTTCCGAATGACGCTGCTGAAGAAATAAGGCGAGAGGCTTGTAGATCAATAACCAGGATGCCTGCACCCAAGCAGAACGTCACAACTCAAGAAAGAAGAGCGCTCCGTTCTTTAAAAGAAGACAATGATATAGTAATTTTACCAGCTGACAAGGGTAACGCCACTGTTCTTATGCCTGCTACATCTTATTTTGGCAAGATGATGGACCTACTACAGGATACAGCGTATCGTCGACTCCAGAAAGATCCGACGGATGCCGTACAACGGAGGACATCCGCTCTCCTCAAATCCAGCCAACTTCCTGACCATCTGAAGAAGAGTTTAAGAGAACGAGCGCCAGTTCCGCCACGACTTTATGGCCTGCCTAAGATACATAAGGAGAATGTTCCGCTTCGCCCTATCGTTAGTAATATAGGTGCCCCAACATACTATCTAGCTAAACATCTGGCTTCTCTTCTGAGTCCCATGGTGGGGAAATGTGAACACCATATTCGAAACTCAGAAGATTTTATACGGCGAATGAAGAACCTGCGTCTTGAATCTACAGACTTACTAGTGAGTTTCGATGTGGTTTCCTTGTTCACACGGATGCCTCTGATGGACTCATTACAACTTATAGGAGCCAAGCTGGAAGGGGACGTCTTACACCTTTTCAAACATGTGCTTACCTCGACTTACTTTTTATTTAACAACCAGTATTTCGAGCAGACTGACGGTGTTGCTATGGGTAGCCCTTTGTCTCCCATAGTAGCAAATCTTTTTATGGAAGATTTCGAGGACAAAGCACTTCAGACGGCGGTTCTGAAACCCAAATGTTTTTGGAGATATGTAGATGATACGTTTGTGGTATGGCCGCATGGGACAGCAACGCTTCCTTCTTTCCTGGAACATTTGAACTCCATCCATCCAAGTATCTGTTTTCAGCTTATCGGCAGAGCTCAACCATCTCCGCTCTGTATTTGCCCAGAACGGGTACTCCGAGAAGCAGATCCGGAACGTGTTTCGACCAGCACGCTCCAAACCTCAAGAACAACCTGAAGAAGCAGATAACACCACGGGGTTGGTTTTTCTACCTATGTCGGTGGCGTGTCTTTTAAGGTGGGCAGAATTTTCAAGAAACACCGGATGAAATGTGTTATCCGGCCGCCAGCAAAAGTGAAATCGATGCTGGGCTCTGTTAAAGACAACCTCGGCCTGAGGAGACCAGGAATATACAAAATCCCGTGCCAGTGTGGGAAATCTTGTATTGGCCAGACGTGTCGTACGGTCAAAGACAGATGCGACGAACATAAACGTCACACGAGGTTGGGTCAGCCAGAGAAATCTGCGGTTGCTGAACATTGCCTTGACACGGGACACGGCATGAATTATGAAGAAACCAAGATCCTCTTGCATGCTTCCACATACTGGGACTCCATCATCAAAGAGGCGGTCGAAATACGTATAAGCAGTGACCTAATAAACAGAGACACGGGGTTTCACCTGAGCAAAGCCTGGGAACCAGCCTTGGCGGCACTAAGGAATCGCAGCCACAGATTAGCAACCGCACCGAGTCAACGCAGATGGGAAGCCTTAGCGTAGATGCTTAAATCGCGCGCCAACTCCTCGCACGCGCGAACGGGGTCCGTCGCTCCCGGCCGCATTTCCCGCGCCGCGGCGCGCTTCCGCAGACCGCGACCCGTTTCTCCAGCAGAGGACTCTGGTATTCGACGCTGTCTACGATTGGTCTTCGATGACGTTATGCCCCGCTGGCGTCTGCGATGTTCTAGAAAGCCAGCATATAAATTGGCGCGTTTCTCAGCGACGCGACAGTAGCACCTGAAGATGGCGGGCAGTTGTCTCGCTGAAATATTGTGCGGCTTCTACAATATTATCCGGCGTAAGTCCCGAGAACCTATCAAGCTGAATTTTAGTTGTAAAAGAACGTTGAAATATCTTAACTGGCAGACACTGGTACGAGGACGTCGTACCTATAGCAAGAACGTACAAGAGGCAATTTAATGCACATTGGTTTACAAGCGATGATTCTTCTCAATCTCCATCCGAGAACAGAATGGGAAGGAACTTTGGTACAGCGCTGTTCGTGTACCCTCTGGCTTTCAGAGGAATATTACATGAAAACTACAAGACATAAATAAAACAGGCACATATCAACAGACACAGCATCTCTTCTAGTGCTCAATATGGGCACCATTTACAACGAGGAAAGTTAATATGTGCATGCAATTCGTGGAAGTTGCTGCGATGAACTGCCCGGCAAGGCGCTACAGCAGTCCGCTTTGTAAATCAGTTGATTGGTTTGCATCTCTGCAAGCGCCAACGAAGCCGATGTAAAAATACGTACCTGATGATTTGTCCACAATTTCTGACACAGTTGCTCCCAACCGCCAACTATGCCACGGCGCATATTTCGTATCGAAACATGTATAGATGCGCTATCCACTGGTATATGTTAGTTTTCTGTATGTCTTAGAATTTTGGTGCACTTGTATTGTGAAACCCTGGAGGTAATTATGAATAACGCCGTATAAAGCATGATAAAAAGTGCCGTCTACTAGCCACTTCAAAATGATTCAGATAATATAAATGTAGATGTAGACTTCAAGGTTGTTAAATTTCTGGCAAACACATTTGAAAGCCACAGTCTCTGGGCCAATGAAGGTCGTTCGTTTAGCGAGCATAGTGTGGGGAACCAAGTGCTGTGTCTACGTGTAGCAACGGTGGCGAGCGAATGAGATTGGTGCTTCCCCGTCACCCAGTCAAGGCCGATCCGGCAGCGCTGAACGTGTGCAAGAGCATTCAGACAAAGCATTGCGCAACGATCTGAAGTAAAGTTAGGTACTTAAATCATGCCACAATATTTTGCCACATGATGTAAAACCGTACCAGTGTTACATATTTTGACTTTCAGCTTGATCCGCTTCTTAGTTTCCACGAAAATCCACTTTTTACGAAATTTCAAAAGCACGAAATGTTATACAGAAAGATGTAATTTTGGATTTAGCCTCCGTTTTATGTAAAAACGTACTGTAGCGGTTTTATGAAGTTATTTCTTCTATTTTTCATTTTATTAAGTAAAACTTGATTCTTTTTATACGCAAATTTGTAAAATCATGATGGATTTTTGCAAGTTAGTTACAATGATACATTACAGCACTATGTTCGTTGGAAGTAATGATGGAGCTGTACTAAGTAATTATGTAACTTTACGCCAACGGCCATGTCGCAGCGGTCACATCACCCAACTTTATTTGAGTGCTGTCAGGCTTGGCTAGAGGCTGGATGGGTAACCGTCAGGGTCTGCCAGTTGCTATTGGCAAACGGGGTGCACTCAGCACTTGTGAGGCCAATTGGGGAGCTACTTGACTGAAAAGCACAGCTCCGGACACGAAAACTAACAACGGGTGGAAGAGGGGTGTGCTGACCACAAGCCCCTGCATATCCGCATCCAGTGACGCCTATTAGCTGAGGATGACTCTGCGGTCGGTCGATACTATTGTACCCTCTGAGGCCTGTTCGGACAAGGTTTAGTTTAGTTTATGTAAATTTTCAGAAGTGAAAACAGCAGAATGGAGACAGATCAGAAGTCTTAATTTACCCTCGCTTCCATTACAAAAATTCTACTAGAAGTCGCAGTTTAAGAATTAGCTAATTGATATTTTTATGGAACATACATAGAGTACAATATTACTCATGGAAAAATTGGAAAACTTGTTAGTATTCAACTAACAACGATGGGTAACGGGTTGACATTAGTTTGCAGCTCGTAGTCTAGTGGCTAGCGTTGCTGCATCTGGATCACAGGGTCCCGGGTTCGATTCCTGGCCAGGTTGAGGATTTTCTCTGTCCGGGGGCGGGGTGTTTGTGTCGTCCTCATCATTCCATCATCATTATTTGTGACGGTGGCTAGATTGGGTAGTGTAACAAATTGGACTGTGAAAAAATTGGGACTTTGTAGGGACGCTGATGACCGCACAATCGAGCACCCCACAAACCAAACGTCTTGTGATCAGAAAAGTTGCCATCTGAGCACTGCTGCAGGCGCTTGAGGCTTTCTAACTACAGGTGTGTTCTGTTTGCCGTCCGGTGCGAAACGGAAGGTCAGTGTAAAAGGATCACCTTATTATTATATAGGGATTCATTCGATCGTCGTCAGTCGTCCGGGATGTACGAGGGAGGACCCAAATGTAACGGAAATTGGGCTGCGGTGGGGAGGGGGAGTGGGGGAACCCATTGTTTGACCACATGTCCGTTACAGTCACGCCATCTGAGTCAGTGTGCGAAGTTGTGTCGCTGTGAGTGCATCGATTCGCCCGAGAGAGCTTTTTAGTAAAACAACTTTTTCCATTTCGGCGAAAACGTGATGGCAGATTGTCGAGAGCAACGTGCGGCTGGGAAATTTTGTTTCCCGTTGGGGAAATCAGCCTCGGAAACTGTTGTAATGCTTAAGATTGCTTATGGGGATGCTGCCCTACGTAAAACCAGAACTGCGAGTGGTTTTCACGTTTTAAAAAATGGAGAAATGTCAACTGAAGACCAACCCCGTTCAGGACGCCTCTCAACGTCAAGAAGTGACGAAAACGTCGACAAAATCAATGCCCTCGATCGTGAACACCGTCGCCGAACCATTGATCAACTCTGTGAGATATCTGGAATATCATGGAGTTCAATTCAGATGACTTTATCCGAAGATTTGCTCATGAGAAGGGTTGCAGCCAAATTTGTCCCTCGCCTTCTCGCAGACAAACGAAGGGAGCGCCGACTTCAGGCAAGTTTTGAGCTTCAAAATCAGTTCAAAGAGGACCCTGAATTATTTTCCAAGATGATTACTGATGATGAAGTGTGGTGCTATGGATGCAACATCGTAACAACGCAGCAATCAAGCCAGTGGAAGACAAGTGGCTCTCCTCGTCCCAAGAAAGCTCGCCAAGTGAAGTCAAACATCAGGACACTGCTCATTTGATTCTTCGATTGCAGAGGTGTTGTCCACGCGGAGTTCGTTCCCCCGGGTCTAACTGTCAACCAGGAGTGCTACTAGGAGGTTTTGAAAAGACTTAGAGGGAGTATCCGGAAGAAAAGAGCAGATCTTTGGCGCACAGGTGACTGGTTCTTCCATCATGACAACGCGCCAACCCACACCGCCCTCTCCATAAAGCAGTTTTTGACCAAAAGCTGCGTGACACCTATTGCCCCCCCCCCCCCCCCCCACTTACCCTAGTGGATCTAGCCCCCTGTGATTTCCTATTGTTCCCAGACTCAAAAAGCATATGAAAGGAAAGCGTTTTGCCACTGTGGGGCAGGTAAAACAAAAGTCGCTGGAAGGCATAAAGAACATTCCGAGATGTGAATTTAAAAATTGTTTTGAACAATGGAAGCATCGTTTGAAGAACTGTGTTGTGATCGATGGAGAGTGATCAAAAATCTGGTGTAAAAATATTAAGAAATAAAGACGTTATGACGAAAATGGCTCTGAGCACTATGGGACTTAACAGCTGTGGTCATCAGTCACCTAGAACTTAGAACTACTTAAACCTAACTAACCTAAGGACATCACACACATCCATGCCCGAGGCAGGATTCGAACCTGCGACCGTAGCAGTCGCACGGTTCCGGACTGCGCGCCTAGAACCGCGAGACCACCGCGGCCGCGTTATGGCGAATTTCCTGTTTTTTTTTTTTTTTTGTCCCCCCTCCCACCCTCGTATCTCGCTATACTTCATGTTGTGACTTACTAGGGTCGATGACCGCGTTTCTTAGTCTCGGCTGGCACTGAAGACAACTGACTTGAACGGTTAACGGTCGAGTTAGTTACCTCGCATTTTTGTACAAATGTGTAGAGGTGAACCTTCGTGGATTGATAATTTACTGGACATCCTGTGTTTTAGTTTTGATGTTTTTACTTATTGTGCCGCCGATACTGTTGCAGTAAACCGCGTGGCAATTGGTGTACCTTATTTACCACTTGTAAGACGAGCAATTAACTTAATTAATTAACAGATAGAGCTGTAATTAGTAATACTTGGAACTTCGAGTAGAGATCGTTATTGAACTGCATCGAGTGCTTATTGCGATAGGAAAACCGTAATGAATTTCAAAAACATTAATTTGTGCGTATAAACTTTTCTTGAACATACTAATTTATTAAAACAAACTTTGATTTATCGCTGTAGTTCTCGACTTCTTTTGATTGTAAGTAGAGAGTTGGAACATCTTATTCCAGTTTAGCGAGCAGGATTGTGGACTTGTGGACGGGAGATTATGGGCAGCAGGTTTTTCGATTACCTTCTGGCTGCCTGCACGAATAATTTTCTGGCTCTTGTTAACGGAAGTGGTATTTGAAATCGCACTAAATGCATAAAAAAACAAGCAAGATCGTATGAAGAAATAACAAAACTCTTAACCCGCCCGACAGTATGGTGACCTTTTCCATTTTAATTGGTTTACGCTTTGCTGCTCTTTACTCACAGTTATAGCCTACAGTTCGGTAGAATGTCGTACCTTTTGATGTGAAATGTAGGTACAACACACTCTTTATAGTTTTAAAACTGCGCCAACAGTCAGCAAATTTCAATCTCAACACCAATATTTTGTCGGCTCAGGTGAAGAGTTCATGTCAGAGGCAAGTGAAGCAACGGAAGGACTCATAATTTTCGCTTGTCCTTCAAAATGAAGTCCGTATTATGTCATCACTATCGTCCATAACTGACCGGATTGTAGGTGGCAGCTACACAATTTCTCACCAGCAAATATCTGCAGAGGAAATGGGTTATCGCTTCGACCCAGTTAGCCGTTCTCGAAGGAGGTGTATGAACGACCTCGTAACCCTGAAGCGAGTGTAGTTTACGAGGCACTGAACTACGTTGCGGAGAGCAACCTATTGCTGAGGTACGCCAGCACAGTTGTTGCTACACTAGATAAAACGCCAGCCGAAAACAAGGGCTTATATGTGTCGGTCATATTTCTGCCATTGAGAAACAACTAGGTCTTTATTTCTTTACGTTTGGATATGCTTCTTTGTTTTTTGTCGATAGTTACCGTTAATTTTGATACTATAAAACTGATTTCCTTGTCTGCACTTAGCTGGAACATACTTTCGCACGTCGCTCTGAAATAACTTTATACCAGATGGACAAAGTAAAACTGGCCCGGAAAATTGTTTCACACACCTAAAGATAGGATACAAATCTTACATATTGTGCACCATGCGCATAAGCATGAAGACATTGAGAAAAAACATCCTACATGCACAACCAGTGACGCCCATTTCCTCAATATGCAGGTGCGTCTGCTTCACCAACTCATTATGAAAAACCTCAATTGAATCTTGGAAACCTTGACTATGGAGCTTTCAGCCTGAATTACATATCGAAAATAAAACCTTGAAAAATCGAAATATAGGCAGTCGACTGACTTCTATTGAAAAAATATATTTTTTTCACTGTTCCTGTGTGCCACAAGAAGCTATTACGGATCTGTTAAAATCTCCGCATGCCTTCAGGCTAGGACATATGTAACAAAATTTCCTTTATCACATATGGTGTTTCTAATTTTGATTGCTGCTCATGTCTGTAATGTAACTTGACGTTTTTCGTTTATCTCTTTGTTTTTAATTTTAGTTTCCTCTACGAAACACGTCGTATTGATGTTTTGTTCGCGCACAAATGTAGAAGTTATGGCAACAGTCTGAAACATTTAGAAACTATTAGTGCACAAATTAGTGATTATATTTAACAACGACCTGAGCAGAATAATGGTAGACGTAAGGACAGTAATATGTGAGATGACGAACACTGAATTGCACAACCGCCATGTTTCCTGTTGTGGCAACATCTCCAAGAAGTGGCGAGCGCCGTGCTTTTCTTCAGAAGCAATCGAATAGACATCCTTGTTATTTGAAACTTTTATCAACTTGTGAGATTATCCCGCCTTGCTCTTGCAACATTACTGCGTTCTTGATTGTTACAGAAGCACAGTCACGCTTCTTGACGGGAAGCTGTAGCAGCAAAACTTACACTTTCAAATGTATTCGGGGGAAAAATTCAGGGAAGTAGATAATATTAACATGGTAGACACAACACTGTACAACCTTGGAGTTTATGCGTAACGTAAAAGTTAGAGAGTAGGGGTGGAGGGATAGAGATTCAAATAGTCCAACAGTTCGTGAGAAATGCGTAATACTACCCGGTATTCCACTGATCTGATAACGTCAGACGACCTGAAAGTACACACTACATGATTACAGCTGGCAACGGAAGTGCATTTCAGTTATAAACCGCTCGTCAAAAAGGTTCTGAGAATGATTTTATTCATGGCGCGTGTGTGACGTTAGCACAGTAACGACGGTGAGCAACTGGAACTAACAACCATAAACAACAAATGTGCATTCGATCAGTCAGTAGTGAGTAGATAGTGTGAAATAGTGGACGTGCGGCCGTAGTGTGTCAATGTTGTTTCACAAATGATAATGGAGCAACATCTCTACAAGAAGTGTTCAAGACAGTCTCCAGAACATTTTGAAGAAGAGAAAAATGTGAATAAAATTTGTTCGGCACACCGTGACACTCGAAATACAACAACGACGCGTGGACGACTGCCACTACTCGATTGCAAGGGAAACAATTCTTTTCAGGAAAAAATGATCACGGGTGAGGATAATTGCTGTTATCGATACGAACTACTCGTATAAAACGACAAATTGCGGAATCGGTGTCTGATGGTACGACAAGACTGAAGAACGAACGAATGTGGAGCGCAAATTGAACATCCGAAAGAAAAACCTTTCTGACTGTTTCACATGGTTGTACGAAAGTTCCTTGCGTTGTACTCAACTGCGCGTGTGTTTAGGAGAGGTCTGTGTAGAATACCTGAATCATTAAAACCATCATCTTAACTTTTCTCTGGTTTTAATAAATCCAGTCTCTAAAATTTTTGGACTGATGGGTTGCGTTCTCTGAGAAGATGAGGGTAAATTCAGTTGAGCAGTAGACGCAGTGGATATTGAATATATTTTAGGTGTAAGTGAGGCTATCACGAAGCATATCACACTGTCTATAAAGTCTTCATCACTTTGCCCCTCGAGTTAAAACTAATTAAAATTGTATAAAGAATAAAAACTATTGTTTATTAAAAATGGAAGCTTTGTTAGATCAAAGAATAGTGATTTCTGTGGCGAGCGTCACGAAGCACAACTACTCTACTTTGCGAGACTGCGTGACTTTGCGTGTTTCGTCACACTTCTTCGGTGATAGCTTCTATAATTTATATAGTTCTCTCTGTCTGCGTCTTACTTACCCAGGGAGAGTGGAAGGCGAGAAACATGTTACCAGAAAGCGAAGCACCAAACGTAGAAGGAAGTTTGGGCTTTTTGTGTGGATGGTGTCTCTCAGCATACTTCCTAGCGTTCACACGAGATACTACACTGGATTGTAACAGATGAGTGAATATCGTGTTGTGGTTTTCACTAAGCGTGTGCGCCACCACAAATATGCTGCTTTACATTACGAGCTCCATTGCCGTCAGATCGGAATTGAACGATGAAGACCGATTTTCACTTGTCATCTGACCTATTCTAAGTTGGATAATTTGATGCAAAACGAATTATTGCTTTACACAGTAGATATCCCACTACGTCACAATTAAATGAATAAATGCGTAACTGGAATAATCTTTGTTTAGGATGTCGCTGTAGCCTGTTCTGTTTATTCAGGATTTTAAGCTATTATTACGACTGGCTAATTATACTACTCTAATTCTCATTCTTTGTTTGCAAATACATTTAAAAATGAAAAATAAAGAAGGTAGGGAACCGAATCTAATGAAATTTCGGAAACGGTAAGAAGTGACAACGTGTAGTGTGGAATAGGGAATATCCGTTAAGATCCAAGAAACGACTGTACAACTCAGTTAACGCCTGAGGTGTAAATTAAATGAATCATACGCTCTCTGTACGTGTTATTTCTATTGAAGTCCTTTATCATCAGCCATGACCATTCACTTGACCAGTCATGTGTTACTGACGTCAAGACTTATTGCAGAACAGTATCGGTATTCTTGACTCTTAGTTACAGCGTCAACAGCACGAGGTTTCCTGACGGTTTTGTTGGTGTTGTTGCGGTATTTAGTGTCGTCGTACAGCACTTTGTGATCTCCAGCTACGACCCACCTAGTTGGCACAATCGCTACGCACAAATAAAGCTGGAATAAAATTTTCTTCTCTTTCAAAACATCTCTAGAACTCCTTATTACTACTACATACTAAAAACAAAAGAACAGGTGCTTCGCGAACACAAACTAGGAATCTGAGAGCTTCTTTTGTGTCCAATTGTTGCCCATCGGTTACATTTACAAATAGATGAGAGAGTAGTTCCGGAGAACATCTGACGCAATAGTTACAGCACGAAACTGCTCCTGCACAAACCGATATTATTAAAACTCCATTCACGTTAGTAGCACGACATCTCCTCTATCTAGCTAGACTTAACATAGTATTAAACGTATTATTAAATTAGAAGTTTTCCTAAATCAAATTGTTGTTAAAGCCCATAGCAGAGGTGTTTTAAGCACTATTTGTGACATTAATATCGAGACATTGCGACATCTTTCGATAAGCTATTGAACAACAGAATGGAAAATAGGGATATCTATACGTTATTTCCAAAGCCATAACTCAGTAATTTTCGCACACTAGAAAGAAAAAAAAAGGACCATTCACTTATGTAGAGAGATCTTTCATCAATGTGGAGAAAAAAACTTCGAAAAACGCATAAAAACGAAATCAATGCTTGGTCTTAAAGGCATGGAAAGGATATTGGGTTCACAAAAGGCAAAGGGGCAAATAAACAAAACTGAGACTAAAAAGGTTGCTGTATTAAGCAATCGCATATTGTTATAATCAGTGTATTAACTCATTACCGCAGAATCTTGCTTCTTTACTTATTACGCTTTAATGACAGTTTTTGGTGCCAGTAAGGGCACCAATCTTAAGCCATTTCTTGGAAACACCAGTTTACAAACTTATAATGAACTTGCGATTTGCTAATGCAAATTTTGCAAGTAAATGTATTAGTAAATGCGATGATAGTCGTTACATATGTTGCATAAATACAGTACTCTATATTTCACATCACACTGACATCCGTTCACAAAGAATAATGTATTTTTGCATCTTTTTGGCTGTGGAAAATATCCATCTAACCCCCTTTTCAAAATGAAACAGCTTGTAAAAAGATGTATTGAATTCACGCCTGATGAGAGCCAACTAGTACTCTTGGTATGCAGAAACAATCAGGTGAGAGGTCTGTTTATATAAACAGACTCAAAGTAGAACTGATGAAAACTCCCTTCATACTGAATGCAGCTAACAAGAGTTCGCTCACAAATAGAATCATAAATAAACCAACATGCTGATCAGTTTTTTTTTTCTCAAGTAAAGACTTCGACATCATAGGAAGGAGATTTATTAAAGTATTCTAAGCACAGACATTGTTTGTGGAAGCTAATCGGTAGCAGTTATGAAAATATATTTTACGTGGAATGCGTCGATATGTTAACGACAATTTTACTGCATAGTACCTTTCACCGACATCTTATAGCTAAAAAAAAAAAAAATAACTGGATATAAATCGCTCTTCAGATATGGTAAACACTTTAATACTGTAACTTATCTCTAATAACAGTAGCAGGGCATGTACATACAAATCACAGGATGTACATACAAATCACGTGACAGCCGTGGGCAGTATCAGGTACTAGAAGCGACACCGACAGAATGAGGGGTCTCCTAAAACTGATCAGACTCCCGTTTGTCCCGATATCACGAAATTCCAAGTTTCCGCATACTGATCACGCCGTTTTCTAAATGTAATCGCAGTCTGCCCAAACTAAACGCGTGCAGCTACGCTACCAATGCGCGATTGGTTTGTGAATCTCTTATCAGGTACGTCACATTCTGTCGTAACGGCGGCGAAATTCTTATCTTCTGTATTCCTTGTACGCTACTGTCCACGCCGCGAGAAGACGGAAGCCCCTGTGTGAATGTTTGTTTTGTGGTGCTGTGTATCTAATGTGGCAATAACAAACTGAGTTATAATTCATTGCACTCAGCGTAAATATGCAGGTTGAACAAAGTAATTAGCGAACCTCCATGTCGTCCTGAAATGGATATACTTAGTATGTGGTTAGTTTCGATATCCAGCAACGCAAATAAGCGTTGTCTACAGCAAGCAATGTCTATGGTTTGCCTTAGATCATCGACAGAGAGCTGTTACTAAAAAGAAAAGGGAGGTTGTTTAGGTAATCGTATTCAGAATGGCGCAATTTATTACTTTCCCCAGGATTCAGGGGTGTTTATCGGATATCATGTAGCGGGTCTCTGGGTGACTTGTACCACTCTTCCCCTCGAATGCCGAGACGTGTCATTTCTCATTGTCCTGACTCTTTCTTTAAGGTGTTTCTATAATAACAATGCGTCATTCCGTGTGATATATTTGAGTGGACAGAATGTGTGCCATTTATTCTCTTTTTGATATGGTATTTACGTCACATAGCAATTCGGAAATTACTGCTAGAATTATGTAACCTTGCACGACAGAGGATGTTGCCGTACAACAGTCTGTAATGTTATTTTTTGAAAAATATCTCTGAAGCATTTGGCCGAGCCAAGTGACAATGGCGTAGCGGTTGAGGCATAGCCTCACATTCAGGTGAACGGTGGGCGCAAATCCGTGTTCGATTTTCCATCGTTTGCCTAAACCACTCAAGGCAAATGCCTGGATGGTAAAGTCATTTTAAGTAATCTGCCAAGGATAAAACAAGAAAATAAAAGGACAATGAAATGTGCACCTTAAAATTCCGCGAATGATGTTGAAAAAGAAATGTAATTATACATTACAGATTTAGTGAACAGTATTAGCTGTAATCTCCTACTTTTCCAAGATTTGTGGATTTGCTATTTTTCGTGACTCATGCAGCCCCTTCCACAAGAGAAACCAAATGCTCATTCCTGCTAAGACAGGAATAAAAACAGGATTATTTCATTTTTGGTAGTGTTGTAGCCCTTCTTTTTAGGGAGTGGTGGTATAGGTTGTTCGACCATCTTCATGTTTTTACAGCAACAAATGCTGCAAAACGTTGTCTCGTTTCTGAATCTTCGGAGTTACGAATGGTATCCAATTTCTTCATTAATACTCGTGTGAGTTAAGAAACCTGTCAAGCGGCGATATTTCTGCTGGGTTGATAGTGAATTGCTTCTTGCCTATAAGCCTTATCTAAAGTTTCAAAATTTCATGCAATTTTTATGTTCGACAAGTGGGCCGTCTCCGTCCCATCACTGTTCACAATAAAGCGGTTACTGCATCGATGATTTCAGCCGTAAATAGAAATATTAAAAAAGGTAGGAAGATTTTTCTGTTTAGCAAAAGTGACATAAAGCAGATTTCAGAGTACCTGACGGCTCAACACAAAAGTTTTGTCTCAAGTACAGATAGTGTTGAGGATCAGTGGACAAAGTTCAAAACCATCTAACAATATGCGTTAGATGAGTACGTGCCAAGCAAGATCGTAAGAGATGGAAAAGAGCCACCGTGGTACAACAACCGCGTTAGAAAACTGCTGCGGAAGTAAAGGGAACTTCACAGCAAACATAAACACAGCCAACGCCTTGCAGACACAAAAATTACGCGAAGCGAAATGTAATGTGAGGAGGGCCATGCGAGAGGCGTTCAATGAATTCGAAAGTAAAGTTCTATGTACTGACTTGGCAGAAAATCCTAAGAAATTTTGGTCTTATGTCAAAGTGGTAGGTGGATCAAAACAAAATGTCCAGACACTCTGTGACCAAAATGGTACTGAAACAGAGGATGACAGACTAAAGGCCGAAATACTAAATGTCTTTTTCCAAAGCTGTTTCAAGAGGAAGACTGCACTGTAGTTCCTACTCTAGATTGTCGCACAGATGACAAAATGGTAGATATCGAAATAGACGACAGAGGGATAGAGAAACAATGAAAATCGCTCAAAAGAGGAAAGGCCGCTGGACCTGATGGGATACCAGTTCGATTTTACACAGAGTACGCGAAGGAACTTGCCCTCCTTCTTGCAGCAACGTACCATAGGTCTCTAGAAGAGCGTAGCATTCCAAAGGATTGGAAAAGGGCACAGATCATCCCCGTTTTCAAGAAGGGGCACTGAACAGAAGTGCAGAACTATAGACCTATATCTCTAACGTCGATCAGTTGTAGAATTTTGGAAGACGTATTATGTTCGAGTATAATGACTTTTCTGGAGACTAGAAATCTACTCTGTAGGAATCAGCATGGGTTTCGAAAAAGACGGTCGTGTGAAACCCAGCTCGCGCTATTCGTCCACGAGACTCAGAGGGCCATAGACACGGGTTCCCAGGTAGATATGTTTCTTGACTTCCGCAAGGCGTTCGATACAGTTCCCCACAGTCGTTTAATGAACAAAGTAAGAGCATCTGGACTAACAGACCAATTGTGTGATTGGATTGAAGAGTTCCTAGATAATAGAACGCAGCATGTCATTCTCAATGGAGAGAAGTCTTCCGAAGTAAGAGTGATTTCAGGTGTGCCGCAGGGGAGTGTCGTAGGACCGTTGCTACTCACAATATACATAAATGACCTTGTGGATGACATCGGAAGTTCACTGAGGCTTTTTGCGGATGATGGTGTGGTATATCGAGAGGTTTTAACAATGGAAAATTGTACTGAAATGCAGGAGGATCTGTAGCGAATTGACGCATGGTGCAGGGAATGGCAATTGAATCTCAATGTAGACAAGTGTAATGTGCTGCGAATACATAGAAAGAAAGATCCCATATCATTTAGCTACGATATAGCAGGTCAGTTACTGGAAGCAGTTAATTCCATAAATTATCTGGGAGTACGCATTAGGAGTGATTTAAAATGGAATGATCATATAAAGTTGATCGTCGGTAAAGCAGATGCCAGACTGAGATTCATTGGAAGAGTCCTAAGGAAATGCAATCCGAAAACAAAGGAAGTAGGTTACAGTACGCTTGCTCGACCACTGCTTGAATACTGCTCAGCAGTGTGGGATCCGTACCAGATAGGGTTGATAGAAGAGATAGAGAAGATCCAACGGAGAGCAGCGCGCTTCGTTACAGGATCATTTAGTAATCGCGAAAGCGTTACGGGGTAAACTCCAGTGGAAGACTCTGCAGGAGAGACGCTCAGTAGCTCGGTACGGGCTTTTGTTAAAGTTTCATACCTTCACCGAAGAGTCAAGCAGTATATTGCTCCCTCCTACGTATATCTCGCAAAGAGACCACGAGGAAAAAATCAGAGAGATTAGAGCCCACACAGAGGCATACCGACAATACTTCTTTCCACGAGCAATACGAGACTGGAATAGAAGAGAGAACCGATAGAGGTACTCAAGGTAACCTCCGCCACACACCGTGAGGTGGCTTGCGGAGTATGGATGTAGATGTAGATCGACAAATGATCTAGTGGATAACAGTAGAAGTTTCATGACGCTGTTAGTTTATTAAGAACGAATGTGACGCGGAGATGATCGTCCATCTCCAATGGCAGACGCTACAATAGAGGCGTTTGGCATCACGGTATGGTTTACTTTTAAATTTCCGAGAAAGTACGTTTCTGGAAGAGTCAGCCAATATATTGCTTCCTCATACGAATATCTTACGGAAGAACTGTGAAAGGTAAATAAATTAGATTGGAGCTCACACAGACAGGCTTGCCAGCAGTCGTTCTTCCCGCGCACCACTCGCGACTGCTGGAACAAGAAAGGCGAGGAAGTCCCAGTAGTCACAAAGCACCCTCCGCCACACACTACACAGTGACTTGCGGAGAACAGATGTAGACTGAACTCCACGGGGTGTACAGCTTGATGGTTTAGGAGAGGGCGATGAGTTACCACAGAACCACTGGAAGTGATGACATCGGTGACAGAATTTCAAACTACGTGCAGAAATCGCACTAGACAACTACTCTAACAATCAGCCTCATTTCTGTCGAAAATCAGCAGTAACTGCAGCAAACACATTTTCTGTCAAGAAAAATAACGTACGAAGGGCGTTCAATAAGAACTGCAACGTATATCTTTTTTCGCCTAATTTCGGCTGAAAAAAATGCGAAATTTGTTGTGGGACATCACAGAACATTTCCGCTTCAGCTCCTTTAGTTTCATCAAGTTTTGATAGGTGGTGGTGCTATACGTAGCCTTCACAGTGTCGTCTGTAACGAAGGTGCATTCCAAGCAGCGAACTGTTATTGAGTTTCTTTTAGCGGAAAACCAGACTATCACAGATATTCGTAGGCGCTTGCAGAATGTCCACGGAGACATACCAGTGAACAAAAGCACGGTGAGTCGTTGGGCGAGGCGTTTGTCAACATCAAAACAAGGTCGCGCAGACCTGTCCTGTCTCCCGCGTACCATCCGGGTGCGCACAGCTGTGACTCCTGCAGTGTTGGAACGTTCTGACACTCTCATTGGAGGTGATCGACGGATCACAATCAAACACCTCTCTGCACAACTGGTCGTCTCTGACAGACTCGTTCACCAGTAGGGGTACTAAAAGAAGTGTGCCCGTTGGGTTCCTCTCCGCCTATAAAGAACAACGAGGATCATGTGTGCGGAATTGCCTGCGCGTTGCAAGGCTGATCGTTACAATTTCTTGTCGAAACGTGGGTTCAACACTTCGAACCGACAACAAAACGGCATTCCACAGAGTGGCGCCATACCCCCACTTCTCCGAAGAAACAGTTCAGAGCCGCTACCCTCAAGCGGCAAAGTGATGGTGACAGTCTTATGGGACTATGGAGGGGTTATTCTGTTTGATGCCCTCCATCATGGTGCAACGATGAACTCAGAAGCGTATTGTGCTAACCTCTGGAAACTGAAGAAACGATATCAGCATGTTCGTCGCCACAAAAATGCAAATGAACTTCTCCTTTTCCATGACAACGCAAGGCCTAACAAAAGTCTGCGCACCCGAGACGAGCTCACAAAACTTCATTGGCTGTTCTTTCGCATCCACTCTACAGCACGCATGTCGCACCTTCCGACTTCTATCTGTTAGGCCCAGTGAAGGATGCACTCCGCGGGAAGCAGTACATGAACGATGGGGAGGTTATTGATGCAGCAAAAGACGTCGACCAGTAGACTGATAACATGCGGGCATACGGGTCCTCCCAGTAAGGTTACGACGGTCATCGCACTGAACGGAGATTATGTTGAAAAATAGAGTTCTCTAGCCAAAAGACTGGGGAGTAATATGGTGTACTGGAATCCTGAATAAAAGCAACCTACTTTCAGAAAAAAATGTTGTTTTACTTATTTAACGTCCCTCGTATCATAATTATCGCTTAAACCTGTGATTATGAGATATAAAATATAACATATAAACAGCAGAAAAACTTAAATAAAAATAGTACAACAAAAACAAAACAATCTTGGATTAGAAAAATATTCCGTGCTTTGATAGACGGCTTAGATTCGTCCATTGTTTGCCAATATGAGACGCATCACGAAAGATTCTTGTGGTAAGCGATGGAAGTGAGAAGTTTTCGTTTTCTCTGGACGACTTTGATGGATGAGTACTGTCACCCTTATCACGGCGTTCTGTCCCACCCGATAGCTTTTAAGTCATCTAACAGTAGCCCCCACAGTCCAACTGACCCAGTTACTAGAATATTCTCATCACTTATAATCTCGAAACATTTGAACCAGGTTTAATATATAATGAACGCCACAAGTTCCTGTTGACGTATCATAGAGCTAGGAGAGCCGATGATTTTCATTATAAATTGGACTACAGAAAGTCTAATATATGGTAGGCATTAGTAGAGAACTGCACTGCATTCCTTATTATTAAGCTTAGACTTCAACTTCAAACCGAGATTATGAGAAGTGAAGAATGAAATCAAAATTTTAAAGGTCGCCGAAAGATTTGACAGTGACCTTGCTCGAGGAAACGTAAATACACACATCAAAAAAAGTTTTGCATCACCTCGGTTCCGAGAGTTCCGGAACTTGTTCAGAATATTAGAACAGACATCACCATAAACATCATTTCTGCCCTTTTTATTGCTCATAGAAACGACACATTGCATGTTGTACCACCATACAGCGAGACCTTCAGAGGTGGTGGTCCAGATTGCTCTACACACCGGTACATCTGATACCCAGTAGCACGTCCTCTTGCATTGATGCATGCCTGTATTCGTCGTGGCATACTGTCCCCAAGTTCATCAAGGCACTGTCGGTCCAGATTGTTCCACTCTTCAACGGCGATTCGGTGTAGATACCTGAGAGTGGTTGGTGGATCACGTCGTCCCTAACCAGCCCTTTTCAATCTATCACAGGTATACTCGATAATGTTCATGTCTGGAGAACATGCTGGTCACTCTAGTCGAGCGATGTCAGCCGGCCGTTGTGGCCGAGCGGTTCTAGGCGCTCCAGCCCGGAACCGCGCTGCTGCTACGGTCGGAGGTTCGAATCCTGCTCGTGAATGGATGTGTGTGATGTCCGTAGGTTAGTTAGGTTTAAGTAGTTCTAAGTCTAGGGGACTGATGACCTCAGATGTTAAGTCCCATAGTGCTTACAGCCATTTGAACCATTCGAGCGATGTCGTTATCCTGAAGGAAGTCATTCACAAGATATGCCCGATGGGGGCGCAAATTGTCGTCCACGAAGACGAATGCTTCGCCAATAGGCTGTCTATATCGGTCGGAGGATGGCATTTACGTATCGTACAGCCGTTATGGCGCCTTCCATGACCACCAGCTGCATACGTCGGCCCCACATAATGCCACCCCAAAACAGCAGGGAACCTCACCCTTGCTGCACTCGCTGGACAGTGTGTCTCAGGCGTTCAGCCTGACCGGGTTGCTTTCAAATACGTCTCCGACGATTGTCTGGTTGAAGGCATATGCGACAGTCATCGGTGAAGAGAACGTGATGCCAATCCTGAGCGGTCCATTCGGCATGTTGTTGGGCCCATCTGTGCCGTGCTGCATGGTGTCGTGGTTGCAAAGATGGACCTCGCCATGGACGTAGGGAGTAAAGTTGCGCATCATGCAGCCTATTGCGCACAGTTTGAGTCATAATACGACGTCCTGTGGTTGCACAAAAAGCATTATTCAACATGGTGGCGTTGCTGTCAGGTTCCTCCTAGCCATAATCCGTAGGTAACGTCATCCATTTCAGTAGTAGCTCTTGGGCGGCCTGAGCGAGGCTTGTCATCGACAGTTCCTGTCTCTCTGTATCTCCTCCATGTCTGAACAACATCGCTTAGGTTCAATCCGACACGCCTGGACACTTCCCTTGTTGAGAACCCTTCCTGGCACAAAGTAACAATGCGGACGCGATCGAACCGCGGTATTGACCATCTAGGCATGGTTGAACTACAGACAACACGAACCGTGTATCTCCTTCCTGGTGGAATGACTGGAACTGATCGGCTGTCGGACCCCCTCCGTCAAATAGGCGCTGCTCATGGATGGTTGCTTACATCTTTGGGCGGGTTTAGTGACATCTCTGAACAGTCAAAGGGACTGTACCTGCGATACAATATCCACAGTCAACGTCTATCTTCTGGATTTCTGTGAACCTGGGTGATACAAAACATTTTTGATGTGTATAATAGGAAGCAAAGTCGGTATGGCTGAACTGAGATCCGAATTACAGTCATACAAGATTTTAATTCAATACGTTATCTGGGTTCCAGCGTTTTACTGAGGCCCATGAAGTGAGATTTAGCTCATTGCGGAACGACAAAGCTCACGGTCCAAGTTAACAACAGATACCACTACACTCATAGTTGCCAAACGCACGAATAGCAGAATCAGTATATTGAGGAAATGATGTATTAATGGTGATTGAAGAACCTTGCTGCGAAGAGAATAAATTGCAACGTTATGGGCAAAATTCGACTCACTCGGACAGCCTGAATGTGGTTTTTAGGCGGTTTCCCTACATCCGACTACATGGGACGCATATCCCACCTCAGTTACACGATTCACAAATATTTCGAAAAAATGTTCTCACAGTTTCGCGTGGGATAGCACTGGACGCAGACAGGTGGAATACACGAATTTCGTCCAGTGGGGAAGGCCATCCGGCCGACCTCTACCACTATTATTGCTAAATCTAACATGCCGACCCCGTAGAGAGCGGGATAAGGCCGGAAGCTGGGCACGCTTGGAACTAAGGAACTGTTCTCGAGCATCAGTTCAGGGTGGTCAGATCTGAGCAATCTGGTAACCTAGAATATGATTCCGCGACCACATAGACTGTTCTTATGCCTTTCTCCATTATATTCCTGTATGTATTTTTATTTTTAAATCTTTAATCAGCTATTGAAATAACTATTAACTAAAGTTCTAAACTATGTATAGTGTCTTCTGCTAGGATATCGTAAGTCACTACCATTTATTAATATACTTGTTTACACCGTCATCTTTCGTAGTAGGTATGCTTAAGATAAAAAGTAATGACGGTCGTTCAATAAGTACTGCTTCGCATTTTTTTTCTGGAAGCACGTTGGTTTTATTCGGGATTACAATACACCAAACTATTCTCCTCTCTTTTGGCTACGAAACACTGTGCTTCAGCTTAAGCTGTTCAATGCGACGGCCTTACACCACTTTACTGGGAGGGTTTGCATGTCAGCATGACACCCCTCTACTGGTCGACGTCGGAGCCAATTTCTTGCTGCATCAATAACCTCCCCATCATCCACGTACTGCTTACCGTGGAGTGCATGTTTCATTAAGCCAGACAGATGGAAGTCGAAAAGCGTGAGATCCGTGGTCAACGGTGAATGAGAAAGAACAGTCCAATGAAGTTTTGTGAGCCCC
Organism: Schistocerca piceifrons; assembly: GCF_021461385.2. Classification (NCBI taxonomy): domain Eukaryota; kingdom Metazoa; phylum Arthropoda; class Insecta; order Orthoptera; family Acrididae; genus Schistocerca; species Schistocerca piceifrons. The sequence continues at coordinate 169,173,385 of NC_060149.1, forward strand.
TCTCCGGTGCACAGACTTGGGTCAGGCCTTGCGTTCTCATGGAGAAGGATAAGTTCTTTTGCATTTTGGTGGCGACGAACACGCTGAGTCGTTTCTTCAATTTCCTGAGTTTATAGTTGCACCATGAGGCTAGGCGCAAATTGAGACACGTACAGCACGTGTGACGTGACACGACACTACAGCGCGACACGCACGTTCGGCACAACTAGCGCTGGTCCAGAGCATATTGCGACGCGTACACCAAATAAGTCACAGCTGCAAAATACTAACACGAATTCTTTACAGACGAATGGAAAAACAGGTAGAAGCCGACCTCGGGGTAGATCATTTTGGATTCCGTAGAAATGTTGGAACACGTGAGGCAATACTGACCCTACGACTTACCTTAGAAAATAGATTAAGGAAAGGCAAACCTACGTTTCTAGCATTTGTAGACTTAGAGAAAGCTTTTGACAATGTTGACTGGAATACTCTCTTTCAAATTCTAAAGGTGGCAGGGGTAAAACACAGGGAGTGAAAGGCTATTTACAATTTGTACAGAAACCAGATGGCAGTTATAAGAGTCGAGGGGCATGAAAGGAAAGCAGTGGTTGGGAAGGGAGTGAGACAGGGTTGTAGCCTCTCCCCGATGCTATTCAATCTGTATATTGAGCAAGCAGTAAAGGAAACGAAGGAAAAATTCGGAGTAGGTATTAAAATCCATGGAGAAGAAATAAAATCTTTGAGGTTCGCCGATGACATTGTAAATCTGTCAGAGACAGCAAAGGACTTGGAATAGCAGTTGAACGGAATGGACAGTGTCTTGAAAGGAGGATATAAGATGAACATCAACAAAAGCAAAACGAAGATAATGGAATGTAGTCGAATTAATTCGGGTGATGCTGAGGGAATTAAATTAGGAAATGAGACACTTAAAGTAGTAAAGGAGTTTTGCTATTTGGGGAGCAGAATAACTGATGATGGTCGAAGTAGAGAGGATATAAAGTGTAGACTGGCAATGGCAAGGAAAGCGTTTCTGAAGAAGAGAAATTTGTTAACGTCGAGTATAGATTTAAGTGTCAGGAAGTCATTTCTGAAAGTATTTGTATGGAGTGTAGCCATGTATGGAAGTGAAACATGGACGATAAATAGTTTGGACAAGAAGAGAATAGAAGCGTTCGATTTGTGGTGCTACAGAAGAATGCTGAAGATTAGATGGGTAGATCACATAACTAATGAGGAGGTATTAAATAGAATTGGGGAGAAGAGGAGTTTGTGGACATCTTGACATGAAGAAGGGACCGGTTTGTAGGACATGTTCTGAGGCATCAAGGGATCACAAATTTAGCATCGGAGGGCAGCGCGGAGGGTAAAAATCGTAGAGGGAGACCAAGAGGTGAATACACTAAACAGATTCAGAAGGATGTAGGTTGCAGTAAGTACTGGGAGATGAAGAAGCTTGCACAGGATAGAGTAGCATGGAGAGCGGCATCAAACCAGTCTCAGGACTGAAGAACACAACACCATACTTCCCACGCGCCGACTGGCGACGCTCTGCGCTGACGGAACCGAAGCGCGCGCAACCTGTAATCTTTCTCAAATGATTTTACAGAAACTATTCACTGAAAATATTTGATTTTTGCCTTACTTGTAGCGTTATATGTCAGCTTCGTGGTGAAGTGCCCATCATCTCGCCAATGACCATTATTATTGTGATGTACTCATTTTAGTAAGACACTACGCAAAACTCAAAAAGTTTTGCAACGAAAATTAGGGGTCGCTATGATTTTGCGTTTGGTGCGTATTACACCATATATTGCTGAGTGTGAAATTTAGCTAACATGTTGAATTTTTTTTTTTACTTGGGAGGACGTCTCTATCTGCCTCCGATCTCGAGAAAATGGATCCCATGTAGCGCGCTCACTTCCGATCTCACGCCCGCGAGAATGAAATACTCGCAACATCTCTCATATCTCCTAAACCGCTCGAGACATAGAAACGAAAGTTTGGCGAATGATAGCACACAAGGAGGAGAGTGTTTTGCCAATTCTTAAACACACGGAACGTTCTTATCTATGGCGATGTATCAGTACTATGCTCCCTTTTTTATTTATGTCACTCCAGTGACTGCTAGCGAAACAAGAGCTTCCTAGTATGAAAATATACATGGAATTTCTGTTTTTATGCTACTGCAAACCGACACTATGAGGTTTTTCGTAAGCTATTGAGCTCTGTTGTCGGCCGGAGTGGCCGAGCGCGGTCGTAGGTTCGAATCCTGCCTCGGGCATAGATGCATGTGATGTCCTTATGTTAGTCAGGTTTAAGTAGTTCTAAGTTCTAGGGTCCTGATGACCTCAGAAGTTAAGTCCCATAGTGCTCAGAGCCATTTCAACCCCCTTTTTTTTAGCTCTGTGATTGCCAATTAATTGTTTAATGAGGCACTCCGTTTCGGAATTCTGTCGCAATAGCTGCTGTGAGATGAGTTTGGCAAATTACACTGTGACAAAGGAAGTACAATTAAACCAGTCACCAAGAGAAATGTGGAAACGGTGATGCTTCTTCGCTTGACAAAAGGTTAACAACTCACGCAAAAATAGATTACCAGTTCTGTTGCAATTTTGGTGGAATCCCCGTAACCCATCGTATTTTTAACACTGAGCGACTGGAATGGAAACTTACCAAAGGATTTTATTCCTTCTCTTAATCTGGCAGTATTAAAATAATAACGAGCGTTCCTTCAGGCGGAATGACAGGCACATTTCAGATACTGGTTACTCACCTACGGCTTGCCAAACTCATAATGTGTGATCGCGAATAAAATGATTTTATAATATTCCTTGCTTCCTTATTCAGTACCCTCTGTCCCTTCTTGCGCTCTGAAAACATCGCCGAGGCATATAATACAATTCCAGCGGCCAATGTCTCATCAGTTACTGAAGTATGCATTTTTCTTGAGAGAAGAAAAACAAAACAAAACTATACAGATATAAATAACAGAAAAGTGTAATGTACTAACGAAGAAAGCTGGAGCGTTTAAATGGCAAAAAACGGAACACTACCCAAAAGCAATAAAATTTAGTATGCACAGTAAGGCAAAATTTATCGTATGGGCAATACTACCACTGCCCATACGCGCCGTTCCGATGTGAGCATATGGCCGGGCTACTTTTCCGCTCCCCGGCTCAAATTTCTCACGGTGCTAGCGAGGCACGCGCGACCTGCGGCGCGAGAAACTGTGCCACAAACACAACACCGCTCCCTGGCGCAGGCGCGTGTCGCGTCCCAGTAGCATCGCGTCATAATTTGCACGGTCCCGTTTGAACCTGTGAAGTTACAAAAATGCGCGCTGCGCTGCGTCGCGCCAATCGCGCTATACGCGTCTCAATTTGCGCCTAGCCTGATGGAGGACATGAAACAGAATAAAGCCTTCAGGGTCCCATAAGGCGTCACCATGACTTTATCTGTTGAGGGCGCGGTTTTCAACTGTTTCTTCGGAGAAGAGGTAGTGTGACACCACACCCTGCCGTTTTGTCCCCGGTTCGAAGTCATGAACCAGTGTTTCATCGCCTGTGACGATGTTCGACAAGAAATTATACTCTACTGGGCATTAAAATTTCTACACCAAGAAGAAATGCAGATGGTGAAAGGGTATTCATTGGACAAATATATTATACTAGAACTGACATGTGATTACATTTTCACGCAATTTGGGTGCATAGATCCTGAGAAATCAGTACCCAGAACAACCACCTCTGGCTGTAATAACGGCCTTGATACGCCTGGGTATTGAGTCAAACAGAGCTTGGATGGTGTGTACAGGTACAGCTGCCCATGCAGCTTCAACACGATACCACAGTTCATCAAGAGTAGTGACTGGCGTATTGTGACGAGCCAGTTGCTCGACCACCATTGACCAGACGTTTTCCATTGGTGAGAGATCTGGAGAATGTGCCGGCCAGGGCAGCAGTCGAACATTTTCTGTATCCAGAAAGGCCCGTACAGGACCTGCAACATGCGGTCGTGCATTATTCTGCTGTAATGTAGGGTTTTGCAGGGATCGAATGAGGGGTAGAGCCACGGGCAGTAACACATCTGAAATGTAACGTCCACTGTTCAAAGTGTCGTCAAAGCGAACAAAAGGTGACCGAGACGTGTAACCAATGGCATGCCATACCATCACGCCAGGTGATACGCCAGTATGGCGATGACGAATACACGCTTCCAATGTGCGTTCACCGCGATGTCGCCGAACACGGATGCGACCACCATGATGCTGTAAACAGATCTGGATTCATCCGAAAAAATGATGTTTTGCCATTCGTGCACCCAGGTTCGTCGTTGAGTACACAATCGCAGGCGCTCCTGTCTGTGATGCAGCGTCAAGGGTAACCGCAGCCACGGTCTCCGAGCTGACAGCCAATGCCGCTGCAAACGTCGTCGAACTGTTCGTGCAGATGGTTGTTGTCTTGCAAACGTCCCCATCTGTTGACTCAGGGATCGAGGCGTGGCTGCACGATCCGTTACAGCCATGCGGATAAGATGCCTGTCATCTCGACTGCTAGTGATACGAGGCCGTTGGGATCCAGTACGGCGTTCCGTATTACCCTCCTGAACCCACCGATTCCATATTCTGCTAGCAGTCATTGGATCTCGACCAACGCGAGCAGCAATGTCACGATACGATAAACCGCAATCGCGATAGGCTACAATCCGACCTTTATCAAAGTCGGAAACGTGATGGTACGCATTTCTCCTCCTTACACGAGGCATCACAACAGCGTTTCACAAGGCAACGCAGGTCAACTGCTGTTTGTGAATGAGAAATCGGTTGGAAACTTTCCTCATGTCAGCACGTTGTAGGTGTCGCCCCGCCGCCAACCTTGTGTGAATGCTCTGAAAAGCTAATCATTTGCATATCACTGCATCTTCTTCCTGTCGGTTAAATTTCGCGTCTGTAGCACGTCATATTCGTGGTGTAGCAATTTTAATGGCCAGTAGGGTATGATCAGCGTCGCAATGCACAAGCAGTTCCTTACAGATGGTCCTTCATTACTCTTTATAGGCGGCGAGGAACTCGGTGGGATCACACCTTTTAGTACCACAACTGGTGGACGAGTGTGTCGGCACTACCAACAGAGACGCCCAGTTGTGCAGAGAGGTGTTTTATTGTGATCCGTCGATCACCTCGAATGAGAGTGTACACACGTTCCAACACTGCAGGAGTCACGTCTTTGGGCAGCCGGCCGGTACGCATGAGATCGGACAGGTATGTGCGACCTTGCGATGATGACAGACACTTCACCCGACGACTCACCGTGCATTTGTTGACGGCCAGTCTCCGTAGACAATCTGCAAGCGCCTGCGAATATCTGCGAGGCTATGGATTTCCGCCAAAGGAAACTCAAGAAAGCTCTCTGCTGGTAACGCACCTCCGTTACAGGCGTCATTTTGAAGTCTACGTATAGCGCCGCCACCTATTGGAACTTCATGAAATTTATAGAGGCTGATGTGGGAATATTCCACAATGTCCCGCTGCAAATCCCGCATTTTTTCAACCGAAATTGGGTGAGGGAAATAATATGTTGTATTACTTACTGAGCTCCCTGCGTATATTCCTAGGTTGCTAGAGTCGTAATTGGTATTACATACTGGGAAAGATAGTTGCTGTATTTTGACAGAAAGCTAATGAGATGTTGAATAAATTACTGGAAGTGAATGTATGTGTGTGCTGTTTTAAGCTGCAGCTTGTTACTCTATTCCTGAAGCAAGAGATATTCTACATTAACCACACAATAGAGTGAAACCATCAAGATGGAGCGCCATACTGCAAATCAGTTATCTACAGGTAACGTACGAGAGCCACTGAAAAGATATTATAGCAAAAAGTTTATTCTTTGAATACGTGTAAAACCGGTGCTTGAACATAGCAACTTAATGAAGATGCTCTTGCATGATCATACATTAGAGTATATGTTCATCTTACATTTGCAGTCCAGTACACAGAAAAGGTCACTGTGGTTCATATCGTCTATCCGTGCCATAGTGTTTCGAAAATTCAACGTTTAGATGGCTTACGAAAGGTTATCCTCTCTTGTATCTTGTTTCGCTACAGCCTTAGGCAGCATCGTGGTACTGAAGATAATTGCTAGAAAAATCATATCTTCAAGTGGCTGCACTGCTGTGACCTAATAGAAGGACCAGAGGAAAAAAGTGAGGGCCATACCTTCTAATGTTCCTTTCCAGTACAGTAAAGGGTCATTTGGTTCCTTTCAATGATCTGTACTTCTGTCCTTCAGTTCGGAGTAAAGCACAAAATAACCAGTCAGATTTTGACACGATTTTAAAGAGGTGCAAAAATATGCAACTTGTTTTAAATGTTTATAAATAGACAGCAATGCACTTCATCAAAAGCAAAAATGTAGTACGCTAAGAACGCAATATCAATGAGCCCCACTGAAATCAGCCAACTCGTACAAATACCTGGCTGTAACAATCTGTAGCGATATGAAATGTAATAAGTACATAGGCTCAGTTGTAGATAAGTCAGGTGGCAGACTTCGGCACATTAGTGGGATACTGGGAAAACACAGTCGTTCTGCAAACGGGGCTGCTACAAATCACTTCTTAGATGTTTGGTTTGTGGGGCGCTGAACTGCGCTGCCATCAGCGCCATTACAGAGTCTCAATTTTGACGCAGTCCAATTTTTTTCACAGTCCAATCTAGCCACTGTCACGAATGATGATGGTATGGACAACACAAACACCCAGTCCGCGGGCTGAGAAAATCCCCAACCTGGCTGGGTATCGAACCCGGGACCCCGTGATTCACAGGCATCAACGCAAGCCACTAGACCACGAGCTGCGGACTCACTTCTTCGAATATAGCGCAAGTATGTGGGCCTATACGATGCAGGATTAACAGGCGATATTGAACTTACGCAAACAAAGGCGGGTTTGTTTTACCCGTGGGAGAACGCCACGAAAATGAAGAAAACTTTAACAGACAGATTTTTGACGATAGAGCCAGTGTTAATTGAAGAAACAAGAGATATTGTTCGGGGCGCTACATGTTGCTCCAGTGGACTAATTACAGAGTGCACTTAAGTACTTAAACTGTCATTCTCCCGCGCTCCGTGCGTAATTGAAACGAGAAAAAGCCCTAGCATGTGCAACCAGTGGCTAACTGAGCACGTCCCTATCACCACCTTATGCCGTCAATAAAAAGAGTCCACTTCTTAATACTTTTTTTATTACCCGTTTCGGGCATGGTCGAAAATTTAATACAGCATATCTTCTCAAGTGGTATCTATCATAACATTGGTGTTCAAATGTGTGTGAATTCTTAAGGGACCAAACTGCTGAGGTCATCGGTCCCTTAACTTACACACTACTTAAACTAACTTTAAACTAACTTATCCTAAGAACAACACACACACCTAAGCCCGAGGGAGGACGACACCGAGCGAGGTGGCGCAGTGGTTATCACACTGGACTCGCATTCGGGAGGACGACGGTTCAATCCCGCGTCCGGCCATTCTGATTTAGGTTTTCCGTGATTTACCTAAATCGCTCCAGGCAAATGTTGGGATGGTTCCTTTGAAAGGGCACGGCCGACTTCCTTCCCCATCCTTCCCTAATCCGATGAGACCGATGACCTCGCAGTTTGGTCTCTTCCCCCAAACAATCCAATCCGAGGGAGGACGCGAACCTCCGGCGGGAGAGGCCGCGCAATCCGTGACATGACGCCTGGTGTTTACTTCACTTTTCAGAGTACGTATGTCGATGTACCAGACAATCAGAGGTAGAATAATTGCACACATGATAGAAAAGGCAGATGTTTCTGTCTGTTTGAAAGAAAAATAATACGATACAAACACGATGTACATTTATCTCAACTAAATTTGTGGCGCTCTGTTAAAGTACAGACATAAATACGATACGCTTGTTTCTGTAACTGCCATAACATACTTCCATTGCAGAGCGTTTACTGGTAGTATGTAGCGTACTATTTCTTCTCGGAAGAAAAGTCTAGTGCAGTTGTGTAATCTCGACATTTAGTACCTCAGTAACGAGTTCCAGAATGTGAGGGAATGATCGCATGTGGTTCGCAGGAAAAAATTCAGAGAAGAATGGCAACAGGTACCAGAGTTGCAGACAAAGCGAATTGCTCTGCGCCCATAACTAAGCGAATTGCTCTACGCCCTTAACTGAGGTTGTCAGTACTTACTAAAATTTCTCATAAAGCCTTTCTCAAAGTGTGTGGTGCACCTTTCATACCAACCATCATTAGGGCCCGGATCTTAATGAGAAGTCAATTTTTTGCCCTTGACCTTAAGGTGCATTCTACAACAATTTGTGCACGAATCCAGGTATTGTAGTAGAAAAATGTATTTTTGCTGTGGTTTTTAAAGTCATATTTACACCATTTTATTAATAGGTCACATTTCGGCCAACTTTTGCCAAAAATGCATATATTCCTCGTAAGTTTAAGGATAAAGAACAAAAAGATGAAAATGTTGCTCATGACAATGTTTCGGGTGATATTGTCACAAACAAACACAACAGTTACTACAAAGCATTATTTATCAGGACTATAACAGACAAGCAGCGTAACACAAGGACTATAGTAGACAAGTAGCGTAACTCAATAGTCGGTTCGCTTACATAAGACATGGTTGCGCGCGGTCGACAAAACGCTCTCGAAGACAAGAAAGGCGGATTCCGAAGTAATAAACATTGCACACGTGGTCACACTGTTCAGTTTGAACACAGATTCAGTCTGGTTCAACATGCCGAAAGTAATGTACTCCAACACCATGAAGTTGCGAGGTTTTTCTCGTGATTTTCAAGAGAAGGCCTTCAGCACTGACGGGGAAATATTGTTTGTAAACTATGTAAAATTAAAGTTAGTGCAGAAAAGCATTTTGGTAGAACACTGTAATACGATCAATCGGAGCAGCTGAGTGAAGATAAGTGCTGAAAATGATAGCAGACAAACGCAGACAGATCCATCCTCAATCGTGCAAAAATTCTTCAAGCACTTATGTGAGATGATCCCACTGGAAAAGCCAAAGAATCCACGTTTCAGACAGTTATTGGAGAAGTACACAAAACATTCAGTTCCAGATGAATCTACATTGGGTGCTACGAGGAGGTGCTCAACAAAATAGGAATTAGTGTTGCTGACGTAAGTCCATAGACGAGACCACCGAGGTGGGTGGAAACTACGTTGCAAACGTTGTTGTTGGTGTACTAAAAGTTGACGGGCCTGGAGAAATGTTGTTCTTAACGCGGGAAGCCCTCGAAGGAGTAAACAGCTCGACAGCTGCCATTTTGATTGGAAACTATATGAAGCTACTGTGGCCGGATGGTGTGAACAGAGACATCGTTTTGCTGTTAGTAATATATGGTGCTTTACACATGGCTAAAGCAGCCAAAGGATTTCAGATTCTCTTTCCCTGTATAGTGTACGTCACTTTCCTTGCTCCTGTGTTACACAGAGTTGCAGAAGAGGTGCGATCGCATTACCCTGATGTGGACAAATTAATTTCCAATGGGAGGAAAATCTATTAGAAAGTTTCGCTACGTGTGCAGAAATTCAAGGGACAAGCGCTTTCGTTGCCCCTTCCCCTTAAAATGGTTCAAATGGCTCTGAGCACTATGGGACTTAAAATCTGAGGTCATCAGTCCCCTAGAACTTAGAACTACTTAAACCTAACTAACCTAAGGACATCACACACATCCACGCCCGAGGCAGGATTCGAACCTGCGACCGTAGCAGTCGCGCGGTGATTTCTGGCGTTCCGCAAGGTAGTGTTATAGGCCCTTTGCTGTTCCTCATCTATATAAACGATTTGGGAGACAATATGAGCAGCCGTCTTAGGTTGTTTGGAGATGACGCTGTCGTTTATCGACTAGTAAAGTCATCAGAAGATTAATAAATTGCAAAACGATTTAGTAAAGATATCTGTAGGGTGCGAAATTCGGCAATTGACCCTAAATAACGAAAAGAGTCAGATCATCCACATGAGCGCTAAAAGGAATCCGTTAAACTTCGGGTACACTATAAATCAGTCAATCTAAAAAAATTCAAATAAATACCTAGCAATTACAATTTCGAACAACTTAAACTGAAAACAACACATAGAAAATGCTTTGGGGAAGGCTAACCAAAGACTGACTTTTATTAGCAGGACTCTTAGATGGTGATGTTTAGTTTGTGTGGCACTCAACTGCGTGGTTATCAGAGTCCGTACAAATTCCCAAAACTTTGCTCAGTCCAATTTCGCCACTTTCATGAATGATGAGATGAAATCAACACAAACACGCAGTTATCTCGAGGGAGACGAAAATCCCTCACCCCGCCGGGAATCGAACTCGGGACCCCGTGCTCAGGAAGCGAGAACGCGACCGGGATACCACGACCTGCGGATGAGATACTAAGAAAATGTAACAGATCTACCAAGGAGGCTGCCTACACTACGCTTGTCGTCCTTTTTCGAATACTGCTGCGTGGTGTGGGATCTCTACCAGATAGGATTGACGGAGTACATCAAGAAAGTTCAAAGAAGGGCAGCACGTTTTGTATCATCGCGAAATAGGGGAGAGCGTGCCACTGAAACGATACACGATTTTGGGTGGACATCATTAAAACAAAGGCGTTTTTCGTTGCGGCGGAATCTGCTCGCGAAATTTCAGTCACCAACTTTCTCCTCCGAATGAGAGAATGTATTGTTGACGCCGACCTACGTAGGGAGATACGATCACCATTATAAAATAAGGGAAATCAGAGCTCGCATGGAAATTGTAGGTGTTCGTTTTTTCTGCACGCTACACGAGATTCGAATAATAGAGAATTGTGAAGATGATTTGATGAACCCTCTGCCAGGCAGTTAAATGTGATTTGCAGAGTGTTCAAGTAGGTGTAGATGTAGAATGAATCAAACAGGGCATGCAATGACCTCGACGCCTTCAAAAGCGCTCCTGTGCCGTCCTATGATGTAGAGAGGGATTTTTCCAGGTACAAAACAACCCTCAGCAGCAACCGTAGATCTTTGAAAACGGGAATCCTGAAAATGTAGCTTGTGATCCAATGCAACAACTCTGCGGAAGTTGAAGATTGATAGGACATGTTAGTTAATTTGGAATACTTGAAACAAGCTGTGTGCAGTAGTAAAATTGTGGCTTTATTTTTTGGATATGTGTTATTGTTTTCACTATACTTTGTTTTTTCAGACTCATATAGACATCTAAAAACTAAATGCTATTTAGTTTCAAATACTGCAAAAAGTAAATAATATACCCACAATTTGTTCAGAAATAAATTATGTACCACAGGGTATATAAATAACCAACAAGAATGTTTTTAAATAAATTATAAAGTAATGTTTTTATTTTTAAGGCCATATTTACATAAGTTTTTGGCCATATTTGTATAAGTTATGTATTTATATAAGTTATTTAAGTTATTTATATAAGTTATATAAATGCTTGCATAGTTCGCTGTTTTCCCTGTCATTCAAATCCAGGCTCTACTGATCACATCTCCTCGTGTCTTCCATTTCGGTTACTGACGTAAATTGGGAGCGAGGAAGGACTATTATATGCGGAAGTCAACCCGTGCACTTTATTCTGTGTGAGAACGACTTTTAATCATGACTATGAAACTCGTTAAAATTCTTTCTCAGTGTTTTGCAATAAGAACCCTACAGAAACGTGATAAAAAAGTTGGGTGGCTAAGGAGCCTTGCTCGGATGACTCACGCCGTAGAAAATATCTGTCAGAGGCAGAAGAACACAGTTTTGTTTTGCAAGTCAAAAATAAAAAAAATACAAGTCACGATGACGGTGAAATAACACCATCAGATGTGTAACTGAATAGTCAGTTTTTATAAGTTTATTTCATGTATCAACACCTTGAGGAGTATTAAGCAGTGCATTTTTTGACGGTTGTTTTTGTTGATATCCAACAGGATTTGGTCAGTGGATCTGATACTGTTTTCTGTTTCAGACTGTTACTTTTCAGTATTAGCCTAACAGTACTGATATATTTTGATAGAAATATATTTTCGGATTATTTTCTATCTTTTATTTCATAACTCGTTGGAACCACTGGGTAGGTAATTTCAGATTTTTAAATAAAAAAGATGACGTCCATATTCGTATTAATAATGTCGAGAGGTGTAGTTAGTATCTACTAATGAAATAGCTTATCTGTTCGGTATCGAAGTAATCTTATCTTAAAAAATATACGTGTTAGAGATTCACGTTTTACGTACTTCCTGTCAAATTAAGCTCTTAGGGCCAATACGTTCTCAAACTCCCGAAATCACTTATACATAAAATGGCAGATTCAGAATCTTGTCCCCACTTGAGCAAATTTCTGCGGACTCCCATGCGTAACAGATCCCGAGTGACGTACACTTTTCCAGCTCTATACTCCGCTCTGTTAAAGTTCACCACTTCAGATCCATAGATGTGAATGATATTACTGATGCGAAATGAACGAGTGCAATCCGATCTGTGCTAGCGAAATGGACTAGCATATTAACACCAGGGGAAGATTACAGCTTACCTGCAGGACTGCGCTTGTGAGTGGAGTCAGGAACTGTCAGCGAAGCCGGCAAGGCGAGCGGTGCAACTGCTGACGTACCTGCGGCGATCACAAGTTTGAGCTTTTCCGTCGCCCTTGGGCCGCTGACAGAGGACGTGACGCAAAATCGCTTCCCTGGTGGGGGCGGAACTCGGTTGCTGCACGAGGCGCCCACGCCTGCTCACACACAAAGCCGCTCCGCGAATAATACCGATACTAAACAACAAGAGGCGTTCACTATTTCCACACTATAGCCTTACCTAACGTTGGGGACGGACCACTTAGGCCGGTAGCGCCTCTATTATTACACGACATTGAACAGAAATCTGATTAACGTACATATACAAATCAGCGGAAAAATTCTCCTATCTGAGCACAAAAAGGTTAATATGCTCCTACTTTAAAAGACTGACTGAAAACTGGGGTACCAGCCGCCTCATTTTATCTTCCACCGCACCTCTGAAAATGTTGCCAGAAATTTTGGCATGCGAACATATTCGCGCTCTTTTCAACATGCCACTCACCTCTCACCACTCACAGCAACTCACTCACGCCCACTAGTCACTCATGTCCATCCACTTCCACTTGCATACTCTCACTCACTCATTCAACCCAACTCACTGGCATTATTTCTCTGCCTCTCTATCTGTGTCTCCTGTCTCACAGCCACAGTCTGATATATTTTCGGATTATTTTCTGTCCAGCTATTGCTGTCTCCTCTGTCCCCCTCTTGCTCTCCCTGACTGGTGCTATCGCACTCATTTCCTCCCACAGCTGTTCTCTTTTCTCAATGTCACTATCTCTCTCTTCCTCAATCTCACTGTCGTTCACTCTGTCTCTTATTATCACTCACTCTCACCCACTTCCACTTTCTCCTTGACTTTATTCCTCTCCCATTTCACTGTATCCCTCACTCTTTTCCTCTGACTGTTCTGTCACTGTCAACTATATTCCATTGCCACTGTGACCCTCTCTTTCCATCACACTACCATTTTCTCCTTCAGCTCTTTCTATACCACAGCCGCTGTCTATTTACTTTTCCGTCTCTTACCCACTGCCACCGTTTCCATCTCTCTCAACGTAAAAGACGCTAATGTGTTCACATACCAAAATTTTTGGTGAAATTTTTAGAGGTGCTGAGGAAGGTAGGATGAGACAGCTGGTACTCCACTTTTCAGTCATAGTCTTTGAATTTAAACAGGAGCATATTAGTTTGTTTTGTGCTCCAATAGCAGCATTTTTCAGCTGGTTCGCTTCTTTTCCCTGTTACAGCAGGACCTGTCCCTCATATGAAAAGTACTTTATGGCTCAGTAAAATATTGATAGTTTTCTTATGAGACTATCATATACTACTGGCCACTAAAATTCTACATCACGAAGATGACCTGCTACAGACGCGAAATTTAACCGGCAGCAAGAAGAAGCTGTGATATGCAAATGATTAGCTTTTTAGAGCATTCACAAAAGGTTGGCGCCGGTGGCGACACCTACAACGTGCTGACATGAGGAAAGTTTCCAGCCGATTTCTCATACACAAACAGCAGTCGACCGGCGTTGCCTGGTGAAACGTTGTTGTGCTGCCACGTGTAAGGAGGAGAAATGCGTACCATCACGTTTCCGACTTTGATAAAAGTCGGATTGTAGCCTATCGCGATTGCGGTTTATCGTATCGCGACATTGCTGCTCGCGTTGGTTGAGATCCAATGACTGTTTGCAGAATACGGAATCGGTGGTTTCAGGAGGGTTATACGGAATGGCGTGCTGGATCCCAACGGCCTCGTATCACTAGCAGTCGAGATGACAGGCATTTTATCTGCATGGCTGTAACGGATTGTGCAGCCACGTCTCGATCCCTGAGTCAACACATGGGGACGTTTGCAAGACATCAACCATCTGCACGAACAGTTCGACGACGTTTGCAGCAGCATGAACTATTAGCTCGGAGACCGTGGTTGCGGTTACCCTTGACGCTGCATCACAGACAGGAGCGCCCGCGATGGTTTACTCAACGACGAACCTAGGTGCACGAATGGCAAAACGTCATTTTTTCGGATGAATCCAGGTTCTGTTTACATCATAATGATGGTCGCATCCGTGTTTGGCGACATCGCGGTGAATGCACATTGGAAGCGTGTATTCTTCATCGCCATACTGGCGTATCCCCCGGCGTGATGGTATGGGGTGCCATTAGATACACTGAAACGTCCCCTTTGAACAATTTTTACACGACTGTGCTTAACCTGACACACAATGTTTTTAGCGCAACGCAATCTGACTTTCAAAATTCCCTACTAAAGAATGGCCCTGACTAACGTTAAACTATACCTTTCGCAAATCACTTACCTCACAAAAATCTCCGCTGCTCAAGCTACTGCAATACAGCGAGCGCCACTACTGCCAGCTAAATAAAAGATTCAAACTATGGAAGGCACTAACTACTGATAGTGATAGTTAGCAAATGAAAGATATTAATAGAGAACAAACAATGTATTTACCTTGATATCATCATG
This sequence comes from Schistocerca piceifrons, assembly GCF_021461385.2. Lineage (NCBI taxonomy): Eukaryota > Metazoa > Arthropoda > Insecta > Orthoptera > Acrididae > Schistocerca > Schistocerca piceifrons. The sequence continues at coordinate 169,188,465 of NC_060149.1, forward strand.
TATAAATATACCAGTTCATGACAAATTACAAACCTCCGCCATCTCTCTCCCCACATCCACCACTGCTGGCGGCTCACCTCCAACTGCGCAACGCTACGCGCTGTTCACAGCCAGCTGCCTAACACTACAATGGCGAGTATTACAACAATGCAAAGCAGCCACAGACTGCACACAGCACAGCCAGTGATTTTCATATTGAGCGTTACATAACGTTGCCAATAAGAAAACATAAACAGCCTACTTACATAGAGAAAACATAAGCAGCCTACTTACATAGCCCCCATGCTCCCCACAAAAATTTTTACAAATGGTGTTGGGCACTGGCCAATACAGATTTGACAAAAATTTTTCACAATTACAGTAACAAAGATATAAAATGCACACACTTATTGATACAACGTTGGTCAAAAGCTAAAATTTTGTCACAGTCCATAAAGACAGTCCTGATTCATCACAGTAAAATAGCAGTGTTTTTCTCAAAGTCTAAGCAGTAAAAGAAAATGCACACAGAAGTAGTGGATTTCCATGCAGTCTTGAAGAAGTAGTGTTGTCCTTCCAACGGAAAGACAGTGCTGGCTCTTGACATGCTGACAGGTAATGGGCCACAATGGAGCAAACCCACAGCAGAGTCATTCGAAGTTTTGAAGAGTATTGGTAGGTAAGTCATCACAGAGCGGATCCACTGTAGTCCTGGTAGAGAGTATGGTATGGGTGGGCCACCAGAGGTGCAGACCCACTGCAGTCCTTGTAGAAATAATGGTATTGATGGATCATCAAAGATGTAGACCCACTGTAGTCCTTGAAGAGATGGCCAGCAGCCATCTGTTGTGACTGTGCAGGTGCACAATTACCATTGAAGAGTCTTGCGGATAATATAGCAAGTCCATAAACCACCACTTGTGCACTCACAAAGTTTTTGAAATTGTCCTTAGAACCAGCAATGCTGTTATCCAGTCCCTTGCTGAGTTATTAACACACGTGCAAACACTAACAGTCCCTACTTCTCATATATTGTCCACATACTATGACCAACAGAAACGTGTGCAGTGAAATGTAACTAACAAGTTAATAATGTCATGAACTGGTGACAATTACAATTTTATAACATAAGAATACAATTACAAAGGTACAAAATACATCATTAAAAACATAATAATACAGATAACATTTGTAGTACAGGCTTTACAAAAGAATAGAAATAAACATATACATGAGTGTTACAAAAATAGTGACATAAGTACATACATAAAATAATGAGAATAGTTTTCGAAACATTAATTTCACACATGAACATTGAAACAGAACAGAATTGTAAACAACTTTACAAAGAAAATAACATATTATTAATGCAACTTATATTTGAGGATAACAGTATTCCTCCTCATAGTGAATATAGCTTAGTATTAGAAGAGAAAAAAATTCTATGAAACAGTACACAGAGACAGGAAGAAAACAAATACTCAAGGGTACACAAACACATAGTGGGATAACACCAATAGGAAAGGACAGGGTTCGTTTTCAGTGTAACATTTGGTACTGCAGTCCAACCCAAAACTTCATATATCTTTCCTCTTATTTCATCCTTTGTTTCCACCAAAAAAATTCTATCTAAGCATGCTTTCTGTATTTATATGTTCACACATTTCTTACCTCAACATTTATTTCCAAGAAAATCCTACCTAAACCTGTTTTCTCAATGCATTTCTTCCAATTCATCGCAACTCATTCTCTTAGAGGCTACCCCCTCTTAAGCTAACTTAAATCTGAAACGTCCCCTTTGAACAATTTTTACACGACTGTGCTTAACCTGACACACAATGTTTTTAGCGCAACGCAATCTGACTTTCAAAATTCCCTACTAAAGAATGGCCCTGACTAACGTTAAACTATACCTTTCGCAAATCACTTACCTCACAAAAATCTCCGCTGCTCAAGCTACTGCAATACAGCGAGCGCCACTACTGCCAGCTAAATAAAAGATTCAAACTATGGAAGGCACTAACTACTGATAGTGATAGTTAGCAAATGAAAGATATTAATAGAGAACAAACAATGTATTTACCTTGATATCATCATGTATAAATACACCAGTTCATGACAAATTACAAACCTCCGCCATCTCTCTCCCCACATCCACCACTGCTGGCGGCTCACCTCCAACTGCGCAACGCTACGCGCTGTTCACAGCCAGCTGCCTAACACTACAATGGCGAGTATTACAACAATGCAAAGCAGCCACAGACTGCACACAGCACAGCCAGTGATTTTCATATTGAGCGTTACGTAACGTTGCCAATAAGAAAACATAAACAGCCTACTTACATAGAGAAAACATAAGCAGCCTACTTACAACACGTCTCGGTCACCTCTTGTTCGCATTGACGGCACTTTGAACAGTGAACGTTACATTTCAGACGTGTTACGACCTGTGGCTCTATCCTTTATTCGATCCCTGCGAAACCCTACATTTTAGCAGGATAATGCACGACCGCATGTTGCAGGTCCTGTACGGGCCTTTCTGGATACAGAAAATGTTCGACTGCTTCCCTGGCCAGCACATTCTCCAGATCTCGCACCAGTTGAAAACGTCTGGTCAATGGTGGCCGAGCAACTGGCTCATCAGAATACGCCAGTCACTACTCTTGATGAACTGTGGTATCGTGTTGAAGCTGCATGGGCGGCTGTACCTGTACACGCCATCCAAGCTCTGTTTGACTCAATCCCCAGACGTATCAAGGCCGTTATTACGGCCAGAGGTGGTTGGTCTGGGTACTGATTTCTCAGGATCTATGCACCCAAATTGCGTGAAAATGTAATCACATGTCAGTTCTAGTATAATATATTTGTCCAATGAATACCCGTTTATCATCTGCATTTCTTCTTGGTGTAGCAATTTTAATGGCCAGTAGTGTATATTCCATTGCCATTGTGACCCTCTCTTTCTCTCACACTACCACCGTCTCCTACCGCTACGGTCTCAGGTCCGAATCCTGCCTCGGACATGGATGTGTGTGATGTCCTTAGGTTAGTTAGATTTAGGTAGTTCTAAGTTCGAGGGGACTGATGACCTAAGATATAATAATTTGAGCACTTGCAGAAAGGTGGAGACATTCGTAATTTATTATTTATTTATGTGAAATTGAAATAACACAAAACGAATTTTACACCTCAGATCGGATTTTACGGACACAAATATTTTGCATCTGCATCAGTACTACAACATGAGGTTCCCAGAACCATTATGATGATAACACATTACAGCATATTTCTTCGTGCTACGTCACTTTATAAACTAAGTTTTCACCTCACACCGGATATTACGTGCATATTTTTTCGTGTATAAGTAGGGTAACTTTGAATCTCTGTGCCTCGGAAATGGATAAAAATATGAAGAAAATTTTCAAGGTTATTCCAAATCACGATCTTAGGAATATCGTAATAATTACAGCCATTTGCATTGAATAGCTCTATTGGAATCGACTCTACGGTTTGGGTAACTAAACACCATGTTTTTGGGGTGTTTCTAGATAACGGATAATGGTTTTTGAAAACGGTAGACTGGTAGTTCTAGATAAATGCCTAGTGGCTATACGATTAAAATTTGATCAATTTTCTGCCGTTATTTATTATTTAGATTCCGCCACATACCGGATTTTAAGTGCGTATTTCACGTGTAGAAGCAGGATAATTTCTAACCTCTGTATCTCGCAGACTGATAAAGATATGAAGGAAATTTTAAAGGTTGTAAAGGTTGTTCGAGATCGGGATCTTAGGAACATATCGTAAAAATTTCAGCCAGTTGTTGTGCATACCCGTCTTGGAATTCGCAGCTCCGTTTTGGTATTCAAAAATCATATTCTTCAGTTTTTCTCAGGAACCGCCCATGAACTACATTGTGCATCCATAAGCCCCTTAAGGCGAAACGTAGACCATATCTAACCCGAAAAGAACTCACCGACTTCCTCTATTTACCTTAGCTGGAGGAAGGGTGTAATATTTAAAGTTTGGCCCTGTTCTGTAGGATAGTTACAGTAAGACGATCCATCTGTTGGGTATACAATGGTCCCTAGCCTAAGGGTTATCCAACCTTTCAATCACAAATGCATCGGCGGTATGAAGCCCGGAAAAATCCCATTTTTATGGGTGGCAATTTGGATCATATTAGGTAGCGCATCTGCAGTATGCGTGCCGAATGCACTAATATCATTCTTCTCTGATGAGACGGAGTTAATTGTAGGCTAATTGAAGTATCACCTTATCGGAGTGATTCGAGTAAACTCTCGTTCCACGTAAGTCATTACATTCAGTTTATTCATACAATATGGATAATGAAATTGTGATTTATGGTTGTTGAAGCCAGTTTGGCGCTGCCCTTGATTTTAGTTCTGTATTACCTCACATAGCTACGCTGGGCAAAAAATTTGTCACCCGCTAAGAACGCGACGCTAAAACGGTGTCACCCCGCCTGCAGCTTTGATGATGACTTCAGTTCAGCAAGCAGTAGAATCCACAAGTTTCTTCGGACATTCCATACCCAGCTGAAGCCTCACATTGATGATCACATCCACAACATCGGAACGATGTTGATTGCTACGCGTCACCCGCTCTTCCACATGGTTCCACATTTTTCTATAGGTTTAAGATGGGATTGCTTAGGGAGTCCAAGTGCGATAGGGTGTCAGAGAGTTCGCCAAACCACTAACGTATGCGCGCAGTCCTGCGTACACTGCTGTTGTTGTCTTGGACTACGGGAGTGTTCACAGCATATTCACCATGAAGATGCAGAAGAAAACGCAACTCTTGATCATCTATAATGCCGAAAGAAGCATCGTGGCTAATGTTCGTGGGTTGAGACAAGTCATAGTATGAGAAATATAGCCGAAACCACACAGACCCGTCTCTGGCCTAATCTGCATCCTCCACACCCTGCGGGTTGAACGTTTCACTGGGCTGACAGTGAGCTGGAGCACGCTACACACCTCCAGTGAGCTACTGCCCAATTCTTGTGTTGTGTTGTGCAGCTTTATACCGAGGTGACAAAAGTCATGGGATAGCGTTATGCACATGTTCAAATGGCGGTAGTATCGCGTACACCAGGTAAAAAAAGGCAGTGCGTTGGCGTAGCTGTCATTTGTACCCAGGTGGTTCATGTTAAAAGGTTTCCGGCATGATTATGGCCGCACGATGGGAATTAACAGACTCTGAACGCAGATTGGTAGTTGCAGCAGACGTATGGGATATTCCATTTCGGAAATCGTTAGGGAATTCAGTGTTCCGAGATCCACAGTGTAAAGAGTGTGCGGAGGGTACCGAACTTCAGGCATTACTTCTCAGCACTGACAACGCAGTGGCCGACAGCCTTCACTTAACAACTGAGAGCAGCGGCGTTTGTGTGGAGCTGACAGTGCTAACAGACAAGCAATACTGCGTGAAATAACTGTAGAAATCAATGTGGGACGTACGACGAACGTGTAAGTTCGGACAGTGCGGCGAAATTTGGCATTAATGCGCTATGGCAGCAGACGACCGACGCGAGTATATATAAATGACCTAGTAGATAGTCTCGGGAAGTTCCATGCGGCTTTTCGCGGAGGATGCTGTAGTACACAGAGAAGTTGCAGCATTCGAAAATTGCAGCGAAATGCAGGAAGATCTGCAGCGGATAGGCACTTGGTGCAGAGATTGGCAACTGACTCTTAACATAGACAAATGTAATGTATTGCGAATACATAGAAAGAAGGATCCTTTATGGCAGACACTACAAGAGAGGCGCTCTGCTTCGCGGTGTAGTTTGCTGTCCAGGTTTCGAAAGGGTGCGTTTCTGGATGAGGTATCGAATATATTGCTCTCTCCTACTAACAACTCCCGAGGAGATCACGAATCTAAAATTTGAGAGATTCGAGCACGCACGGAGGCTTTCCGGCAGTCGTTCTTCCCGCGAACCATACGCGACTGGAACAGGAAAGGGAGGTAACGCAGTGGCACGTAAAGTGCCCTCCGCCACACACCGTTGGGTGGCTTGCGGAGTATAAATGTTGATGTAGATGTGGAGTGCCTCTGCTAACAGCGCGATATCGCTTGTAGCGCGTCTCCTGGGCTCCTGAACATATCGGTTGGACCGACGCGTTGGACCCTAGACAGCTGGAAAAGCGTGGCCTAGTCAGATGAATCCCGATTTCAGCTCATAAGAGTTGGTGGTAGGGTTCGAGTGTGCCGCAGACTCCGCGAATCCGTGGATCCGAGTTGTAAACAAGGCACTGTGCAAACTGGTGGTGACCCCAAATGGTGTCAGCTGTATTTACATGTAACAGACTGGATTCTCTGGTCCAACTGAACCGATCATTGACTGGAAATGGTTATGTTCGGCTACCTGGAGACCATTTGAAATCGTTCATGGAGTTTATGTTCTCAAACAACGATGGAATTTTCGTGGATGACAATGCGCCATGTCAGAAATTTCTGGACAAGTGCACAAAATCCTACACCGGCAGCACTTTCGCAATTATGGACGGTTATACAGGCGGCGTGGCTCAGTAATTCAACAGGGGACTTCCAACGACTTGTTGAGTCCACGCCTCGTCAAGTTTCTGCACTACGCCTGGCAAAAGGAGGCCCTACACGATATTAGGAGGTATCCGATGACTTTTGTCACCTCAGTGTCTGTACTACTGAGGGACGTTTTTGCGAGGTAGCCGTGTTCAACTGCCCATGGCATTCAGTTACCTTTGCGTCGTGCGTTCGGCAAGTGGTTGAGGTATACCTACATTCCATGACAGCAGCAGTTACTATCGCGTTTGAAACTGAATGTAATTGAGAAATTGTGACACTTGTCTCCGGTCCTTATCAGTTATGATCCTGTGTCCTCGGAGTTTTTCGCAACGGCATACACGAATAAAACGTTCTCGGTTTTCAAGCCACGTCAATTCGAATAAAATCATCGAGCTTTCGATGATCATCTCCGCCATCGTCGTCAGGAGTTCACTGACTGCCGGGGCTGCTACGGTTTCTCGCTTATATAGGCATGATGACATCATCAGCAGTCAGTCAAATAGACCCAATGTAGCGCGCGCGTAAGTCGACCCTGGCAGCTAGCGGAGCCCGTGGCAGTACCGGTGACGTCAGGTGGCGCCAGGGGCAGGCGCCACGTTGGACATCGAAAGAAAGCAAAGACAGATGCGCGACGCGGGATCCGCAGTTTCAAACGTGGCGCCTGCCCCTGGCGCCACCTGACGTTACCGGTGCTGCCACGGGCATTAGATCCTCTAGCTGCCCGGGTCGACTTATGGGCGCGCGCCACATTGGGTCTATTTGATTGGCTGCTGCTGATGTCATCGTGCCTATATAAGCGAGAAACCATAGCAGCCCCAGCGTGTTGTTCTGGAGTGTTTTTAATACTGTGGCCAACTTTTAACCTGTGCGTGTGACTTCAGTGTCTTTTTTGTGTTCTAAGAATCGCCAACTGTGTTTTTTAACTTTATGTCGACTTTTATAATTGTCCCCCCATGAACGTCTCCATGTCAGTATATTTTTGCCTCCATTATCTCCCTTTTCTCCGTTTTATGTCCCCCTTTTTTATCGCCTTTTTGTGTAACATTTTCTTCTTGTATTAGCTGTCATGTCACTCGGCTGAAGAGCGGCGGATTGTGCCGCTGACAGCCCTCCCCTGCCCATATGGGGCAGGGGAATGAAATCACAATAAAGAATAAAAAAGCAGCCCCAACAGTCAGTGAACTCCTGACGACGATGTCGGAGATGGTCATCGAAAACTGGAGGATTTTATTCGAATTGACGTGGCTTGAAAACCGAGAACGTTTTATTCAGTTATGATCCTTTCATGACCACTGTTCTTAGGCTGTGTTACATGGCTGCAAGTGGTATACTTATCGGGCAACTCTATTCACGGTGTGGTCATCAGCACTTGCAAACACAATAGCTCTTTTATGTAATACCGTCACGTCTTCGCTTCAGCCTATGTCACTGCGCTGATCCCATACAACTGGCTAGCACGTACAGACCACATCACTGCACCGACTGACATAAGTGGTAGAACGACATCTGACGCTCAGGTAAAAGATCTACACAAATTACAGTGCTCCAAAGCGACCAGACTGTTCAGTTATGGGAGTGGCCAACATTTTGTCCAATGAGCATACCTATGCCAAAATATCGGGTGGTGCAGCAACTCACGAACGTCCAGTCTACGCTGTAATTATCGTATGTCAGCGAAACTTCGAAGATATGTCAAGGCGTTCATATGTTACCGATTTACGCTTAAAAAAGTTTGTTCCAGTTTGACAGCCAGGTGCAAATCTGGCGCTGTTGGTCACATCGTCTTACGGATGCAGCATCTCGTCGACGTCTCCGGGGCTCATATTCAACAAACTGTGCAAGCGGTGGTTAACAATAAAATCAACTTTATGCCTTTCTCACTTGTTTGACCTTTTCTGCCCACGTCCTGCCCCTAATTCATTAGATATGGAAACATTTCTATACGCCTTTCTTGCACATTTACATTGTCATTTGCGCCTGGTGGCCAGAATTGGAACTAACTTTTTCCAGCATGCGGTCCCGCATTAACGCAGTAGCATATCTACCAAATTTCGCTGCCATACGATTATCGCAGCCCTCATTGGAACTCTGCGAGTAGCTGCACTTTAATTATTACCACCTGGTGCAAGTTCCACAAGTCACTGTCTAAGGCACTGGGGAGAGTATTTTGTACCAGAATTGATCACTTCATATCAAATTCAGTTTGCGAATGCGACGATGAGTGTTTCCGTGCCGCTTGCCTCTTCACGTATCCTCATTTATATTTCTTTTTCTCGTTCTCCGTATGCGAAATATTCCATAGAGATAGAAGAATTGTTGCTCAGGCCGCTTCGTATACCGATTCTTAAAACTACTCAACAGAGTTTTGAGAGAACAACATTTAATTTCTACCAAACATTCACATTTTTTTAACTTCAACGAAACTCTGTCATTCACTGTTTATGTGGGCTGTTGTGGCATGTAACCAACCTAGCAACACATCTGTAACGTCTGCTTCCAGGTGTAGTTGACGGAAGGATGCTTAAGGACTAACGTTCAGTACACGACAAGCTCATCTGAGGCGGAACACGAGGTCGAACTGGTCAAAAATTGGAAAAGTAATCGGTAACGGCCCTTTTCAAAAGAACTATTCCGTTATTCGTCTTAAGCGATTCAGGGAAATCACGGAAACCTCCGTTTGAATTTTCGGGTAGGGGTTTGAAGTCTGTTCCCACTGAACTCGAATACACCGTCATCAACACTGCACAATTTCGCTCGATTTGCCTACCTCATTAGGACTCCAAACATTAGAGTAGCACTCTAGAATAGCACCAAAACGCGTTTTGTATACTGTTTCCCAGGCATTTGAACGAAGCTTACCATTACCATTGTGATCGGATATTATAGGGAAATTTCTCTTGTCTGTTGACATTATTTCGCATTTATCTACATTTAAAGAAAGTTATCATTAAAATCACGGTGTATGAAATACTACCTACGTCGTTCTGCATTTCTTAACAATCATCCAGTGACGATACGTTCCTGCAGATAACAGCATCATCAGTGGATGATCTAAGAATGCTACTCCCATATTCTGATAAAACGTTTGTGCGCTGGCAACATTTACGATTTTATTACGCGTCTTTGGAGTAGACTAGATGTTAGTTTCATTTCTATCGGCAAGTTTACATGTAACACAATCAATTGGTTTATATGGGTCAAGAACTGTTCTTGCCATTCATATATTTGTGAAAAATATGCTTTTGAATCTAGCAAAGACCGATATCACAGATATTGCTCTATAATTGTATTCAAGTGTTCTTTTGCACTTCTTTCAAGCGGGAGAGACACGCGCTGTCTTCGAGACACGCGGGACTATTGGTTGCGTGACAGACTGTTGATAAATATGAGCCAACGAATTGGCTCATGCCAGATATTCAATGTAAAATCTACTGGAAATTTCACCAGTCCCTAATGCCTTGTTACTTTTGATTTGTTTTGATTATTTTCAATAATGATATCGTTTTTGACATTATAATCGATTTGTGAGTTTGGACAGCTGTAAGACAGTAGCATCCTCGTGCATGAATACGGGTTTACAAATAGATTACTGAACCCTCACCTTAATAAGTCTCGACAGCAAAATACTGACACGAATTATTTACAGAAGAATGAAATAACCGACGGAGGCCGGCTTCGGAAAAATCAGTCTGGAATACACGAGATAACACTGACGCTACGGTTTATCTCACAGAATAGGTTAAGAAAAGGTAAACCTACGTTTACAGCATTTATAGATTTAAAGTGTCGACTGAAATTCATTCTTTGACATTCTGAATGTATCAGGCATAAAATACAGTGTGCGAAATGTTACCTACAACTCATACTGAAACTGGACTGCAGGTCCAAGAGTCGAAGAATGTAGAAAGGAAGCAGTAGTTGAGAAGAGAGTGAGACACGGTTGTAGCCTATGCCTGGTGTTGTTCAAGCTTTGTAATAAGCAATCTGTGAAGGAAAACAGAGGGGTGAGGGGGCGGGAGGAGGGGGACAGAGGATTGTAAAGGCGATTAAAGATCAGGGAGAAGAAATAAAGACTTTGAGATTTGCTAATAACATTGTAAATATGCCAGAGACGGCAAAGAACTTGGAAGAGTAGTGGAACAGAATGGATAATACTCTGCAAAGAGGTTATAAGATGAAAATATACAAAATTAAAGCAATGGTAATGAAATGGAGTCTAATTAAATCAGGCGATGTTGAGTGAATTAAATTACAAAATAGTGCGCTAAAAGTAGTAGAGGAGTTTTGCCATTTGAGCAGCAAAATAAATGATGATGGCCCAACCATAGAGGGCATAAAATGCAGATTGCCAATAGTAAGGAAAGCTTTTCGGGAAAAGAGGAATTTGTTAACATATAAGTTTACACGTTAGTAATCTTTTCCAGGGTATTTGTCTGGAATAAAGCCTTGGGAGTAAGTGAGATACCTAGAAAATTCTACAAAGATAATGCGAAAGAACTTGCTCCTCTTCTAACAGCAGTTTATCGTAGATAGCTAGAGTAACGAAGAGTAGCTAGTGACTGGAAAAAAGCACAGGTTATTCCCGTTTTCAAGAAGTGTAGTAGGACAGATGCACATAATCATAGGCATATGTCGTTGATGTCAATCTGTGTTAGAAATATGGAACATCTTTAAGCTTATGTATTATGAAGATTTTGAAGAACGAAGACCTCCTCTATCAAAATCAACATGGATTCTGCAAACAGAGATCTTGCAAAACTCAGCTCGCTCTGTTCAAATGGTTCAAATGGCTCTGAGCACTATGGGACTTAACATCTTAGGTCATCAGTCCCCTAGAACTTAGAACTACTGAAACCTAACTAACCTAAGGACATCACACACATCCATGCCCGAGGCAGGATTCGAACCTGCGACCGTAGCAGTCCCGCGGTTCCGGACTGCAGCGCCTAGAACCGCACGGCCACCGCGGCCGGCTAGCTCGCTCTGTTCCTCCATGAGATCCATACCACTGTGGACAACGGCGCTCAGGTTGATGTGTTCCTCGACTTCAAGAAGACATTTTTCACCGCCCTGCAATGCCGGTTAGTTAAAAAAGTACGAGATTATCTAGGATAGAACCATATTTGCGACTGAAGTCAAGAGACTTCCCTGCAAACAGAACTCGACACTTCGCTCTTAACGGAGCAAAACGATAAATGTAAAGGTAACTTCCGGGATATCCCAAGGAAGTGAGGTAGGACTGCTTCTGTTTACAATGTATATAAACGATCTAGTCAAAAGCGTCGGAAACTCTTTAAGACTGTTCGCAGATGATACGGTCTTCCATAAGAAAGTAGCAACGCTAGATGGTTCAAATGGCTCTGAGCACTATGGGACTTAACTTCTGAGGTCATCAGTCCCCTAGAACTTAGAACTACTTAAACATAACTAACCTAAGGACATCACACACATCCATGCCCGAGGCAAGATTCGAACCTGCGATCGTAGCGGTCGCGCTGTTCCAGATTGTAGCGCTTAGAAACGCTCGGCCACCTCGGCCGGCTAGCAACGCTAGAAGACAGTATCAGTTTGCAGAATGACAGACGAGAAGAGGATATAAACTTTTGAAATGTGATGCTACAGAAGAATATTGAGAAATAGATGGGTAGATTGAATAACTAATGGGGGGGGGGGGTGCTGAACCGAAATGGAGAAAAAGAAATTTATGGCACAACTTGACTAAAAGAAGAGATCGATTGATAGGACGCATCGTGAGGAGTATGGGAAGGAGAGGGGTAAAAACTGTTGAAGCAGACCAAGGCTTGAATAGAGTAATCAGGTTCGAAAGGATGTAGGTTCAAGAGGTTATTCAGAGATCAAGCGACTTGCACAGGGTAGCCTAGCCTGGTAGGCTGCATCTAACCAATCTGCGGGCTGCAGACCAGAACATCAAATGTTCTGCACGCTATTGAACGTATTTGTACTTTTTCAATGGGATCTTACAAACTCTCAGTTAATAGTACAGCGCTGTATGACGGAAACGGCTTTCTTGAACGGGTGTGAATTCTGGAACTTCAGCACGAGCGCTTCAGCAGTTAACTGTTGCTATTGGGTTGGTGCAGAAGTTCATAGCCTTTTTCCATAATTTAAAACACGACAGATACAGATAACAGAGAATTTTCTCATCAATAGTATCTTCTCCTTCGCTGTTTACAACACTCTGTCAACACTGATGTAACTTTTCGATACCGCGACGGTAGAAATCAAGTGGTTTTAAGGTGATCAACTCGTCGAGCCAGGTCATTTTCATCCAGAAAGGAACTTCCTTGAAGGTTGTTCGACGGAGAGCGGAAAAAGGCAAAATCTGAGCGCTTAAGATCAAGTGATTAAGGTGGGTGCGGAGTGACTTACCAACCTAACACCTGTATAGCGTTTTTTTTCAGGCTAACAAAATGCGGCGAGCATTATCGTGGAATAGCATCACTTCATGCAGTCTTCCTGGTCGTTGTTCTCGGATTGAGTCTGCAAAATGTCTCAGTTGTTGACAATAAGTGTCAGCAGTGATGGCTACACCTCGGGGAAATACACCACACCGCCGCTGTTCCACCAGATGCATAACGTTATCGTTTGTAAATGCACGAAGGTCTTTGTACGGGAAGCAGCTGCTTTATTTGGGCTCACCCATTCCTTTCTTTTCGTTATCGCCATTGCTCATCACCAGTAACGACAGGGGGATAGGAACGGGTGGTATTGTTCACAAACCAGTTTATGACAAGCAAGCAGAGATGTACATATGACCACAGGCTGATTTTTGTGAATTTTGGCTTTTGGCTGAACGTGAAAGGTCACAAGTTTCAAAACGATCCTCTTTACAAAGAGAAAACCATTTCCCTGCCGTGGTCCGACCAGTGCCATCATCCCCATACACGGTGCAAATGTTTCTGGCTGCTTCCGCTGCTGTCATCCCTCTATTGAACTCAGACAGGAGAATAAGTCGGAAATGTTCCGATTTCTCCACTTGGCACCCCATTTTCTAGCGTCCACAGCTCCACTCACTGTCTTCAAACGACAAAATGATAACACGTAAACTCAAATAGCAACAGTGGACTACAAGCAAAAAATGACAATCGACAAATAAACCCATGGCAACGGCAATAACAGCATGCGAAACGGAAAAGCTACGAACTTATGCACCAAACTAATAATTTGATATACGCTGATCAGCCAGAACATTATGACCACCTACTTAATAGCCGGTATGTCGAACTTTGGTGCGGATGACAGCGGCGACGCATCGTGGCAAGAAAGCATTGAGACCTTGATAGGTCGCTGGAGGGAGTTGACACCACACCTGCACGCACAAGTCACCTACACTACTGGCCATTAAAATTGCTACACCACGAAGATGACGCGCTACACACGCGAAATTTAACCGACAGGAAGAAGATGCTGTGATATGCAAATGATAAGCTTTTCAGAGCATTCACACAAGGTTGGCGCCGGTAGCGCCACGTACAACGTGCTGACATGTTGAAAGTTTCCAACCGATTTCTCATACACAAACAGCAGTTGACCGGCGTTTCCTGGTGAAACGTTGTTGTGATGCCTCGTGTAAGGAGGAGATATGCGTACCATCGAGTTTCCGACTTTGATAAAGGTCGGGTTGTAGCCTATCGCGATTGCAGTTTATCGTATCGCGACATTGCTGCTCGCGTTGGTCGAGATCCAATGACTGCTAGGAGAATACGGAATCGGTGGGTTCAGGATGGTAATACGGAACGCCGTACTGGATCCCAACGGCCTCGTATCACTAGCAGTCGAGATGACAGGCATCTATCCGCATGGCTGTAACGGATCGTGCAGCCACGTCTCGATCCCTGAGCCAACAGATGGGGACGTTTGCGACACAACAACCAGCTGCGCGAACAGTTCGGCGACGTTTGCAGCAGCATGGACTATCAGCTCGGAGATCATGGCTGCGGCTACCCTTGACGCTGCATCACAGACAGGAGCGCCTGCGATTGTGTACTCAACGACGAACCTGGTTGCACGAATGGCAAAACGTCATTTTTTCGGATGAATCCAGATTCTGTTTACAGCATCATGATGGTCGCATCCGTGTTTGGCGACATCGCGGTGAACACACAATGGAAGCGTGTATTCGTCATGGCCATACTGGCGTATCACCCAGCGTTAAGGTATGGGGTGCCATTGGTTACACGTCTCGGTCACCTCTTGTTCGCATTGACGGCACTTTGAACAGTGGACGTTACATTTCAGATGTGTTACGACCCGTGGCTCTACTCTTTATTCGATCCCTGTGAAACCTTACATTTCAGTAGGATAATGCACGATCGCATGTTGCAGGTCCTGTACGGGCCTCTTCTGGACACAGAAAATGTTCGACTGCTGCCTTGGCCAGCACATTCTCCAGATCTCTCACCAACTGAAAAAGTTTGGTCAATGATGGCCGAGCAACTGGCTCGTCACAATACGCCAGTCCAGTCACTACGCTTGATGAACTGTGGTATCGTGTTGAAGCTGCATGGGCCGCTTTACCTGTACACGCCATCCAAGCTTTGTTTGACTCAATGCCCAGGCGTATCAAGGTCGTTATTGCGGCCAGAGGTGGTTGTTCTGGGTACTGATTTCTCAGGATCTGTGCACCCAAATTGCGGTCAATGTAATCACATGTCAGTTCTAGTATAATATATTTGTCCAATGAAAACCCGTTCATCATCTGCATTTCTTCATGGTGTAGCAATTTTAATGGCCAGTAGTGTAATTCCCATAAATTCCGGGAAGGGGGACGATGAGATGTGTTCGATCAGGTTGAGATCTGGCGAGTTAGGGTGCTAGCACATCATCTGGAACTGGCCACTGTGTTCCTCGATCCACTCCATCACACTCCTGACCTTGTGACAAGGCACATAATCTTGTTGAAAAATGCCACTGCCGGTGGGAAACATGATCGTCATGAAGGGCTGTACGAGGTGTGCAACCAGTGTATGATATTTCTTGGCCCGCATGGTGTCTTGCACGACCCCCTGGACGCATGGATGCCCACGTGAATTTTCTCCAGAGCATAATGGAGCTGCCGCCAACTTGTCCGCGTTCCACAGTACAGGTCTCAAGGAGCTGTTCCCCTGGAAGAATACGGATTCGCGCCCTCCCATCGGCATGATGAAGAAGGTATCAAGATTCATCAAACAATGCAACGCTCTGCCACTGCGCCAACGTCCAGTGCCATGGTCACGTGCACATTTTAGTAGTAGTGGCCGATATCATGGTGTTAAAATTAGCACGTCTGGGTCGTCGGCTGCGGAGGCCCATCGTTAGGAGTGTTCGGTGCACTGTGCTTTCACATACACTTGTACTCTGCCCAGAACTAAAGTCTAATGTTAGTTCCGCCACAGTTCGCCACCTGTCCTGTTTTACCAGTCTGTTGAGCCTACGGCATCCGACATCCGTAATGGGGGGTGGCCGCCCAAACCCACACGACATCTGCACGTGGTTTCATCTTGGTTTCGGCACGTATTGAAGACACTTACCACAGCACTCCTCGAACACCCGACAAGTCGCGTTGTTTCTGAAATGCTCATGTCGAGCCTCGGGCCATCACAGTCTGTTCCCAGTCAAACTTACAAGTAACACTACCCAAGTGCCACTCCCCGATTCCGATGCACTTCGAATATGTTGTAGTCTAGGTCAAACGTATGCTTGTATACGTGCACATAAGACCGCCGAAGTGGTGAACCCCCCCCCCCCCCCCCTCCAAGGAAACTCCGTTGTTATCTTTCTGAGCACATATCGTCGAAACAGTAGGAGATACTACAAAAATGTTCAAACATAATTTTCGTGGTTGCTACTGTACTTTACAACTGTGCAATCACATCTTACAACATTTTGATGTGTTTCGAAATCCTCTCCTCACCTCACAATTTTTTGGACGGTAAAAAGTTTATCTGTAATAAATCTAATGGCATATTTAACAACAAAGTCAACCATATATGATAAAGTTACATCCCGAAGTCGTAGTAGTCAGATATAAGTTGGAAGTATCCCTATATAATCCGCCCGGCTAGCTAACGCACGTCCGGCACGGTCCCCTGCACGAATCCGCCGGGCGGATTAGTGTCGAGGTCCGGTGTGTCAGCCAGTCTGTGGATGGTTTTTAATGTGGTTTTCCATCTGCCTCGGCGAATGCGGGCTGGTTCCCCTTATTCCGCATCAGTTACACTATGTCGGAGATTGCTGCGCAAACACTGTCTCCAGGTACGCGTACACCATAATTACTATACCACGCAAACATTGGGGTTATACTCGTCTGCTGTAAGACATTCCTGGGTGGGGCCACTGGGGGCCGAACCGCACAACAACCCTGGGTTCGGTGTGGGGCGGCGGTGGGGTGAGTGGACTGCTGTAGCCTTTTGTGGGGTTGTGTACCACAGAGGCTACGATAGGGACGAAGCCTCTCCGTCGTTTCTAGGTCCCCAGTTCAATACAATACAATACCGCTTTAGCGCGTTCTGTCCGCCGTATACATGGCTGTAGTGCTGTTTGTAATATCACAGGAGAGCCACAAAAGACGGGCTCCTGAAGGATTTAACTGAAACAATAAGGTCTCGCTCTCTGTCGAGTCCGGGAACAACCAATGTGGAGGTGGCGAGAGGCTACTCCCGTTTTGTTTTTTCTTGGTCTTTGTTTGTTGTTTGTTTTGTTTCGTTTCTTCGGTTGTTTGGTTTTGGATATTACGTTTGACATGTACTTTGTTATTTCACAGTATTTAGGTTGTGTTACATTATCTTTGACGGTCAGTGCAATAATGAGGGGACGTTGTATTATCCATTGCAAAGAAGTATTGCATACACATACACATAGTGCACTACGCCTATCCGATTAATGCAATATTATTGCACTATTTACAGCATGTATGACAATTTTTAAAGCAATAATTAACAGGAGGTTTACACTTATCAAGTTTTTCTGTGATGTATCCGCTCTTGAACCACGCATACCTAAACATTTTCACAATTTGAGGGGCTGAAAACTGATTATGAATCAAAAATTGAATTTTCGGGATATTATTCCTCAGGTACAAATTTGCATCATAGCCGTATAGTAAGATTACATCAGAAAGGTGTTTTAGAAAATTCTTCTACGGGCTGAATATGTAAAAATCAAGTGGCTAGATTACGTCGGTTGTTCCAGCAGGAATCGTCATAATTTCTACGTCCTTATTAGCTTTGTCTATGTTGTTAAATTTCTTTTCCGTTTATCCTGTCCAGGAAACCAAACACAGAACAGATCGTTCACTAAAAGTAGGTAAGTAAACATCCGCAAACCATTTAATAGTGACATCTGATGTTAATTTACCATATGCAAATGAAACAATATTATCGGCTTTGTACATAGTTTGTTGAACAACGGGTCCAAACTGGCCACCTGTTTCCTGCAGTGCTATAAGCAAAGAGGACTGTAAAACACCACTTGCAGATAGGATTGACTGTATCGTGCACCTGTGGGTTAACAGAGTCAACGATTTAGCTAGACATTCAATTTTTAGTGTTCATTTAAAGGATAGGGTACGACCTGCATGTGCCTCCAAATTAAATCCAGATTTCTCCTAATTGTAAACATTGTCCTTTTCCAATGATGCAATATTCGATTTTACGTTTGTCACAAATGCATTAACTTGTTCTACTAATTTTTTTTATTGCTTGATTGTTTTTGATTAACAAATTTATTAATATTTCCGGAAATAGTTCGGTACCTTACTTTAAAATGGTAAACCCATTTCAAAGCTGCCTTGAATAGGTGGCGCGACAAATGAACTTCATCTCTCGTGCTCGAAGTCCTTCAGGTCCAAGTCATGAATAGGTAGTGATTTGTCGCATGCCTTCTGGAAGTGTTCCAGTGCATGTTTGGAAATCTATAATAATTTGTCGCTTCGTGTCTCACCTTCAGTGGCTTGTGTTTCTCATTTATACAGCCATTTTGGATCCTTAACCTTTCTGAAATTATATTGGACTGAAACTTCCTGGCAGATTAAAACTGTGTACCGGACCGAGACTCGAACTCCCTTTGCCTTTCGTGAGCAAGTGCTCTACCAACTGAGCTACCCAAGCACGACTGGCGACCCGCCATCACAGCTTCCATTCTGCCAGTACCTCGTCTCCTACCTTCCAAACTTCACAGAAGCTCTTCTGAGAACCTTGCAGAACTAGCAAGGACTGTTTTTAAACTCTTATTCCTCTTCCTTCCACGCCATACCGTAACTGCCTCTTTTTATATTCCAAATCTATAACCATTTTACTCTTCTTACGATCTTCCACAGTGTCCTCATAATCCTCTTCAAACAGCTCTTCCACAGCGATAGCCTCGGGAAATACACTTTCGTCTTCATAGGTCAAAATACTGTAACTGTCTACAAATACGTCGGTGCTGATGGACTCTTTAATCAAATTCGCTAAATGTAATGTGAACGATGTTTCTTAACCGGTAATGACGGAGTCGATATAGTATTGCGGATGATCGAAGCTTTTGTGTAATAGGTGTAATACGTCCTTTGGATTCATCGTGCTGTATTCGGAATAAACCTGTATACACTGAATCTGTTACACTCTGTACACGCTATTCGATTTCAGTTCGACGTTCGGTCTACAAATTCCGGCACCTGTTTATGGGAGCGGTAATTACCGAATGACAGTACGTGCACCTGTACGGACGCAGTTGAAGTGCATGTATCCCTATCTTACTGTCCGGCCGTCCAACACTTCCTCAGAATCGTGTTTCCGCCGAGCGATTCGATGTTCATACCCGCCTGCCGCCTGACGTGTATTGGTTTAAACATGAGGCGGATATACGCGCGTGTGCTGTCTTGTGTAGAACGAGGGCGTCGTGCTTTCGTCGTCGCCCTCCCCCCGAGTACACGGTCGCGGTATAGGTCGCAATATACACGTAGACAGAATAAGTTCATCTTAATGCTTCCTACAGGCTTATAGTTACCGCAGCCTTTGTAATAATTTATAGTGTAGATTGGTCTTTCCCGTAATACCCTCTTCTGGCGATCCATCCCAAATACGGGGTGGTCCATTGATCGTGACCGGACCAAATATCTCACGAAATAAGCGTCAAACGAAAAAACTTCAACGAACGAAACTTGTCTAGCTTGAAGGTAGAAACCAGATGGCGCTATGGTTGTCCCGCTAGATGGCGCTGCCATAGGTTAAACGGATATCAACTGCGTTTTTTTTAAAAATAGGAACCCCCATTTTTTTACATATTCGTGTAGTACGTAAAGAAATATGAATGTTTTAGTTGGACTACTTTTTTCGCTTTGTGATAAATGGCGCTGTAATAGTCACAAACATATGGCTCACAATTTTAGACGAACAGTTGGTAACAAGTAGGTTTTTTAAATTAAAATTTAGAACGTAGGTACGTTTTAACATTTTATTTCGGTTGTTCCAATGTGATACATGTACCTTTGTGAATTTATCATTTCTCAGAACGCATGCTGTTACAGTATGATTACCTGTAAATACTACATTAATGCAATAAATGCTCAAAATGCTGTCCGTCAACCTCAATGCATTTGGCAATACGTGTAACGGCATTCCTCTCAACAGCGAGTAGTTCGCCTTCCGTAATGTTCGCACATGCATTGAGAATGCGCTGACGCATATTGTCAGGTGGATCACGATAGCAAATATCCTTCAACTTTCCCCACAGAAAGAAATCCGGGGACGTCAGATCCGGTGAACGTGCGGGCCATGCTATGGTGCGTCGACGACCAATCCACCTGTCATGAAATATGCTTCAACCGCACGCGAGCTATGTGCCGGACATCCATCATGTTGGAAGTACATCGCCATTCTGTCATGCAGTGAAACATCTTGTAGTAACATCGGTAGAACATTACGTAGGAAATCAGCATACATTGCACCAATTAGATTGCCATCGATAAAATGGGGGCCAATTATCCTTCCTCCCATAATGCCACACCATATGTTAACCCGCCAAGGTCGCTGATGTTCCACTTGTCGCAGTCATCGTGGATTTTCCGTTGCCAAGTAATGCATATTATGCCGGTTTACGTTACCGCTGTTGGTGAATGACGATTCGTCGCTAAATAGAACGCGTGAAAGAAAATCTATCGCCCCGTAATTTCTCTTGTGCCCAGTGGCAGAACTGTACACGACGTTCAAAGTCGTCGCCATGTTACTCCTGATGCATAGAAATATGGTACGGGTGCAGTCGATGTTAATGTAGCATTCTCAACACCGACGTTTTTCAGATCCCCGATTCTCAGGCAATTTGTCTGCTACTGACGTGCGGATTAGCCGCGACATCAGCTAGAACACCTCCTTGGGAATCATCATTTGTTGCAGGTCGTGGTTGACGTTTCACGCCGGCCGGAGTGGCCGAGCGGTTATAGGCGCTACAGTGTGGAACCGCGCTACCGCTACGGTCGCAGGTTCGAATCCTGCCTCGGACATGGATGTGTGTGATGTCCTTAGGTTAGTTAGATTTAAGTAGTTCTAAGTTCTAGGGGACTGATGACCTCAGAAGTTAAGTCCCATAGTGCTCAGAGCCATTTTTTTGACGTTTCACATGTGGCTGAACACTTCCTGTTCCCTTAAATAACGTAACTATCCGGCGAACGGTCCGGACACTTGGATGATGTCCAGGATACCGAGCAGCATACATAGCACAAGCCCGTTGGGCATTTTGATCACAATAGCCATACATCAACACGATATAGACCTTTTCCGCAATTGGTAAACGGTCCATTTTAACACGGGTAATGTATCACGAAGCAAATACTCCGCACTGGCGGAATGTTACGTGATACCACGTACTTATGCGTTTGTGACTATTACAGCGCCATCTACCACAAAGAAAAAAAAGTGGTCCAACTAAAACATTCATATTTCTTTACGTACTACACGAATATATAATAAAAATGGGGGTTCCTATTTAAAAAAAAAACAGTTGATTTCCGTTTGACCTGTGGCAGCGCCATGTAGCGGGCCAACCATAGCCTTCCCTTCCCTTCCCCCTTCAAGCTAGAAGAGTTTCGTTCTTTGTAGTTTTTTCGTTTGATGCTTATTTCGTGAGATATTTGGCCCGGTCACTATCAATGGACGACCCTGTATATGGAATAAGGAAATAAGAACGTACAATGTGTGACGATTCCTGCTGGAACAACCGGCATGATCCAGCCGCTTGATATTTACATATTCAACCCGTCGAAGAAGTTTCTAAAACACTTCTCTAATGTAATCCTACTATACGGCTGTAATGTAAATTTGCGCCTGAGAAATAATATCCTGAAAATTCAATCTTTGATTCATAATCAGTTCTCAGCCCCTCGACTTGTGAACATGTCTAGGTAAGCTAGGTATGCGTGCTTCAAGAGTGGATACATCACAGAAAACCTGATAAATGTGAACCTGCTATTAATTATTGCTTTAAAAATTGCGATACATGCTGTAAATTGTGCAATAATATTGCAATAATCAGATGTGTGTCGTGCACAATGTGTATGTGTACGCAGCACTTCTTTGCAATGGATAATACAACATCCCCTCTTTATTGCACTGACTATTAAAGATAATGCAACACAACCTAAGTGCTGTAAAACAAAATGGATGTCAAACGTAATATCCAAAACCAAAGAAACGAAAGAAAACAAACAACAAACAAATAAAACGAAGATCAAGCAAAAACAAAACGGGAATTGCCTCTCGCCATCTCTACATTGGTTATTCCCGAACTCGACAGAGACGAGACCTTAGTTTTTCAATCGAATCTTTCAGGAGGGCATCTTTTATGGTTGCACTGTGAAAATGCAAACAACACTACCGCCATGTTTGACAAGCGTCATACGACGGACAGAGCGTGGGTATAGCGGCATATAAGGGTACTTCCAACTTACATCTAACTACTGCGACTTCGGAATGTAACTTTATCATATATGGATGAATATGTTGTTAAATATGCCATTAGATTTACTACAGATAAACTTTTTACCGTCTCAATAATTGCGAGGTGAAGGGAGGGTTTTGAAATATATCAAAATGTTTAAAGATGTGATTACACAGTCGTAACGTACAGTAGCAACCATGGAAAGTATGTTTCAACATTTTTGTTATATCTCCTACTCTTTCGACGATGTTTGCTCAGAAAGCGCGATTTCTTCAGGAGGGTTTCCACAACTTCAGTGGCCGTATGGGCACGTATAAAAAATAAGTGTCTCGTATTTTGTCCTAGACTCAACATATTCGAAGTGTATGGGAATTGGTGAGTGGAACTTGGGTAGTGTTACTTATCAGATAGATCGCGAGCCTTCCCCCTTCTACATATGGACAGCACGCTCACTAGACTACATGTGTGGTGTCACCGCCAGACACCACACTTGCTAGGTGGTAGCCTTTAAATCGGCCGCGGTCCGTTAGTATACGTCGGACCCGCGTGTCGCCACTATCAGTGATTGCAGACCGAGCGCCACCACACGGCAGGTCTAGTCTAGAGACTCTCTAGCACTGGCCCCAATTGTACAGCCGACTTTGCTAGCGATGGTTCACTGTCTACATACGCTCTCATTTGCAGAGACGACAGTTTAGCATAGCCTTCAGTTACGTCATTTGCTACGACCTAGCAAGGCGCCATATTCAGTTACTATAATTACTTCAAGAATGTATTCTTAACAGATAATATTGTGAATCATGTATCGTCAAGAGCGACGTTCATCATTAATGGATTAAAGTTAAGTATCAAACTAATTACGTCCGCTTTCTGAATTCTCATTCCTTGTCATGTTCCAGACCTCACGCCAGTATAGTTCTTCCCTCCTCACGCCAGCCTGCGTGAGCTAAAACGCGGGCATTTCGGCCTCCACTCGTAACACGGTGTTGGCTCTTCTGCTAACACAAAAACATGTACCGCGCATGTGTCTGGACTAGCAGTCATTCCTCGCTAGGTGACGCTGCTATCACCTGTTCGGATTTATATCGACAGTAGATCGGTGGGTTGGGTTGATTTGGGAGGGAGGAAATCAAACTGCGAGGTCATCGGTCTCATCGGATTAGTGAAGGATGGGGAAAGAAGTCAGCCGTGCCCTTTCAAAGGAACCATCCCGGCATTTGCCTGAAGCGATTTAGGAAATCACGGAAAACATAAATCAGGATGGCGGGACGTGGGATTGAACCGTCGTCCTCCCAAATGCGAGTCCAGTGTGCTAACCAATGCACAACCTCGCTCGAGGGGTCAGTGCTCAAATGCTCTTGTTGTTCAGTATAATCGCTATTCACATTTAATCTCTGATCCCTGATAGTAGCTAGAACTGTTAAATAAGACAAAAAAAAATACATCTCCTTCGATAATTTTGTATTTTTCCCGGTAGTAATAGTAAAATTAAGCAGAGCCGTCCATCGCGTCACATTTACCAGCCTGAGTCCGCCTGCAGTCGACCGCTCTGTTCTGCTGCCCGCACCGTGGGTAGTCGATCTCAACTGTACCGGTAGCAGAGAGCGTGAGCCGCAATGCGCCGTCGAGGCCCGTGGCTCGTCCGGGTACCTGGCCGCGCCCTGGTGTCAACAGGGCTCGGTTCAACAGGGAAACGGGCAGTGGCAGGAAGGCGGAAATGAGTAGCCACACGCGAGTGTATTTGCTTTCTGAATCGTCGGTCCTCCTCCGAGATCATGAAGGTGTGATGTGCTAGAAAGAGGGTGCTCTTGATCCTGTCTAAAAAATATAACTCGTAATATAAAATAATGGATGTAAGAAAGCAATACGTAATACACCGAAGCGCCAAACAAACTAGTATAGTCATGTGTATGCAAATACAGAGATATGTAAACAGGCAGAATACGGCGCTGCGGTCGGCAAGATAAGTGTCTGGCGCAGTTGTTAGATCGGTACCTGCGCCTGCAATGGTAGGTTATCAAGATTTAAGTGAGTTTAAACGTGGTGTTATAGTCGGCGCACGAGCGACAGCACACAGGTTCCCGAGGTAGCGATAATGTGGGGATTTTCCCGTACGACCATTTCACGAGTGTACCTTGAATATCAGGAACGCGGTAAAACGTCAAATCTCCGACATCGCTGAGCCGGAAAAACTTCTTGCAAGAACGGGAACCACGACGATTGAAGAGAATCGTTCAACGTGACAGAAATGCAACCCGTCCCGTCTGCAGACTGCTGCCGGCCGGAGTGGCCGAGCGGTTGTAGGCGCTACAGTTTGGAACCGCGCGACCGCTACGGTCGCAGGTTCGAATCCTGCCTCGGGCATGGATGTGTGTGATGTCCTTAGGTTAGTTAGGTTTAAGTAGTTCTAAGTTCTAGGGGACTGATGACCTCAGATGTTAAGTCCCATAGAGCTCAGAGCCATTAGAACCATTTTTGCAAACTGCTGCAGATTTCAGTGCTGCGCCATCAACAAGTGTCAGCGTGCGAACCATTCAACGAAACATCATCGATATGCGCTTTCGGAACCAAAGGCCCACTCGTGTACCCTTGATGACTGCACGACACAAAGCTTTACGCCTCGCCTGGACCAGCCAACACTGACGTTGGACTGTTAATGACTGGAAACATGTTGCCTTGTCGGACGAGTCTCGCTTCAAATTGTATCGAGCGGATTGACGTGGTCAGCTATGGAGACAACCTCATGAATCCATGGACCCTACATGTCAGCAGGGGACCGTTGAAGCTGGTGGAGGTTCTGTAATGGTGGGCCGGCCGCGGTGGTCTCGCGGTTAAGGCGCTCAGTCCGGAACCGCGCGACTGCTACGGTCGCAGGTTCGAATCCTGCCTCGGGCATGGATGTGTGTGATGTCCTTAGGTTAGTTAGGTTTAAGTAGTTCTAAGTTCTAGGGGACTGATGACCTCAGATGTTAAGTCCCATAGTGCTCAGAGCCATTTGAACCATTTTTTTGTAAAGGTGGGGGCGTGTGCAGCCGGAGTGATATGGGACTCCTGATACGTCTAGATACGATTCTGACGGATGACACGTACTTGAGCATCTTGTCTGATCCCCTGCATCCATTCATGTCCATTATACATTCCGTCGGTCTAGGGCAACTCCAGCAGGACAATGCGATATGCGATATCCCACACGTCCAGAATTGCTACAGAGTAACTCCAGGAACACTCTTCTGCACTTAAACACTTCCGCTGGCCACTAAACTCCCCAGACATGAACATTATTGAGCATATCTGGTATGCCTTGCCACGTGCTGTTCAGGAGAGATCCCCACCCCGTCGTACTCTTACGGATTTATAGACAGCCATGCAGAATTCGTGGTGTCAGTTCCCTCCAGCACTACTTCAGACATTAGTAGAGTCAATGCAACGTCGTGTTGCGGCACTTCTGCGTGCTCGCAGGGGCCCTACACGATAGTACACAGGTGTACCAGTTTCTTTGGCTTTTCGACGTACAATGTTGAACATAGTACAAGCAACGTTTTTGGTTTATACTATTCATGCTTTCCTTTTACCGTTTCTCTCCAAAGCCTCCACCTTTTGGTGCTCCTTTATGAAACTTGATCTCAAATTTTCTAGCGAAGTTTTTATTGCACTGTGGTCCAAAGCTGGAATATCGTCTAGAATTATTTACCACTTAGTATACCCTACTTTTTAAATTTTTCTTCGTGTAATGTTCCTGGGTCATTTTCCACAAACAAGGTCTTTTGGGGCACAGTTTTATACGTTTTTCGATATGGTCAGTGGTCCATTCCTTCGCCATTTAACCAGAACCTGCTGTCAGGTGAAAACCTTAACTCGAACTTACTGTCACGTGAAAACCCCAGGAAAACTAATGAACATTATGAACGTGGTCTGGGCCGTTGCTGCAGAAATCCGCACGTGTGCGCCCAGCTACTGGACGCCGGATCCGCTGTTTCGAGAAATGCAACTGAAGGTTGTATCTCCACAAATGCAGACGCGAAGACTGAAAGTGTTCCAGAATCCTTCGGAAATATCCGTGGTCCGTCCCTGACATCCGCTCATCTGTGGCCAATGGAAGTTTCGAATAGCTGCTCGTTTTAATTTATACTTCATGTGGATTTAGATATTATTGTCTCTTCCAGGTTAATACGAAAGCAGTTGTTACTAATATAGTGTATTATATATAATAATATAGGGAAATAGTCTTTTAAAGCTTTTCTAAATTCCTTTACAGGTTCATTCATTGTGTTCTTGACATTGTCGCCAAAACTAAGACGGATTCTACTAGGATATCGTGAAGGGTACCGAATTACTCAATTTCATTGGAATTTAAACAGATTTTCTAAGCTGTAAGGTTTTTAATGAAAGATTGGATACAGTGTTGCACATTACACAGGTTTGTGTTTGGTCCCTGAAGTAATAAATTTAATCTGTTTATTTTCAGCCATATGTCTTTCAAATAAGCCAGTCTGATGTCAGACGTTACCTTGGGAAAGGAGTAACTGGCGAGTAAAAAATATACTTCATATATTGTGAGAACAGTTCTGCCGTGGTATAACCACCTAACTTCCCGGTGTGTCAATAAAACTTATCATTTAGTCATACAGTATTACAAAAGGTAATTAGTATGGCACATTTAGCAAAATTAACTATTTCGTCTGCATCGTAAGTTACAGAGTTTTTTCCACTGCACGTAACGATAAGTTGATTCAAGAAGATTTAATTAACTATCTTGTTCCTGATGTCGCAGCCATCAGTAATTTCAATGTAACAGCGGAGGTGTACTGCGCCCGTAAATATTGTTCGAAGTAAAAAAAAAAAAACTTTGCGAACGGGCCATAGAAATTTCATTCGGTGCCCACAACAGTGTGATGCCTGGTGTGCGCGAGACTTGCCGAGCCGCACGGGCGCCCGGGGGATTCGGGTTCTGGCGGGGTACGCCAACGCCACCTAGATTCAGAAGACCTGAGCGCTGCCTGCGAACAGCACGATGGGTATACCGAGAGTAGTGATAACAAAA
Organism: Schistocerca piceifrons; assembly: GCF_021461385.2. Taxonomy (NCBI): domain Eukaryota; kingdom Metazoa; phylum Arthropoda; class Insecta; order Orthoptera; family Acrididae; genus Schistocerca; species Schistocerca piceifrons. The sequence continues at coordinate 169,215,967 of NC_060149.1, forward strand.
GGGAGCGCCTCGTGGTGGATACGCTGCGCCCGTCGGGCCTCGGTACGGCTCCACCGGCCTACAGGACAGGGCGAGGCGAGGCAGTCATGGCTGTCGTCCCGGTCGAGCCGCGCAGGCTCCATGCACGCCTCTGAAGCGAAGCTTCTGGCCAAACTAAAAAGAAGGGTTTCTCATGGACTGCAGAACACGAAAAAACCAGTACCAACACATACATAAACATACACACACACACACACACACACACACACACACACACACACAGAGAGACTGATTAAAGATTCTGCATCACCGAAGATTCATGGAATGATATATTTTCTTGCTACTTCAACTGAACCATTTAATCCCATATTTTTTGTTATGTATAGAAAGTGACTGTTAAAAATAATTGAAACTTGTGAATTATCAGCCACAACATTGTCATTTAGTTTAACTGTTGTACGCTGACTGGCTGTCATGTATCCCGTTTGACAGTGTCCCGCGTAGTTTTAATTTTATTACTTGCGTTATTAATTTCTGTCAGGACATGCATACTTCTGGAAAATTTAATGGCTTTCCTTAAAGTCGTACAGTATTTTTTGTAGTATGCAAGGAATGTCAGATTTTGACTTACTCTGGCCTTTACATAAATTTCCTTCACCCTCTTACATGTGACTTCGATTCTCTCAGTTATTCACGGCCCACTTTTTTTTTTTTAATGGAACTTCTTGATAATTTTTTAGGATAGCAACTTTACAAGTTTACATCAGTTTACTATGGAATAAGTTGAATTTGACATTGAATTGAAACTATACAGTGCGGAGCCCATATGATTTGATATATTAAATAGTGAAAAACATCATTCCAAGCACGTAAGATTAAAGCCTAGTAAATATACAGAGTGATTCAAAAAGAATACCACAACTTCAGGAATTTAAAACTCTGCAACGACAAAAGGCAGAGCTAAGCACTATCTGTCGGCGAATTAAGGGAGCTATAAAGTTTCATTCAGTTGTACATTTGTTCGCTTGAGGCGCTGTTGACTAGGTGTCAGCGTCAGTTGATGCTAAGATGGCGACCGCTCAACAGAAAGCTTTTTGTGTTGTTGAGTACGGCAGAAGTGAATCGACGACAGTTGTTCAGCGTGCATTTCGAACGAAGTATGGTGTTAAACCTCCTGATAGGTGGTGTATTAAACGTGGGTATAAACAGTTTACAGAGAATGGGTGTTTGTGCAAAGGGAAAAGTTCTGGACAGCCGAGAACGAGTGATGAAAATGTAGCACGCATCCAGCAAGCATTTGTTCGCAGCCCAGGAAAATCGACTCGCAGAGCTAGCAGAGAGCTGCAAATTCCACAATTTCAGCAGGATGGAGCGCCACCACATTGGCACGTATCTGTCCGTAACTACCTGAACGTCAACTACCCGAGGCGATGGATCGGCCGCCAGGCAGCCCGTGACAGAGCACTTCATCACTGGCCTCCAAGAAGCCCTGATCTAACCCCCTGCGATTTTTTCTTATGGGGGTATGTTAAGGATATGGTGTTTCGGCCACCTCTCCCAGCCACCATTGATGATTTGAAACGAGAAATAACAGCAGCTATCCAAACTGTTACGCCTGATATGCTACAGAGAGTGTGGAACGAGTTGGAGCATCAGGTTGATATTGCTCGTGTGTCTGGAGAGGGCCATATTGAACATCTCTGAACTTGTTTTTGAGTGAAAAAAACCTTTTTAAATACTCTTTGTAATGATGTATAACAGAAGGTTATATTATGTTTCTTTCATTAAATACACATTTTTAAAGTTGTGGTATTCTTTTTGAATCACCCTGTATATGAACAATATGAAATGGTACGTCAGGTAGTCCAAGAGCAGTGAACACACTTTCAGGTTTTTGTAAATGAAAAGGCGAATTTCAAGAGATTTGTGCACACACACACACACACACACACACACACACACACACACACACACAAGCGCGCGCGCGCGCGCGCGCGCGCGCGCGCACACACACACACAGAGAGAGACAGAGAGAGAGAGAGAGAGAGATGATTGGTTTGTTTGGGGGAAGAGACCAAACAGCGAGGTCATCGGTCTCATCGGATTAGGGAAGGACGGGGAAGGAAGTCGGCCGTGCCTTTTGAAAGGAACCATCCCAACAGTTGCCTGGAGCAATTTAGGGAAATCACGGAAAACCTAAATCAGGATGGCCGGACGCGGGGTTGAGCCGTCGCCCTCCCGAATGCCAGTCCAGTGTGCTAACCACTGCACCACCTCGGTCTGGGTGGAGAGAGAGAGAGAGAGAGAGAGAGAGAGAGAGAGAGAGAGAGAGAGAGCTTATACATTTAAACCAAATTTCTCTAAATTTTAGTTCGGTAGCTGTAAACGTTCGAAGTCTTAGGGGTGGGTGAAACGTGCTGTACGTAAATGACCGTATTCAGATAGCTGTCTGGTGAAAGGATATTCATTTAAGTGAGATGTTGAAAGGATTGCCCATTTTTCTCAATGCCCAACTGAATGCTCCTCGTAAACGACCTGCGGACAAAACGTGAAGTTGCTGGTGTCACGAAGCGACAAGCTTCCTCGATGCTCTGTGGACGTTATCCCTACACTGCAGTACACAAGATAGGTCGGAATGCACAGACAAACGAGGTTCGGTCTGCCAAGGATACTGACATGGAATAAACATGGCATACACATTCAACGAATACGTTGACGCGTTTCTCATGCTTGACATATGCCGCCACGATGCTAATGAAGCAGCCATACCTTATGCCGTGAGATATCCTGGTCGAAGAGTTCCATGCTTACATGCTGAAGAACGACTTCGAGGAACAAGTAGTTTGAGGAGGCGCGGCGGTAACACACGAAGGCCAGCAAGCAGAGGGGATGGGAAGTGTTTGTCTTAGCTGCAGTATACATGATCCTCATTTCAGCTTACGATAATTTGCTGCAGTCACTAGTAGCAGCTTTCCGCCCGTATCCCGAATAGTTCACGCTCACAATGTTCACCCGTACCACAGGAGCTGCAGTGGAATGATATCGATCAGAGAATTAATTTCTGCGAATTGGCCGTGAATAATTTCACTCTGGTCGCCTTACAAAATGTTATGTTTTCTGATGAAACCACAATGAAAAGTTATGGTGTGGTAGACCCACGCCGGCCGCAGTGGCCGAGCGGTTCTAGGCGCTTCAGGCTGGAACCGCGCGACCGCTACGGTCGCAGGTTCGAATCCTGCTTCGGGCGTGGATGTGTGTGGTGTCCTTAGCTTAGTTAGGTTTAAGTAGCTCTAAGTTCTAGGGGACTGATGGCCTCAGATGTTAAGTCCCATTAGTGCTCAGAGTCATTTGAACCATTTGGTGGAACCACGTAATGCGTATTACTGGCCACAGGAGACCCTAGTTGAGGTACATTATACGGATCGTCAAGGGAGATGCTCCTTTAATGTGTGGCATGGAATCTGTGAAGCTGACGTCATCGGTCCACATTAGTACGCAGTACTCTGAGAGGTGAGACGTGTCGAGATTTCATCGTCAGCGTTTTAGGTGTTCGTCTTGAAAATATCAGTCCAGGTATTAGAGGCCGTATGTGGATGCAGCGCAACGGTCATCCACCCCATTCGGTGCATGATGTTGTGCAAGAACATACGTAAGTGTAAAAAACTGTTTCACCTTATAGCTAAATAAATGAAGGCATATTAGCACATTTTTACTATCGAAACAACTTATAAAGTAGTGCTAAATATTGCAGTACGCTTGTGCAGCGCAGGAGCGGATGGCATGCTGCCGACCACAACATCAATGTGAATGGAAATGTCAGCCATCTGAAGATGAGCGTGATAATACGAAATCGATTATTTGTAGTTGGTTGCGTTGTTCACCAACAATCGTTAACGGGCACAGACTTCAGGATCCAGCATGGACAAAATTACATTTAAATAACCTATGTTCATAACTTTGCAGAAAGAGTAACGCTTCTTACGTTTAGCTACTTAAAAAAATAGGCTATCCTTTCACTTACTATTTTGTAAGTTATTATATGCCAGGTATCTCTCCTATGACACGTCGAGGGCATTTTCTCTGGTGTTTCGGCAGTTATTTGCAATTTCGTTTTTGTACGTGTGTCCGCCCAAACAAATACGGCTTATCACGTCTTTGATTAGATTAGATTAGATTCAGTTTTCGTTCCATAGACCCAAAAAATGAGATGATTCTCGTGGGTGTGGAACAGGCAGGTCAGAAAGTATAACATAAAAACATAAAACATTTGAATATAATACTTACTATCCTGATCATTTGGCAGAAGATAGTCGAAATAGGTTAATACAATACAGTAAACTGGAACAGCTAATATTTACAGAACTAACACACTGTCAGAATGAAACACTGTTATGCACTATAACTAAATTTATCATACACAACATACCTAATCTTGGTCGGCCGGTGTAGCCGAGCGGTTCTAGGCGCTTCAGTTTGGAATCGCGAGACCGCTACGGTCGCAGGTTCGAATCCTGCCTCGGGCATGGTTGTGTGTGATGTCCTTAGGTTAGTTAGGTTTAAGTAGTTCTAAGTTCTAGGGGACTGATGACCTCAGATGTTAAGTCCCATAGTGCTCAGAGCCATTTGAACCATACCTAATCTTGACTGTTGTGACCAAGTGTTGTCAAAACTGAAATATAACAGATATTTTTTACGTAACCTGGCTTAAAAGTCTCTGTTAAGATATTCATCTATGGAGTGGAAGGAGTTGCCTATCAAAAAGTCTTTCAAACTCTGTTTAAACCATGCTTTATCTGAATATTTTGTCCAGCTTTTCAATCTCTAGAAATTGTTTTGCAAGCACATAATAGTTTCATTGCTCCGAATGTTATTAATGAAGTGTAAGCCATGTTCATCCAGACACACCACTAATGTGATGTGATGGTTTGTGGCATTCTGTAGAGTCACTGTGAATTACTGTTTACATATGAGATATAAGGAGGTTGTTTGTGTTGTTACCCCCGGATGATAATTAGACGAAATATTTGTCAGGGTTCGTAAGCAGTGGGTCCCTGAGGTACAGAATAACCAAACACTGAGAAGTAAGTTTAAACAGTTTATTAAAAAGACTGATTATAAAACACACTCACGCTACACGCACCCATCATCACTATATCTGACATCCTAACACCGGCTAATTACGGTCGTATCGAAAGGCTCCATGATGAACTAAGAAAAGGGACATACTCGCGCCCAAGACCGCGCTAGTTTTATGGCGCCCTGCGGATGGCGGCCAGTGGTGTACTCTCTTGTGGCTCTCTTGATATGACGTCCAGCGTCGACGAAAAGCGTCCGGTTGTTTCCCATTACAACCAAAATTATTTTTAAATCGGAATTTTACGTTCCCATTCGATAGAAAGAAATGTTCAAATGTGTGTGAAATCTAACTGCTAAGGTCTTCAGTCCCTAAGCTTACACACTACCTAACCTAAATTATCCTAAGGACAAATACACACACCCCTGCCCGAGGGAGGACTCGAACCTCCGCCGGGACCAGCCGCACAGTCCGTGACTGCAGCGCCCTAAACCGCATTTTTTTTTTATCTCATTTTGTACGTTTCCGTTCGTTGTATCTGCTCTGGGTGGACGTCGAAAGACACCCGTTTCACTTCGTTGTTGCTCCATTAACTCAGTTTTTTTTATTACAGAGGGCAGCTAGCCCTCTGACCGAACGAAAGTCTTACGATTTGACGCCACTTCGGCGACTTGCGCGTCGATGGGAATGAAATGATGATGATTAGAGCAACACAACACCCAGTCCCTAAGCGGAGAAAATCTCCGACCCATCCGGGAATCGAACCCGACCCTTAGGATTGACAGACTGTCGCGCTGACCACTCAGCTACCGGGGCGGACGCGCTCGGCTAATCCCGCGCGGCCATTCCATAGAGCGGTCTCAAATTAGTCTAGTGTGTTACCGTTTTATCGGTATGTATTAACTGTAACAGTAAAACACGAAGAATCATCTGTACTTCAGCAGCGACTGGGCAGCGCTTCTGCAGGGCGACAGCAGTCAGCGCCGGCTAGGGCGGTACTGTCGCAGTGGTTATTCTTCGTGTTTTACTACCACTGTTAATATACATCGATAAAACGAATATCGCACTAGACTAACTTGGGGGGGAACCGCTCTGTCGAACGGGCACGTAAAATTCCACTCTCGATAAGTAAAAAAAAAAATAGAGAAACGTTAAGATGGTGGTTTTAATGCTGCAGATGTTCTACATAGTCTCCCCTCACTGGAGCATAACACAGAATGTACAAAGGCCCATGCGAAACTGTCAGAAACGTCTTCTTTGGGATGTTGTTCAACTTGCGCATTACATTGTCTTAAATGTCAGTGACACGATGAAAACTTTAGTGCTCGATCAGGACTCGAACTGAGACTCGCGCCTGTCATGGAGACATTGAGAAGTTCGGAATCTTCGGGAAACAACGAAAAGATGGAACTGTATTGCCCCAAAGACTGCACGAAAAGAGAAATCTGACTTCGAATCCAGGCCCAGCGCCAATATTTTCAACATCTCAATTTCAAATGCAATCAGAAACAAGCGCCCTCTGGCTTTACATGACGATTGGTTCATTAATTATTTAAAATTTCTGATGTAAGAAAAGTTGCTGGTGACAACGAAAACTTGCCGCATTTTTCTCATCTGTCATGGCCCAATCTACACCGCCTCTCCTCAAGACTATAGCGAAAGGACATAATGTTTAACGCGGATTTCGAACCACGTTGTTCAACTGACTTCAGCAGAAGTGAAGAGTCTGTTCCTGCTTGTTAAAAATGATTTCATGACGCGTGAAGCGAATCCATACATTAAGCATAAGAAGGTAGAATCTGTCCAACACTGTCCGCAGCTCGTGGTCGTGCGGTAGCGTTCTCGCTTCCCGCGCCCGGGTTCCCGGGTTCGATTCCCGGCGGGGTCAGGGATTTTCTCTGCCTCGTGATGACTGGGTGTTGTGTGATGTCCTTAGGTTAGTTAGGTTTAAGTATTTCTAAGTTCTAGGGGACTGATGACCTCAGATGTTAAGTCCCATAGTGCTCAGAGCTATTTGAAGCATTTTTGAACCTTGTTCGTCTGCATCGATAGTCACTAGCTAAGTTGGCTACCCAATACGTACTTCACACTTGATGTTGTAATCACTAAAATGGAATCACATAACGACCCGCTCAACGAACTGAAAACAGGGTAGGATGCGACGACTCTTGCAGAAAGTGTGGCTTTCCGAATGAGCCGCTGTGGTGTTGTATGAATTTATGTTCTACTGGTAAATCTGGCGAAGTCTCAACGCAAAGGCTAGGTATCGAGCAACACTGCTCTCTTTATTGCTTTAAACCGCATTTTGTCTCATATAAACAAGTAGGCAAGAAGTTAGTGACCTCTTTTGCAGAATACTATGAGAAGAATATTGATGCGTGTAATTTACCGAGGCATAATTTACCTGATGAAAGTAGGTTGGTGCATTAAGTTCGTGGAGAGTTTGTTTGGCATGTTGCCACGTAGGTTGCTATAAGCATATTTATCAATCGCCATTTCTGATTAGAAGTTATAAATTGTTCCTGTAGTGACATATTGAAAGTCGGACATTCGAAGCTTTTGAGGATTATTGTCTAAGAGTCAGAAAACGGAGCATGAAATGGGAAAAAGGTATAACATTTGCGATATTTTCTTCTTTTGATTTACTAGATTTCTGCAGGTAGCGGTGGCAGATGGATACATTTCTGCCGGGTACGGGGTAAGTGTATCGAAGAAATCACGTAGTTTTCTCGTTTCAGGTATGATCATTTCGACGTGCATTATTCGCGACATTTAAGAAGATCAACAGTCTTTGATGAGTGATACTTTTACGATTTACCAATATGGTCCACCCAGTTACCAGCAAATGTTACAAACTGCTATCATGTAACCTTTGTGAAACATTTGCATTCCATGCGCGACGTTGGAGAAGAAACAAAGAAAGGAAGCTTAGGGTTAAACGTGGTGTCGGCTACGAGGTCATAAGAGACGAAACAGAAGCTACGATTGGGAAGAGTGGGGAAGGAAATCGACTATGCCCTGGCATAGGAAACAACTCAGCATCTTCTTCAGTCGATTTAAGGAAATAGCAGCCAACCCAAATCAAATGGTCAGACGGGGATTTCAATCACCGTCCAGGAAAAGAAAATATTGGTTAGCCTTAACAAAAACTATCTGTAGCAAATGCCAGTGTGAGTTCGCGGAATGTAACGGTATGCATCTGGTGGCACAAAGAAGGTGCTTCGTATTAAGAAATGCATTCCAGGGGTGTTTCCATCTGTTGCTAACAACTGAAACACGCTGCAGTTGCAACATAAAAAAATCAACCAAAGAAACTGCATCAAGTGCTGCTACTGTACGAGACGCCCGTCTACACACTGCTGATTTCACAGATGAACCTTTTCAGGAGCTTGGCTGGAAAACACTTATTCCTCTGAATTAGCGCCCTCAAACGTTTACCTTTCTCACTCTTTATCAAGAAAACATTAAGAAAATTTCTTTGTGGACGAAACTGTACTTTAAACTTGGACTGACGGCATCTTTATCACTGAACCATCAACTTTTTGCAGGTGTGGAATACATCCTAAACTTTTCGAAAATCATCAGAATGTTTTAGTAAATGTGAGAGAATATGTCATTGATGATTTATTTCTCACTTAATTTTTTGTTATATTCAATAATTTGAGGAAGTGGAGAAAATGGTCAATAGATTGCAGTGCAATAAAGCAGCTGAGGTGGATGAAATTAAGTCAGAACTCATCAAATACAGTGGAATGTCAGGTCTTAAATGGCTACACAGGATAATTGAAATGGCCTGGGAGTCGGGACAGGTTCCATCAGACTGGACAAAAGCAGTAATCACACCAATCTTTAAACATGGAAACAGAAAAGATTGTAACAACTACAGAGGTATCTCTTTAATCAGCGTTGTGGGTAAAATCTTCTCAGGTATTGTTGAATGGAAAGTGCGAGTGTTAGTTGAGGACCAATTGGATGAAAATCAGTGTGGCTTTAGGCCTCTTAGAGGTTGTCAGGACCAGATCTTTAGCTTACGGCAAATAATGGAGAAGTGTTATGAGTGAACAGGGAATTGTATCTATGCTTTATAGATCTAGAAAAGGCATATGACCGGGTTCCTAGGAGGAAGTTATTGTCTGTTCTACGAGATTATGGAATAGGAGGCAATCTTTTGCAAGCAATTAAAGGTCTTTACATGGATAGTCAGGCAGCAATTAGAGTTGACGGTAAATTGAGTTCATGGTTCAGAGTAGCTTCAGGAGTAAGACAAGGCAGCAACCTGTCTCCACTGTTGTTCATATTATTTATGGCTCATATGTTCAAAACAATAGACTGTCGGGGTGAGATTAAGATATGTGAACACAAAATAAGCAGTCTTGCATATGCGGATGACTTAGTTGTGGTGGCAGATTTGATTGAAAGTTTGCAAAGTAATATTTCAGAGCTAGATCAGAAATGTAAGGAGTATGGTGTGAAGATTAGCATCTCCAAAACGAAAGTAATGTCAGTGGGAAATAAATACAAACGGATTGAGTGCCAAATAGGAGGAACAAAGTTAGAACAGGTGAACGGTTTCAAGAACTTAGGATGCATATTCTCACAGGATGGCAACATAGTGAAAGAACTGGAAGCGAGGTGTAGCAAAGCTAATGCAGTGAGCGCTCAGCTACGATCTACTCTCTTCTGCAAGAAGGAAGTCAGTACCAAGACTAAGTTATCTGTGCACCGTTCAATCTTTCGACCAACTTTGCTGTATGGGAGCGAAAGCTGGGTGGATTCAGATTACCTTATCAACAAGGTTGAGGTTACGGATATGAAAGTAGCTAGGATGATTGCAGGTACTAGTAGATGGGAACAATGGCAGGAGGGTGTCCACAATGAGGAAATCAAAGAAAAACTGGGAATGAACTCTATAGATGTAGCAGTCATGGCGAACAGGCTTAGATGGTGGGGTCATGTTACACGCATGGGAGAAGCAAGGTTACCCAAGAGACTCATGGGTTCAGCAGTAGAGGGTAGGAGGAGTCAGGGCAGACCAAGGAGAAGGTACCTGGATTCGGTTAAGAATGATTTTGAAGTAATAGGTTTAACATCAGAAGAGGCACCAATGTTAACACTGAATAGGGGATCATGGAGGAATTTTATAAGAGGGCTATGCTCCAGACTGAACGCTGAAAGGCATAATCAGTCTTAAATGATGATGATGATGATGATGATTCAATAATCCAATGAGAAGCGCTATAAAAATATGTACTGTTCTAATACAAACGAATTAAAATTTATCACTTACCATCATATGTACCATTACGATAAAAATCTAAATTAATAAAACAAGTAGTTCTGTAATTTAAAGCTGCCCAAAACATCATGCATTATCAAGTTATTATGCTCTTTTGGCCCTCATATGGTCTGTGGTCGACATAAAAGCCTGTGTCCTACCTAAGAAGCAACGGCATTACCACGAAAATACATAAACCTGGCAGTGAGGGTAACCCCAAAAGAAACCCAATTAACAAATTATTCAGTGTCGCACGTAATAAAGCTGAATGTACAGGGTGTTTCAAAAATGACCGGTATATTTGAAACGGCAATAAAAACTAAACGAGCAGCGATAGAAATACACCGCTTGTTGCAATATGCTTGGGACAACAGTACATTTTCAGGCGGACAAACTTTCGAAATTACAGTAGTTACAATTTTCAACAACAGATGGCGCTGCAAGTGATGTGAAAGATATAGAAGACAACGCAGTCTGTTGGTGCGCCATTCTGTACGTCGTCTTTCTGCTGTAAGCGTGTGCTGTTCACAACGTGCAAGTGTGCTGTAGGCAACATGGTTTATTCCTTAGAACAGAGGATTTTTCTGGTGTTGGAATTCCACCGTCTAGAACACAGTGTTGTTGCAACAAGACGAAGTTTTCAACGGAGGTTTAATGTAACCGAAGGACCGAAAAGCGATACAATAAAGGATCTGTTTGACAAATTTCAACGGACTGGGAACGTGAGGGATGAACGTGCTGGAAAGGTAGGGCGACTGCGTACGGCAACCACAGAGGGCAACGCGCAGCTAGTGCAGCAGGTGATCCAACAGCGGCCTCGGGTTTCCGTTCGCCGTGTTGCAACTGCGGTCCAAATGACGCCAACGTCCACGTATCGTCTCATGCGCCAGAGTTTACACCTCTATCCATACAAAATTCAAACGCGGCAACCCCTCAGCGCCGCTACCATTGCTGCACGAGAGACATTCGCTAACGATATAGTGCACAGGATTGATGACGGCGATATGCATGTGGGCAGCATTTGGTTTACTGACGAAGCTTATTTTTACCTGGACGGCTTCGTCAATAAACAGAACTGGCGCATATGGGGAACCGAAAAGCCCCATGTTGCAGTCCCATCGTCCCTGCATCCTCAAAAAGTACTGGTCTGGGCCGCCATTTCTTCCAAAGGAATCATTGGCCCATTTTTCAGATCCGAAACGATTACTGCATCACGCTATCTGGACATTCTTCGTGAATTTGTGGCGGTACAAACTGCCTTAGACGACACTGCGAACACCTCGTGGTTTATGCAAGATGGTGCCCGGCCACATCGCACGGCCGACGTCTTTAATTTCCTGAATGAATATTTCGATGATCGTGTGATTGCTTTGGGCTATCCGAAACATACAGGAGGCGGCGTGGATTGGCCTCCCTATTCGCCAGACATGAACCCCTGTGACTTCTTTCTGTGGGGACACTTGAAAGACCAGGTGTGCCGCCAGAATCCAGAAACAATTGAATAGCTGAAGCAGTACATCTCATCTGCATGTGAAGCCATTCCGCCAGACACGTTGTCAAAGGTTTCGGGTAATTTCATTCAGAGACTACGCCATATTATTGCTACGCATGGTGGATATGTGGAAAATATCGTACTATAGAGTTTCCCAGACCGCAGCGCCATCTGTTGTTGAAAATTGTAACTACTGTAATTTCGAAAGTTTGTCTGCCTGAAAATGTACTGTTGTCCCAAGCATATTGCAACAAACGGTGTATTTCTATCGCTGCTCGTTTAGTTTTTATTACCGTTTCAAATATACCGGTCATTTTTGAAACACCCTGTATATTCACAAAATAAACTGAGACGTATGTCAATACAAGCAGAAAAATATATGTTTTAACAAGGGTGCAGTGCCACAGTTTCTTGAATTTTTCACCTTCAGATATGGGGGGCAGGGGACAGGGTACTAAACTGGGATTGCAATAAGACTTAAAATAAGAGAAGTTAAAATTTCTGTGCTGGTTTTCGATCTGCAGGCTCGTAGCTCGGTAAGACAAGAAGTAAACAGCGGACAAACTGTCTAGATCTCCAGCGAGATTGGAACTTAGACGTAATGCGTCTTCCCCTTTACAAAGAAGCTGTGTTACTACTTAGCTAGCGAGCTGGTACTGCCTGGAGTATGCTCGCATTGCTGTAGTCATCGATTACACAGATAATTCGCAATGTTAAATATAAGCTTGGTTATACATTCCGGACAGAACGATCTTCCCAAAGTAAAATAATAAATTTGAGAACCCAATGTTACATCTTAAATGAGAATCAATTAGGTTTTATTTATTAGAAATAAGCAATGGAAAATCCGTAACGGAATAACGACAGTATTTGGAAAAGGATAATTGCTACTCACCACATAAAGAAGATGATGAGTCGCAGAGAGACGCAGCAAAATATTGCTATATACGGAAATATCAAGTGAATTTAGCAGGACAATTCTGAAGCACTTCAGGAAGTAAATCGACGGTCACATAGTTGCCAAATGTAATATACAATGTTGCTAATCCCGCATTAGACTAGCGACAGGAAGAATACGTCCGCTCAGCCGATGTTCTGAGCTGGCTAGCACTTGGGAAATTCGCGCTTCGAAGAAGCCACGCTGTTAGCTGCCACTACGTTAACTCGTAGGCGAAACACTTCAAGTATAGCCCAACGAGTTTTATTCGGATTTCTGTAACTATGATTTTGGTCTAAAGCGTAGTTATGAATAATACACAAATGCGCTGTCTGCAACTCGAACATCGTAAATAAAGAGCAGAGGGAATTATTTGGATGTCCTCACTCTTCAGTAGCTGACATAATTTTTTTGCCAAATAGAAAAACTCATTCCTTTTTTTTCCCCAGCATAACCTGTCGTTATACCATAAATTTTATGAGGGGATGACACTTTTCATTTCGTTGATCATTATGAACTTAAAAACAATTTTTCTTAAAAATACTTTCATTTGCACAACCTGGAAAGGTCAGACTAACATGAAGTTTCAAATCAAGAAAGTGAAATAGGTTCAAAAACTCACAAAGAAATGGACCCAGTGAATGTGTGCAATCCGAATACGACTCATGCCTTTGCTAACACGAAGGAATAAGCTGCTATCATCACCACACGTAAAAAGGAACAAAAAATGCTGACAGTACTGTCTACATTGTCAGAAATATGCCTTCATTAAGCGAAACTGCCATTCAGTGTGTAATAATAATAAAAAACTAATGGTATCGTCTACTTATACCGATTACAAAATACACAATTAATAACACGTTCCGAGCTACTATGCCGTGGCAGAATGGATTTCACCTAAAAACCCAACGTTTCGTCTCCATCTGTGGAAGTCATTTCCAAGGGGGATCGTAGCTTCTATGAATATCCGATTCATATCCTGGCTCGCGAGCCGCGGTCTAAGTAAGGCGCTGCAGTCATGGACTGTGCGGCTGGTCCCAGCGGAGGTTCGAGTCCTTCCTCGGTGTTTGTCCTTAGGATAATTTAGGTTAAGTAGTGTGTAAGCTTAGGGACTGATGACCTTAACAGTTAAGTCACTATGATTTCACACACATCCGAACAAGTAGCGAGCCAGGGTATGAATCGATCCCCCTGAAAATTTTCTTCCTTAGATAGGGACGAAACGTTGGGTTTTAAGGTGAAATCCATTCGACCATGACATAATAGACCGGAATATTTTATTAATTGACATTTCCAGCCGTGAAAGTTCACGTTTTACAACTACAATGTAATCGCTGATACTGCTATGTCGGTGGCAAAAAATTTCGATATCTAACATTTGATTGTGCTTATTTAACAATAGGATTATGTGTTTGGTTCGAATCTGCGTCCAACACAAAACTTTGCGCCACCTCATGTTTATACATGCGCACACCTTGAAACCATACTTAACATCTTTCGTGATTAGTTAACAGAGACAATAGTTGCTGAATTGGAGTCCCAGGTCCCAGTCCAGAACAAAAATTTTCGTTGTGTAATTTCAAGCTGAAATTAGCTTTTTGAAATGTCATTTATTTTAATAATTTGAGTTTACAAGCGTTAAAGACTGATTCATCTCCAGTAACGTGTTTTCTGATATTTGCTTTACCGTGGTATTGATTAGCATGTGCACTGATAGCTATACAGAGCAGTTTTCTCTATTGATCTCTTAGAGTGTCCATTTTGTAGTCACACGACTGTAACGGAAAGAGAGCAGTGGTTCTGCGAGACAGTTACGTTACGTGGATTGCCTACAAATCAGGCGGAACGCAAGTCAGGTCGTTGAGATACTTTTGAATATAATAGTACATCTGCTCACACACACATACATTTTTTTCACAAACACAGTTGATCATCAGTCAAGTGGTCAACCCAGAAATCATCATCATCATCATTTAAGTCTGATTATGCCTTTCAGCGTTCAGTCTGGAGTATATTCCCCCTTATAAAATTCCTCCATGATCCCTTATTCACTGCTAACATTGGTGCCTCTTCTGATGTTAAGCCTATTACTTCAAAATCAGTCTTAACCGAATCCAGGTACCTTCTCCTTGGTCTGCCCTGACTCCTCCTACCCTCTACTGCTGAACCCATGAGTCTCTTGGGTAACCTTGCTTCTCCCATGCGTGTAACATGACCCCACCATCTAAGCCTGCTCGCCATGACTGCTACATCTATAGAGTTCATTCCCAGTTTTTCTTTGATTTCCTCATTGTGGACACCCTCCTGCCATTGTTCCCATCTACTAGTACCTGCAATCATCCTAGCTGCCGGCCGGAGTGGCCGAGCCGTTAAAGGCGCTACAGTCTGGAACCGCACGACCACTACGGTCGCAGGTTCGAATCCTGCCTCGGGCATGGATGTGTGTGATGACCTTAGGTTAGTTAGGTTTAAGTAGTTGTAAGTTCTACGGGACTTATGACCACAGCAGTTGAGTCCCATAGTGCTCAGAGCCATTTTAATCGTTTTTTCATCCTAGCTACTTTCATATCCGTAACCTCAACCTTATTGATAAGGTAACCTGAATCCACCCAGCTTTCACTCCCATACAACAAAGTTGGTCGAAAGATTGAACGGTACACAGATAACTTAGTCTTGGTACTGACTTCCTTCTTGCAGAAGAGAGTAGATCGTAGCTGAGCGCTCACTGCATTAGCTTTGCTACACCTCGCTTCCAGTTCTTTCACTATGTAACCTGAAATCGGATTTAAATTTTTTTTCGGAATTCCCATGAAATAAATAACTGTGGATATAGTAAATGGCAATTTTCAATAATTTTATACATAAGTACGTGTAAAACGAAGAATTTACGAAAATTTTGTTCATTGTCGGTTTACAACAATGCTTACAGCATAAGAGCCAAATAGTAGAAATTATATCAGATTTAATTCCCCGTCAGTTAGCGTTAATATTTACGTATTAGAAAATACATGAGGCAACCTTTGTACTTGGAACATCATAATAAATTATGTATAATTGTAAGACAACCGCGTCTCTAAAAAAACATTTTTTTTTTACCTCTGGTCATTTTCCAGTGGTCACATTCACAGACGTGGCTCTGACCGGTCTTTTTTTCACACCACTGCTGACTGCTCGTTCACAGTGTGGTCACAATGTTAACAAGTGTAATTTTCTTTCTTTTCCCAGTGTCTTTCACACCACGGACATCCCTCGCTGTCTTCTCTGCGACAGGTAGAACGAACAACAGCGTGCATTTAAGTACTGTTCGTGTTTACATTTTTTACCAGATATAGTAGGGTATCAAGGTACGTGAACAGCGTCAGATGATAGGCGGCTGGAGAAAAGAATGGTCGTAGCACTGATCACATGGTTACAGTCCTACATCGTTGACGTCACTCTGTTGTAAAACATGTTTTATACTCATGCATTACGAAGTTTTTGGAGAACAAAAGCTCCTCTGTAAAAATCAACATGGATTCCGTAAACAGAGATACTGCGACACTTAACTCGCATTATTCCTCCATAAGATCCACAGCGTTGCAGACATCGAAACTCAAGTTGGTACCGTGTTCATCTACTTCAGGAAGGCGCACTGCCATTTAGTGAAAAAAATACGAGCTTACCGATTATCGGACTAGGTTTGCAACTGCATTCAAGACTTCCTTGCTCATAGAGCTCAACACGTCCTCTTGACGGAACAAAAATGACAGCTGTTAAGGCCGGCCAGTGTGGCCGAGCGGTACTAGGCGCTTCAGTCTGGAACCGCGCGACCGCTACGGTCGCAGGTTCGAATTTTGCCTCGGGCATGGATGTGTGTGATGTCCTTAGGTTAGTTAGGTTTAAGTAGTTCTGAGTTCTAGGGGATTGATGACCTCAGATGTTAAGTCCCATAATGCTCAGAGCCGTTTGAACAGATGTTAAGGTCATATCGAGGATACCTCAGGGAAGTGTGATGGGACCTTTATTATTTACAACATATGTAAATGATCTCGTAGAACGTGTCGGAAGCTCTGTCAGGCTGTTCGCAGATGATGCGGCTGTCTATAAGAAAGTAGCATTGCCAGAAGACGGTAACGATTTGTAAAAGGACCTACAGAGGACTGATGAATGGTGCAGGCACTGGCAGTTGGTTCAAATGGTTCAAATGGCTCTGAGCACTATGCGACTCAACTTCTGTGGTCATCAGTCTCCTAGAACTTAGAACTGATTAAAACTAACTAATCTAAGGACATCACATACATCCATGCCCGAGGCAGGATTCGAACCTGCGACCGTAGCGGTCACGTGGTTCCAGACTGAAGCGCCTAGAACCGCACGGCCACACCGGCCGGCTCTGGCAGTTGGCCCTGAACGTAAAAAATGTTACGTATGGCGCTTACATAGGAAAAAAATTCATTACTGCACAACTACGCAACTGATGACGAAACAGTATCTACCGTAAAATGTCTAGGAGTTACTATCCAGATCGACCTTAAAAAGCAGATAAAAATTCGCTTGACGCCTTCCTGAGAGACCACCTCCACTCATTCCAAATTAATAATATAAGTGTAGACCAGATGTGGCTTAGATTCAACGAAATAGTAGCGACAGCAATTGAGAGACTTATACCAAATAAATTAACAAACGATGGAGCTGATCTTCTTGGTACACAAAACGGGTTAGAACACTGTTGCAGAAACAACGAAACAAACATGCCAAATTTAAACAGACGCAAAATCCCCAAGATTGGAGATCTTTTACAGAAGCTCGAAATTTAGAGCGGACTTCAATGCGAGATGCTTATAATAGTTTCCACAACAAAACCTTGTCTCTAAACCCGGTAGAAAATCCAAAGAGATTCTGGTCGTATGTGAAGCATGCTAGATGCAAGACTCAATCAATGCCTTCAATGCGCGATAGCAATGGAAATACTAGAGAGGACAGTGCTGTCAAACGTCTTCTCTGTTGAAGTAATTTTGGAAGCCTATGTTTAGTAACATAGGCTTCCAAAATTACTTCAACAGAGAAGACTAAGTAAATATTCCAGGATTCGAATCAAGAACAGCTGCAAACATGAGTAACGTAGAAGTAAATATCCTCTGAGTAGCGAAGCAACTTAAATCACTTGTCTACCAATTAGGTTCCTTTCGGAGTATGCTGATGCATTAGCTCCATACTTAACAATCATATACAACCGTTCGCTCGACGGAAGATCCATGCCCAAAGACTGGAAAGTTGCACAGGTCACACCAATATTCAAGAAAGGTAGTAGGAGTAATCCACTAAATTACGGGCCCATATCGCTAACGTCGATATGCAGCAGGATTTTGGAACATATATTGTATTCAAACATTATGAATTACCTCTAAGAAAACTGTCTGTTGACACTCAATCAACATGGGTTTAGAAAACATCGTTCCTGTGAAACACAACTAGCCTTTACGCACACAAAGTGTTGAGTGCTCCTGACATTTGTTTCAAATTGATTCTGTATTTCTAGATTTTCAGAAGGTTTTTGGCACTATATTACACAAGTGGTTTGTAGTGAAATTGCGTGCTTATAGAATATCGTCTGAGTTGTGAGACAGGATTTGTGATTTCCTGTCAGAGGAGCCACAGTTCGTAGTAGTTGACGGAATGTCATAGAGTAAAACAGAAGTGATTTTTGGCATTTCCCAAGATAGTGTTATAGACCCTTTGCTGTTCCTTATCTATATAAACGATTTGGGAGACAATCTGAGCAGCCGTCTTAGGTTGTTTGCAGATGAGGCTGTCGTTTATCAACTAGTAAAGTCATCAGAAGATTTAAAAAATTGCAAAACGATTTAGTAAAGATATCTGTAGGGTGTGAAAATTGGCAATTGACCCTAAATAACGAAAAGTGTGAGATCATCCTCATGAGTGCTAAAAGGAATCCGTTAAACTTCGGGTGCACGATAAATCAGTCAAATCTATAAAAATTCAAATAAATACCTTACAATTACGAAAAACTTAAATTGGAAAGAACACATAGAAAATGTTGTGTGGAAGGCTAACCAAAGACTGCGTTTTATTAGCAGGACACTTAGAAAATGTAACAGATCTACTAAGGAGGCTGCCTACACTACGCTTGTCGTCCTCTTTTAGAATACTGCTGCGCAGTGTGGCATCCTTACCAGATAGGATTGACGGAGTACGTAGAGGAAGTTCAAAGAAGGGCAGCACGTTTTGTATTGTCGCGAAATATGGAGAGTGTGTCACAGAAATGATACAGGATTTGCGCTGGACATCATGAAAAGAAAGGTGTTTTTCGTTGCGACGGAATCTTCTCACGAAATTCCAATCACCAACTTTCTCCTCCGAATGCGAAAATATTTTGTTGACACCAACCTGCATAGGGAGGAACGATCACCACGATAAAATAAGGGAAATCAGAACTTGTACGGAAAGATATAGGTGTTCGTTGTTTCTGTGCGCTATACGAGATTGGAATAATAGAGAACTGTGTAGGTGGTTCGATGAGCCCTCTGCCAGGCACTTAAATGTGATGTGCAGAGAATCCATGTAGATGTAGAAGTGGAATGACCACATAAAAGAAATGGTAGGAAAAGCAGATGCCTGACTGAAATTCATTGGAAGCTTCTTCTGCAAATGTAATTCATCCACTAAAGAAGTGACTTACGAGGCGCTTGTTCGACCGATTCTTGAATACTGTTTGTCAGTCTTGGACCCTTACCATTAGAGTTCAGTAGTGCTGATAGAAGAGATAGACAATATCCACCGAAGATCTGAACGGTTCGTCACGGGATCTTTCAGTCGGCGCGCGAGCGTTACAGAGGTACTCAACAAACTCCAGTGGCAGACGTTACAAGAGAGGCGTGTGCATCACGAAGAGGTTTATTGTTGAAATTTCGAGAGAGCACTTCTCGGTAAGAGTCGGAGATCATATTACTTCCCCCCAAAATATGTGTCGCGAAATGACCACGACGAGAAAATTCGAGAAATTAGAGCTAATACAGAGACCTACCAACCATCATTCTTCCCACGCGCCATTCGCGAATGGACAAGAGAGGAGATCAGTTTGTGGTATCAGACGTAACCTCCGCCACACACCGTTAGGTGGCTTGCGGAGTACTGTTGTAGATAATTGTGGAGGACACGTAGATGCTCTTACTCGTGTGAGATAACGCTATCAGCACCTCACAGATTTGAAAAGGGCTTCATTGTGGGTTTCCATTAGACTGGCTTATCGAATCGTGCAGTTTTCGTATTTCTGAGCATTCGGATGTGACAGTGCCCCGATTCTGGACTGCATGGGAACGTTTGGGGACAGGCCTACTCGTTGTTAAAGGTTCCGTTCGACCACGTCTGACCTCCACAATGGAAGATCGCCGTATTGTGCACTAAATACTTCGTGACCCCATCATAGCTGCGCCTGGCATCCGAAAACAAGTAATGGACTCCTTGCAACATTCTGTGTCACTCCGCACTATTGGTGGGAGACGAGCAGGACCTGGAATATGGAATTATCGTTCCATGCGAAGGCTGACGTTAACACAACACAACCGGCTCAGTTTGGGGCAGTGCTGTGACTGGAAAGCATGGACTGCCGATGAATGGTGTCGGATTGTGTTCAGTAATGAATCGTGATTAGGCACTACTCCAGCTGAGTATTAATTAGCATACGGGTTCATAGCCATACAAAGCCATTTTCTCTGCTGATCTCTCGAATTCTACACTGAAAAGCCAAAGAAACTGTTACACTTGTCTAATATCGTGTAGGACCCCGCGAGCACGTAGAAGTGCCGCAACACGTCGTGGTTTGGACTCGCCTAATGTCTAAGTAGTGCTGAGGGGAACTGACAACATGAATCCTGCAGGGCTGTCCATAAATCCGTAATAGTACGAGGGGCTGGAGATCTCTTCTGAACAGCAAGTTGCAAGACATCCCAGATGTGCTTAATGATGTTCACGACTGGGGAGTTTGGTGGCCAGCGGAAGTGTTTAAAATGAGAAGAGTATTCCTGGAGGCACTCTGTAGCAAATGCGGGCGTGCAGGGTGTCGCATTGTCCTGCTGGAATTGCCCAAGTCTTTCGGAATGCACAATGGACATGAATGGATGCAGGTGACCAGACAGGATGCTTTACTTTCATCTGTCACAGTCGTACCCAGAAGTATCAAGGGTCCCATATCACTCCAACTGCATACGCCCCACATCATTACTGAGCCTCCACCAGCTTGAACAGTCCCCTGCAGACATATAGGGTCCATGGATTCATGAGGTTGATTCCATACCCGTATACGTCCATCCACTCAATACAATTTGAAACGATATTCGTACGACTAGGCAACATGTTTCCAGTCATTAACAGTCTAATTTCGGTTTTGACGGGCCCAGGCGAGTACACGAGTGGGCCTTCGTCTCCGAAAACCCATATCGATGATGTTTCGTTTAATGGTTCGCACGCTGACGCTTGTTGATGGCCCAGCATTGAAATCTATAGCAGTTTGCGAAAGTGTTGCAATTCTGTCACGTTGAACAATTAGCTTTAGTCTTCGTTGGTCCTGTTCTTGCAGGATCTTTTTCCGGCCACAGCGATTTCGGAGATTTGATGTTTTACCGGATTCCTAATATTCACGGTACACTCGTGAAATGGGCGTACGGGAAAATCCCCACTTTATCGAACCCCATCGGTCGTGCGCCGATATAACTCCACCTTCAAATTCACTTAAATCTTTATAACTTGCCATTGTAGCAGCAGTAACCGATCTAACAGCTGCACCAGACACTTGTTGTCTTATATAGGCGTTGCCGACCGCAGCGCCGTCTTCTGCCTGTTTACATATCTCTGTATTTGAATACGCATACCTATACGAGTTCATTTAGCGCTTCAGTGTATTTGCACAGTCAAACGACTGTACCGAAAAGAGAGCAAAGGTTTTGCAAGACAGTTGCGTTATGCGAGTTGCATAAAAATCAGGCGGGAACGCAATTTCGGTCGTAAGGATACTTTTTAGCATGGTAGTACCTTTGACTGAATGATGAATTTAACATTGTTGGTTTAATCTGCACATTAGACATCAAAATAGATAATGTTATAACAATCTTTCTTTTTTTTTCAGCAGCTTATGACCTAGCTTATGTGGATCTCGTAGTGTAAGACTCTGGATTGTATTAAAGTGTACCGGTCACCCTGAACAAGCACGAAGCATGTTTCCAGAATGAGTTTTTCACTCTGCAGCGGAGTGTGCGCTGATATGAAACTTCCTGGCAGATTAAAACTGTGTGCCCGACCGAGACTCGAACTCGGGACCTTTGCCTTTCGCGGGCAAGTGCTCTACCATCTGAGCTACCGAAGCACGACTCACGCCCGGTACTCACAGCCTTACTTCTGCCAGTACGAATCATGTTACTAACTTACGTGAGTGCCGACACGAAAGTCAGGATTCAAACCCACGAACTCTCGGGCGGTAATCAATGAGCGAGGGTGGAAGATTTAATCAGATGGGAAGAGAAAGCGGAGGAATGTGGAGGTGTCTTACTTCCATTTCGACACAAGGAGAGTGGACTGTTTCCTCCATCTTGGATTTTTACACAAAACAAAAGTAGTATTACTTCGACCTTGAATTTTTACGTAGGAGAAGTTGGCTCTTTCCGCTGCCTTAATTTGTAGCCATTTCACGGTTTAAATAAGGTTAGCTCATATTCGTGGATATGGTAGCAAATTATGATTTTAGGTATATCATGCTAAAGACTTTTTTGTTACTTTGCTGTGGTGGTAATCAACAGACATGAATCTTTCTATACTAAAATTAGTGTTTTTCATATTCGCTGTTCGCACACACATCAAAAAAAGTTTTGCATCACCCCTGTTCCCAGAACTCCTGAAGATAGACGTTGACTGTGGATACTGCTTCACAGACACAGTCCCTTTGACTGTTGAGAGATGTCACTAAACCCGCTGGAAAATGTAAACGATCATGCAAGCGCAGCGCCTATTACACGGAGGGGGTCCGGCAGCCGATCAGTTCCAGTCATTCCACCAGCAAGGAGGTACATAGGTCGTGTTGTCTGTAGTTCAACCATGGCTAGACGGTCAATACTGCGATTCAATCGCGCCCGCATTGTTACTTTGTGACAGGAAGGGCTTTCAACAAGGGAAGTGTCCAGGCGTCTCACAGTGAACCAAAGCGATGTTGTTCGCACATGGAGGAGATACAGAGAGACAGGAACTGTAGATGACAAGCCTCGCTCAGGCTGCCCAAGGGCTACTACTGAAGTGGATGACCGCTACCTACGGATTATGGCTAGGAGGAACCTGACAGCAACGCCACAATGTTGAATAATGCTTTTCGTGCAGCCACACGACGTCTTGTTACGAATCAAACCCTGTGAAATAGGCTGCATGATGCGCAACTTCACTCCCGACGTCCATGGCGAGGTCCATCTTTGGAACCACGACACCATGCAGCACGGTACAGGGCCCAACAACTTGCCGAATGTACCGCTCAGGATTGGTATCATGTTCTCTTGACCGATGAATGTTGCATATGCCTTCAACCAGACAACCGTTGGAGTCGTTGGAAGCAACCCGGTCAGGCTGAACGCCTTAGACACGCTGCCCAGCGAGTGCAGCATGGAGGTCCACTGCTGTTTTACGGTGATATTATGTGGGGCCGATGTACGCCGGTGGTGCTCGTGGAAGGCACCGTAACGGCTGTACGATACGTGAATGCCATCTTCCGACCGATATCGGCAGTGTAATGGCGAGGCATTCCTCTTCATTGACGACAATTTGCGCCCCCATCGGGCACATCTTGTAATGACTTACTTCAGGATAACAACATCGCTCGACTAGAGTGGCCAGCATGTTCTCCAGACACGAACCCTATCGAATATGCCTGGGATAGATTGAAAAGGGCTGTTTTTGGACGACGTGACCCACCAACCACTCTGAGGGATCCACGCCGAATCGCTGTTGAGGAGTGGGACAACCTGGACCAAAAGTGCCTTGATGAACTTGACATAGTGTGCCACGACGAATACGGCATGCATCGATGCAAGAGGACGTGCTACTGGGTATCAGAGGTACCGGTGTATAGCAATGTGGACCACCACCTCTGAAGGTCTCGCTGTATGGTGGTACAACATGCAATGTGTGGTTTTCTTTGAGCAATAAAAAGGGCGGAAATGATGTTTATATTGATCTCTATTCCAATTTTCCGTACAGGTTACGAAACTCTCGGAACCGAGGTTATGCCATTTTTTTATGTGTGTATTTTTGTGTACCAGTGAGTAACATTTCTGGCGTCGCACTTCGCAGTAAGACTCCGACATACACCGCTGTCGCTTTGATTTGAGCCGCGCGGGATTAGCCGAGCGGTCGAACAAGTAAGGCGCTGCAGTCTTGGACTGTGCGGAGGTTCGAGTCCTCCATCGGGCATGGGTGTGTGTGTTTGTCCTTAGGATAATTTAGGTTAAGTAGTGTGTAAGCTTAGGGTCTGATGACCTTAGCAGTTTAGTCCCATAGGATTTCACACACATTTGAATATTTTGTTTTTATTTGATGCACCAGTGTTTAACATTGTTAGAGTGCCGTGCATGAGTGTTCAGGCTGGATTGCCATTGTTACTACTTGAACACAATGGATAATGACAGCGACTCTTTTTGCCGTGTAAGTTAGACAGAAAGTCAGTGCTTATGTGTCACGAAGTGAGTAATCCGAGTCTTCTATCGAAGTTTTTAGTTTCAGCTACGAAAGCTGACTAGGTTTGTCAGATGTTCGGCAGCGGTATGAACTTGACGTATGAGGACCAACTTCTTTGGCTCGCGGGGTCCCCGGCCTTCTCCTTTGAAGTGCCAGAAGGCTGCAATACCTTCCAGTTTTTGAAGTTCATCCTGCGTGATGAATTAATGTCTTGGTTGTAGATAACGATACATATGCAAATCAATGCAGATCCAGTTCAGAACATTGGCGCCAAATAACGAGTGACGAAATATACACTCCTGGAAATGGAAAAAAGAACACATTGACACCGGTGTGTCAGACCCACCATACTTGCTCCGGACACTGCGAGAGGGCTGTACAAGCAATGATCACACGCACGGCACAGCGGACACACCAAGAACCGCGGTGTTGGCCGTCGAGTGGCGCTAGCTGCGCAGCATTTGTGCACCGCCGCCGTCAGTGTCAGCCAGTCTGCCGTGGCATACGGAGCTCCATCGCAGTCTTTAACACTGGTAGCATGCCGCGACAGCGTGGACGTGAACCGTATGTGCAGTTGACGGACTTTGAGCGAGGGCGTATAGTGGGCATGCGGGAGGCCGGGTGGACGTACCGCCGAATTGCTCAACACGTGGGGCGTGAGGTCTCCACAGTACATCGATGTTGTCGCCAGTGGTCGGCGGAAGGTGCACGTGCCCGTCGACCTGGGACCGGACCGCAGCGACGCACGGATGCACGCCAAGACCGTAGGATCCTACGCAGTGCCGTAGGGGACCGCACCGCCACTTCCCAGCAAATTAGGGACACTGTTGCTCCTGGGGTATCGGCGAGGACCATTCGCAACCGTCTCCATGAAGCTGGGCTATGGTCCCGCACACCGTTAGGCCGTCTTCCGCTCACGCCCCAACATCGTGCAGCCCGCCTCCAGTGGTGTCGCGACAGGCGTGAATGGAGGGACGAATGGAGACGTGTCGTCTTCAGCGATGAGAGTCGCTTCTGCCTTGGTGCCAATGATGGTCGTATGCGTGTTTGGCGCCGTGCAGGTGAGCGCCACAATCAGGACTGCATACGACCGAGGCACACAGGGCCAACACCCGGCATCATGGTGTGGGGAGCGATCTCCTACGCTGGCCGTACACCACTGGTGATCGTCGAGGGGACACTGAATAGTGCACGGTACATCCAAACCGTCATCGAACCCATCGTTCTACCATTCCTAGACCGGCAAGGGAACTTGCTGTTCCAACAGGACAATGCACGCCCGCATGTATCCCGTGCCACCCAACGTGCTCTAGAAGGTGTAAGTCAACTACCCTGGCCAGCAAGGTCTCCGGATCTGTCCCCCATTGAGCATGTTTGGGACTGGATGAAGCGTCGTCTCACGCGGTCTGCACGTCCAGCACGAACGCTGGTCCAACTGAGGCGCCAGGTGGAAATGGCATGGCAAGCCGTTCCACAGGACTATATCCAGCATCTCTACGATCGTCTCCATGGGAGAATAGCAGCCTGCATTGCTGCGAAAGGTGGATATACACTGTACTAGTGCCGACATTGTGCATGCTCTGTTGCCTGTGTCTATGTGCCTGTGGTTCTGTCAGTGTGATCATGTGATGTATTTGACCCCAGGAATGTGTCAATAAAGTTTCCCCTTCCTGGGACAATGAATTCACGGTGTTCTTATTTCAATTTCCAGGAGTGTATATTTTTGTATCACTTGTAATTTTGTAAAGCACAGTAAATTTATCGAAACCGCAATAATATTGTTCACGGAACCAAATATTTTGTGTTCCCCTTTTTCCGTGAATTCTTACAATTAAAAAAAATTAAAATATATGATCTACATAATCATCCCATTCCTAAATTGAACAGAATATAAATTGTACTTCATAATGCAAAGGAAAAGTGTATATACTTATACACTAGTGAAAGAGATGGTCCGATAAATTAATCTGTGTTTCTACACAAAGGCAGACTTGACTGGGATCAGTATATGCTGCTGAAAATATTCGGATGTTGTATTAAGTCTTTCATGCTACGCGAATCCAAGGTTAATAAGTAAAATCCACTGGGAAAGGTGCAAATTTTGAGGAACAGTACAAACACCTTCCAATGGCTTCACAAGTTACAGTATAATGTAGTTGGTCAAACATTTTTTTTCAGCAAGTGGTATCGTCTGACAACTAATACCTTTATACATCCCCACAGCCAGTTGGTGACCAAATCAACGCATACATTTATGGTCCTGACAAATGGAACGGAAAAAAGTCCCCTAGGAATAACGAGCAAAAATTTGAATTGGGGAAATGCTGTAGTTTTCCAGCAAGGCAAATTAATGGCTGTGCCTTGGGAAGAAACGTGTCCCACTGTGTTTCTCCAACTATTCGTAATTATCACATAACCACAACTACATAAATAAGTGTTTTCTATATGCAAAGTGTCATCAGTTCTAATAAGACTCATAATTCGATGAAAAAACGTAATATTTAACATGAAGTGTTTCTTTCATTCAGTTGTTCTAAAACGTATAGAGTTCTGTAACAACATGTTGATTGTTGTTGTGGTCTTCAGTCCTGAGACTGGTTTGATGCAGCTCTCCATGCTACTCTATCCTGTGCAAGCTTTTTCATCTCTCAGTACCTACTGCAACCTACATCCTTCTGAATCTGCTTAGTGTATTCATCTCTTGGTCTCCCTCTACGATTTTTACCCTCCACGCTGCCCTCCAATACTAAATTGGTGATCCCTTGATACCTCAGAACATGTCCTACCAACCGATCCCTTCTTCTGGTCAAGTTGTGCCACAAACTTCTCTTCTCCCCAATCCTATTCAATACTTCCTCATTAGTTATGTGATCTACCCATCTAATCTTCAGCATTCTTCTGTGGCACCACATTTCCAAAGCTTCTATTCTCTTATTGTCCAAACTATTTATCGTCCATGTTTCACTTCCATACATGGCTACACTCCATACAAATACTTTCAGAAATGACTTCCTGACACTTAAATCTATACTCGATGTTAACAAATTTCTCTTCTTCAGAAACGCTTTCCTTGCCATTGCCAGTCTACATTTTATATCCTCTCTACTTCGACCATCATCAGTTATTTTGCTCCCCAAATAGCAAAACTCACTTACTACATTAAGTGTCTCATTTCCTAATCTAATTCCCTCAGCATCACCAGACTTAATTCGACTACATTCCATTATCCACGTTTTGCTTTTGTTGATGTTCATCTTATATCCTCCTTTCAAGAGACTGTCAATTCCGTTCAACTGCTCTTCCAAGTCCTTTGCTGTCTCTGACAGAATTACAATGTCATCGGCGAACCTCAAAGTTTTTATTTCTTCTCCATGGATTTTAATGCCTACTCCGAACGTTTCTTTTGTTTCCTTTACTGCTTGCTCAATATACAGATTGAATGACATCGGGGATAAGCTAAAACCCTGTCTCACTCCCTTCCCAACCACTGCTTCCCTTTCATACACCTCGACTCTTATAACTGCCATCTGGTTTCTGTACAAATTGTAAACAGCCTTTCGCTCCCTGTATTTTACCCCTGCCACCTTTAGAATTTGAAAGAGAGTATTCCAGTCAACATTGTCAAAAGCTTTCTCTAAGTCTACAAATGCTAGAAACGTGGGTTTGCCTTTCCTTAATCTTTCTTCTAAGATATATATTATTCTTCCAAAATAATTATTTCTGTATACATTAAACAAAGCTGCACTAAATGAAGAGCGCCACGAATTCTACTAACAATCGTATTTTGGTCAAGAAACGTGAAATTTGATTTCTACGTCCATCGTGTATTCAAATGGACAAGTAATAAATACTTCATATTGTTTACCATACCATTTATTTATTTACATGCTTTACAAAACTGTAATTCAAAAATACAGATTGCGTCAAATGTTGGAAAAATAAACAAACTGTGGCTCCATTGGTCTCACAGTCTATAGGCCATACACTAATTTCGGGATCTGATGATGAACCTCCGTCATTCTGCTTTCTGTGGTGACATTCTACAAGCTCACCTACGTTGATTCTAAATGTGTCCCGTCTTCAAAAGACTTCCTGCATTCATGGGCAGATGTGAAACACGCCACGAGACTTACGATAGCCCCGCCACGCTGCCTTAGCCACTTCCTTCCGCCAGCGCGAGCATCTCGTCAGTTGGCACCGTGTGGTAGTAATAGACCGAGTCGCCGCCAACCAACTGGAAGTCCCGCAACATTCGGATCTGGGACAGGCCGCTGTGCTCCCTGAGTAGATGCTCTTCATTGAGGTACGTACAACGTCAACGTTACGTCACGTCGCTCAGGCCGTTACTGAAGGATGAAAGTGATGTTAAGAGTGACTGTACGTCGAAAAAGTCGGATTATAGTGTCAGCTGTAAGAAACTCACAATAGTAGTAAAAAATTAGTGGCGAAAGCAAAACTAGTAAAAATGTTCAAATGTGTGTGAAATCTTATGGGACTTAACTGCTAAGGTCATCAGTCCCTAAGCTTACACACTACTTAACCTAAATTATCCTAAGGACAAACACACACACCCATGCCCGAGGGAGGACTCGAACCTCCGCCGGGACCAGCTGCACAGTCCATGACTGCAGCGCCTAGACCGCTCGACTAATCCCGCGCGGCGCAAAATTAATAATAAATGTTCTTGTCAAAAGGTGTATTGTAAATTCTACACGCCTTTGTGATCTGAAAGAATATAAAAAGGATCACACAAACGTTTCAGAACATTTATTTGCTCACACATACAAACATAAAAATATATTTATCAGGCAGTAAATATCCTCTTTTTCCTTATCTTTTGCATCTTGTTTCTTTCTGATTGCCAGATAACAACAAAAAATTATATGTTTCTTCTTCAATGAAGCTCATAGATCGGCAGTTGAAGCAATTTACATAAAAAAAACTTTTCATCTATTTATGTCCTTTTCACAAACGGTGTTGGGTTTTCCTATGTCCAAGTACTGTAAAACTTAAGTAATTTCAGTTATTGTTGTCTTTCCTCGAAGAACACTTGAAGGAAAAATACCAACTGCTCCTACAAGCATTAAAATAAAAATTAAGAGACAAAATTTATTCTATATCTATACCCATACTAATAAAAAAGCTGTAAAATCGACGTGTCAGTCTATTTGGACATGCCACTCTCCAAAACTACTAGACAACTTTTCATGGGGTTTCACAGGTCACTTGAGATTAGCTAGGGGCAACATACAGATTCTATTTCATCAAAATCAGATCACAAAAAAAATATTGTAATTTAAAGTTTTAAAAATGCGACAGTGTTTGCCCGTTACCTTTTCGTGACTAAGCCGCTGAACTGATAAAGATGAAATTTGATACGAAGATTGCTAGAACACTCAAACATAAGCTACTTTAGAAAGTGTGTTGTTGTTGTGGTCATCAGTCCAGAGACTGGTTTGATGCAGCTCTCCATGCTACTCTATCCCTCTATCGTGTGCAAGCTTTTTCATCTCCCAGTACCTACTGCAACCTACATCCTTC
Source organism: Schistocerca piceifrons (assembly GCF_021461385.2). Lineage (NCBI taxonomy): Eukaryota > Metazoa > Arthropoda > Insecta > Orthoptera > Acrididae > Schistocerca > Schistocerca piceifrons. Next base: position 169,245,971 of record NC_060149.1, read on the forward strand.
TGAATCTGCTTAGTGTATTCATCTCTTGGTCTCCCTCTACGATTTTTACCCTCCACGCTGCCCTCCAATACTAAATTGGTGATCCCTTGATACCTCAGAACATGTCCTACCAACCGATCCCTTCTTCTGGTCAAGTTGTGCCACAAACTTCTCTTCTCCCCAATCCTATTCAATACTTCCTCATTAGTTATGTGATCTACCCATCTAATCTTCAGCATTCTTCTGTGGCACCACATTTCCAAAGCTTCTATTCTCTTATTGTCCAAACTATTTATCGTCCATGTTTCACTTCCATACATGGCTACACTCCATACAAATACTTTCAGAAATGACTTCCTGACACTTAAATCTATACTCGATGTTAACAAATTTCTCTTCTTCAGAAACGCTTTCCTTGCCATTGCGAGTCTACATTTTATATCCTCTCTACTTCGGCCATCATCAGTTATTTTACTCCACAAATAGCAAAACTCCTTTACTACTTGAAGTGTCTCATTTACCAATCTAATTCCCTCAGCATCACCCGATCACCCGATTTAATTCGACTACATTCCATTATCCTCGTTTTGCTTTTGTTGATGTTCATCTTATATCCTCCTTTCAAGACAATGTCAATTCCGTTCAACTGCTCTTCCAAGTCCTTTGCTGTCTCTGACAGAATTACAATGTCATCGGCAAACCTCAAAGTTTTTATTTCTTCTCCATGGATTTTAATACCTACTCCGAATTTTTCTTTTGTTTCCTTTACTGCTTGCTCAATATACAGATTGAATAACATCGGGTATAGGCTACAACCCTGTCTCACTCCCTTCCCAACCACTGCTTCCCTTTCATGCCCCTAGACCTTTATAACTGCCATCTGGTTTCTGTACAAATTGTAAATAGCCTTTCGTTCCCTGTAGTTTACCCCTGCCACCTTCAGAATTTGAAGGAGAGTATTCCAGTCAACACTGTCAAAAGCTTTCTCTAAGTCTACAAATGTTAGAAACGTAGGTTTGCCTTTTCTTAATCTATTTGTAAGATAAGTCGTAGGGTCAGTGCTGCCTCACGTGTTCCAACATTTCTACTGAATCCAAACTGATCTTCCCCGAGGTCGGCTTCTACCAGTTTTTCCATTCGTCTGTAAAGAATTCGTGTTAGTATTTTGCAGCCGTGGCTTATTAAACTGATAGTTCGGTAATTTTCACATCTGTCAACACCTGCTTTCTTTGGGATTGGAATTATTATATTCTTCTTGAAGTCTGAGGGAACTTCGCCTGTCTCATACATCTTGCTCACCAGATGGTAGAGTTTTGTCAGGGCTGGCTCTCCCAAGGCTATCAGTAGTTCTAATGGAATGCTGTCTACTCCCGCGGCCTTGTTTCGACTCAGGTCTTTCAGTGCTCTGTCATACTCTTCACGCAGTATCATATCTTCCATTTCATCTTCATCTACAACCTCTTCCATTTCCATAATATTGCTCGCAAGCACATCGCCCTTGTATAGACCCTCTATATACTCCTTCCACCTTTCTGCTTTCCCTTCTTTGCTTAGAACTGGGTTTCCATCTGAGCTCTTGATATTCATGCAAGTGGTTCTCTTTTCTCCAAAGGTCTCTTTAATTTTCCTGTAGGCAGTATCTATCTTATCCCTAGTGATATACGCCTCTCCATCCTTACATTTGTCCTCTAGCCATCCCTGCTTAGCTATTTTGCGTACAAGATATTTATTGATTTGAAGAATATTACGCTAATTAGGGAAAAATATTTACTCATTGTAAAAGTTATTTATTCTTCGACACTTCAACGCTTTTATTCATTGTTATGTTCTACGTAATACGATTCAACATAACGAATACAATACTTCTACAATTGTCAGTGTACAAAAAGATATATCTCTCTCGTCATAGCTCTCTAGTCCTCCAAGTGGAGAGTCACCTCCTCGTAGTACAGCAATCGTCAACCACGAATTGCCACTAACTACCTCTGTAGTTGTACAAGAAAATCGAATCTTGCAACCTACAAAGGTAATAGGCCCTTGGAGTAGCTCTTGTTGGCCAGTCTCATTTGGAGTAATAGAAAAACTGTCCACACTCTTGTAGACAGGCATCCTCGATCTCCTGCTGTATCTTCTTCTCCTGTAAGGCATGGCTGTGTGCTTCGTGCGGCTACCTCGAGTCGAATGAGCATGCTGTTGCCTCTGTAGCGGAAATTCGTACTGATAAGACTGGGCGCGGCAGGAAGTAGCGCGCCGATAAACCGCAATGGCGGCACCGGAAGTGGAGCAATTCTGCGGATCGCAACTCAGTTAAAACTTAGCGCAATCCGCCAAGCCCTAGCGGCGGCCGAGCGAAACTCGTTCAAGGTCACCCGCCTTATACAGCGTTATGCAATAAATGCATACAGCCATATAATAGGTGCGAAACTAGCTCTGTTAAGTTATCACGACTAAACCGCTGAATCAGTTTTGATGTAATTTGGTACTGAGATGTCTTGAACCCTGAGGAAGAACATACGGTACTTTGAAAATAAAAAAAAGAAAAGTCGACACCTAGAAGTACGAAGACGGGGATGGAACTCTTTTTACATCAGTGAAAATAAATCATGTTAAAAATTGTTATATTTGTTGCATAATGTACACGTCTTATGATGTATAGATACTTCAGTAGCACGATGTATAGATTTGCGCTCCTGCCCCCCCCCCCCCCCCCCGCCCGTCAGCATGCACTGAAGTACTGATACGCGAACGCAGCCGCGGGTAACAGCTAGCCCATTACTGTAACATGATTGAGCGATGCGAGAACAGGTAACTTCCTATTCTAACAGATGACGCCACTGTCGAAAGACAAGTCTCGTCTACAAACAGCTGCCAATTAGGGAAATCAGCCTCCCTCTGCCGATCTGCATATGTCCTGCAACTTGTTGTAACTTAGCGCAGTTGAAACTTCTATGTTTTATGTCTAAAACTGCCGAATGCTTACTGAATGTTCTTAAACTGCTGAGTGGAATTGAACCTACTGTCTCGTTACTTTTTTTTTATCATTTCACTGGCCTACAGAAGTTTCCCTGACAAATACAACTCAAACTTATTCTATTCATTTATTGCCTACACTATACAAACGCAACGCGATCTGACTGCAAATAATTAACACAAAAGTTTGGCCCTGAATTAGAAGAAATCCTAACAATAACCCACACATTTCATAAGTCACTTACCTCACAGAAAATCTTCATTACTCGAACTACAGCAAATGCGGCAAGCTGCAACTACAGCCAGCTAAATAAAAAGATTCTAACTACTGTAGACTCTAACTACAAATAGGCATGTCATTAGCAAAGGAAAGATTTTGTTGCAGAGCAAACAATGTATTTAGCAAATTTTTACCTTAAGCATGTGTCATCCAGTTCCAAAAATTATATAATAGTCAATAATTCCATTTCTCAAACATTAGCACATACATCAATCATCATTTTACAATCCATATCCAACCAATACTGAATCTCCATGAGGAATACACGTCAAGACCGTCCTCTCGCGCTAACACTTCCGACCGCCAACCTCCAACACTGCTAACTGTTAACTTCTAACTGCGAGTCCTTCCAGCCACAAAGTCTCTTAGCGAGGGCGCTGAGTGCTGTCAGTGATATTAATGCAGCCTATAGCGCTGCCAAAATACGAACATGTAAACGGGCTACTTACGCAGTGTATGACACTGAACTCGTATTCGGGAGCATAACACTTCAAATCCTCGTCCAGATATCCAGTTCGCGCTGTCTCCAGTTTTCGGTATTTGTGAAATGTTGAAATACATAGCAGTAATATAGATTCTGCTTAGTGAAAATTTTTGTAGTCTTTGTCTTACATTAGGCGCATTTCTTCTCTAAATTTTGGAATTGCATAAAGGAAAAAGATAAGTTTTAATCTTCCTCTGACAATTTGCACTTCCCAGTTTATATGTTTGTCGAAGATTATGCCGAGATCTTTTGATAATCTTTTCATTTTTTGTAGGGTAACTGCTACGTCAAGGAGCATGGGAGTAAGTAGCCTCGAACACTTCAATCCCAATATCAATGTAAATTACACTGGCAAATGCTAAACTCAGAACTACATCAGTTGAAACTCGACTACCACACATCTTATCTCTTAGACCTCTACAAACACGCTGCTTTTCCAGCTCGAGATTTATCTGCGCTGAAATTCTTGTCTCAGAGCCATCTGTGAAAGGACTCGAGTTGTTTCGTCATACGATTTGAATGATGCGTCTTATGTGTTAGTTAGCCAGCAGATGTCGCCATCTAGTGGCGAAACGGTGCTGCAGTTTCGTGTCCAAGTTGTGGATGTGTCGCTTCTCTGATGTCCTACGTTTCTCATAGAAATCACTGGACGATCCCTTAAACCTCTCCTGGAAGTAAAATATCGCGGCTACCTGATGAAACTCCACACGTGGAAAATCCAAGATAGATCAAAGTGAATTTGAGAGCTTTAATTGGCATACACTGAGATTCATACCGGCCGCAAAACTCCAGGTTACTGCCGCATACTCTGGCATTAATTACGGTAGCGTCTTGCGCAAAACAACTCCAACTCACTGTGAAAGTGTGGATAGCTGGTTTACCATGGCTACAGCTCGTGCTGCGTACCCATTGCTTTCGTCCTCAGCTCTTCATCGTGCTGGCGTCAAAGTCTACATCTGTATTTCATACATACTCTAGAAGCCACCGTGTGGTGCGCAGCGGACGGTACCTTGTATCATTACTAGTCATTTCCTTTCCTGTTCCAGTTGGAAATAGAGCCAGGGAAAAATGACTATCTATTTGTCTCCGTACAAGCCCTTATGTCTCTTATATTACCTTCGTGATCCTTACGAGAAATGTACGTTGGTGGCAGTGGAATCGTTCGTCGGTCATCTTCAAATGCTGGTTCTCTAAATTTTCTCAAAAGTTTCCCTCGAAAAGAACGTCGTCTTCCCTTCAGGGATTCCCATTTGAGCTCCCGAAGCATTTTCACAATACCTGCGTGTTGATCGAAGCTACTGGTAACAAATCTAGTAACCCGCCTCTAAATTGCTTTCATGTCTTCCTTAAATCATAGCTGGAGTGGATCCCAGACACTCGAGCACTACTCAACAATGGGTCGCACTAGTGTCTCCTGTACAGGTGAACCACACTTCCTGAAATTCTCCCAATAAACCGAAGTCGACCCTTTGTCTTCCCTATCTCAATCGTCACATGCTCATTCAGTTTCATATCGCTTTGTAACGTTATTACGCCTAGATATTTAATCAACGTACTGTGTCATGAAGCACACTACTGAAACAGTAGTCGAAAATTAAGGGTTTGTTTTTGCTTCGTACATACATTAACTCACATTTTTCAACAGTTAGAGCTAGCTGCCATTACCAATACCAAATAGAAATTTTGTCTAAGTCATCATGTATCCTCTCACAGTCACTCAACGGTGACACCTTCCCGCACACCACAGCATCGTCAGCAAACAGCTTCAGATTGCTGTTCATCGTGTAGTAGGGTATAACTGCCGTCCTATCAGAGTTCACTGGGGCACTCTTGACGATACCGTTGTCCCTGATGAACACTCGCTGTCGAGTATAACGCACTGGGTTCTATTTTTAAGAAGTCTTTGAACCACTCACATAATACACTGTGATGACAAAACTCAAAGGATAGCGATACCCACACCTACAGATGACAGTAGTATCGCGCACACAAGATAAACACTACTGGCCATTAAAATTGCTACACCTCGAAGATGACATGCTCCAGACCCCAAATTTAACCGACAGGAAGAAGATGATGTGATATGCAAATGATTACCTTTTCAGAGCATTCACACAAGGTTGTGCGCCGGTGGCGACACCTACAACGTGCTGACATGAGGAAAGTTTCCAACCGATTTATCATAAACAAAAAGCAGTTGACCGGCGTTGCCTGGTGAAACGTTGTGATGCCTCGTGTAAGGAGGAGAAATGAGTACCATCACGTTTCCAGCTTTGATAAAAGTCGGATTGTAGCCTATCGTAATTGCGGTTTATCGTATCGCGACATTGCTGCTCGCGTTGGCCGAGATCCACTGACTGTTAGCTGAATATGGAATCGGTGGGCTCAGGAGGGTAATACGGAACGCCGTGCTGGATCCCAACGGCCTCGCATCACTAGCAGTCGAGATGACAGGCATCTTATCCGCATGGCTGTAACGGATCGTCCAGCTACGTCTCGATCCCTGAGTCAACAGATGGGGACGTTTGCAAGCCAACAACCATCTGTACGAACAGTTCGACGACGTTTGCAGCAGCATGAACTATCAGCTCGGAGACCACGGCTGCGGTTACCCTTGACGCGCCAGAAAGGAGCGCCTGCGATGGTGTACTCAACGACGAACTTGGGTGCACGAATGGCAAAACGTCATTTTTTCGGATGAATCCAGGTTCTGTTTACAGCATCATGATGGTCGCATCCGTGTTTGGCGACTTCTCAGTGAACGTACACTGGAAGCGTGTATTCGTCATCGCCATACTGGCGTATCACCCGGCGTGATTGTATGGGATGAAATTCCTTACACGTCTCGGTCACCTCTTGTTCACATTGACAGTACTTTGAACAGTGGACGTTACATTTCAGATGTGTTGCGACCCGTGGCTCTACCCTTCATTCGATCCCTGCGAAACCCTACATTTCAGCAGGACCGCATGTTGCAGGTCCTGTACGGGCCTTTCTGGATACAGAAAATGTTCGAGTGGTGCCCTGGCCAGCACATTCTCCAGATCTCTCACCAATTGAAAATGTCTGGTCAATGGTGGCCGAGCAACTGGCTCGTCACAATACGCCAGTTACTACTTTTGATGAACCGTGATATCGTGTTGAAGCTGCATGGGCAGCTATACCTGTACCCACCATCCAAGCTATGTTTGACTCCATGCCCAGGCATATCAAGGCCGTTATTACGGCCAGAGGTGGTTGTTCTGGGTACTGATTTCTCAGGATCTATGCACCCAAATTGCGTGAAAATGTAATCACATGTCAGTTCTAGTATAATATATTTGTCCAATGAATACTCGTTTATCATCTGCATTTCTTCTTGGTGTAGCAATTTTAATGGCCAGTAGTGTAGTTTTGTTATGCTACATGGAGCCCATTTGCAACGATTCATGCACTTAATGTTCCCAAACATCGATGGAACGTCTGTGGATGACAATGCGTCATGTCACGGGTGACAATTGTTCACGTTTGGCTTGAATAATATTGTGGACAGTTCGAGCAAATGATCTGGCCACCTAGATCACCCGACATGAATCCCATCGAACATTTGTGGGACATAATCGAGAGGTCAGTTCGCGCATAAAATCCTGCACCGGCAACACTTTCGCAATTAAGGACACTGTAGAGGCATCACTGCTCAGTATTTCTGCAGTGGACTTCCAACGACTATTTGAGTCCATGCCACGTCGAACTGCTTCACTATACTGGGCAAAAGGAGGTCCGACACGATATTAGAGGGTATCCCATGACTTAGGTCACGTTTGTGTGTATCTGGTGACCTACTCCGTATGCTCGTGCCTTCGTTAACAGACTGCAGTGGGGCACCATGTCTATATCTATGAATATGGGCTCTGCCTGTTGTTCTCCAGGATGAGTTCGCAGGATGTCATGTGATAAAAGGGCAAGCTGAGTTTCGCACGAGCGATGATTTCTGAAACCGTGCTGATTTGTAGATAGACGTTTTTCTGTCTCAAGGAAATTTATTATATTCCAACCGATAATATTGCCAGTAATTCTGCAGCAGACCGATTTTGGGGATACTGGTCCGTAATTTTGCTGATCCTTTCCTTTACCCTTCTTATATACGTTTTTTTTTCAGTCGCTTGGGAAATTGCGCTGGGCGCGAAATTCGCTGTGAATAAAAGCTAAGTAAGGGAGCAGTGCCGTAGAGTGCTCTGTCTAAAAGCGAATTGGGCTTCCATCTGGACCTGGCAACTTAATTGTTTTCAACCGTTTCAGTAGTTTCTCTACGCCAGGAATACTTACTATTATGTCCTCCGTACGGAAGTCTGTGCGATGGTTAGCCGACGGTATTTTTGTACGACTATCCTGCACGAACGATTTCTCAAACGCGAAAATTAGAACTTCGGCTTTCCTTTTGCTATCTTCTGTCGCCACGCAAGACCAGTCAACGAATGAATAAGTAGAAAGCCTTCAACACGCTTAGCGATTCAACGTAGGACTAGAATTTTCTCGGATTCTCTGCATGATCTTTTGCTAAGATATGACGGTGGTACTTGTTGGATGCTTCGCTCATAGTTATTTGTACAGCCGCACGAATCTGTGCAAACTTTTTCCTGTCGTCGTCTTTGCTTCCTCAGTATGTTCCGATTTTTTTTGTTATACTACCGTGGGTCTTTTCCGTACTTAATCCACTTACTCAGCACATACTTCTCCAGAGCACGGTTTACAGTCTTTTTAAATTTTGCTCGTAATTCCTCTACGTCCATGATACTGGAACTAAATGATGTCCATTCATTGTCTAAGTGGGATGCTAACAACTGCTTGTCAGCTCATTCTAGCATATACACGCTCCTAGCCTTCTAGATTGATTTATTAACTTTATTAACCATAGCTACTATGATATTATGATCACCAATCCCTGTCTCTAAACTGTTTTATACTAACACCGTTGATAACGTCAGGCCTGTTTGTAGCTAAAAGGTCTAAAATATTTCAATTCCGTGTGGGCTGTCGAACTAGCGCCTCAAGACAGTTTTCGGATAACGTATTCAAAAGCACTTCGCAAAATTGTCTGTCTGTACCCCGTGCAATGAATTCATAGACGTCCCAGTCTATAAGCGATAGGTTAAGATCGCCTCCGACTAATATGGCATGATCTGACTATTTACGGGCTACCGACTGTAGACTTTCTTTGAATGCAAGTCGAGTAGGGTTGTCGTCCGTGTGCAAAGCGGGATGGGTAGGTTGGAAAATCCACTGCGTTTAAGACTGCACAGGAGAAGGCTCCGCACCTAATCTTGTAAGAATACCACTAGTTTCCAGAGCTCTGAGCAAAAACCATCTTGTGACCTAACATGAAAGAGACGCACGTGGGGCGTTGGTATCTGTCACACAAAGAGGTTATCTATCAGATCATCATACCACATGTAATCGAATGCTTGTGAGTCGTCAAAGAGTATTGCCCCGAAGTGTTCCCAGATCTCAGTTGCCTCCACCGCTTATCCAACACGTCTCAGAAGTCGGTGAATATGTCCTTTCATGAAGGCAAACTATTCGGCAGAGAGTAGGCTCTCAGCTTCCACCTAGAAGAGGAGGTTGGCGTGGTGAGGCCTCACAAAGACCTTAAAGGGAGGTTTACTATCTTTGGCCCGAAAAAGCATGTTTTTTGAGAATTTTTTTCTCGGTATGTGTTATAGATATCAATGTCAAATTTGGTCAAAATGTTTATTGATATTTCCTCTACAAACTGGAATTTTTTCGACCTGAAATGTCGATGAGCAAAGGCGGAAGTGCCGTCGGAAGGAAACAAAATTTCGATGTAGACCTCCACGCGTGGTATGTCACAGGTCAGCCGGCTCGTCTGAAATCAAAATTGAGTTTACGTTAGCGAAGTATGTAAGATTCTGTAGGAGTTTTACCTCGCTTAAGTTATTTCGACCGAAGAAAACAAAATGGCGGCCATTTCAAACAAGATAGGATTTTTTCATCGATTTTTCGACTTTGTCGGCCAAGTAAAAATATTTATAGTTGATAGATCGGAATAAAAGTGGTACAACTCCTAGACAATTTAGTTAGCTTCGTCGGAAACAAAGAATAATACCAATCGGTTCACTTACGTTCAATCTGCTATTCCGGATCCATAAATTAGTCCTTCCTCTTTCTTCCTCATAGAGGGCGTTCTGCTCGATCTGGGCCATCCTGCGCTGCTCCACAGCCACTCGTACGGCCGGTGACAAGCGGTTTTCGGCCTCTTGAATCCGGTGGTCGTCCGAATACTTGTCGAACTGCGTCGAATGGAGTTCCAGGGTGACGTCCATCGTTGTCATAGTCTTCGGAATTGCTGAATACCCTTCGTTGAAGCTGCTCACTGCCAGGAAAGTCGCAATCTCCACAGTCTTCGCACCAGAATGCAAATGCTTGGGGGCTAACTTCTAAACACACGCGTTCAAACTTTCATTTGAATTTTGTGTCTTTTCTCCCAAGCACCGGTACAATAACTCGTCCCCCGAAAGAAAAAAAACTGGTGCTTGAAAAAGGCCGATTTCGGGCAGGTGCATTTTTTGCTCAACCACGAATAACAAACATTTCCGTTCCGTATTCGGAAAAGCCAACCTCGGGGAAGATCAGTTTGGATTCCGTAGAAACACTGGAACACGTGAGGCAATACTGACCTTAAGACTTATCTTAGAAGAAAGATTAAGGAAAGGCAAACCTACGTTTCTAGCATTTGTAGACTTAGAGAAAGCTTTTGACAATGTTGACTGGAATACTCTCTTTCAAATCCTAAAGGTGGCAGGGGTAAAATACAGGGAGCGAAAGGCTATTTACAATTTGTACAGAAACCAGATGGCAGTTATAAGAGTCGAGGGACATGAAAGGGAAGCAGTGGTTGGGAAGGGAGTAAGACAGGGTTGTAGCCTCTCCCCGATGTTGTTCAATCTGTATATTGAGCAAGCAGTAAAGGAAACAAAAGAAAAATTCGGAGTAGGTATTAAAATTCATGGAGAAGAAATAAAAACTTTGAGGTTCGCCGATGACATTGTAATTCTGTCCGAGACAGCAAAGGACTTGGAAGAGCAGTTGAATGGAATGGACAGTGTCTTGAAAGGAGGATATAAGATGAACATCAACAAAAGCAAAACAAGGATAATGGAATGTAGCCTAATTAAGTCGGGTGATGCTGAGGGAATTAGATTAGGAAATGAGGCACTTAAAGTAGTAAAGGAGTTTTGCTATTTGGGGAGCAAAATAACTGATAATGGTCGAAGTAGAGAGGATATAAAATGTAGGCTGGCAATGGCAAGGAAAGCGTTTCTGAAGAAGAGAAATTTGTTAACATCCAGTATTGATTTAAGTGTCAGGAAGTCATTTCTGAAAGTATTCGTATGGAGTGTAGCCATGTATGGAAGTGAAACATGGACGATAAATAGTTTGGACAAGAAGAGAATAGAAGCTTTCGAAATGTGGTGCTACAGAAGAATGCTGAAGATTAGATGGGTAGATCACATAACTAATGAGGAAGTATTGAATAGGATTGGGGAGAAGAGAAGTTTGTGGCACAACTTGACCAGAAGAAGGGATCGGTTGGTAGGACATGTTCTGAGGCATCAAGGGATCACCAATTTAGTATTGGAGGGCAGCGTGGAGGGTAAAAATCGTAGAGGGAGACCAAGAGATGAATACACTAAGCAGATTCAGAAGGATGTAGGTTGCAGTAGGTACTGGGAGATGAAAAAGCTTGCACAGGATAGAGTAGCATGGAGAGCTGCATCAAACCAGTCTCAGGACTGAAGACCACAACAACAACAACAACAACATTCGGAAAAACCGTTTCAGTGGTGAATTCTAAATACTTTTATGGATCCAAAAATGCTATTTTAAAAAAATCGGTTTTTTGAACAAAAGGTAATAAACCTCCCCTTAAGAGCAGCAGGCTGACAGGCCAGTAATTCCTCGACGAACGAAAAATCTTTGTCAGCCTTACGTACGGGTTTTGCCTACGCGTGCTTCTGTGCTTCTACTGAGCGTGTTGGCATAGTGATCAGCACACTGGATTCGCAGTCGGGAGGACGACGGTTCACACCCGCGTCCGGCCATCCAGATTTAGGTTTTCCGTGATTTCCCTGAACCTCTCCGGGCAAATGCCGGATGGTTCCTTTGAAAGAATACGGCCGATTTGCTTCCCCATCCTTAGCACAGTCCGAGCTTGTGCTCCATATCTAAAACCTCCATGTCGACGAACGTTAAACACCAGTCTTCCTTCCTAAGTGTGCTTTCCCCGATGTTAGGAACGTTTCGATAAATATGATGCTGTTGAAATCACCTATCAGATCTTCGATGACTGACATTTGTCACAGCATGAGATTTGGTAGCAGGTCAGTGCCATGTGTTTTAGTGGTATCCAGCCTCTCAAGCTGCGCTTGATTTCATCGATGACTTCCTCTCCTTCGCCTTGCGTCGCCAGAAATATATTTGTGGGAAAGGGGGCGGGGGGCGGTGAGACACGTAATTGATGTGGCCAGCATCAACTGGGGCGTCACTGGCGCCACGTTATCAGCTAGCGCAACAGCCAGGTCATTCTGCTTGGCGCCCGGCTTGCTTACATCACTACCCACGAGCAATGGCGTGTTACACAGAAGAGTATTCATACTTTCTACAGTGGCAACGGGACCGCGCCTACTCGTAATCACCAATTTTGTCCATATTTATGCTATACACAGGACTTGGCCGGAAATGAAAGTGACAGAAGTGGAAGCTCCAGATGGCTAAGCGTTTGAACAAAAATAGTATTTTTCGGGTTTCGGGCGGGCATGAGACATTTACCTTTAGTTCCCAGGCAACGGCTGGGGCAGCGGAAGCAGCACAGAACGGTAATATGAAGGTCTTGGAATCGAATTCCTTGTCGAAAACTTCTTTTATTTTCAATTTTTACTTAACTTACAGTGCAAATAAGTCGAAATAATGGTCAATATATTGTATTTATTAATATTTTCATGAGGGGCATCGAAAGGAAAGGCAGAGGAAAATTGAGGTCTACTAAGAATATACAAAGAAGGGATTTTAAAAAATGTTCAAATGTGTGTGAAATCTTATGGGACTTAACTGCTAAGGTCATCAGTCCCTAAGCTTACACACTAATTAACCTAAATTATCCTAAGGACAAACACACCCACCCATGCCCGAGGGAGGACTCGAACCTCCGCCGGGACCAACCGCACAGTCCATGACTGCAGCGCCTTAGCCCGCTCGGAAGGGATTTTAATTAAGGCGTACAGGACGTCGTATTCCATAAGTTACATTCAGATATTCGAGCGGCCCTTTTCAGCTGCACGCTAACAATTGGTTCCCAATGCAAGTAAAATTGGCCAGTCAAGAAAAAGATATCATATTCCGAGAAGACTACGTCAAAATACTTTCGACTGTGCTTCACTAGTTATCCTCGTCAATATTTCGCGAAACGCGTTCCCAAAGTGTGCGATGAGAGACAATCTTTTATGAATGTAAATCAAGTTTGTTTCTCTATAGAAACTTTAAAACAGCCACGCAATTGTAATAAATAAACTTTTGTAGCCGGTGCAAAATGCGCAGAGTATTACTGTTTCCCCTCTGTTTAAGATGAATATCACCCGAACACGTGTAAATCAGCTGTCAAAAATGATAATAGAATTATCTAATTTTATATATGAAGCTTCCGTGTACGCTTTATAGCCCCTTTCTGGAAATGTATTTGCAATACCAAGTTTTCCTTTGCCTTTCATTTTAATGTCTTCTAGAGAAATATTAATAAATACGATATACTGAGCATTATCGTGGTTTATTAGCAGTGTGAGCAAACGTAAAATTTGAAAATAAAAAGTCTGTGCATAGGAATTCGATCTCACGACTCTCCGATTACCACTCTATTCTCTTACATGAAATGAAATCGCAGTTGCGAATGTAGACAGTCATCAGCTGTATAATGGAATGATAACAATGAAAATTTGTGGCAGATCGGGACTCGAACCCAGATTTCCCGCTTATGGCGAGCGGACGCCTTATATCAGGCTTTTCGTGCACGGCTCACTGCCCGTCTCAAACTTACAAATGTCGTCAGCCTTGTGTCTGCAACCTCCACTCGTACATTCATTACGTATATTCCCGGACAGGGAAGACATTTTAACTGGAAATCGCTTGCCTCGTGTCTGCCGATAAATACGATATTGTAGTGCCGGTGTTACTCAGATGTACGATGCAATGCTCCTTCGGACATGTACGGATCTCCTAAGGAACAGGCACTGCGGCGACTACAGCAGTTATGAAATACATGAAATGAACGAGGGCTGTTCAATAAGTAATGTCCCACATTTTTTTTTTCTCAGAGCATATTTATTGTTAAGAGTCAGAATTTGGTGACAATATACATCAACATGTCTTGTCCTTGTCCTATTTTTCTACGTAGTCTCCATCACGTTCTATGCGCCGTACGCCAACGTTGTGGAAGAACATGTATTCCCTGCTGGTAAAAGCTCTTGTCCTGTAGCCGTAGCCATGTTTTCACTGCATGACTGACACTCTTGTCCTCTTCAAAGTGTATTCTTCGTAGAGAATATTTAAGCTCCAACAATTCAGATGAAACTGCCTTTCTTTGAATCTGGTGGTCCGCTGTGAGCATTCGAGGAACCCATCGTGAGCACCTCTTTGAATATCCGAGAGTCTCGATCATTGCAGACGCATTTCCATTGCTGACCGACAACTGTAGAGCCAATTGTCGAGTTGGGATCCGCCGGTCGGCACGAATAATGGCATCCGCACGATTCAGCATATCTGGAGCAGTGGCTGTGACAGGACGTCCCGAGCGTGGCTGATAATGGAGCTCTATTTCTGCATTTCCTGAGGCTGTAACTTTCTTTATCCATCGCCCAGCTGTCCTCCTATCAACTGCAACATCGCCATGCACTGCACACAAACGTTTATGGGTGTTCACCACGGTTTCTTTTCTGCGCATAAGAATTCAATAACAGCACGCTGCTTGTAATGTGAGTCGTATGTAGACACTATTTTGACGCTGTAATACGGCTCTGCCATCTCGCAAAACGGTTCGAAACTTCACCGAAAACAAACATCAAATGTTAAGCACCAACAAGGACGTTTGTCTATATATATTAATTGATTTTCTTAAAAAAATGTGGGGCATTACTTATTGCACGACCCTCGTATTAGGAGTTGAGAATATGGACAACCATAAGCTGTATAAAGCAATGGTAACAATAAAAATTTGTGCCGGACTGCGACTCGAACCCAAATTTCCCACTTATCGCGAGCCGTCGCCTTACATTAGACTATCTGAGTACGACTCACGGCCACACCCAAACTTCCATATGTCGTCAACCATCTGTCTACAACCTGCTCTCGTACATAGACAAGCGTAGTGTAAGCATTCTCTTTAGTAGACCTATTGCATTTTCTAAGTGTTTTGCTAATAAATCGCAGTCTTTGGTTTGCTTTCCCCACAACTTCATCTATGTGATGGCCTCAATTTAAGTTATTCGCAATTGTATTCCCTAGGTATTTATCTGAATTTATAGTCTTTACATTTGTGTGTTTTATTCTGTAAACGAAATTTAGCGGATTCCTTTTAGAACTTATTGGATGACTTCACACTTTTCATTATTGAGAGTCAACTGCCACTTTAGCACCATACAGACATCTTGTTTATATCGCTTTGCAATTGATTTTGATCGTCTGCTGACTTTACTAGACAGTAAATGGCAGCATCATCCGCAAACAATCTAAGACGGCTGCTCACTTTATCTCCTAAATCGTTTATGTACACCAGGAACAGCAGAGGGCCTATAACACTTCCTTTGGGAATGCCAGACATTACTTCTGTTTTACTGGGTGACATTCTATCAATTATTGCGAACTGTGACGAAATTACGAATACAGTAGCACCATGTGGTTAGAAGTCACTTTTGACGAACGATGTCAAAAACCTTCTGGAACTCTAGAAATATGGAATCAATTTAACATCCCTTGTCGATAGCTTTCATCATTTTGCAAAATAAATAGCTGGTTGTGTTTCACAAGAACGCTGTTTTCTGAATCCGTGTTGGCTGTTTGTCAATAAATCGTTTTCTTCGAGGTAGCTCATAATCCTACTTCAAATGGACGTTAGCGATATGGGTCTTTAATTCAGCGGATTATTCCTATTTCGCTTCTTGGGCATTGATGTGACTTGTGCATATTCTCAATCTTTAGGTACGTCTCATTCGACGAGAGAGCGGTTGTATACGATTACTAAGTATGGAGCTATTGTATCAGCATACTCTGAAATGAACCTGACAGATCTGGAGCGGAGGCTTTACCTAAATTAAGTGATGTAAGCTGCTTCGCTAAACTTCTAAGTCACTCATGTTGGTAGATGATCGAATTCTGCAATATTTATTTCATTTCGGAAAACTGTGTTTCGTAACTCTGCTTTAGTGGCGCTGTCATCCGTAACATCCGTCGTTATATCACAATGAAGGTATTGATCGTGTCTTTCCGCTGGTGTGCATTACATACGATCCGAATCTCTTTGGATTTTTTGCCACATTTCGAGACAGTTTCCTTGTGCAAAGCATTAAAAACATCTCGCATTGAAGCTCGCACTGAGTTTCGAGCTTCTGTAAAATTTCGCCTATCTTGAGGGTTTTGACTTCTTTGAAATTTGAAATGTCTTTTTTTCGTTGCTTCTGCAGCAGTGTTCTGACCTGTTTTGTGTACCATGGGGTATCAGTACCATCTGTTATTAGTTTATTTGGTATATATTTCTCAGTTGCCGTTGATAATATGTCTTTGAATTTAAACTACATCTGGACTGTACTTACATAGTCAGGTTGGAAGGAGTTGAGAAAGTCTCTTAGGCAGGCATCAAGCGAATTTTTATCTGCTTTTTTAAATAGACGGATTTTGTGTTTATTTTTGGTGAGGTTTGATGTTACGTTATTTAGTCTCGCTACAACAACCTTTCGGTCACTAATCCCTGTACCCGCCATGATGGATTACTTGTTGCAAAAAGGTCAAGTATGTTTTCGCAACCATTTACACTACGAGTGGGCTCCTGAACTTACTGTTCAAAATATTTTTCTGAGAACGCATTCAGAACGATTTCTGACGATGTTTCATGCCTGCCACCGACTTAAAATATGTATCTTCGCCAACATATCGAAGGTGGATTGAAGTCACCACCAACTATAATTGCGTGAGTGGCGTACCTATTTGAAATGAATCATGTTTTCTTTGAACTGTTCAACAACTGAATCATCTGAGTCGTGGCGGAGGCGGAGGTTGGGGTGGGTGGGTTGGGGGTTGGGTGGGTGGGGGTGGGGGGGGGAAGGGGGAAAAGGGGGTTGGAAGGGTTCAGGGGGAGGGATGGGTGGTCGATAAAATTAACCAGTTATTAATTTATTCCTGTTCTCAAGTGTAACCTCTACACATACTAACTCCGACTACCTACTTCAATTTCACTGCAAGGTAAACTACTTGTGACAGCAATAAATACTCCACCACCAGTTGTGTATAAACTGTCCCTCCTGAACACTGTTGGATCCTTTGTAAAAAAATTCGGATGAACTTGTTTCTGGCTTTAGCCAACGTCCCACACCTATAACGAGTTGAGATTCAGTGCTTTCTGTTATCACTTGGAGCTCTGGTTCTTTCCCAACACAATTACAACGGTTTACAATTACAATACCGTTTATTGCCAGGCTACCTTCCTGTATTTGTCCTGCAATCCTTTAGACTGACTGCCTTCCTGTAGTTTCCCGAGACCTTTCTAACCTAAAAAACCACCCAATCTCCTCCACACAACCTCTGCTACCCTTTTAGCGGCTTTCTGAGTGCAGCTGATCGCTAACCTATTAAGCGGGACCCGGAAACCCATCGTCCTATGGCGAAGTCGAGGAATCTGCAGCCAGCACGGTCGCAGAACCATCTGAGCCTCTGATTCATACCCTCCACTCGGCTCTGTACCGAAAGACCACGGTCGGTTCCCTCGACGGTGCTACATATGGTGAGCACCGTCCTTCATCTCACAAACAAGACTGGCAGTCTTTACTACTTTAGTTTTAGTTAGCCGTCTGAAACCAGAGGAGAATCAGTTTCGATCCAAAGCGACACACATCATTAGTTCCGACATGAGCCACTACCTGCAGTTGGCTGCACCGTGTGTCCTTCATGGGATCCGGAAGCAGCCTTTCCACACCTGGAATGACTCTTGCCCGGTATGCACACAGACAGCACAATGAATTCCTACCCCTCCTTGGCAGCCAGATCCCTAAAGGACCCATTACGCACCTCGCATTGGAACTCGTAATTACCAGTTACTGCACCCTCTGTGACTGTCCAGAGTTTGCGGGCCGAGAGGCTTCAAAATGGTTCAAATGGCTCTGAGCACTATGGGACTTAACATCTGTGGTCATCAGTCCCCTAGAACTTAGAACTACTTAAACCTAACTAACCTAAGGACATCACATACATCCATGCCTGAGGCAGGATTCGAACCTGCGACCGTAGCGGTCACGTGGTTCCAGACTGAAGCGCCTAGAACCGCACGGCCACACCGGCCGGCCCGAGAGGCTTCCTCTGGAGCCCGCAATCTCACACCTTGGAGCGACCCACCGCTCGACCAAGGTTGAGGGGCCAATTTCATTATGGGCAGTGCCCGGAGCCTCCACAGTAGTGGACCTGTTGGGGGACATGTGGGAAGTGCTGGGCGTCCCAAAGATCCCCATGTCTGGCCTTCTACAAGGACACCCATTGGCAACAGCCTCAAGCTGTGTGACCGAAGCCAACACTGGCCTGGGGGTATGTGTGAAGGGTCACCAACTCACCTAGCATCTGAACACAGCAATCACAGGCCATACCTATACCAAAGACTGCAGAACTGCACCGTATATAGCTGTTATAACGCTCAAACGCGGAAGAAATTAAGAAACTAAACTAGCATTCACACAGACAACTGAAAAAAGTCGTTCCTGTTAGAAGCTCATAAATATAATCCGCAGGCCTACGGTGTACTCGCCTTATCTGCAGCAGCAACGGGGGTCAATCCTCAATGACAGTCTATCCGACACTGAGTTGATCTAAGTAAAAAAAAAAAAAAGCCTGTGCGATACGACGGTCGATAGAAGTGGAGGTACTTTACACTACATTGCTATTTTACACTGAAGACTGTGCCTAATAAGCACACAAACACGCAATAAATTATAAAACTAAAATTAGTATCCATACAGATAACTGAAAATAAGCCGCTCTGTTTGAAGCTCATAAATATAGTTCGCAAACAAACGGTGTACTCGTCTTATCTGCAACAGCAGTGGAAGGTCCTGCCCCACTGACGGTCGGGCACAAATCTTTAGTACTCTACTGGAAACACCATCAAAACCAGATGAATTTATAATTTGGAGAGAATGTAAGATTTTCTTCATTTCAAAAGGAGAAGTTGGTAATAAAGTCATATAACTGAATTTTGTGAGAGTTGCTTTTTCAACATACTGCTGTGATTTTTCTCTTGAACTGTTCGTCCCTATACTTTCCACTATATTTAAGAAATGAGTATCGAACATATTTGCTACTGTGACTCGTCATTTATAGCTCTTTCAGTTAGTTCAGCAGTGATGTTATCCTGTTCGGTGGCTGGTTGCCCTGTCTCTCGTATCACTACATTCCATATAGCCCTATGTCTGTTGTCGAAATTATTGATTTCTGTCACTATGTGCATGTTGCGTCAGTTTTTAATCATTTTTCTTAGTAATTTCTGAGTAGTTTTTGTAGTGAGCAACTACTGCAGGATCTCTACTTGTTCTTGCCATCAGATACATTTCCCTTCTCCTTTCACAAGCTACTGTAATCCATCTAGAAACTCGCGGTTTTTTACATGGCTCCTTAATGTCCTCTCTGACTAGTTTGTATGGAAAGCTACAGTGCCGAAAAATAATTAATGTAGAGTAATGATATTTCGGGAATGTATTTGTCTAGGTAACATATTTAAGTGATTATATTGCAAGACCACAGGTTAATGTAAGCCTTAGAAAAGTCGTAGCAAATGTGAAATACCAGTATAGTACGTCAGTCAATGGTGTAAACGCCAGAATGTTGAATGCAAGCATGCAGACGTGCGTGCATTGCGATGTACATGTGACGGATGTCAGTTTGTGGAATGGAGTTCCATGGAGGTTGTACTTAGTCTGTTAATACAGGGGCGGTTAATGCTGTTTGTGGATGATGCTGGAGTTATCGTCAGATGATGTCCCATATGTGCTCGCCTGAAGTCGGATCTGGTGATCGAGCAGGCCAAGGCAACAAGTCGACACTCTGTAGAGCATTTTGGGCTACAACAGCGTTATGTGGGCGAGCGTTATCCTGTTGGAAAACAGTCCTTGGTTTGCTGTTCATGAAAGGCAGCACATCAGGTCGAATCACCAGATTGACGTACAAATTTGCAGTCAAGGTGCGTGGTTCAAAATGGCTCTGAGCACTATGGGACTTAACTTCTAAGGTCATGAGTCCCCTAGAACTTAGAACTACTTAAACCTAACTAACCTAAGGACATCACACACATCCATGCCCGAGGCAGGATTCGAACCTGCGACCGTAGCGGCCGCGCGGTTCCAAATTGTAGCGCCCAGAACCGCACGGCCACTCCGGCCGGCCAAGGTGCGTGGGATTACCACGACGGTGCTCCTGCTATAAAACTAAATCGCATCCCAGACCATAACTCCAGATGTAGGTCCAATGTGTCTAGCACGCAGACAGTTTAGTTGCAGGCCCACAACTGGCCTCCTCGTAACCAACACACTGCCATCATTGTCAACGAGGCAGAACCAGCTTTCACCAGAAAACAGAACAGAATTCCACCCTGCCCTCCAATGAGTTCTCACATGACACCACGGAACTCGCAAATGGCGGTGGTTTGTGGTCAGTGGAATGCACGCTGCAGGCTGTCCGGTTTGGAGCTGTCCTTGAAGTAGCCAATTTGTAACAGTTCGTTGTGCGACTGTGCCAACTGCTACTCAGGTTGCTACTAAAGATACAGTACGATGCGTCAGAGCCACACGCCAAACACGATACTCTTCCCTCTCGGTAGTGCCATGTGGTCGTCCAGAGCCCGGTGTTCTTGCGACCGTACATTCTCGTGACCACCGCTACCAGCAATTATATACAGTGGCTACATTTCTGCAGTATCGCTGAAGGAACATCCAATTTGTCATAGCCCTATTACACGACCTCTTTCAGACCCAGTGAGGTGATGATAGTGGCTCTTTGCCACCTTAAAGGCTTTCTTGACTGACATCAACTCACCACGCCCAATCTCAAAGGTAACTAACGATCACGATCGTTACAACGTGTATTTATAGCAAACCTGATTTGCATCCTCATAGTGGCACCGCTAGCGCTACTCTTATGAGACTTGCACGAAATTTGAACAGACATCATCTTCTAGATGCTGAAACACGTTTATCAACTTTCGTTTTATGTTGCCCAGGTCCTTCTTGGTGGTACGACTTTTTTTTTCATTCAGTGTTCAAATACACTACTGGCCATTAAAATTGCTACACCACGAAGAAGACGTGCTACAGACGCGAAATTTTACCGAAAGGAAGAAGATGCTGTGATATGCAAATGATTAGCTTTTCAGAGCATTCACACAAGGTTGGCGACGGTGGCGACACCTACAACGTACTGATATGAGGAAAGCTTCCAACCGATTTCTCATACACAAACAGCAGTTGACCGGAGTTGCCTGGTGAAACGTTATTGTGATGCCTCGTGTAAGGAGGAGAAATGCGTACCATCAGGTTTCCGACTTTGATAAAGGTCGGATTGTAGCCTATCGCGATTGCGGGTTATCGTATCGCGACATTGCTGCTCGCATTGGTCGAGATCCAATGACTGTTAGCTGAATATGGAATCGGTGGGTTCAGGAGGGTAATACGGAACGCCGTGTTGGATCCCAACGGCCTCGTATCACTAGCAGTTGAGATGACAGGCATCTTATCCGCATGGCTATAACGGATCGTGCAGCCACGTCTCGATCCCTGAGTCAACAGATGGGGACGTTTGCAAGCCAACAACGATCTGCACGAACAGTTCGACGGCGTTTGCAGCAGCATGGACTATCAGCTCGGAGACCATGGCTGCCGTTACCCTTGACGCTGCATCACAGACAGGAACGCCTGCGATGGTGTACTCAACGACGAACTTAGGTGCACGAATGACAAAACGTCATTTTTTCGGATGAATCCAGGTTCTGTTTACAGCATCATGATGGTCGCATCCGTGTTCGGCGACATAGCGGTGAACGCACATTGGAAACGTTTATTCGTCATCGCCATACTGGCGTATCATCCGGCGTGATGGTATGGGGTGCCATTGGTTACACGTCTCGGTCACCTCTTGTTCGCATTGACGGCACTCTGAACAGTGGATGTTACATTTAAGATGTGTTACGACCCGTGGCTCTACCCTTCATTCGATCCCTGCGAATCTCTACATTTCAGCAGGATAATGACGACCGCATGTTGCAGGTACTGTACGGGCCTTTCTGGATACAAAAAATGTTCGACTGCTGCCCTGGCCAGCACATTCTCCAGCTCTCTCACCAATTGAAAACGTCTGGTCAATGGTGGCCGAGCAACTGGCTCGTCACAATATGACAGTCACTATTCTTGATGAACTGTGGTATCGTGTTGAAGCTGCATGGACAGCTTTACCAGTACACGCCATCCAAGCTCTGTTTGATTCAATGCCCAGGCATATCAAAGCCGTTATTACGGCCAGAGGTGGTTGTTCTGGGTACTGATTTCTCAGGATTTATGCACCCAAATTGCTTTAAAATGTAATCACATGTCATTTCTAGTATAATATATTTGTCCAATGAATACCCGTTTATCATCTGCATTTCTTCTTGGTGTAGTAATTTTAATGGCCAGTAGTGTTACTAACGCTCACGACCGTTACAACGTGTATTTATAGCAAACCTGATTTGCATCCTCATAGTGGCGCCGCTAGCGCTACTCTGAGACTGGCACGAAATTTGAACAGACATCATCTTCCAGATGTTGAAACACGTCTATCAACTTTCGTCTATGTTGCCCAAGTTCTTCTTGGTGTTGCGATCTTTTTCCGTCAGTGTTCAAATAATAATATGAATGTATCATTGTAAATTTCATCATTGGTCATCTCTTGTAAACTATTTTTAAAATAATTTGTCCTGGAGTCATGAATTATTATAAGTGATTTCGACTGAGGAGTATCCATACTGTGAGGCACTATCTTATTTATCCTAACTGTGCACCCTGGTCAGAGAGAGAGCGTTTGTTACCGGGTAACGAGTTGTTTTCTTGATCTGAGCGTCACCGAAGAAAACATCAATCAGAGGCCCTGTGCCTTTATCCATATGTGTTGGGAGGTTAATTACTGAGATCAAACTGTAGGATCAAAATAAGGTTTCTAGATCATTTTTCCTAACATAATCCTTTGGAAAATCTACACTGAAGTCACAACAGGCTATTAACTGCGTGCTGCTACCAGGTAGCACGGAAAGGAATCCAGATTCCTCATTAACAGTTCAAAATTACACAGTTGGGATCTATATACACTTACAATTAAGAGTGAACTATTTTTCAGTATTAATTCGTAATCACACACACATATATGTGCTGATCACTGCAAAATATACTTGTATCGATGTTTTTGAACTTGCGTTCTGTCTTAATATATGTATCAACTTCTCCTTTCCCCATATTAGTTCTGCATGAGTCAGCTGCTGGAGTTTAGTCTTTTAAATGTAACTTACCTTCCCTTGTGGTTATGCGGTGCTCAGAGGCGCACAGGATGTCTGTCTTACCAGAACTCTCCAAATTTTCCAAACAGTCAAGAAGTTCTGCCTTATTACTCAATCCTCTGATATTTTGTTGCAACGAGCTAACCTTACTTTTCTGTGCATTATTAAGCATTTTGTGAGGCTCTTCTGTTACTTTGATCTCTTTTAAAACAGGGTGCCTGAATCTTGATTCTAACCTGAAAAAGGTATCTTTCTGACACCAGTGATCAGAGGGCTATTGCCTGGTGTGATGGTGCCCGCCCTTGACCCCCATCCCTGTATATTTTCTACAAGAAGCTCAGCCAACCTATCTTTCCCTCTCCCATTCAGGTGTAGGCGGTGCGTAGTTTATCCCCATGACCCAATTTTAGCGACAGGCACTGCGCTCATTGAGATTTCATTTCAGATAGCAGCAGGCTGCTCAATTCAGTGATCACAGGGCTCACAGCAGTTTTAACCGAGGGCTGGTCATGGCTTCACATGTTCCCTGATTTTTGTATACTCATTTTATAGGAATCTTAACCAATTACTTTATTTTCTGAAATAATCTGGTTTGAAAGCTCTGAAGAATAAAATACAGAAACATTTCTCTTTTTGCGATAAGTGTTGTTCAGGTGTCGCTATTCTTCAGTTATAGCGAAAGAATGACCACCGTTATTTTTTTAGGCTTTCCGCTGTACTTTATGGTACTGCAGGATTTCTGTTCTGGTAGACTGCTAAGCATCTTCATAACACGCCATTACCTTAGAAGTATCCTGAAAAGTCAGGATTAAACTGTGACATTGTTGTAGCAAACTGACGATGTTTTATCACTTATATGTCCATTACATTTGGCAGACGCTCTGAGGAGCCCTTACAGTGACACACAAGTTTCGATAGGAAACTGGAAGAAGTAAAAACTCAAAAATTAAAGTAAATAAGAATAGCTACAAATGAGAACACAAAAGTTTTTATGTATTAAAACATACGGATTAATTACAAATTTATCATTTTCTTACAGATAATGAAATAACAACTGTAATATTTTTGAGGGGGTTATCAGCCCTCTGAATGGTTTGATGTGGAGTGCCACGACTTCCTTTCTCGTGCCAAATTCTTCATCTCAGCTTAGCACTTACACCCAATCTCATCATCTATTTGTTAAACGAATGCCAGTTCCCGTCTTCCCCTACAGTTTTTTACTCTCTAAAGCTCTCTCTAGTGCCATGAAAGGTATTCCCTGATGTCTTAACACATGTCCTACCTTCCTAACTCTTTTTTCTTGCTAGTATTTTCCACATATTTCTTTCTTTGCCGGTTTTACGAAGAACCTCCCCATTTCTTATGTTATCAGTTCACAAAATTTTCAATATCCTTCTATTGCATCACATTTCAAACGCTTCGATGCTCTTATTTTCTGGTTTCCCTACGGTCAGAGATTCACTTCCATACAAAGCTGTGCTTCAGACGTACATTCTCAGATATTACTTCCCCAAATTAAGGTCAATGTGTGATAGTAGTAGAATTCTTTTGGCCAGTAAGTTCAAATGAATATCAATACTAAACGAATAATTTATGAATTAAGTTTGCATTAATGGCTGCAAACCCGCCATGGTCGGTAACGGACGCCTCTGCAGTTGCGCTCGACTCGGAGGTAAGCCGGTTCAGAACCTGGTTCTTAAACATTTTCGCTGCCAGTATTTGGCGAGCCAGTGGAGGAGAGGTGCTGAGGTAAAGTGCCTGATCACCTGTCCTTGCACCAATGTCCTGCATTACATTCCAGACTGCTCCGCTGTGTCTCACGAACAGAGGGTGTGGTGTCACCGCCAGACACCACACTTGCTAGGTGGTAGCTTAAATCGGCCGCGGTCCATGTAGTACATGTCGGACCCGCGTGTCGCCACTGTGATCGCAGACCTAGCGCCACCACCTAGGCAGGTCTCGTGATACGAGAGTGGACTCGCCCCAGTTGTACGAGAACCAAGCTACCGCCCAGTTGTACGCGAACCTAGCTATCGCCCAGTTGTACGAAGCCTTCTCTCTCATTAGCCGAGAGACAGAATAGCCATCAGCTAAGTTAATGGCTACGAACTAGCAAGGAGCCATTTGTATCAGTGCCTATAGCTTACGAGTATTCAAGAGAGATGTATTCCAAAGAACCATTAAAAGTTAAGTAAAAAGCATCTACATACTTTTCTTCTTATTCATTCATAAGTTTTTATGTTCCAGACTTCACGCCCGTATGCTTTATGCCGTGCGTGCACTATCGGCTACAGCTTTAGTTTAGCATTCCCTTTCAGCAATCAACATCACGGTGTCGGTCGAGCTACCGACACTACAGAGGGCATGCGACACTGTTGATGGTGATCCAGTTGTCGCACGGGAACGTTGAGCTCGGCGGCCTTTGGAGCTATTCGAGAGGAGTAAGCTATTACCGGAACCAGGTTTCACCATCTCCGTCTCCTTCATCCATAGCTACACAAACCAAACACTACACTGTACAGGCTCTCGCCACAATTATTCACAAGAGACAAGTACACATTTGGCATACCAGAACAGGTCGGAGGAAGGCAACCGCAAAGCACCTCCACGAGAACTTTGTCAAGAGGGGCTATGCAGGATTCTTGCATCTGCACCCCTACATTCATTCCCTGAGTTTGGAACTACTTTGATTTTTTAAAGATCGCTGAAACACATTTTAATGACCCTCTTGAAACATCAATGTTTGATCTATTGTTTTGGAAGTATATAGGCAACAGGTTAGTCTGCAGGGTGATCCAGAAGTCCGTTAACACTTGAAAATTGAGTACTTCACGGGATAACGTAGGAGGAGAGGTAAAAATTGACACAAATGCTTCAGATGACATGGGGTTTTATTGAAAAAAAAAGTGCACAAAATGACCAACAGATGGCAATACAATGGCAATAATTAGCATAAAATCTTAAAGTTTTTTAAATAAAACCAACGTCATTAACATTCTTCATTTTTATTCTTCGTATCTATGTATTTATTTCACAACATAGTAACACTGGCGACGAACACGTTTTTCCCAATGAGATACAATTAGTTGATACCGTCACTGTAGAATGTATGACTTTGTTGACGATGCCACAACCTCACCTCTGCTTGCACCGCTTCATCACTGTCAAAGATATGTCCTGAAAGATGGAGGTTTGATTTCTGCCGAGTATTAACCGAGTGAAAGCTGCTTATTGTTGGAAATAAACTAATATTGGTAACAAGAAACGACAATAAGGAATATACATATTGAGAGGCCAATGTCAAAATACCCAGACTCGTGAAAAGAGGTCGACAAGAGGTTCGTGAACTCACACCACTTATTGCCCGAAGCGCCCGTTTCTGAGCCAAAAATATCCT
This sequence comes from Schistocerca piceifrons, assembly GCF_021461385.2. Lineage (NCBI taxonomy): Eukaryota > Metazoa > Arthropoda > Insecta > Orthoptera > Acrididae > Schistocerca > Schistocerca piceifrons. Next base: position 169,272,891 of record NC_060149.1, read on the forward strand.
TCTAGAATGAGAAGAGTTACCCAAAAACATAATACCATACGACATAAGCGAATGAAAATAAGCAGTATTAAGTCTTTGAACAAGATCCTGAACGTGGGCTTTCCACGAAAGCTTACTATCTATCTGAACACCTAGGAATTTGAACTGTTCAGTTTCACTAATCATATGCCCGTTCTGTGAGAGTAAAACGTCAGGTTTTGTTGAATTGTGTGTTAGGAACTGTAAAAACTGTGTCTTACTGTGACTTAACGTTAGTTTATTTTCTACAAGCCATGAACTGAGGTCATGTACTGCTCTACTTGAAACCGAGTCAGTGTTGCACACAACATCCTTTACTACCAAGCTAGTGTCATCAGCAAACAGAAATATTTTAGAGTTACCCATAATACTAGAGGGCATATCATTTATATAAATAAGGAATAGGAGCGGCCCCAACACTGATCCCTGGGGCACCCCCCACTTGACAGTACCCCACTCAGATCCCACATCACAGCCGTTATCAACATTGTGAATAATGACCTTTTGCTGCCTGTTGATAAAGTAAGAGGTGAACCAATTGTGAGCTACTCCCCTTATTCCATAATGGTCCAACTTCTGGAGCAATATTGTGTGATCAACACAGTCAAATGCCTTTGTTAAATCAAAAAATACGCCAAGCGTTCGAAACTTTTTGTTTAGCCCATCCAGTACCTCACAGAGAAAAGAGAATATAGCATTTTCAGTTGTCAAACGACTTCTAAAGCCGAACTGTACATTTGATAGCAAATCGTGTGATATAAAATGATCAATTAACCTTACATACACAGCCTTTTCGATAACTTTTGCAAACACTGATGGGATAGAAATAGGTCCAAAATTATCTACATTATCCCTTTCTCCCTTTTTATAAAGCGGCTTTACTACTGAGTATTTTAATCGCTCAGGAAACTGACCATTCCTAAAGGAAAAATTACAAATATGGCTAAATACAGGGCTAACATGTGCAGCACAGTACTTTAATATTCTACTAGACACTCCATCACAACCATGAGAGTCCTTAGTCTTCAGTGATTTGATTATTGTCTCAATCTCCCTCTTGTCTGTATCACAGAGGAGTATTTCAGACGTCAATCTCGGAAAGGCATTTGCTAAGAAATTTATATGATTTCCTGTAGATACTAAATTTTTATTTAATTCACCAGCAATGCTCAGAAAATGGTTGTTAAATACTGTACATATATCTGATTTATCAGTAACAGAAATATTATTACTGCAAACTGACTTTATATCGTCAGCCTTGTGCTGCTGACCAGACACTTCCTTCACAACTGACCATATGGCTTTAATTTTATCCTGTGAATTAGATATTTATTTGCATACCACATCCTTTTTGGCTTGCTAATAACATTTTTAAGCACCTTACAATACTGTTTGTAATGGGCTACTGTAGCTTGATTGTGACTACTTCTAACATTTTTATATAATTCCCGCTTTGTTCTACATGACATCCTTATCCCACTAGTCAGCCAACCGGGCTGTCCATTACTGCTAGTACCCAGTTTAGAATGTTCTAATGGAAAGCAACTCTCAAAGAGCATGAGAAACGTGTTATGGAAAGCATTGTATTTATCATCTATATTATCGGCACTATAAACATCTTGCCACTCTTGTTCCTCGACAAGTTTTGAAAAACTCTCTATTGCTGTTGGATTAACTTTCCTATGTAGTTTGTAATTAAATACGACATTGGTTAGAGTACAAAAACCATTTAGTGTTAAAATTTGTGCATCATGGTCTGAAAGGCCATTCACCCTTTTACTAACAGAATGCCCATCTAGTAATGAAGAATGAATAAAAATATTGTCTATGACTATGCTACTGTTCCCCTGCACCCTAGTTGGAAAAAACACAGTTTGCATCAGATCATATGAATTTAGGAGATCTACCAACATCCTTTTTCTTGCTCAATCATGTACAAAATTAATATTGAAGTCACCACATAGAACTACTTTCTGGTACTTCCTACAAAGTGAATCAAGAACCCTCTCTAGCTTAAGTAAAAATGCTCTGAAGTCGGAGTTAGGGGACCTATAAACAACAGCAATTAGAAGTTTAGTGTCACTAAATTCAACTAACGCTGCACAACTTTCAAATATCTGTTCAGTGCAGTGTCGTGATACGTCTATGGACTCAAATGAAATACTGTTTTTTACGTACAGAGCCACTCCCCCACTCCGCAAGGAACTTCTAGAGAAACAGCCAGCTAATCTGTAGCCTGGTAAAGGAAGCCTCTGAATTGTCAAATTATTTAAGTGGTGCTCTGATATACCAATAATTTCAGAGTTAACATCTATTAGCAGTTCACTAACTTTATCTCTAATACCTCTTATATTTTGATGAAATATGCTAATTCCTTCTCTACTTGGAAACATTACATCCTATGGAGGTGAGCCCTTAGTTAGAGGCACTTCCTTTAAGCAGGTATACCTATCAGCTGACTTCAGTCTAAAAAAGGTGCAGCTCTAACACCAACTACTATAGGGATTTTTCCATGAGTGATACCACTACCACCACCACCACCCACTACACTGTCACCTATAAGCTTAGCCAGCCTCCCCTTCCCATACCTATTGAGGTGCAGGCCATGCCTAGTGAAACCCCATCTATTGATAGACCCAACTGGCACCACTGAGATGTGATCCATGCCCTCCGCCATCAGTGCCCTCGCCAGCCCCACATTAACGCGCCTAACAGCCGCATTAAGGTGAGGTCGATCATGACGCTGAAACAGTTGCACGAAATACACATTAGTACCACCAGTTTCAGTAGCTATCTTAACCAAGTCACCACTGACATCATATTCCCCGTCCCTATCGAGACTGTCCCCTGCTCCACCCACTATCACTACCTGATCCTCTTTCGTAAAATTCTTACATAAGTTCGCTATGCTTTCAGTCACCTGAGCCAACCCTGCACTAGGCTTCACAATGCTGGTGACCAGGTACTCACTCCCCAACACTTCCTGCAACTGCTGGCCCACACCTCTACCGTGGGAACTACCTAGCAGCAGAACCTTCTTTCTGCTAGACTTTGCAACTAACCTAGGCCTCCTAATTGATGAGGACTGCTGCAAGTTACCTACATTTACGGCTACACGAGGCTCCTCTCCACTCAACTCTGACAGTTGGTCGTATCTATTGCATGTATGCAAAGTAAAACTGTCTGAGTACCTCCTCTTCCTAGCTACCTTCTTGCCAACTGCCAGTTCCCATTCCCCACCACCCTTCACCCTCCTCAACCTATCTAGTTCCTCCTTTGCGCATTGTAACTGCACCTGAAGGACACAGATCTTACGCTCCTGCTCCTCTATTAACTTGTTTCTACTACAGATTCTACATTCCCAGGAGAGGATCTCCCTAAAATGACCACTGGCTTCCCCACTGCATTCCCCCCCCCCCCCCCCCCCAATGAAAATACTTTGAACAAATCCCACACCGTAATCCACTACTCACAAACCTACGACAGAGCCCACACTTTTCACTCGTGGTAAATTTTACAGTTACTGAAAAAAAAAAAACTGTACGTCTACGTTACCAAAGTTCAGTTACACCAGTAGAACTATTTAAGAACTAACAATAATGGTCTCGAAATTCTCTGCCTACTAAGAAAGCAGCTACTTGTATTAATACTACTACAACACAGCCGATACCAATACCAGCAAAACTTCACAAAATTATTAGCTACAACCAAAAAATTAAAACTACCACTGTAACACTAAGCGAAGTTAAAACACTATACGAAAATTTTACTGAAGTATTTCACTAGAAAGAATAATAAACGTTAGTTGAAAACTAAAGCACGAAAATTACTAACGACTTCAACACACTGAAAACACTCTAAAACACAGCGAGCGAACGATTACAAAAGTTTATTAAGTTGTTATTTCGCCACAAACGGCACGCAACACTGCTGAAATCTATTAAATTTAATAACTGTATTACAGAGCACAAATAAGTTTGTCAGTACTTAGCTTATAACCGCTACAGCTGCAGTGCACGCCGCAAAATGTAAGCACACTACTGAGGCGCGAGGCTTAGACGAACGACGAAGGCAGTGTCACAAATAACAGACCACTCGAGTCAATAACACAGGAAGAAAGACTGAGATTAATGAAAATCCACTAATAAGTTACTTTTACGGCAAATATTAAAACAAATAAACTTTAAAATAAGTAAATGAAGTCTAAAATTTATAAAATATTAACGAGCTATTTCAACAGCAGTGCAGCGCACGTGACGTCACACCAAAGCACTGTACGCGTACGTGGAGAACTTGTTTGTGCAGCAATCGCCGACATACTGTAGCTGAGACGGAATAAGGGGAACCAGTCCGCATTCGCTGAGGCAGATGGAAAACCGCCTAAAAACCAACCACAGACTGGCCGGCGCACCGGACCTCGACTCAAGTTCGTTGGGCGGATTCGTGCCGGGGAACAGGCGCTCCTTCCCAATCTGAAAAGCCGTGCGTTAGACCGCATGGCTTACTGGGCGGGCCCCAGCTGAAGTACTCTCTGTCTTGCAAGGGTCGGGTCTCACCTTCTGTTTAGGAGACGGGCGCAGCAGCCTGAGGAATGGGATGAGCAGCACTAGTGGTGGTTCCTCATGAAGGTAGATGCCAGACAGCATCCTGGTCACACATGTCAAGCTTCCAGCAGGCCTGCAGAGTGATGGTGGCGTCTGCGCCCCATTAGCATTGACTTGGAATTTGGCAGTGGCGCTGGCAGCAGCAGCATCCTTCCAGTCAGACTCTTGGCTCCAGCGACGATCGAAGACAACTGGGCGTGCCAAGGGTCGACCTCTATAGCCTCCCCTCTCAAAGGGTATCTCCAACTACACAGGGGCTCAGACCACACGCTGGGCAGTCAGCAATCTGCACTCAGAAATGAGAAATTCGTTAAGTATGGTGGAATATTGAATTTGGCGCTCCCTGCGTGCTCTTTGACGGTGGTGGCAATGACATCATGTGTTCTGGTTTTCTCTCGTTGTCATATTTCCTAATGACTACAGACCTTCACAACTTCACCTTTCACAGACTGTTTTCTGCTCGTTTGGCACCTCAATACTTACTATTGTGTTGAACCTAGGCCTCCTTACGACACTCTGCTTTGTCATTCGTATGGCGAAGTCTCTCGGCTTCCATGATGTCATAATGTTTCGCTTGTAAATGTGGGTGCTCGCTGGCCGTGGAGGCCGAGCGGTTCTAGGCGCTTCAGTCGGGAACCGCGCGACTGCTACGATCGCAGGTTGGAATCCTGCCTCGGGAATAGATGTGTGTGATGTCCTTAGGCTAGTTAGGTTTAAGTAGTTCTAAGTTCTAGGGGACTGATGACCCCATATGTTAAGTCCCATAGTGCTCAGAGCCATTTGAACCATTTTTTGTGGGTGCTCCGTCGCTCCACCGTTCTGCAAAAGCTTCCGTGTCTGCCTCAACACGCTCAGCATTTCCCCCAAAGTGTCAGTCTACTGGTCATTGACACAGGCGGTTTGTCTTCGAGGAGTTGCCAAGGTAGAACTTGGATGAAGTTTTAGTGTTCACAGGGTATACTATCAAGTGGCATAGCAAATCGACTTTCTCTAAAAGCATATCAAATGCTTCCGCAGTCCCAGGATTCATAAGAGGTGCTTTTAGGGGATCTTCAGAACATTTCACTCCAAATACATTACAATTTGGATGTGTAGAGTTCCGGACAGCTCTTTGCATTTTCAAAGTATATACATGATAGCCACTTTTCGAGCCGATTCACGTATCTTTGCTGGACTGACTGTCTTTCATCTGTAATCGAGATCTGTGCACTAAGTACTTTGTTCCACTATTTTATGGACCCAGTCACAGTTTGCCGCAAAATGTTTCAAATATGTTAACCTAAGAGCTCATCAAGTCAGACACGTTGGTATCAGTTACTGAACTTTCGGATTTGGAATTTTTCCTTTTTTGTAGATTCCACAATTATATTTGAGGCGTCTTTCACAGATACCAAGACATAACACAGCGAGTCACAATTTCTTGAAACTTCCTTTAGTGCAAGATACTAACAATGATTTCTGCAGTGGTTGTGATAATTCTTTGGCTGGTGTGGAAGGATGTTCTTCATCCCCTTGTTTCACCAAGACATATTAGGTGCACTCTTGAAAGAATGAGCACGTAGAAACTTTGGCTGGTGTGGAAGGATGTTCTTCATCCCCTTGTTTCACCAAGACATATTAGGTGCGCTCTTGAAAGAATGAGCACGTAGAAACTGGATTCCTACCGAGAGTCTTAGGATGTATGTAATGGTACATGGCAGCATGTGTACCCTGGAGTCTAGCGGACTGTATAGAGCCATAAGAAGTTCTGTCATAGCTGTCGAGGTCTATCAATATAAAAGGTCACGTTTTTATTGTAAGAGGTGTCATGGCTGTCATATTTTATTAATGCAAGTAGTGTCTTGGACGCTATGAAAAGAAAGGAAACATGTTTAAATAGTAATGTTAAACGCCACACACAGACACAGTGCTGGGAAAACATGATGAGCATAACTGAGAAGGGGACAAACATAGCTTTTACCAATTGCAGGAGTAAAAGTAGTGGAGGCTGGCCGCAGGCACTGCCCTAGAATAACAGACCTATATGTAACAGCAGCCAAAAGAAGGAAGTGCTAGCCCAGGTGGGGTATTTCCAGACTGTTGGAGGAGGTTCGAGTAACTCCTGGGAAGATATCATGCATTAAAAGGACCTTCATTAACAGCCGGGGAAAGCAACACTTCAAGACCCTGGAAAAGGCAGTCGGATGCAGCCTTGGCAGTCATAATCGGAGTCAGAGTTACAGTCATTAGAGGGAGCAGCTGAGTCATCAGGAGAGATCACAGCGGAGTGAAGGTTGGATGATGCTGCAATAAACTACAAGAAGACTATACACATTCGAGGGGAGGCAACTGATTTTATGATAAGTAACCAGCCACAGTTGTTATCTTGAGTTCTCTGCCTGTTATTAAAGAACAACTCTGTAGAGTTTGTCTCTAGAAGTAGCAACAAGTAATAGTTTTTCTGTGTGTCAAAGTGTACTGAGGAACAGATGCCACCTTACACTTGTCTCCCAGTGTCTAGTTGCATGACTCACAACAAGGGATAATTCACATTTCTCTGTGTGGCAGAATATAGGATACAACGAGCACTGGCTCGCAAACGTGTCTTATCTTGATTCGAGTATTTGATTGTGTACAATTGGAATGTGTCGCAAGTGGAGTTCTCATCTTCGATAATGAAAGATAGAAGTCAGAAGCGGGGAGTTACTGAAAAGGACTAACATATGAAGTAGTAGAGTGTAATGGTTGATGTGTAAAAATCCATGGTAAGACATCTCACTGAGTACGGTTGAATTATTGAGAAATAAAATGTTCTTAAATTGTACTTGGAAGTGTTTGCACCCTTATTCACTTCCTACGAAACCAACAAACACATCGTCTCCACTTCAACATCACCTCTGATAAGTATCCTAGGCGATTATCCCTCTCACTCCATTAACGGTAAATTAGCAGATATCAGCCGATAGTGTGGTCAACGCCCAGATTGTGGCCCACCTGTGCAGTAACACGACAGTTCCTTTACTTCGAAATTCTCAGTGTCAGTGCAAGGAGTGAAATGCTCATGGCCAACCATGTCCATGGCAGTAGCTTCCATAATTTCGTAAAATGGAGGATGTTTATTTGGTGCATAATGACTCCTTGGATCATGTGAGCCATAATTTCCAGTATTTTATTTTGTGTTGCTGGTGTCAACCACGTATCGTGGCACTTCAGCCAGATCTTCCAAGTCTGGTACACCGTTCTTCTCTTCAAAAAGTGTCACGAGATTTTCAGTGCTCTCACGACGTTTCTCGTTCGATCCAGGAAAGTGAGTGGACTGATAATTAGTAGCAAAGCTGTTCTATCTTTCCGCTGATCCGCCAGCAAATGTCGCGCGTGGTGGCTGAACACTGTACTGAATAACTGCGACAGATTCTCGATGAAAGAAAATCTTTTTTTGTATTTTGGACATTTATGCAGCTTACAGAAACATTTTTATGAGAAACTGTTTTCTTCTGTGGTCTTCTGTTGCTCACTATGTAGTACATATACAACACAGTCATAGCAGAAACAGTGTCACTCTTTTCTTCGTGATGTAGTCATGGATAAAACACAAATCATTCCACTTTATAAGATCTAATATTCTTTCAAGGAACTTATGACACGGCAGGACAGAATGTAGTTGGAGTTATAGCCTTTAACATTGTCTGATAGAGAGTAACTTCAAGGATGCGACAGTTTCATTCTGTTATAAGTAAAAACTGCTCTCAAACAAAATACTAATCCCATATTTGCTGATGTACAGTATAATTTTATCGGTGATTCTGTTTGAAAATCATGTGCCTCTCTAGGTGAATTTCGTGCAGGCAAGGCAGAAACCATATCATGACCCTCCCTTCCCCTCCCCCACCACCACCCCTCAACCCTTCCACGCCTCAAGCCCCCACCCACCCTCTCCCCCATCACCCGCCTGGAGACACTGAAGTGGGAGCCAAGTACCTCTGATACACCATTGCAACCAATGATATGCATATTTTTGAATTAATTCTATTATTGAAAAAAAATTTTACAGTTTGGATAATGAACAACTTAACTTTTTATGCCATATTCATGTCCATACGCCCAAATGAGGCGATAGAGACAAAGTGGAAAATATTTTTACTACACATTCCACTCAGAGCTCAAATAATCCGGACATGTAAGTAGCAGACAGTAGTGGGTCTGTGCCAGTCTGAGCACAGTCAGCATAGTTATCGTATTTTAACCAACCCGCTCCCTCCATGATGTCATCAATGATGCTGTGCGTTGTTAACATATTCTCTCGTCCTCCATTCCAATTGTTCTACATATAAAATCGCGGTAAATTCAAAAACTTGACCGGCAAATTCAAAATACTATAACTGTGCCAGACATAAAATTGTCCAAGTATAAAATGCAAGATGGCTGAACTTAGGACAGTCTCTATGATGTCAGAATCCAAGATGGACAACTGTCCTATTGGTGTGAAATTTAAAAAACCCAAGATGGTGGACCTGGGAATACAGGTACAGCCAGAGCTGCCAGAATTCAAGATGGCACTTTAAGATAACGGACCTGAGAATACATACACAGCCTGCATGGATGGCATATCTTCTGTGTTTTCCCCCAGCTCTCTGATGTCAGAATCCAATATTCTGGTCCCATGGGAAATAGGTGCACCTTACATGTTTTTAGTTCAGTTGTGCTAAGTTTAGAATCTAACTTAAGTTTAAAATGGCGTGAAATTCAAAAATCTTTGGGTTTCCCCAATCTTGCAATGTTTCAGTCCACCTGTGCCAAGTGTACAGTTGACCTAATTTAAAACTCACACGGCTTGTATATTTAAACAACTTCTCACACACTTCTGACATCACAGTTCAGTAACACCACTTGCAAGTTTAAACAATTGCCACCCTAAGTTTGGTGCCTAAGAGAAAGGGCACTGATGACGATGATTTTTGGTGTCCTAAACCATGAATCATCATCACTGGAACCTAAGAGCCCACTTCTACTAAGTTTAAAATGGTGGGATATTCAAACAATCCATCTGTCCTAAGCAATAAATGAAGCGAAATTCAAAAAAATTAGCTTGTCCTGGTGGGAAGCCCACTGGTTGTCAGAACTGGTCCTAAGTTTAAAACAGTGTGGCTAACTTGTGCTGTATTTGTGTACTAGGATGGGATAGGTACATAGAGATGTATGCACCTGTGTTTTATTTGTTTAAAGATATACCACTCAGAAAACTCTTATCTACTCATAGAATCTGTAAGGTCTCCTCATGCTGAACCCACTCCAATGGTGTATTCGTGAATGTGAACGGTACCTGTGCTACCACCACCCATACCACACGAAAAATACAGCGATGTGCAGCCCAACCATGATCGCAGGCTACTGCAGCTGACTAATGGCTCTTGTCTCAGTGACTGTTCAGGTCCTCCACCACACACTGCGAGACGTCATGGGTGTCTGTATACCTAACAGGTCACCTGGACCAGCCTGAAGCACATATGAAACAATGGAACTGTGTGCCACATCATGCAGTTTTGAATATGGGCAGATACTATCTGCCTACTGTCTGCTATGAACAGTGTGCCTCCCACCACAGTCAATGCGATTAGATCTGTGACATAGATTTCAGATGCATTCCCAAGGCTACACGATTTTACACGTAATCTGCTCCAATTTTAGAACTGGAAAAAGTCCTATTATGCTGTGTGACTGATACGAGGTGGCAGCCTTTACAGACTATGCTCCTACAGGCACACGGCCATTGCATACATACACACCTAAGTGTGTCGCTATATATGCTGATGTATACGTTGCCCTAAGATACCCAGGCCTGGCGCCACTGGTTTGGTGTCATTATCAAGTACACATGACAGCATTTATCGAACGAATTTAGAGACTGGGTGCTAGGAGCAAAACAGATCAATATGCCCATATGAAAATATAACATAGATGCTCTGAGAACTCAGATTTGTACTTACAAAGGAAGTACGCCAGGTCAGACATTTCCACAGGATTTCCAAATCATTTCTGACGAACATCAGTGTGGTTTCTTCAACAAGGATCAGAATCAGTTTGCATTATATATTTTTTTAGGAGTTTGATACAACCTTTCACAGTTAATTATTCCCCACAAGTCTTTTCATCTATAAGTACACAGTGTGTCTCTCCTAACAGTCATCAGACGCATTTTTATGGTGTTTCAGTAGTTATTTGCAATTTTGTTTTTGCATTGTGTAGCTGCTCATAAAGTCTCTCATGCGACTCCCAGCGTCGAAGGAAAGCCTTGGTTTGTTTCCTGTTACAAAGAAACTGATTTTTAAAGCGGACTTTTACGCGCTCCTTTACGTATCGTGTAAAAACTGACAGGAAAAAATATGTCGTCCCTACACTTTATTTACGTTATTAGTCTGGAATATGTAATACGAAGATTAGTACATTACAAACAGAGTATTTATTTAACCCTCAACATCATCCCTACCCTCGTCGATCTCCAGTGGAATGACCAGTTGCGCCAGCTGAGTAATATTTCTTCCATTCGTGGTTCGAACAATTAAGGTCCGCACTATTCCATCTCTCTCTGCTCTTGTTTCCATAACGCGAGCGCTCTTCCACATATGTCCTGGCTGCTTATCCTCTTGTAAGAGCACAATATCTTCCACTCTACATTTAACCAGTTTCTTGTTAGAACGCTGTACATTACGAAAGTTTCTTAGTTCTAACAAATATTCTTTCTTACATCTTTTCATAAAATCATTTTGCAATTTTTATTGTAGCTTTGCTTCTCTTCGCAGATACTTCTGTGTATTAAGGACCTGTCTGTATTGGAGTTAACCGTTCTCCCGTTCAGAAATGGCTTGGTGTCGGTGCATCTGATTCCCCACGTGCGATTCGTTGTCAGTTGATGGTGGCTTCTATTTCTGCTAATAAAATCTAATTTCTTCATTGACTAGTGATTTTACGAGAGCCTTTCGTAGGCAAAGTTTCGTAGTTGGTACCGTTCGTTCCCACCAGCCTCCCCACCAAGCCGCCTGTGGCACAATAAACTTCCAAGAGACGCATTGGTGAGCAAAGTGCTAGCTTATCCTTGCGGCTTCGAAGAAATGACCGATGTCTCTCAGTTCTGCGTTTACTGCTTGAAACCTTTTTGCGTTGTCCGCATAAATAGTATTTGGTAGTCCTCTTCTTGCAGTAAGACTTCTGAAGGCCATTAAACATTTTTCTGTGCTCATATCGGATGCAAGTTCGAGGTGGAAAGTTCTTGTAGTAGCACACTTAAATAGTAACATATAACATTTTCGTAACAAGTTGCAGAGTTTGACGAAAAGTGGTCCAGCAAAATTTAAGTCTGTTACTGCAAATGGCTTAGTGAAATTAATGCGGTCAGGTGGCGGAGAAGGTTCTCTCTGGATCCTCGAGCACTTCTGGCTATCTCATAAGGAAGATATGCGTGTATGACTTCTTTTACTGTTCGTCTTCCCCTTAAAATCCAATACTGATTTCATAATTCAGCTAATACTATAGCAGTTCCTACGTGGTATGAGCGTATGTGCGTTTGTCGAATAAGTGACTTTGTAAATGGATGAGTATATTCAAGTCCGCAAAGTGAAGTCGTCCTTCAAATCGTATGAGTCCATCTACATCTTTATCTACATGTATACTCTGAAAATCACACTTAAGTGCCTGGCAGACGGCACCTCAAACCACCTGCACAATAATTCTCCGTTCTTTCAATCTAGAGCAGCGCTCGGAAAAACGAACACCTATATCTTTCCGTGTGAGCTCTGATTTCCTTATTTTGCTATGGTGATCGTTTCTCCCTTTGTAGTTCATCGTCAAAAAAATATTTTCGCTTTCGAAGGAGAAAGTTGGCGATGGAATTTAAGGAGAAGATTCCGCCGCAACGAAAAATGCCTTTGTTTTAATGATATTGCAGAGTCTTGTACCATAGGAATCAAGGGAGAGGATGTTGTTTGGTGGTCAGTCTCCTCTGTCTACAACAAAGCTGCACACATTCATTAACAGCGTTCTTTATTTACTTAAACAGAGAGCTTCTACTTAACTTAAACAGCGTCCTTGTGTTGTAGTACAAGCTCTTCAATATTAGTCCACGTTAGCCTCACTGCTGGTGAAGTACAAGTTCCGCTATAAACACAGCTCTGATCGCTATACACTCTCGTTGCCGGTGATGTGAACTGACAGACGCCAACTGGAATGCGAGCTAGTGACTGAGCTAGTGATTGAGGCTGAGCTAGTGACTGAGGGACTGAGACTGAGCCCTCCAGTCTGCGGCGGCGATCTGAATACTTGCAGTCGAGAGGCTGTTGGCGGCGTGTTGCTTGCGAGTCTCTCTTTGGCCTCTCTCCTGATAGGCGCACTTGATCCAGCACCTACTATCGATCTTCTTGCTACATCTTTGCCGACCAGTGTGCTGGCGACAGCTTACACTAGCACATTCCTCCCTCTCCCCCCTCCCCCCCCCCCCCGAAATGCTGCACCATTGGCGTGTAGGGAGGATGTGAACGACAATAGGGAGGGAGGCAGGATGCTGAATGTAGTGATGAGCCAGGAGCTGTCACTGTGGACGATGGCATACTCCCGACCGTACCGCGCCATCTGGCTTACGAGGCAACAGGGACAACCTCTGGAAAACTGCTGCCAATGCTGCCAGGGCACACGTCCAGGCATGAGGGCTTGTCGTGGGGCGATGACGGCGACGGCGACTGCGATGGCGGGTCCAGGTCCATTGGGTTGGCGAGCAGGGACGGCGGGGACGAGGGCGCATCGTCCATCCGCTCCTCCTGTGGTGCCTTGGTAGCACCAGCGGGCCGCTGTGAAGGCCGCGCGGTCCATGAGGGAGAATCTGGGGGACGAAAAGCAGCAGAATCACCATTTTATAATGGTGATCGTTTCTTCCTATGTAGGTCGGCGTCAACAAAACATTCTCCCATTCGGAGGAGAAAGTTGGTGATTGAAATTTCGTGAGCAGATTCCGGCTCAACGAAAAACGCCTTTGTTTTAATGATGCCCACTCCAAATCCTGTGCCATTCCAGTGACACTCTCTCCCATATTTAGCGACAATACAAAACATGCTGCTCTTCTTTGAACTTTCTCGATGTACATAGTTAATCCTGTCTGGTAAGGATCCCACACCGTGCAGCAGTACTCCAAAAGAAGGCGGATATGTGTGGCGTAGGCAGTATCTCTAGTAGATCTGTTACATTTTATAAGTGTTCTGCCAATAAAACACAGTCTTTGGTTTTCATTTCCCACATCATTTTCTATATGTTCTTTCCAATTTAAGTTGTTTGTAATTGTAATTCCAAGGTACTTAGTTGAATTTACGGCCTTTAGATTTGACTGATTTATCGTGTAACTGATGTTTAACGGATTGCTCTTAGCACTCACGTGGATGACTTCATACTTTTCGTTATTTAGAGTGAATTTCAAATTTTTTCACCGTGAAGATATATTTTCTAAATCTTTTTACAATTTGTTTTGGTCTTCTAATGACTTTATTAGACGACAAACGACAGCGTCATCTGCAAACAACCTAAGACGACTGCTCACATTGTCTTCTAAATCGTTTATATACATAAGAAATGGCAGAGGCCCTATAACACTACCTTGGGGAAAGCCAGAAATCACTTCTGTTTTACTCGAAGACTTCCCGCAGTTACTACAAACTGCGACCTCCGTGACAGGAAATCACAAATCCAGTCACGTAGCTGAGATGATATTCTATAAGCACGCAATTTCACTACAAGCCGTTTGTGTGGTACAGTGTCAAATGACTTCTGGAAACCTAGAAATACGGAATCAATTTGAAATCCTTTGTCAATAGCACTCAGCACTTTGAAAGTTAACACTGTGGGGACTATACAAAAACGGTTAAGAATGTATGCAAAATTTAGTTTACTAACAGCATTTATTTTCGCAAAACAATGACAGACATAAATTATGCATAAGTTATTGATTGTATACTGTAAACAACTAACACTTGGTTTAAGAGTACAATGGACAAGGATCCTGGGTGGCAGAAGTGAATCCACTACTCTGGCCCTAAAAATGTGGACAGCGCAATCTGAATTGATCTGACGCTCAGCAGACTTTGGTTGATTAAATCTACTGTGGTTTCACTACACAGGTGCAGCTGAGAACAAGTGACGATTGAGTTCTGTACACCCTGACAATGCCGGAGCAGCAGTACGTTACCCTGTTTGCTTCATGCGGCGATGTAACTTGCAGCTGGCGAGATGGGTGTGGCGGAGGTGAGATGTGAGGCGGCAATGCAAAAGTGTCATGGTCTAGCGATCAGGCAGACGGCTCACAATTTACTCTTTTCCAGAGCCCTGAAATCATGGTAGATTTTAGTGTATGACACACCCGTTCACTGATCGTACCATGGACCAATTTGGCTCACTTATACGACAGAGCACACAAGGATACCAAACGTCTAGACTGGTAAACCAAAAGCGAATAAGTGTGCCCTCAGCAAATGAGTAGTCCGAGCCGTTTGAAGTCGCACTGTCGGTACAGTAGCAACTTCATCACAGGCTCCCCAGTCTAAACTACTCGCAAGTAAAGTCAGTCTCAGGACAGGTCGCAAGCACCAACCACACATGCCAGAGCATTGACCAGATCCCGGGTTCGATTCCCGGCGGGGTCAGGCACTTTCTCTGCATCGTGATGACTGGGTGTTGTGTGATGTCCTTAGGTTAGTTAGGTTTAAGTAGTTCCAAGTTCTAGGGGACTGATGACCATAGATGTTAAGTCCCATAGTGCTCAGAGCCATTGACCAGAAGTGCTCTTACCATACCAAAGCCCAGCACCCGAGTGCCTTGCACATCTTGAGAAAAAAATCCGTTTTCCCACAAAGTGCACGAACGACACCGCCTTCACGCCATCTTGAGCCAATCATAGGGCTCTAGAGGCGGTAATTCTTCCCTCCCACACGGCAGCACAAACTGCTGTCAAACCAGGGCAAGAGTTAAGAAACCTGCAGCTCTGGGAAAAAAGAAACTGCCAATTACTGGCTTTTTTAAGTTTTAGTGGAGGGGAGGTTGATTTTCTCTGAAGTCGAGTCACTTTCCATGGCAACAAGTGAAAAGATACAATATTAAATATCTTTATCGAAATTGCCTGTGCCTTGGAGCTTGTTAGTCCTAGCTATGAGGTGTAATAAAGATTCTATCTCTAAACGTTTCTCAGACGACGGTGTTTCTTATACAACCGAGGCGGCTGATGAAATTGGTTCACAGGCCTATTTGCAGTATTGGCGAACACAAAAACTTCTGAATTTTCATTGTGCGTGACTCTGCACACAATGTCTGGTTTACGACTCCACTGTGTAGACTTGTTCCTTCAGTCTACCGCCCCCAGCCCTGGCTTTGGCTGGCGCCAATGCAGGTATCGCAGCATTGTTCTGCTGGAGACCTGTCTTGACGAGAGGCCGCTCTGTCTGCCTTGTGTTGCTGTGGGCCTGTCCGGCAAGATTTACTGAGGGATAGGCTCACTGCCAATTGTTTCCAACTCCGAACATGCCATTTCTATGAGCTAAGAACCATAAAAATACCTCATGCTTTTAGTGCCCTACCAGGCTCCATCAACATCTGCTCAGGCTGTTAACTTTCTAGAGTCCCGTTCAAGGTACGTCATATTGTAATAAAATCTTTAATAATTTTCCGTATATGAAAAATAAGTGAGAGAGTAACTTGTCCTCTTTCAACTTCGTGTGTGTAAACAGCTAGTTGTGTTTCACAAGACCGATGTTTTCTAAATCCGTAGTGACTGTGTGTCAATAGACAGTTTTCTTGGAGGTAATTCTTAGTGTTCAAACACAATACATGTCCCAAAATCCAGCTGCATATCGATGTGAATGATATGGGCCTCTAATGTAGTGGATTACTCTTACTACCGTTCTTGAATATTGGTGTGACCTGTGCAACTTTCCAGTATTTGGTTACAGATATTTCGTCTAGCGAGTGGTTGTATATGTTAGTTAAGTATGGAGTTATTGTATCAGCATACTCTGAAAGGAACAAAGCTGGTATAGAGTCTGGACCGGAAGACTTGCTTCACTACTTTAAGTTGCTTCACTACTCCAAGGATATGTACTTCTAAGTTACTCTTGTTGGCAGCTGTTCTTGATTCGAATTCTGAAATATTTACTTCATCTTCTTTGGTGAAGGAATTTCGAAAGGCTATGTTTAGTAACTCTGCTTTGGCAGCACTGTCGTCGATAGTATTTCCATTGCTGTCGCGCAAAGAAGGCATTGATTGTGTCTTGGCACTAGCATACTTTGCATACGACCAGAATCTCTTTGGATTTTCTGCCACGTTTCGAGACAAAGTTTCGTTGTGGAAACTAGTAGAAGCATCTCGCATTGAAGTCCGCGCTAAATTTCGAGATTTTGTAAGAAATCGCCAGTCTTGGAGATTTTGCATTCAATTAAATTTGGCATGCTTTTTTCGTTGTTTCTGTTACAGCGTTCTAACCCATTTTATGTACCAGGGAGGATCATCTCCGTCGTTTGTTAATTTATTTGGTATAAATCTTTCAGTTGATGCCGATACTATACCCTGGAATCCAAACCACATCTGGTCTACACTTAACATTGTTAATTTGGAAGAAACGGTTTGTAATGTTCTATCTTTGATTTCGCTGGAAACTCAGTCTTGTTTTTAAGCGCGTCGTATTCCACGGGAAAGCTTTCCTGCTGGCCATCCGTATCCAACTTTGTTTTGCTGATTCTAGTTCATGGATAGTGAAATCATCCTTTATCTTTTCTCGAAGTGCGACATTACAGATGAAACGGAGAATCCATGCCGTTATGTGCAACAGTTTTCAATAAGAAATGTAATTTGATGTGTCAGCGGGGTACACCAATGCTTTAATAGCTAAGGCTTGGTTGTACATCTTTCGTGTCTCTGGTAATGGGTCATAAGAGAGTTGCTGTTGAGGCCAAGGTTCAGGTTTCTGAGTTAGCCATGAAGGCTCATGCCACCACAGCATGGAAGATTGTAATCTATCTGCTGAATATGCGATTGCAGGCTTTCTCGGCGTATTTCAGCTATGAAATCTTCACGGGTTATCAGCCCGTGAGGATTTCATAACCTTTCTGTCCATGTTTCACGTGATGGCAAATTTCCGGGTTGTCTGTGATAGGGCAGGGAGTTAAAATTTCATGGATTTCAGTTACTCTATTAGCAATAACCGTATTCCAGCGATTTGGATCGCTTCGTGCCCAGCCAAGAGGCACTACGGAATCGCTCCACATTATTGTGTATGCGATGTCAAATCCAGAAGAGAGGCAGAAATATCTCAGGAGGCGTGAACCCAGCAACTACACTCATGCTCATAAATGAAGGATAATGCTGATACATGCTGAAACAACGCTATGTTGGCCGGTTTGCGGGTTTAAATCACCTCGGTGCATGACCATGCGGTGCATTTGAACTGCGGTCGTCACACGGTGGCACTGGCAGTAGTCCACATACGCAGAGGCTTGTTGGTGCATGTCAGAGTGCGGTGCAGCGAGTAAATGTGCAGCCGTTTTGAGACGTGCTAGTGGTGAATGTGTGTTGAAAATGGTTCAAAGAACACATATTGATGACGTTATGAGGACTAGAATACTAGGGTGACAGGAGGCTGGTCAAACACAGCAGGTCGTATCACAGGCCTTCCGTGTGCCTCAAAGTGTGATCTCTAGATTATGGCAACGATTCCAGCAGACAGGAAACGTGTCCAGATGCTACAGTACGGGACGTCCACGGTGTAAAACACCACAAGAAGGCCGATATCTCACCATCAGTGCCCGCAAACGGCCACGGAGTACTGCAGGTAGCCTTGCTCGGGGCCTTACTGCAGCCACTGGAACAGTTATCTCCAGATACACTGTCCACAGAGGACTGAACAGACATGGTTTATTCGCCCGGAGACCTGCAAGGTGCATTCCACTGAACCCTGGTCACAGGAGAGCCCGTAAAGCCTGGTGTCAAGAACACAGTACATGGTCATTGGAACAGTGGTCCCATGTTATGTTCACAGACGAGTCCAGATATAGCCTGAACACTGATTCTCGCAGGGTTTTCATCTGGCGTGAACCAGGAACCAGAAACCAACCCCTTGATGTCCTTGAAAGGGACCTGTATGGAGGTCGTGGTTTGATGGTGTGGTGTGGGATTATGATTGGTGCACGTACACCCCTGCATGTCTTTGACAGAGGAACTGTAACAGGTCAGGTGTATTGGGACGTCATTTTGCACCAGTATGTCCGCCTTTTCAGGGGTGCAGTGGGTCCCACCTTCGTCCTGATGGATGATAACGCACGGCCCCACCGAGCTGCCATCGTGGAGGAGTACCTTGGAACAGGACATATCAGGCGAATGGAGTGGCCTGCCTGTTCTCCAGACCTAAACCCCATCGAGCGCGTCTGGAATGCTCTCGGTCGACGTATCGCTGCACGTCTTCACATCCCTAGGACACTTCAGGAGCTCCGACAGGCACTGGTGCAAGAATGGGAGGCTATACCCCCGCAGCTGCTCGACCACATGATCCAGAGTGTGCCAACCCGTTGTGCGGCCTGTGTACGTCTGCATGGTGGTCATATCCCATATTGATGTCGGGGTACATGCGCAGGAAACAGTGGCTTTTTGTAGCACATGTGTTTCGGGACGGTTTTCTCAACTTATCACCAATTCCGTGGACTTACAGATCTGTGTCGCGTGTGTTCCCTATGTGCCTATGCTATTAGCACCAGTTTTGTGTAGTGCCACGTTGTGTGGCACTACATTCTGCAAGTATCCTTAATTTATGAGCATCAGTGTAGTAATTCAAGCCGCGGATACGTTTCCCTTTTGATAGGAAAAACTCTGTTTTTACTCACAACCTAACGGACAAGTATATTTTTGGTATCGGATATTCGAATGGCCAGTACCCTTCCTGAGACACCACAAAAAACGTGAATTTGTGAAATTTGGGGTTTTTGACTGCGCAAGACTATCCATCTGGGTACTCAGAGTGATTGCACATGAGAGAGTTGTGATGCCCAAAGTTTCCCGGAGGGCTACGTCTGAAGGCAAGATCTCGTCCCGATGTATGCCTTTACAACATATATCTTGAAAGGATTTTTCCTGTTATGGATATCGATGAAAAGATGCCAGGAGGATCATAAAATTTCTCTGTCGTGTGCAGTAACTGACGTTCAGTTGTGGGTCCATCTTGTTATTTACTGGTAATGAGACGGTGATAGAGGAAGGTTGAACCTGATTCCGTATCCCAGTCGATGCCTAGGATTGTGGTATGTTTTTTAACTGATCGCCCTTCCTTTTTCCATATGCCCTTTGGTATATTGTAATTCGTAGCCCATTTTGCCATTCCATGTTTTATTTGTTGCAACAGGCCTGTCACCTAATAGTATAGAGAAGTGACGATATCGTCGTCCTCGCCACTGGGAGCAGAGTCGTCCATGAAAGTGCGTTTATCTGTAAGTTCTGCAAACGCCAAATTGCATATTCTCTCTTTTCGACACGAAGACAGAAAAATCGCGTTAAATCTCAGTGACAGTTGTAAGAATACTTCAGTGCCATCTCCATCGTTGAACTTTTGATACATCCTCATATGAATTGTAGGTGATAATATTTCAGATAACAAATTCGGTCCTGAATGTAGTGTGTCATTAAGTGACGGTGAATCATTTTCTCGAGATCCGCGATACCTGCGTGGTCAGCGTGACGGATTGCCCTCCTACAGGCCCGGGTTCGATTCCCCGGCGGGTCGGGGATTTTCTCCGTTCAGGGACTGGGTGTTGTGTTGACTTCATCATTTCATCCCCATCCGGGCGCAGCTCGCCCAATGTGGCGTCGAATGTAATAAGACCTGCACAAAGGCGGCCGGACCTGCCCCGTAAGGCGCCTCCCGGCCAATGACGCCAAACGCTCATTTCCATTTCCATTTCCATTTTCTCGAGATGAAGCATGGAATACAATTTTCCAATTTGTAATATCCAATCTTTCCCTTTTCATCACATGATGAGGAAGGTAGAATAAATCATTCGAAGTATTCTGCATATTGATCCTTCCAACGTGCTCATTCTGAATACTATAAAGCAACATCTGTGAGCAATAGATCTCACGAAAATGAACATCATCAGAAAATTTTCTTTGTAACGACGTAAAACGTCTTTCTGCGTTGCAACGATCTGAAGAAATGATCGTATCTTTACTTCTTAATAATGAAACCACACTCTTCCTTTTATGGCTGCCCGGGCATGGCAACCATAATTTGGATATGGAGTAGGACGTGACCAGGTTGTGACTAAAATCTGGTGGCAGGAAAACGATTAGTGACAAATAAGCGCCAGCTAGTATAAAACAGTTACTTACCTTTATTGACAGCGAAGAGTGTACCGTAGATACAGTTCCAATTAGTGTCCAAAGAATATTCCTGATTCGTGACCTAAGTCGTTATACAATACTGAATCACACAGCGAGCTAGCTAACCAGACAACGAACGACAGCACTGACGACTGCAACGAGCTGTCTGCAAGACTCTTGACTCGGGGCCAGCGCTCCTGTTATATCGTATAGCCAGAGCCGGCACGGTAGCTCAGCGTGTTCGGTCAGAGGGTTAGCAGCCCTCTGTAATAAAAAAAAAACTGAGCTGATCGATCAACAACGAACTTAAACGGATGTCTTACGACGTCCGCCCCGAGCAGATGCTACGAACAAAAGTGAACAAAATGAGATAAAAAAAAGTCAGCAATGGCGCGACGTCTTCGGTCGGCGGCAACGCCATGCGCCGCCGGCGGTCGCGACGGGAAACTGTGGCAAGCGATGCGACGGCAGGGCGCGCGCGCTATTTGGTTGGGTCCGCGGATACAACGCCTCCCTTCCCCCATTTCGAACTTATCAGGGAAGTCCGGCAAAAGGGAGGCATGCTTCGGTGAGAGTGATCGTTCTTGTTGTTCTTTTATCCCCATCAGTCCTTGTCCTAGGACCCAGAATCCTCGTTGAGCTGCACATGGCTAACAATAACACCCCTAAAAGTAATACTCGGCTTGCGCCCACTGAAAAAAATCCATCCAAATCTAGAAGCAGGAAGAATCAGTAAGGCGTATCGGTGGGTCATCCTTCATTATTCTGCGATATTATTGTGCACCTATAAGAATTTCATAGGGTACTGGTGCTCGTCGTCCTTGGGATCAGCAAATTACAGCTTGTGGATGCTAATATCTTGAGAACACATGGAAGTGATGAGTACGTTTTTCTACTTTGAAAGGCGGAGAAGTCGAGGTATATTTTGTACAAAATCCTGTCACCTTGAAGTGAACAAGCTAGCGATTTGAGACGTGAAATGTGGTGACTCAAATCCTACAACAGCTAATGGTTGGTGGGTGATGAGTCGTAATTGCAAGTTGTTGATCAAATTCGTGCTGATGAAGCTTCTCTGGCTCCCAGCGTCGAGTAAACAGCACATACGTTTTTTTCAATTCATTCGGACCTGTGATTCAAACAGAGGCAATTTGAAGATACGTGAAGTGAGGTCACTGAACATCAATCTTTCCAACTGAGACTACCGTTTCTTCATTGCAGGTAGATACATGGTGGGATCCTTTGTATCTAGAACAAGTTTTAGTTTTCCTTGGTGCATTCCTTGATGTTATGCCCCCTATTTAGACACAAGAAACATCGACGTGAGGATTTCAATTTGTCGATCCTATCCTTGATGTTCGATATCTTCTTACACTCTTGTGCTCAATGAAGATGTGAATCACAAAACACGCAGTATTTCGACGGTTGTCTTTTCGCCTTTCTACCTAGCTTCTCCTCTTTTGTATTCACCCGCATCGGCACAGCTGTTGATGTGAATGTGTCTAAAACGCTGCATCCTCTAATTTTGTGGGTAACCATAGCTTCTACTTCATCGTTCTATAATTCCATTAATTCGTGACGTGACTTTCAGCAATCCTCTCTCTTCTATCGTGAATAGCCCAGCGTCAGACTATATCTTCCGGAAACGCGCGCAGAATTTTGGGTGCTAACGTGCGGCCATAATCGTCTACATTTTTCCCTAAGGCTCGTGAGGCTTCTATTCGTTTGTTACATTCGATATATAAAGCATTCAATGTATCTGTTGACGCATGTGACATCGGTTTCATAGTTTCAAGGTAATCGAGATGAGCCTGAATTATACTGTTTTGTCTCCATTGCGAGATACTAATATACGTTTTGTTTCCGCGTATGAATCCGCAGAGATGGGACTAAATTCTTTGGCTCATCTTCTAAATATCCCCGGAGAAAGACGTGCTTGTCTATAGTAGAAATCGAAGGACTGCTGTCGATAGTTGACTGAAACTGTTCCCAGAACCGAGACCACTACTCCACTTCAACTGAAAGTAATTCTGATGTGAAGTTAGGAAATTTGACAGTATGTGTCACAGCTGTCAGAGTTGCTGTCGCGCCTGAAGCTGGTGCCAGATTTGTAACTGATGACGACAAACTAACCTTAGTCTTTCTAGATGCCTTCAAAATTGCCTTCCTAGCGATGTTTACATATTCCTCGCACCTAGTGACATCGGCGTCGTAGTCTGTGTGGGAAAGCACATCCTGAATTGCATTGTCAAGCACTCTCAAACGATCTAACGTTTCTAGCAGTCGCGTCCGAAAGTACTCATAATCTGTATCTTCTTGTGTATGTGTCTCCTTCATCAATGGCAGTACTGAACCGTGTTACTAGTGTTCTTTCAGTCTTTCGTTTCCTTTTCAGTTTGCGTAAACATATTTGTATAACTGTCTCCGTCATCGTACTTTGAACTGACGTCATAAACATGCAACCAAAGAATATATGCAAGAAACTGTAAATATAGCACTGTTCCAAATTGCCGTTACGAAGTAGCAGCCAAAGATTGTAGTACAACAAACAGTAAACGGCGCTGTTTGCGCTGCAATATATAACATTAGAACTGTCACTACTCAGTATTCGTGCACGTAACGCTCAATCTTTGTTAATGAATATGAGTTAATATGCGCCCCCATTAATATGCGCCTGCCAGGAAATACGTACTTGCCAAATGCAGGTGATGGCCGGCCTGAGTGGCCGAGCGGTTCTGGGCGCCACAGCCTGGAACCGCGCGACCGCTACGGTCGCAGGTTGAATCCTGCCTCGGGCATGGATGTGTGTGATGTCCTTAGGTTAGTTAGGTTTAAGTAGTTCTAAGTTCTAGGGGACTGATAACCACAGCAGTTAAGTCCCATAGTGCTCAGAGCCATTTGAACAATTTTTGCAGGTGATGAAGTTACATGATTACAGGCTACCCTGCTACAGGTGGTCTCCGCTCTTACCTCGTTTCGAGGACATGAAACAAGCGGACGTCGTTTCCTTCTTTCTTTTTGGATCTGGCAGATGGTTCCTTCACCACCAGTCACAGTATCCCGGCTTTCTGCACCATTTTTCGTATCTTATAATAATTGACAGGACAACATATAAAGTTCTTACGGCTTTATTTACGTTACTTGTCAGAGATGTATAATACAAAGATTAATAAACTGCAAACAGAGGCCGGCTGTTGAGGCCGAGCGGTTCTAGGCGCTTCAGTCTGGAACCGCGCGACCGCTACGGTCGCAGGTTCGAATCCTGCCTCAGGCATGGATGTGTGTGATGTCCTTAAGTTAGTTAGGTTTAAGTAGTTCTAAGTTCCAGGGGACTGATGACCTCAGATGTTAAGTCCCATAGTGCTCAGAGCCATTTTTTTTTTAATTTTTTTGTTTTTGCAAACAGAGTATTTATTTAACCCTCAACATACCCATTCGATAGAGCGAGCCCAGATTATTCCAGTCCAATATTCGTTTAATCGATATGTTTAACAAGGGACAGTAAAACACGCTCCACAAGCGACAGCACTGGCCTTCTCAGACTGCTGCCGCCAAGCATTGAGCGCTACTGAGTCGCTGCTCGGTTGCTGTTTATTCTTCGTATTTTGCTGTCCCTTGTAATACATATCGATAAAACTAATATCGCACTGGACAAATTTGGGAACACTCTATCGGATGGACACGTAAAATTCCGATTTAAAGATAATTTTGTTTGTAATCTGTTGCTAAGCTTCGCATGAAAGACGAAGCGAGCAGTAATTGTTTGGTCTGACTCCAGTTACGCAATATAAAAATGAAATAGCAAAAATTTGTCGGAATACCATAGAAAATGCTCTCGACATCTCGCGGGAGACACAACCGGTATATAATTTCTGCACCCCGCATCTAACGGCACACCGTTAACATAGCAAATAGCAGGAGTGTCGTGATTGGTGTTAAACTGCCATTACAGTGAACTATGTTCACCTTCAAACCAATGTTATGTGATTTGGGCCTTGTACCAGAGACACTTATCCTGCTGGAAGTGTAGTGTGTACATACAGCGAAATTTATTGCTTTTCCAGTGTAACTACAGTAGTACTGTATAGCTTTACCTCGAGAACTCCCTAAAGCAGCTATTACACATACGCATCTCACTAGCCAACAAGCTGAAAATGAGCCCATGGACAGGAATAGATGTACGCAGGATAGGAGTGTGTGATGTTTTATCAGTACGCCGTTTATATGGTGCTAACGTCATGAACAAGAACAGAATAGACCGCTAGCTCACTGCGATCTCTCTCTAGCAATAACTGCTCAATAAGTGACTAAAAAAATCAGCACATAGCGATGACACAGCCGCATATCATGACGCTTTATTACATGCGTAAGATACGGCTGGGGAATGGTATGCGGCGCGGAGTAGCCGCGCGGTTTGAGGCGTCATGTCACGGACTGCGCGGCCCCTACCGCCGGAGGTTCGAGTCCTCCCTAGGGCATGGGTGTGTGTGTAGTTCTTAGCATAAGTTAGTTTAAGTAGTGTGTAAGTCTAGGGACTGATAACCTAAGAGGTTTGGTCCCTCAGGAATTCCCACACATTTGAACATTTGTTTTGGGAATGGTGTACTTCACATCACTCCTTCGCTTCTTCGTTTGACAGACTCCAACGTCAATATGGAAGCAACATGATTTTTCAAATTTACGTCAAAGTCAAGGAATTTTGTGTTGAAAAAGGTTTTCGAGCGGTTTGCATAGTTTTGTATTCAACCTAAATCAATCGCAGCCCACACAGACGCATTTCTAGGATAATAGTTTTTAGCTTGTCAGAAGTAGCGTAAAAGCCTCATACTTTCAAGTGTTGCAAATAGTTCTAGACGTATCAGAGTAACGATAGAGAGTGGCGCAAGCCCAGCCTCGCTACAAACTAAATGAACAGTGACAAGTGTCACTGGTTTGCAATCGAAAATAATTGACGGCACCACACACCACACCACACCACGCCACGTAGATATTGGATATTTCCAAAGGATTTCTGAATCATTTTTACTGCACGTGTGGTTCCTTCAACAAGGCGCTTGTGTGGGAAGTCTTCCACTGGTCAAGTTACAGATGGTCGTGATAGCGAGGGACTGCTGTTACGACTTACTCTGCTCTCCACATTACAGATTAGAGTTGTCGGCAGATCAAGCATGATAGTAAAGCAATCTTACAGCGGATTCTTCCAGGTTTCCAGAGGTATCTGACATCGCATGTTTACATAATTTCCGTAAACCGCAGGTACAAAGCTGACATACAATAGCGTCCGTGATGCGTTCAGATCAGACAAATTTAATGGCTAAGTCAGCAACGTGAGTGTTCTTCAAACTACTGTAGCACGGCCTGAGCCTGATACCACAGACAGTTATAAAGGGCACTCTTTGCTGATCAAGGTTGCGGCCAGTCACGATAGCGAGTGTTGCCATTTGGGTGATGACATAGCAGCGCGTGTGAACGTGGCAGAATTCTGTAAGTCTGCTAGGTTGTGAAACTTAGAAATATTGAGACTGTGGATGGACTTTAAAATATTTCCAACAATTCGATACTGCAACGTCTGAACACCATACCAACCTGCGATGAGTGAAGTCGAAAGGCAAATTTTCGTTTCTTTCTGGCGAAAATTGTTGATGGGGTCTTCATCTGTCTCTGTAAGGACATGGCAATTCGTTGTCATGTATTATCATTATAGGTGTGATCGTGGTTATCATACATGTAAGCGGAGTGGGTATCTTGAGCGGCTAAACCTAAAATAAGACTGAAAAAATCTGATTGTGTGGTCGTGAAATATTTGTGATTTACATCTTAAACTCGAATTGTGTTGCTAAAGAACACAAAAATTTTACATCGACCGACTCTGAGAGAATTTAGAACGTCAGACCCTAACTGATAACGTAATGTTGGACATAACGCACTCTGACAGTAAGCGGCGGTTTACAAGGGCGTGTGTCCCTAAATTGATACTGACCTCCCTGCCAATACTGCATCGCTGGACGCCAGACGCTCTTCCTCGACCTGTCGAACTCATCTGATCTTACCTTCAGTGCCTTTATCAGTGATCTGTGATCCAACATGTGAATTCTGCCTAATTAACTTTTCAGCACAACCATATTTGGGTAATTTAACTGCACCTACAATTAAATAGAAAATAATTCGTGGAAAAATTACCTGTATTGTGGAGGCTTAGTGTTCTCACAATAAGTAGTTGTACATTCGTAATTACATCGAAACGAAATCAAAGATGGCATTATCAGAATTCATAGAGCTTGCTCGAATGCAAGTGTGTTGATGTCAGTCGCACAAAAGCCGCACAAAACTTCACTCACTTAAGAATGTATGTTTTACAAATGCAATAACGCAGCTGATCTACGTTAGGGAGATGCAATTATAGCTCTTTTCCACACCGGACTTAGCACAACTCGCCAGGATAGTCTGGAAGCAGAACTAATTAATTAGGAAACATTCCGCTTGATTACAAGTCACGACCAAAAGTCGTCAGCTCTGACAATAACACAACGCGAGTAGATAGCGGCTTCCCAGTATGCCACGCCCAACCTACCTTCATACTCGGGAGTGCTGTGCGCACGCGACATAAGCCTCGCTTTTTCAACTATTGTAGTCCTGTCTTCCTCAGCTGCGTGTAATATTACGGTATACTGATAATTTTCACTTTATGGACCGTCTGACTGAAACTGAATGAAACACAGTTTTAGTGCCATACGCGTTTCGCCTTTATTTTCTGCAAGACATCTTCAGTGGCCTGGAATATGTACATATATTTGCTATTTAATTTACATTTTGGTCACTGTACCTATAGGTTATAAACAGTTCTGGTGGTTGGTATTTCCTATTAAGTAGTAATATTTTGAACTGTACTTACAGATTACTTTGCCGATTTCCTACATATTACGCTCCTGTTGCATTTTTGGTGTTGTTCGTCTTCTAAATGACAATTTGCGTTTTTTCCCCACATTTCACAGCACTATGAACTTGACACTTGTTTCGATGCAATGTTTCGTTTTGTGTTACCGACTGTGAGATGTTATTGCCAAAGGTCGAATGTTATTGGTTCAAATGGCTCTGAGCACTATGGGACTTAACATCTGTGGTCATCAGTCCCCTAGAACTTAGAACTACTTAAACCTAACTAACCTAAGGACATCACACACATCCGTGCCCGAGGCAGGATTCGAACCTGCGACCGTAGCAGTCGCGCGGTTCCGGACTGAGCGCCTAGAACCGCTAGACCACCGCGGCCGGTCTCGAATGTTACTGCTGAACTTTCAAGTGTAATTATTGAAGTATCTGTGATCTGTTTGTGTATGCATTTGTGTGTGTGTGTGTGTGTGTGTGTGTTTGTGTGTGTGTGTGTTTTGGTGTCGTATAATTTTTTTGTCGGCTGTGTGTGTGTGTGTGTGTGTGTGTCCAGAAGCCGAAGGGGGGAAGAGTTTTTTTCTGGTTGTGTGAGGGGGACGATTTATTTATTTATTTATTTTTTATCTTATCATTTCTTTTATTAAGTGTAGTAGGGAGTCTGTGCTGATGTGTGTTTGTTCATTTATCACATGATTGTTTTCAGCGATGGCTTTCTGAATGTGGAAGTTTTCTTGAATTTGTATGAGATGTTTGTCATGGTCGGTTCCCGGGTTCGATTCCCGGCGGGGTCAGGGATTTTCTCTGCCTCGTGATGACTGGGTGTTGTGTGATGTCTTTAGGTTAGTTAGGTTTAAGTAGTTCTAAGTTCTAGGGGACTGATGACCATAGATGTTAAGTCCCATAGTGCTCAGAGCCATTTGAACCATTTGTCATGGTCTCTTATTCTCATTATTTTCATTTCTTGTTCCATGTTTGTAGAATGGTGGTTATGGTGTTTTAAATGTTCTGCAAATGTGGAATGGTTTGTTTCGTACTTCCAGCACCTGATATGTTCTTTGTATCGTGTTTTAAAATTCCTGCGTGTCATGCCTATGTATACTGCATCACAACTTTGACAGTCAAGTTTATATATTCTTCATTGTTGGAATTTGTCCCTCTTGGTAGCTGGTTGGCTTAGGTGTGGTTGGAGGGTTTGCCCCGACTTATATGCTATTTGGAAGCCCTGTCTCTTTAGGATGTTTGCAACTCTGTGTGTTATTTTATGTATGTAGGTCATGGTGTACCATCTGGTTCTTTTCTGTGTGGTGTTGTCATTTTGTGTGTTTGTACGTTTTCAGCTTGTGAGTTCTCTTGTATTTTGGAAATGTTGTGTTTGTGAATTGTGTTTTTATTTTTTGATTGAGCCTGTGTACTACATGTGCGTCATACCCATTTTTCCTAGCTATTTGTATGATTGTACTCATTTCTTTTTCATAGTTTTCTCTTATTGAGTGGGATTCTGTTTAATCTATGTAACGTATGTCTTATTGCTGCGAGTTTCTGGCTGTGAGGATGGTTAGACGTGGAATGTATTATTGTGTCTGTGGCTGTTGGTTTTCTAAAGATGTAAAATGTATGTCTGCCATTTTATTTTCACTCATAGCGTTACTCGCCAGCAAATACACTACCGGGAATCGTAAAATATCGTGGAGTTCAGATGCAGCAGCAAATTTCCATAAAATAAAGAAAAATCTATCACGCGCAACGCTAATGGGACAACCAAGATTGAGCGCCACTTCGGCACTTACGATAGGCGTGAGCCAAACAGCAGTGGACATAGCTCTGCAATAGAAGGCATAGCAAATGGTAGCCCCTCGCATTTCTCTCTAAGAACTTGACTCAAAGGCACCAAAAGTGGAGTGCTATTTGACTGCGAGTTGCTTGCTATTTACTTAGCTATCAAGTATCCCCCCCCTCCCCACAATATGTCGAAGGAGACACTTCGCAATGTTTACGAGCCACAAGCCTCTAGCAGCTGTCTTTCAGTGAGACACAAACCCCATTTCACCCCGTAAGTGCATGCAGGCTGAGTGTATCATTCATTTCACAACAAATGTACTTCACAAATTCGATCTCAGAACTGTGCCAGTGTCAACTCCATTCATTCAGCAGTTAGCGCCGGTGCAGCAAGAAGATCCCTCTCTAGCGCCATCATATACAGGGTGTTACAAAAAGGTACGGCCAAACTTTCAGGAAACATTCCTCACACACAAATAAAGAAAAGATGTTATGTGGACATGGGTCCGGAAACGCTTAATTTCCATGTTAGAGCTCATTTTAGTTTCGTCAGTATGTACTATACGTCCTCGATTCACCGCCAGTTGGCCCAATTGAAGGAAGGTAATGTCGACTTCGGTGCTTGTGTTGACATGCGACTCATTGCTCTACAGTACTAGCATCAAGCACATCAGTACGTAGCATCAACAGGTTAGTGTTCATCACGACCGTGGTTTTGCAGTCAGTGCAATGTTTACAAATGCGGAGTTGGCAGATGTCCATTTGATGTATGGATTAGCACGGGGCAATAGCCGTGGCGCGGTACGTTTGTATCGAGACAGATTTCCAGAACGAAGGTGTCCCAACAGGAAGACGTTCGAAGCAATTGATCGGCGTCTTAGGGAGCACGGAACATTCCAGCCTATGACTCGCGACTGGGGAAGACCTAGAACGACGAGGACACCTGCAATGGACGAGGCAATTCTTCGTGCAGTTGACGATAACCCTAATGTCAGCGTCAGAGAAGTTGCTGCTGTACAAGGTAACGTTGACCACGTCACTGTATGGAGAGTGCTACGGGAGAACCAGTTGTTTCCGTGCCACGTACAGCGTGTGCAGGCACTATCAGCAGCTGATTGGCCTCCACGGGTACACTTCTGCGAATGGTTCATCCAACAATGTGTCAATCCTCATTTCAGTGGAAATGTTCTCTTTACGGATGAGGCTTCATTCCAACGTGATCAAATTGTAAATTTTCACAATAAACATGTGTGGGCTGACGAGAATCAGCACGCAATTGTGCAATCACGTCATCAACACAGATTTTCTGTGAACGTTTTGGCAGGCATTGTTGGTGATGTCTTGATTGGCCCGCTTGTTCTTCCACCTACGCTCAATGGAGCACGTTATCATGATTCCATACGGGATACTCTACCTGTGCTGCTAGAACATGTGCCTTTACAAGTACGACACAACATGTGGTTCATGCACGATGGAGCTCCTGCACATTTCAGTCGAAGTGTTCGTACGCTTCTCAACAACAGATTCGGTGACCGATGGATTGGTAGAGGCGGACCAATTCCATGGCCTCCACACTCTCCTGACCTCAACCCTCTTGACTTTTATTTATGGGGGCATTTGAAAACTCTTTTCTACGCAACCCCGGTACCAAATGTAGAAACTCTTCGTGCTCGTATTGTGGACGGCTGTGATACAATACGCCATTCTCCAGGGTTGCATCAGCGCATCAGGGATTCCATGCGACGGAGGGTGGATGCATGTATCCTCGCTAACGGAGGACATTTTGAACATTTCCTGTAACAAAGTGTTTGAAGTCACGCTGGTACGTTCTGTTGCTGTGTGTTTCCATTCCATGATTAATGAGATTTGACGAGAAGGAATAAAATGAGCTCTAACATGGAAAGTAAGCGTTTCCGGACACATGTCCACATAACATATTTTCTTTCTTTGTGTGTGAGGAATGTTTCCTGAAAGTTTAGCCATACCTTTTTGTAACACCCTGTATAGAAGCAGCGAGCAGTCTTAAAGTTTAGATGTGTGTCTGTCACGAATGTGCGTGACAGAATTTTGTGCAATATATGGAAAGGGTAACAACGACTCTACACACCAGGAGAATACTGTCGTCAGTTCTGAATGCGTTACGTAAGCTAGCAACCCAGGAATTCGAGACACAGTGAAGTTAGTCATACCAAATCATGTGGACCAGAGTGCAAAAAGACTATCACGCATGGGTCAGTACATGCCTGACATACCACTGTAATAAGATTGGCAGTCATGACTTCGCATATATTGCTCACTTCCTGATGCCATCAATGGGTTTTCACATATCCATGTAGACATTGTTAGGCCACTACCATACTCTTCAGGACAACGCTATTTGCTCAAAACCATCCATCGTTTTATCAGGTGGCCAGAAGTCGTTACAACAAAAGATAAATCTGCTGAGTCAGTGGCAAGGGCGTAGTGCATTTATATAGGTTTGGCGTCCTGCAGGACATTACCACAGAAGGTGGAACGCAATTTGAAAGCCAAATTGTCAGTGACATTTTAATAATATTCTGCTACAAGTGCCTCTGCGTTACAAGCTACTATCCAGCCAGCAATGTACACCGAAGAGCCAAAGAAACTGGTACGCCTGCCTAATATCGTGTAGTGCCCCGCAAGCACGCGGAAGTACAACACGACTTGGTGTGAATTCGACTAATGTGTCAAGTAATGCTTAAGTGTACGAGGGGATGGAGATCTGTTCTGAACAGCACATTGCAAGGCATGGCAGATATGCTCAATAATGTTCATGTCTGGGAAGTTTGGTAGCCAGCGGAAGTGTTTAAACTCAGAATAGTGCTCCTAGAGCCACTCTAGCAATTCCCGACGTGTGAGGTGTTGCGTTGTCCTGCTGGAATTTCCCAAGTCCGTCGGAATGCACAATGGACATGAATAGATGCAGGTGGTCAGACAGGATGCTTACGTATGAGTCGCCTGTCAGAGTCGTATCTGGACGTATCAGGGATGCCATATCACTCCAACTGCACACACCTCACACCTTTACAGAGCTTCCACCAGCTTGAACAGTCCTCTGCTGACATGCAGGGTCCACGGATTCATGAGGTTGTCACCATACCCGTACACATCCATCCGCTCGATAAATCTGAAACGAGACTCGTCCACCCAGGCAACATGTTTCCAGTCATCAACAGTCCAATGTTGGTGTTGACGGACCCAGGTGAGGCGTAAAGCTTTGTGTCATGCAGTCATCAAGAGTACACGAGTGTGCCTTCGGCTCCGAAAACGCATATCAATGATGTTTCATTGAATGGTTCGCACGCTGACACTTGTTTATGGCCCAGCATTGAAACCTGCAGCAATCTGCGAAAGGGTTGCACTTCTGTCACGTTGAACGATTCTCTTCAGTCGTCTTTGGTTCCGTTCTTGCAGGATCTTTTCCCGGCCGCAGCGATATCGACGATTTGATGTTTTACCGGATTCCTGATATTCACGGTATACTCGTGAAATGGTCGTACGGAAAATCCCCACTTGATCGCTACCTCGGAGATGCCGTGGCCCATCTCTTGTGCGCCGACTATAACACCTCGTTCAAACTCACTTAAATGTTAATAAGCTGCCATTTTAGCAGCATTAACCGATCTAACAACTGCGCCAGAGCCGGCCGGTGTGGCCGAGCGGTTCTAGGCGCTTCAGTCTGGAACCGCGCGACCGCTACGGTCACAGGTTCGAATCCTGCCTTGGGCATGGATGTGTGTGGTGTCCTTAGGTTAGTTAGCTTTAAGTAGTTCTAAATTCTAGGGGACTGATGACCTCAGATGTTCAATCCCATAGTGCTCAGAGCCATTTGAACCATTTGAACTGCGCCTGACACTTGTCTTATATAGGCGTTGCCGACCGCCGTTAAATACCAAACTTTCTCCAGACTTGTGTCGTACATCAGAAAGACATATGCAGTTCGTTATGTGAATTCTTGTTACTCGCAAAATATTGGAATTTAATTTCCCTAAAAGTCATTAAAATTTGTTCCCTATCATTCCTGAAATCCGTTCTCGAGATACTGAATTAGTATTTCTTGCATATCACACTTCTCTTATTATCACACGAGTAAAGCCAAATTAGTATTTATCGATAAAAATATGAGCAAGTATCTCAACAGGCTGTTCTTTAATTTCACTTTCCTTTTAATAAGGGAAGGTAACTAAAATCAGGTACTTTTTAACGTGCTAGAGTCTATTTAGTCAAAGTTCCACATAAGAATCTTAAAAATATTTCTGCTGCATGTTTGTTGAAGTTTTCCCGGCGGACAGATGATTGCATCACGATTTTACATTGACGTTTGATCGCGTTTATAACTGCTACATATCTCTGTATTTGAATACTCATGCCTATACCAGTGTCTTTGGCGCTTCAGCATAATTGTAGAACGGTTACACCACACTCTCCAAATTGCCCTGATGTGTATCTCCTCATCGCAGTCCAAAGCACTGTCCCTAGTCCTACCTGGATTGAGAACGACAGTGAAGGAGGACATCCAGTGCTCTTCCACAGAATTTGTCTACAGCGAGCAGTTGAGGTTTCAGGAGAGTTAATCACGTCAGCATCCACACAGCCGGTTGCCCCTGAACTATGTAAACAATTTGCTCAACAACTTAGCATCAGAATGAGTCACGTTCAACCGATAACCCTGTGAGACATGGAGACTGGATGGTGTTCGTGCGCAATGACCTGGAGAAAACGTCCCACGTATCACTCAGCCCTCAACACCAGAAGAGGCCGCTGCAGTGCCAACTGCAGAACAGGAGCAACCATTGCCTGCACCAGCCGTTTTCACGAGAACAGGGAGACAAATCAAATGCAAGTTCCTCCCTATACCACGAGCACTCTTTTTTTTTTTTTAAAGCATAGGGCCGGTGTGGTGACATCACTAATTCAATTCGCCATAGTGGGTGAGCGAATCTATGGCTGAGTGTCCAGAAAATATATTTGCCGCTGTCGGCATGGTTACAATTGTTTACTCTCGTTCTGGTTTTCTTCTTATGCGAGTACAAGAGAAAAAAATCATAGAGCTGGAGCTGTGGCCTTTACAGTTGCCAGGATAGCGTGGAACGGAGTACGGTAGTGAGGATCTGTCGAACCTCTGGAGTCGCTAGTAGACACTGTTGGCAGAATATGTTCATTATTCGCTGATACACAGTTGTCTTCTTTCACGGCGGCAGAAGGGCACTAGTCACACCAGTATGCGCTGACGTCAGTGCATTTTGTATGCTCGGTGGCTGCAGTGACGGGGCTGCACATGCAAGTAGACAGGTTGCCGACTGGATGCAGTTCGGACATTTCACGCGTGTCCCATTAGCCAGCAGCGCGGCTAGCAGTTTAGCAGGGCGCTCTTGTTGACGTCATAGTCGGCACCCTGGTAAGGCACCCAACAGCTCATCACGAGGTGGCCATAGTCTCGAACAGTTAACGTCATGGCCTCTCCGCAAGAGACGGCTAACGACGCCAGTGTCTTCCCGTAGACGCAGTTCGGGGAGCGGCAGCTACTGATCTCCCCAGGACGATGGTAGTCCAGCAGCTCACCAGGTACCGTCAGTTACGCCTCCTGGGCCCTGGTGGTAGGAGGTACCCAAATCTTCTCATCGTCGAAGGTGAAGATGCATTGGCAGCAGCCCACAACAGCGAAGTCCCTCACGTCATGCTGGCTGTTGCATCATAGGTCGATATCATCTAGGCGGGATTTATTTATTTATTTCATTACCATTACACAGTAATCACCTTGGACTGTAAGGTGGGTCGGATGCTTCTAAATCTAAGAGCAAAGACTTCTTATAATTACAGTCTTATTAGTGTATAGTTAGTACTGCCTTTTTTCAAAATGATATAAAGAACATATTACAGGATGATTATAATTAAAGTTAAACGTTCAAACCGCTGTGGAAATAAAACCACTGGTCAGAATGACGTCAAATTGCAACAGAATATTATCCGAGAAGGGGGAAACGTATGGCAGAAGAAAAATAAATAGTTACAAAATGGCCGGCCGGGGTGGACGAGCGGTTCTAGGCGCTACAGTCCGGAAGCGCGCGACCGCTACGGTCGCAGGTTCGAATCCTGCCTCGGGCAAGGATGTGTGTGATGTCCTTAGGTTAGTTAGGTTTAAGTAGTTCTAAGTTCTAGGGGACTGATGACCTCAGAAGTTAAGTCCCATAGTGGCTCAGAGCCATTTGAACCATTTTTGAGTTACAAAATGTAGCTACAGATGGCGCTGTAAGCATCATAATTCAATACATCATAATTCAATACATCATAATTTAATAGTGGTCGACTACAAATGACAAATGAATCATACAACAATGCCTAAGGTGTACGTTTGACGTTAAACAAACTGTACCACTCAGTGTGCGCGGGTGTACAGGTGTGATACTGTCAGTTCAAATGGTTCAAATGGCTCTGAGCACTATAGCACTTAACATCAGAGGGCATCAGTCCCCTAGACTTACAACTACTTAAACCTAACTAACCAAAGGACAGCACACACATCCATGCATGAGGCAGGATTCTAACCTGCGACCGTAGCAGCACTGCGGTTCCGAACTGAAGCGCCTAGAACCTCTCGGCCACAACGGCCAGCTACTGTTAGTTACGCAAGCGCATCCACCGAGGCAAGGTTACATCACATCAGATGGGAAAAATCGGTTTTTAATTGTCCTGAGGCCAAAAACCGCATAAAAAGCATCAAACACATCGGTTTTTGATTGTCCTGAGGCCAAAAACCGCATCAAAAGCATCAATCAAAATCAAATCGGATTTGTAATTTCCGTGTGACTGGCGCAAAACATGTTCAGTATGCTGTCCACCATTTCCTGCAACAAGTTGAAGTCGAGAAACGGCATGTTCCACAACTGCTCCAAGTGTTTCCGGGGTCACGTTCAGAATGTGTTGCGCAATGCGTGCCTTCACTGCAGCTAAGTTTGCAATCGGAACACTGAACACATCTTTCAGGTAGCCCCACAGCAAGAAGTCACACGGAGTAAGATTAGATGATCGGGACGGCCAGACTGTAGGGAAAAGACGGCTGATAATTCTAGCATTTCCGAAATGGCACTTCAGTAGCTGCTTAACTGGATTTTCAATGTGTGGAGGTGCACCATCTTGCATAAAAATGATCACATCCACATATCCACGCTGTTGGAGAGCTGGAATGACGTGGTTGCGCGAAAGACTCTCATAGCGCTTACCAGTGATGGTACAGGTAACAGGACCGGAGGCACCTGTCTCTTCGAAAAAATGTGGCCCTATGATTAATGATGTAAACCCGCACTACACGGTGACCTTCTCAGGATGAAGCGGTACTGGTTGATTTGCGTGTGGCTTTTTCGTTGCCCATATTCGACAATTCTGTGTTGATATATCCTGTTAGATGGAAGTGGGCTTCGTCTGTCCACAAAATCTTCCACGGCCAATCATTGTCCACTTCCATGCGAACAAGAAATTGTAAAGCAAACGTCTCTCTTGCTGGCAGGTCAAGAGGAAGCAACTCGTACACATGGGTAATTTTGAATGGATAGCAAAGAAGGATGTTTCGTAGGATTTTATGCACCGTGCTCACTGGTATGTCCAAAGTTCAAGCAATTCTCCGTGCACTACACGTTTGCACACCACCACTCGCCTCCTCCCGTACTGCTGTGGCCACTGCTTCCACTGACGTCGAATCAATTCGTTTCCTTCCTCTACGAGGTTGCACACCAGAAGAACCCATCTTTTTGAATTTCCGAATCATTTTCTCCAGGCCGGCCGCTGTGGCCGAGAGGTTCTAGGCGCTTCAGTCCGGAACCGCGCTGCTGCTACGGTAGCAGGTTCGAATCCCACCTCGGGCATGGATGTGTGTGATGTCCTTAGGTTAGTTAGGTTTAAGTAGTTCTAAGTTTAGGGGACTGATGACCTCAGATGTTAAGTTCCATAGTGCTTAGAACCATTTGAACCATTTTATCTAGACCCACTGTAGTCATCGGACCAAGGCGTTTTTTCAAACCGTTCAATGTCCGGAACTTCTGCAGAGCGACGTGTGCAGTCCTTATTTGTAACACAGCTTTACAAGCAGAGCGAAATCCGGCATTGAGGCAGTCATGGCGAACGTCGCAGACGCGAAAAGAGGAAAGCCGTGTACCCGGCGTGTTTATAGCAACTTCAATGGGCCGTGCGCATGACACGTGTTTTCATTTACGTATTCTCACACGTACAGCGCCATCTATTGATCAATTTTCACACTATTTTTTTTCTTCTGCCATACGTTTTCCCTCTTCTCCGATAAATTTCCGTTGCAGTTTGACGTCATTCTGACCAGTGGTGTTGTTTCTACAGCGTTTTGAAAGTTTAATTATAATCACCCTGTATATAAAAATTTCTCTAAGGTTGCAGAGAATTGAATGCTTAACCGTTGTTGAAGTGGTTCTACATAATCTATTTCTGCCTCGTTAATGAGAATATAACTTATATAACGCAAATGTCAAATAAAAAAAATAAAAAATACAATACTATACAGCAAGTGTGGTGAAAATAAGTTGCATTATGTAGAGGGAACTGATAAACTATATTTTGATGTGAAATGTAGTCTAAGCAGATTGTTGGTTGATAATAGGCTATCTCTAACTATTTCAAGTGAGAAGGTGTCGGTAGAGTCTGGAACATGCCAGGACACTGCATGAGATTCAGTAGTTTTGTGTTTGTCTTAATGTTGGTAGTTGTCGTATATTCTACGTGATACCTTAGATACATACACCTGGTATTATACAGATTAAATACTAATTGAGCATTTGAGCCATGGAATACATGAATTTTAGCTTTACATGAGGAATACACTTACGATTGTAAATTTGTTAGTAGAAATAGAATGTAGTTCATTGGTACCTGAATACAGTATTCCTTAAATAACTTAATACATTACATTTTTAGTTTTACACATATTTCATATAGAAAATACATTTGAAATGTAAAAGTCATTGATTGTAGCTTTACATAAAGAAGATAATATACTTCTGCCTGCACGTAGTAAGACGGATAAGACATTACTGCTTGTGTGCAGTACACTTTAAACAATATGCAATGTGTCGTTGGGTAGGACGAGCCTCGGAATAAAAGTCCTTCGACTCTTCTCCTCCCAAGCAACGGTACGTTATTACTAGAGTCTTAGTATGTGGTGTCAGTGTTTGTTTGTTTCATGACTGTCACTGCCAGTTGTGTTATTTGTGACTGTGTTTCGGCATGCAGTGTCATGTGTTGTTGGTTTGGGTCCCTTATGCGTTGATCTCTTCAGACTCATTTTCACTTAGTGTGTTGGTTTCTTCCTCGGTTTCGTAATCTGTGGTTGTGCAAGTATCCTCCCATGTGATTTGTTGTGTTGTTTGTGCTTGTCTACGCCTCCTTCCATATGGGTTTTGGCGCTTGTATTCTTCATGCAGTATGTTCGATACAATATCGGCTACTCTGTTTATTGTACTCCAATCATCGGGATTACGCATTATTCTGGCGATGTCACCGTCGTTCTGTATAGGTCTCACGTGTGCTACCGTGTTGCGTAGCAGTGTTACGTGTATTGGTGCCCCAGTTTCTCCGCAAATGCATATTCCGTCCTTAGTTACTTCCATGCGGTTTAAGTGTACCGGTACGGCTCGTGGCCTGTCAGGAAATGGACCATCCCAGTGCTTGGGTCGACATGTTTCACTTGTAATATTTCGCATACGTCGGGAAGGAAAGAGTACCCACACGGCGACCCTTGTCGGATGCGTCCCAATCTCTCTGCCATGTTTAAAACCGCCCCATCACAACGCAAAGTGCCTCTACTGATGTGGTGTCGAAGGCTCCGCTCATTCTCAAGAGTACACTACGTTGACCTCGTCTAGCAATTATCTTGTTAGTCTGTATGTTCAGTCAGTGAGCCCAGGCACTTGCGCCGAAGCATGCGATGGATTCAAAATATCGCAATGTGGTAGGTCCTTATCGTCTTAATATGTAGTTTGTACTGAGTCGTGTTGAGTCTTGCTAGTTTGTGCATAATTTTGGAGGCTTTGTCAATTGTGAGTTTGATATGATGGTTGAAAGTCTGTTTTTCGTGAAGATGCAGTCCTAGATAACGTGTGGCTTGCTTCCTCTGCATGCTAGTATTGTCTAATTTTAGAATTGGATTCCTCTGCGTTGTCCCTCTGAGCAGTAAATATACAGTTTTGTGCGGAGCTATTTTTAGTTTATTTTCTTTGCACCAGTTGTTAATTTTCTGAAGCAGTTGCGTGCCTTTTGTCTCCAGTGCTGCTCTGGAGTTGGCTGACACCACTACGAGCAGGTCATCTGCGTAAGCCACCACACCTCTCTCCATGTCGTCACCGTCCAGGGTGTTCAGCAAGGACTCGATTGCGATATCCGGGAGAATTGGTCCGCAAATCGAGCCCTATAGACATCCCTCAGTTATTCTCTCGACAACCTTGCGTGTACCAGCCCTACACTCCGCCGCTCTGCCTCTGCAGTAGTCGAGGAGACTATTGTAGAGGGAAGGTGATAACCTCATTTCCCTTAACCTTGCGAAGAGGGACGACCACCACAGGTTGTCAGAAGCCCCTGCTATGTCGATTAGTATGGCGGCCACTTATTTATCGCTCATGCTATTTGTTATTGTCAGTGCTTGATTGACGGCGTCTTCTATTGATCTACCTTCCCTGAAGCCGAATTGATGGGGCGTTAGGCGGAGGAGACGTCTGTGCGATTGTAAGCGGTCACACAGGATCCTTTCCTGTACCTTGGTGAGGATGTTTAAGAGGCAGATCGGTCGGTACGTTTTGCGGTCTTCTGGCTCTTTGTCCTGTGATTTCCCAATTACTACTACATTAGCAGTTTCCCAGAGGTTTGAAATTCTGGCTATTAATAGTGCCTTATTGAACATATTAGTAAGAAGGTATGATTTGTGTTACTGTTTGTTTTAATGTTTCTGAAAATATTTTGTCTGGGCCGGATGCTTTTCGGTTTTTAAGCCTACTGATTGCCGTCGCGCGACTTGTTCTTGTAAGAATGGTATGGTTACACTGTCACCGATGTATGGTCGCCTCGTCCTCTTCTTTAAGTCAGCGTGGTGTCGTTCGTCTTGTGAGGGTCGTCATCTGGGAGGAGCCTGGAGGAGCCTGTTAAGCAGATTCTCGACTTTTCTTCTCCATCCTCTAGTCATTGTGCCGTCAGCTTGTTTAAGCGTTGACAGAACTGTCGGTGTTCTGTAGCTGGGTTTTGATGAAATTGGTCCAGTAGTCTTGCCTTGTTCTCTTTAGTTGTTTTTGATATTTCTGGTTAGCACCACGTTACTGGTCGAGCCTTATCTATCTTTCAGGAACTGTCTTTACTTGTTGGTAGTACTTTCTTTTGTCCCGTGAATCCTTCCTTAATCTTGCCAGTTCTGTCGACCACGGTTGTTTCTGTCACTACCCAGTTTTTACCCGTGGTATAGCTGCTTCCTGTGCCCTTTGTAGGATCTCTGTCAGTACAATGCGTTTCGTAATGTATACTGCCTTGAACAGCGTGTAGTGCCGACGCCTCAACAACATTTCTAACTTCTTGCCAGTCGGCCTTCCTATGTGTAAATGCTACTGTTCATTGTCTATGTTATGTGTACTGGCGTGTCTGTCTGTGGTTATGATGATTGCATTGTGGTCGCTGTGTGTGGCTCTATCTAATACCCTCCATGTGTTGACTAGTGAGAGATTTTGCGCTCCCTAGAGAAAGATCTGTGTGACGTACGCCACCAGCGTCTCCGCGGTAGGTATGTGTCTGTTCCTCCCTGTTCACTATGAAGAGGTTGCATTCATTTACCACGTCAAGCACTAGTTGTCCTCTGTCGTCAGTTCTATCGGAGTTCCACAAGGGGGATTTTGCTTTGATATTGGTTAGAATGAGCAGCCTTTTTCTCTCTGAGTGTCGTGCAATGTCTTTTCCTTTGTCTAAGAAAGGTCCTATATCATACGAGTGCTCAGCGTATATCGACGACATGAGCCATACATCCTGTCCGTCTGTCATTTCTGCTGTGGCGATGTGTTCAGAGCAAAACTGGGTGATCTGTGTTACTAAAAGGTTTTTATTAACTGCTATTATCGTGGCTTTCGCCTTTGGTGCTCATGCTATTCTGATGTAACGTAAGCGGAACGCATATGGACTGTCCCAGGCCCCACCTTGGGACTGGTTAGCATTAAACTGAGAACTGGACTGCGGAAGTCAGAGTATTTGTACCGGCTGGTCTGTGCCGACGACCTTATCGTGTGGCAAGAATGACTAAATGAGGCCTAGCTTTCTGGACACGTCAGCGCTCTATACTGCGCAGTGTCACAACCACTCTCTTCAGGCCTTCAGTTGCGTTATTTCTGCAACGACTGTGTGCTGAAAGCCACTCTTCCACATGACTCACAAGCTGCTACTCCACTCTGCATGGCCAACTGAATGACGCTATGCTCTCTACTCCGTGAGGTCACTC
The DNA here is from genome assembly GCF_021461385.2 of Schistocerca piceifrons. NCBI lineage: Eukaryota > Metazoa > Arthropoda > Insecta > Orthoptera > Acrididae > Schistocerca > Schistocerca piceifrons. The sequence goes on from NC_060149.1 coordinate 169,315,036, forward strand.
TGCTGCATCGGTTCCTTGGTCATCGAGCACGGGTGATTTGTGGCAATTAACTCGTTGGTGTGCTCGTGTTACATGCAATATTGGCGGTTTTTTCTTGTTAGCTTTCCAGCCTAGGTATTGCGTACTAGCCGGCCTTGGCTTCATCCAATCCGCTGGCACCAGCCAGGGAAAACATTTAAAAATTTTATGTCCGCCTGGAACATCGTTCTGGAGTGCAAAAAATAAATGTTATCTGTCAAATAACTGAGCAGTCATTTGATGAGGATAATATACAGTACAATATTCGAGTTCCCAGATCTTTTCAACGCAAAATTCCTTTATTTCGACACAAAACTGAAACTCAAAGTGTACTTCCTATTAACGTTCGAATCTGTCAATCGATGAAGCGAATGGGTGATACGAAGTACACTACTTCTCTGTCTCATCTTAACGCATTTATGAAGTATTATGACATGTGTCTCTGTCAGAGTTATGCGCACATAGTTTTAGCCACTTGTTTCCAGTTATTACGAGAGAGAGAGCACAATGAGCTAGTGTTCTGTTGCGTTCTTCTTCATGACCTCTACATCTACCTCTACACAGACACTCCGCAAGCCACCGTAGGGGGCAGGGCGGAGTGTACCATGTACCATTACTAGTCATTTCCTTTCCTGTTCAACTCGCTAATAGAGCGAAGAAAAACGACTATCTAGAGTGACGCACCAAAGAAATGGTATAGGCATGCATATTCGAATACAGAGACATGTAAACAGGCAGAATACGGCGCTGCGGTCGACAACGCCTATACAAGACAACAAGTGTCTAGTACAGTTGTTTGATCGTTTACTGCTGCTACAATGGTAGGTTATCAAGATTTAAGTGAGTTTGAACGCCATGTTATAGTTGGCGCACGAGCGATGAGACACAGTATCTCCGAGGTAGACATGTAGTGGGGATTTTCCCGTACGACCATGTCACGAGTGTACCGTGAATATCAGGAATCCGGTAAAACATCAAATCTGCGACATTGCTGCGGCCTGTAAAAGGTCATGCAAGAACGGGACCAACGACGACTGAAGAGAATCGTTCAGCGTAACAGAGTACAGCCCGTCCGTAAATTGCTGTAGATTGCAATGCTGGGCCATCAACAATAGTCAACGTGGCAACCATTCAACGAAACGTCATCGATATGGGCTTTCGGAGCCGAAGGTCCACTCGTGTACCCTTGGTGACTGCACTACACAAAGCTTTATGCCTCGCCTGGGCCCGTCAACACCGACATTGGACTGTTGATGACTGGAAACATGTTGCCTGGTCGGACGAGTCTTGTCTCAAATTGTATCGAGCGGGTGGACGTGTACGGGTATGGGGACAATCTCATGAATCCATGGACTCTGCATGTCAGCAGGGTATTGTTCAAGCTGCTGAAGACTCCGTAATGATGTGTGCGTGTGCGGTTGGAGTGATATGGGACCCCTGATACGTCTAGATACGACTCTGACAGGTGACACGTACGTAAGCACCCTGTCTGATTGCCTGCATCCATTCATGTCCATTGTGCATTCCGACGGACTTGGGCACTTCCAGCGGGACAATGACACGCCTCACACGTCCAGATCTGGTACAGTGTGGCTCCAGGAACACTCTTCTGAGTTAAAGCTCTTCCGCTGTGCACCAAACTCCCCAGACATGAACATTATTGAGCATATCAGGGATGCATTGCAACGTGCTGTTCAGAACAGATCCCCAAGAGAGCTTACGGATTTATGGACAGCCCTGCAGGGTTCATGGTGTCAGTTCCCTCCTGCACTACTTCAGACAATAGTTGAATCCATGCCACGTCATGTTGCGGCACTTCTGCGTGCTCGCCGGGGCTCTACACGATATTAGGCAGGTGTACCAGTTTCTTTGGCTCTTCAGTGTATATACCTCCATATGAGCCCCAATTTTTCGTATCATATCTTCGTGGGCCTTACGTGAAATGTATGTTGGTGGCAGTAGAATCGTTCGCTAGTCAGCTTCAAATGCCGGTTCTCTAAATTTTCTCAATAGTGTTTCTCGAAAAGAACGTCGCCTTCCCTCCAGGGATTTCCATTTGAGTTCCCGAAGCATCTCGTAACACTTGCTGGTGTTCGAACCTACCGGTAACAAACCTAGCAGCCCGCCTCCGAATTGTTTCGATGTCTTCCTTAAATCCGATCTGGTATGCATCCAACACAACGAGTAGTGCTCTAAAACAGATTGCACCAACGGCCTATACGTGGTGTCCTTTACAGGTGAACCATACATTCCTAAAATTCTCCCCACGAACCGAAGTCGACCATTCACCTTCTCTACCACAGTACTCGCATGCTCATTTCATTTCATATCGCTACACTACGTTACGCCCAGATGTTTAAACGACTTGACTGTGTCAAGCAGGACACATGCTAACGCTGTACTCCAACGTTAGGCGTTTGTTTTTCATGCTCATCCGCATTAACTTACATTTTTCTACATTTAGAGCTAGCTGCCATTCATCACACCAACTAGAAATTTTGTGTAAGTCATCTTATTTCCTCCGTCACTCATCTTCGACACCTTACTGTACACCACTGCATCATCAGCAAACAACTGCAGATTGCTGTCCACCTTGTCCGCCACATCTTTTATGTATATAGAGAACAACAGCAGTCCTATTATACTTCCCTCGGGCACTCCTGAAGATACCCTTGTCTCTGATGACACAAGTACAGTATCCACATGGTACTGTTAAGTTCAGACTTCATACGCTGCTGCCCTGCGTATGTCATTTCTGTCAACGGGCTTGCTTTCATCATGTCAGTTAGTGAGACGCATAGTGATAACAACCGGCTTTCGGAATTTATTATATCGAACCACTGCAAATGCGTAAGAAAAACAACAAAATTCATTATATGTGTACACTCTACACGCAGCATGATTGGTGTCTGTCGTACAAATCCCAAATCGTGATACGTTGGTCTGAGGGCGTAAATAGTTCAGGATAATGGCAGTGTAATACGTCCAGTCATGGCACTTCTGCTTCGCGCTGTTTTAACGGCATGCTGTCGGATGTAGGGTGCAGCGGTTATATAAGGGACGATCAAAAAAGAATCCGTTTGAAAGCGTTAGAGCCAAGAACAGTCAGTCGGCCACAGTAACCTGCACATCACGGCTGGGTTGCGTATCGATTTTCTGGCACGCTGCGTGGGTGTCGGCGGCAGCAGTGGCAGGTAGTCCTCTCATTTACGAATACGCAGCTGGAGTGGGCGCATGGAGACTTCGTGAGCGGATTGGGGCAGCGCAAGTGGCAAATGTTCAAAGAAATAAAACGCAGAATGAGATTTTCACTCTGCAGCGGAGTGTGCGCTGATATGAAACTTCCTGGCAGATTAAAACTGTGTGCCCGACCGAGACTCGAACTCGGGACCTTTGCCTTTCGCGGGCAAGTGCTCTACAATCTGAGCTACCGAAGCACGACTCACGCCCGGTACTCACAGCTTTACTTCTGCCAGTATCTCGTCTCCTACCTTCCAAACTTAGCAGAAGCTCTCCTGCGAACCTAGTTCTGCAAGGTTCGCAGGAGAGCTTCTGTACAGTTTGGATGGTAGGAGACGAGATACTGGAAGAAGTAAAGCTATGAGTACCGGGCGTGAGTCGTGCTTCGGTAGCTCAGATGGTAGAGCACTTGCCCGCGAAAGGCAAAGGTCCCGAGTTCGAGTCTCGGTCGGGCACACAGTTTCAATCTGCCAGGAAGTTTCAAATAAAACGCAGTTGCATACTTCCCGACATCGCTATCCCACCGTCCTACACACACACACACACACACACACACACACACACAGCACTACTTAGCTACACTGTTTTGAACTGTTCTGATAACCAGTGGGCTTCCCGCCATTTTAAACTTATGGCAAGTGGATTTTTATAATTTCTCGCCGTTTTCAACTTAGGGTAAGTGACGTTTTTGAATTTCGCGTGAATTTTAATCTTAGGACAGGTAACTTTTTAATAACTTTCCATTTCAAAGTTTAGAGAAGTAGATAGCAATTGTTTAAAAATGCAAGCTGTGCCAGTAAGCTCGCGGACGAGACAGGTGCTGCAATTTAGAGCAGCAAAGCAATATCAGAAATTTTCAAATAAAAAGGCAGTCTCTGTTACAGGTATTTATTTTAAAATGGGCGCGTTTCGTGCTAGAGGTGCATCTTCAGAATTTCTGTAAATTAACAATAGCGTATGTATTACATATAGTTGCGACCACGGCCCTATTCAACCCCTGCTAGTAACTATTAATTTAAGTAACTTATAAAAAGAACTTGTCTTAGTGTAAATTGCATTGAATGGAACGAAATCACAATCGTGAAATATAAAATCGAAAGCCCGAAAGGTAAACAAATTTTTATAAACATTCCTTCTAAAACAGATAACTACTAGAATGGACTTCCCGTATCTATGCGCACGAAGAGCCCAACCGGGAGTTGGCTCTGAGCACTATGGCACTTAACATCTGTGGTCATCAGTACCCTAGAACTTAGAACTACTTAAACCTAACTGACCTAAGGACATCACACACATTCATGCCCGAGGCAGGATTCAAACCCGCGATCGTAGCGGTCACTCGTTTCCAGACTGAAGCGCCTAGAACTGCACGGCCACAACGGCCGGCAACCGGGAGTTATTAGACAGTCGCACTCACCAAATCATGGAGAAAACAGGTGCGTGGATAGGCTTGCGGTGAACAGGCATATCGCACAATAGTAAACAATAACTGCACAATGCAGCGTGTTGGGTGCGACAGCGCGCTGCTAACTTACGTAATGTGAACGAACAGGTGACTCTAAGCGCCCAGCGTGGTGGCGTTAGTTGTGCCTGTTTTGTGGTAACCATTTACATATTGAAGGATAATTCAAAAAAATTTAAAAAAATGGCGCCAGAAGTAAATAGTTTAAATAAATCAATATTCATTAAATAATGCCTTAAAAGTAATTTAAACAAATATAAAGTTGAAAATCAAAGGAGCAAACACGAGGTCATAGTTGGCGGGTGACAAACGGCAAAGCTGCTGGTGGTTACGTAGCCATAGAGAAACCGGCTACGAAATTTTTGTACAGCTGTCATCATAGTCTCATAAAAGGTTTTATTCTTAATGACAGCTTGCTCTTTGAGACTCAAATCTTCCGGATGCTTCAAATATTTTGTTGTCTTAAATTCCTCTAGTAAAATTTTTACCCTTAGTTGCCACGTGAAGAATTTGTAAAAAAATCTATTGTTGGTTCGGCGTGCCTGATAACCTTTAGACGCTCCGCAAACGAAGAATTGTTTTCCACAGCGCCCTCCTAGTAAGTAAGTGCTCACGAAAACGCTTTCTAACCTCACGTCCTATCTATCCGACGTATGCACGAGGACACTGGGCGCATGCCAGTTTGGAGGCCCCAGAATCAGCGAAGCGATCTCTGCTAGGTAGTTCGTTATGAATAAGCTGGTACTGAATCCGATTCCGGATGGAATAAGAGATTCTAATACCATCCTCCTTAAGGAGACCTGCAAGCCTGTATGATACGTCACGTACAAATGACAAAGCGATGTAAGTACATTCAGACGTATTATGAGAATTGTGGAGCATATTATTCATATTGGCTAATTTCGATCAGTGTATCCTTATCTATAAGACTGGGGTTATAGCCATTAGAGTATGCGATATATTTCAAAATATTCATTTCAAGTTTCATTATAAATACTTCTCCTTTAGCAACCACATATAGGGTGGAGAAAAAATGTAGATATGTCACGAAATTTTAACCCTGGATAGCTGATGCCAGTAGGAACCAAAATTACTAATTTTGTGTAGGTCGACAACGCACCATTTTTAAACAACGGAAACTTGGCGCCACGCGCTCCTGTTTGCCGTGGGATTGACCTGTTGACGTTCGTCGGTTGAAGGGCAGCGCTATGGTTGTCGATTCACACATACAAACGTCCCTCGCCCCGTCACTGCCCCAATGTGATACGCACACGTGTCGAATAAGTCTTGCTGTTTGTCTCCACCTCACGTCAGAGGCATTCACACGTAAGCTTCGCTCCGGAGCGCATACACGTCAAATGGCTCTGAGCACTATCGGACTTAACATCTGTGGCCATCAGTCCCCTAGAACTTAGAACTACTTAAACCTAACTAACCTAAGGACATCACACACATCCATGCCCGAGGCAGGATTCGAACCTGCGACCGTAGCAGTCCCGCGGTTCCGGACTGCGCGCCTAGAACCACTACACCACCGCGGCCGGCCGCTTACACGTCACCTGCGATTTAGTCATACAGTAAACATGGCGGCACAGTATTCGTTTGAAAAGGAACGATATATGGTTTTTGTTCATGGACTAGCCGACGGTAATGCGCATGAAGCTCGACGGTTGTATGAGGAACGGTAACCAGCAAGACGCCACACACACCCGTAAACGTTTAGCAATACACCAGCGACTTGGCGAAACAGGCTCGTTAGCGGGATATCATGATGATATTGGAAGACCTCAAACACGACGGGATGCTCCATTTGAAGAGACTGTTCTCGAGCGCTTCGAGGAAGCACCCAACACAAGTACTCGAGTGGTTGAACACGACTTGGGGCTCACTCATCGGTTAGTCTGGGAGGTTTTGAGGGATGACAGCCAGCATCCGTTTGATTTCCACCCTGTCGAAGACCTAAATCCTGTGGCGGATTATGAACACAGGCTAGGATGCTGCCGGCGGTTTCTGTGTTGCACGAGATCCCGACTTCCCTGTCATTGTGTTGTTTGCCGACGAGTGCACCTCCCATTGGGATGGCCTTTACAACACTCGAAATGTTCATTACTGGGCAAGGGAAAATCCTCACGTCACATGCGTCCACGGACATCAGGAACGATTCTCCCTCAATGGCCAGGCATTGTAGGCGACCATCTGACTAGGTCGGTCCGTCTACTTCCTCGGCTTACCGGGACAAATTACCTTCTTCACTTTTTTCAAGAAACTCTACCCAGCCTGCTGGAAGATGTTCCCTGGACATACGGCTACGCGTGTGGTTGCAGCATGATGGGGCGCCCGCACATAACAGTCGTGCTGTGCGCAGATATTTAAATGAGCTCTTCGGCGTGTAGGCAATTGGCAGAAGTGTTTGTAGGACATGGCTCCCGCGACCACCAGACCTCACGCCACCGGACTTTTTCCTGTGGGGATTCTTCAAGGTTCTAGTTCACCCATTCGGACGCGAACCACCTAGAAACGAAGAGGAATTAATGGATCACGTTCAACATGCCGCCAATCACATCGGGGCAATACCAGGAATCTTTGAAAGAGTTGGGCAAACACCGCTCGACGTCACCAAGCTCGTGTCGCGTCAGAGGGTCGCCAGTTTGAGCACCTGCTTTAAGTAAACAATGCCTTAGCTACAAGAAAGGCCCTTTTCAGGGCCTACACAATTTGTAAACTGATTTCTGTACGCGAACCTGACAGCTGCTGACGGGTTTGTTCCCGGTACGCCTTATCATGAAATCACAATGGATGTGTCGGGACCCCGACGTATTCGCCCCCGGGCCCCCAGAGTGGCAGGTTCGAATCCTGCCTCGGGCATGGATGTGTGTGATGTCCTTAGGTTAGTTAGGTTTAAGTAGCTCTAAGTTCTAGGGGACTGATGACCACAGCAGTTGAGTCCCATAGTGCTCAGAGCCATTTGAACCATTTTTTGGAAGGTTGGAACGCTACCACCGAGCACCTTGGATACGTCGCGATCTCCGGCAGGCAAAGCATTCGCGGTCATGCGTTGTCCAGAACATCCGGCAACAGGGCAATCCCGCGCCAATCGAAGCGCGTGGCGCCAGGTTTCCATAGTTTAAAAACTGTGCGTTGTCGACATGCACAACATTAGTAATTTTGGTTCCTACTTGGCATAAGCTATCCAGGGTTAAAATTTCGTGACGCAGTTTTTCTGCACCCAGTATATGTCAAAAGCCGGGTTAGCCACGGGGAACTGTTTAGCGTGGCACCTAGCGGACATATTCGTCAACTGTCTGGAGTGCTGGCCGAGCGGTTCTAGGCGCTACACTCTGGAACCGCGCGACCGCTACGGTCGCAGGTTCGGATACTGCCTCGGGCGTGGATGTGTGTGATGTCCTAAGGTTAGTTAGGTTTAAATAGTTCGAAGTTCTAGGGTAGTGATGACCTCAGAAGTTAAGTCCAATAGTGCTCAGAGCCGTTTGAACCGTTTTGTCTGGAATGCAGTTATTTTAAGCAAAAGTCCCCTTTTGCACAGAAAGTATTGTACTACAGTAGGTATGTCGACAATGTTTTTAAAAATTTTAACTGTGCGGGTGAAGATGTAAGTACATTCGTGGAGGAATTTTGTGACTTGTATTCTAAACTATCTTTTACGCACGAACTAATGGCCCCAATCGATCATTGAACTATTTGGATTTACGCTTTCGATTAGTAGAAGGGCTCATTAAGCATGACACTTTTCGGAAACCTACAACAAGTGACACTTATCGGCTCATCTTCGTGTCAACCTGCCGCTCATAAACTTAGTTTTTTTTTTTATCTGATATTAATCGAGTGACTAGTAGTCTGCTAAATCACGAATCTTTAAAACTTGTAATGGAGAATTAGAAATATATCGCATTCTCTAATGGCTGTAGCCCCACTTTTGTAGGCACGATGCACCGCTCGAAATTAGTTAACATGAATAATATGCTCCACAATCCTCATAATACACTCCTGGAAATGGAAAAAAGAACACATTGACACGGGTGTGTCAGACCCACCATACTTGCTCCGGACACTGCGAGAGGGCTGTACAAGCAATGATCACACGCACGGCACAGCGGACACACCAGGAACCGCGGTGTTGGCCGTCGAATGGCGCTAGCTGCGCAGCATTTGTGCACCGCCGCCGTCAGTGTCAGCCAGTTTGCCGTGGCATACGGAGCTCCATCGCAGTCTTTAACACTGGTAGCATGCCGCGACAGCGTGGACGTGAACCGTATGTGCAGTTGACGGACTTTGAGCGAGGGCGTCTAGTGGGCATGCGGGAGGCCGGGTGGACGTACCGCCGAATTGCTCAACACGTGGGGCGTGAGGTCTCCACAGTACATCGATGTTGTCGCCAGTGGTCGGCGGAAGGTGCATGTGCCCGTCGACCTGGGACCGGACCGCAGCGACGCACGGATGCACGCCAAGACCGTAGGATCCTACGCAGTGCCGTAGGGGACCGCACCGCCACTTCCCAGCAAATTAGGGACACTGTTGCTCCTGGGGTATCGGCGAGGACCATTCGCAACCGTCTCCATGAAGCTGGGCTACGGTCCCGCACACCGTTAGGCCGTCTTCCGCTCACGCCCCAACATCGTGCAGCCCGCCTCCAGTGGTGTCGCGACAGGCGTGAATGGAGGGACGAATGGAGACGTGTCGTCTTCAGCGATGAGAGTCGCTTCTGCCTTGGTGCCAATGATGGTCGTATGCGTGTTTGGCGCCGTGCAGGTGAGCGCCACAATCAGGACTGCATACGACCGAGGCACACAGGGCCAACACCCGGCTTCATGGTGTGGGGAGCGATCTCCTACACTGGCCGTACACCACTGGTGATCGTCGAGGGGACACTGAATAGTGCACGGTACATCCAAACCGTCATCGAACCCATCGTTCTACCATTCCTAGACCGGCAAGGGAACTTGCTGTTCCAACAGGACAATGCACGTCCGCATGTATCCCGTGCCACCCAACGTGCTCTAGAAGGTGTAAGTCAACTACCCTGGCCAGCAAGATCTCCGGATCTGTCTCCCATTGAGCATGTTTGGGACTGGATGAAGCGTCGTCTCACGTGGTCTGCACGTCCAGCACGAACGCTGGTCCAACTGAGGCGCCAGGTGGAAATGGCATGGCAAGCCGTTCCACAGGACTACATCCAGCATCTCTACGATCGTCTCCATGGGAGAATAGCAGCCTGCATTGCTGCGAAAGGTGGATATACACTGTACTAGTGCCGACATTGTGCATGCTCTGTTGCCTGTGTCTATGTGCCTGTGGTTCTGTCAGTGTGATCATGTGATGTATCTGACCCCAGGAATGTGTCAATAAAGTTTCCCCTTCCTGGGACAATGAATTCACGGTGTTCTTATTTCAATTTCCAGGAGTGTACATCTGGGTATACTTACATCACTTTCCCATTTGTGCATAACATTCATACGGGCTTGTAGGTCTCCCTAAGAAGGAAGGTGTTAGAATCTTTTATTCCACCCGGGATCAGATTCAGTATCAACTTGTTTATAATGGGTAACAGGCAGAATGCGGCACTAGAAGGCGTTTTCGTGAGCACTTACTGTTGACTTCTTATCCTACAAATAGTTGAAGGTCTTTTTGGTTAATCTACTGTCTTGCATTCGATATAAACGTCCAAAAAGTACCAGTCTTCTTTTTATCGTTACTTCTGATATATTTTCTGTGTTTCGATAAATTTCATCATTACTACGTAATTTCCTAGAATTTCTAATTTATTTAAATATTATATTATAAATTTCATCATTACTACGTAATTTCCTAGAATTTCTAATTTATTTAAATATTATATTTTAATGTTAGACATTCGCTAGCATATAGACATTCTGGCTTCAGTACTTTATTGCAAAGCCTTATTTTAGCATTTTAGACAGGAATTTTTTGTTGTAAATGTCTTTGATATTTTTAACAATTCCCATTTTATTTATCCTTCCTTCTAGAGCAGATTTTCCCAAACCATTTTCTTGGATTAGATCCTCAAATATTTAAATTTTTCAACGTTCTCAATTTGGCTAACATATGCTTTCAGAAATTTCAGTGCATTTTCAATATTCGAAAAAAAATTGGTTCTTTCTGGTGAACTTCTTAAGCTGATCCTACGGACTATTTCTCCTAAAAGCTTAATTTATGGTACAGTAGATGTCACATTTTTAAATAGTATGGCAAAGTCATCTGCAAATGTGAGACAATTTATTCCAGTACTTTTTTTTCCTCTTCTTAATCTTATTGGTGAAATCTTATATTCTTTCAGTTGTTCATTTCAAATTCTCATTATTTTTTCTAGAGCATAATGAAAAAGAATGACTAACAGACCACCACCTCGTCGAACATCTGTGTTTATTTCGAAGTATTGAGATATTTATCCCATAAATTTTACTATGATTACTATGTCTGTAGGCGGTTCACAAATTAAATTTGCTAATCGAGACTTTACACCAAATTTCCGGATTATTTTATCTATAGTTTGTCTATTAATGGAATCAAAGACCTTTACGAAATCAACAAAAATTATACAATATCTTTTGATTTCAGAAATCTGTGGTGAATGACTGACTTAATGTTATATATTCGTTCAGAACTTGATATGCCCCTTCTAAAACCACCTTAATGCTGACCTAAATGAATGTCCAGTGTTCTTTCTACCCTGTTTAGTAAAATCTTCGAAAATATTTTATTTGCAGTTGGTAGCAAATAAATTCCTGTGTAATTGTTAACTTCTTGTTTGTTTATGAAGTGGGTGTATCAAAGCTACTGTCCAATCTCGTGGCTTTTTTCTGTTTTTCAGATTTCCTCAAAGATTAATGTGCGCCCTAAAACACTAATCATCCATCAAAGATTAATTTTAGCTCATTTTTTATTTTTGGTAGAAACCAAACCTTCTCCACAAGCTTTATTGCTTTTTAAGGTTTAAATTTCTTATTCAATTTCTCTGGTAGTCGAAGGTAAATCTTCTTCTAGAGCTTCAAGAGTGTCTGAGAATTCTAGCTTATGGCTTGATTCAGGAAAATTAAGGACATAATTATTAGACTAGATGCACCAAATAGTTGCTTATAATAATCGCCACAAATTTTATATCTATAGAAAGAATACCACTTCTGACAATATTATAAATGCCAATTTCTGTCATCCAACGGCTAATAAACTAGCATTTTTCCATTCAATGATTAATAGATTAAATAACCTACCATTAGAAAAACCAGCAATTCAAAACAAACAACACACTTCGTTATATAGCCTATAGGAATGATTCTGACCCTAAAATAATTATACTACAAACGTAAAACACCAAAGCAGAATGCAATACATAGCGAGATATGCCTAACTCGAGAAACGTCACCGACACAGAAAATAAGATACGTACCAACAGTCTGTCTAAGTAGAATCTCCAACAGATTTAATGCATTTTTAAAAGCCATAAATATTCAACTAGACTTTCGAACCAATAACAACTTTTCAATAAAATTATGTTCCGCCACCAATAGAACATTGAAATATGATAACCCAGGAATACATAAAAACACATGTGGCAGCTGTAATAGCTTTTACATAGGCCAAACAGGAGGAAATTTCAACGTGAAATACAAAGAACACATTAGAGAGGGCAGTTAGTTCATGAGCCCACGCGAATAGTAAACGGTTGTGAAAACACACTTGACCTCTTAGCAACAAACAATCCTGAGTTAATAACGAGCATCAAAACCGATTCAGGAATTAATTTAACACAGAGTTGTCGTAGCGAGATTGAATATTGTAATCTCCAAATACTCGAAAAATAAGCGAAAAATATACCTATTCAAAAAAGCAGATAAAAATTCACTTGACGCCTTCCTAAGAGACAATCTCCACTCATTCCAAATTAATAATATAAGTGTAGACCAGATGTGGCTTAAATTCAAAGAAATAGTATCGACAGCAATTGAGAGATTTATACCAAATTAACAAACGACAGAGCTGATCCTCCTTGGTACACAAAACGGGTTAGAACACTGTTGCAGAAGCAACGAATCAAACATGCCAAATTTAAACAGGCGCGAAATCCCCAAGACTGGCGATCTTTTACAGAAGCTCGAAATTTAGCGCGGACTTCAATGAGAGATGCTTACTACAGTTTCCACACGAAACTTTGTCCCAAAACCTGGCAGAAAATCCAAAGAGATTCTGGTCGTATGTGAAATATCTTAGCGGCAAGAAACAATCAAAGCCTCCTCTGCGCGATAACAATGGAGATACTATCGAAGACAGTGCTGCCAAAGCAGAGTCACTAAACTCAGCCTTCCGAAATGCCTTCGCAAAAGAAGACGAAATAAATATTCCAGAATTCGAATGGAGAACAGTAGCCAACATGAGTAACGTAGAAGTAAATATCCTCGGAGTATGCTGATGCATTAGCTCCATACTTAACAATCATATACAACCGTTCGCTCGACGAAAGATCCGTACCTAGAGACTGGAAAGTTGCACAGGTCACACCAATATTCAAGAAAAGTAGTAGGAGTAATCCACTAAATTACAGGCCCATATCTCTAACGTCGATATGCAGCAGGATTTTAGAACATATATTGCGTTCGAACATTATGAATTACCTCGAAGAAAACGGTCTATTGACACACATTCAACGTGGGTTTAGAAAACATCGTTCCTGTGCAACACAACTAGCTCTTTATTCTCATTGAGTGTTGAGTGTTATTGACAAGTGTTTTCAGATCTATTCCGTATTTCTGGATTTCCAGAAGGCTTTTGACACTGTGCCACACAAGCGGCTCGTAGTGAAATTGCGTGCTTATGGAATATCGTCTCAGTTATGTGACTGGATTTGTGATTTCCTGTCAGAGGGGTCACAGTTCGTAGTAACTGACGGAAAGTCATCGGGTAAAACAGAAGTGATTTCTAGTGTTCCCCAAGGTAGTGTTATAGGCCATTTGCTGTTCCTTATCTATATAAACGATTTTGAAGAGAATGTGAGCAGCCATCTTCGGTTGTTTGCAGATGCCGCTGTCGTTTTTCGTCTAATACAGTCATCAGAAGATCAAAACAAACTGCAAAACGATTTAGAAAAGATATCTGAATGGTGCGAAAAGTGGCAGTTGACCCTGAATAACGAAAAGTGTGAGGTCATCCACATGAGTGCTAAAAGGAACTCGTTAAACTTCGGTTACACGATAAATCAGCATAACATAAAAACCGTAAATTCAACTAAATACCTTGGTATTACAATTACGAACAACTTAAATTGGAAGAAACACACAGAAAATGTTGTGGGAAAGGCTAACCAAAGACTGTGTTTTATTGGCAGTACACTTAGAAAATGTAACAGACCTACTAAGGAGACTGCCTACACTACGCTTGCCCGTTCTCTTTTAGAATACTGCTGCACGGTGTGGGATCCTTACCAGATAGGACTGATGGAGTACATCGAAAAAGTTCAAAGGAAGGCAGCACGTTTTGTATTATCTCGAAATATGGGAGAGAGTATCACAGAAATGATACAGGATTTGGGCTGAAAATCATTAAAAGAAAGGCGTTTTTCGTTGCGACGGAATCTTCTCACGAAATTCCAGTCACCAACTTTCTCCTCCGAATGCGAAAATATTTTGTGGACACCCACCTACATAGGGAGGAACGATCACCACTATTAAATAAGCGAAATCAGAGCTCGTACGGAAAGATATAGGTGTTCATTCTTTCCGCGCGCTATACGAGATTGGAATAATAGAGAATTGTGAAGGTGGTTCGATGAGCCCTCTGGCAGGCACTTGAATGTGATTTGCAGAGTATCCATGTAGATGTAGATACAGGTTGTAATGGTACTTGAATTATGTAACCATTACGGCACCTCATCTGAACCTCTCGATACCAGTAATATTCTATTTCTGAGACAACATTCAGATTTGATTTCATTTGTGATACATCGATATGTTTATATTGCAATGATATTATTCTTATGTGTATTCTTTCTTTTGTCACTATGATCTTTGACGTACTTGTAACTCTGATTTTTGGGCGCGTAAGCGATAGTTAGTTGTTAACTTGCTAGAGAGTCGGGCCTTGAGAAAGTCAGGTCTTGGAAGTCATGTTGGAAAGACGCTCAACGTAGTCCGCTCATAAAATGTGAAATTTAACAGTGACTGTGAGGAAGGTGTTTTCAAGTATGTTTTGTATTGTGAAGTGATGTTTTGTGTTTACGTGATATTACAATAAAAGCAATTAAAAGGAAGTGTAACTTAATTTCGGAGTGCTGATTATTTTTTTACGTCACCATTGTCCAGCAAAAGTGTAATCTTCAAGGATGGTTTGTGAAGCGCATCTACAAAACTTTTGAATATAGCAGAATAAAACCTAGGCCTCTTTGCATCCGAGCTTGGAATCATAACCACCTAGATTTTCAACGATTGAGCCATGATAATACGAGACCAGCGTGGGAAACACAAAAAGATGAGTGCCTAGTTTTTTTGATTATGACATGAAATGACTTTATTAACTGTGCTCTAATGACACCTGCCACATAATATGACTGTTGTTGCCCGAAAATGCAGTATTTAGCAGCGTGAGCAACACCACAATCGTTATTAAATGCTGACCTTTGTTGTGGTAGGGTTGTTAGAAAGTGTAGAATATAATCAGTCGAACTTCTTTCTACACTTGGAAAATAAAAATCACAGTGCTGATACGATCGAAAATACACTCCAGATTTTGCATAGAACACCAAAAGGTTTTGCAGTGAACATTCTTGAAGAATTAGAAATCTATATGTACACAAGAAAATACCCACAAGAAATATTAAACGAACATGCAGAATTTATACACAAGTACTACCTCAAAAACAGTATGAAATTTTTAGAACACGAAAATGGATAAATCGGAGGTAACATATGCAACAACCAAAGACAATCGTAACAAATTTTAGTTAATAAAATAATATCGCTATTAATCTGCACAATGTTTGTAAACATAAGCGTCGTAAGAGTGAAACTGTCAAGCTACTGTCACATCGTAATTAATATTTTATTTTCAACGTATTGACATCATTTACCATCTTATTAATACAGTGACAGTTATAAGACAGTCCACTAACGACGTAATATGGGCATAACATCAATCTAGACAGTTGTGTAATACCGCTACCTTAATATAAATAACATTCACATTCATACATTTTCTCGCCAAAATTGTAATTGCATGTACTAGAGAATGGCTATAAAGCCGAAGCAGTCCGTCGTGAATAAAGGTATTTTCGATCGTATCAGCAGTGTGATTTTGATTTTTCAAGTGTAGAAAGAAGCTGGACTGATTATATTCTACACCCGTATCTACATCTACATGGATACTCTGTAAACCGCATTCAAGGTAAGTAGCTATTTGGCGAAAATACTCTAATAATCATGTCGTTATCAGACATCTATTATGATGCTGGGCCTCAAGAAGAAAAATTAAGGAGCTGATCAAAATATTTTGCAAGTAGATCGCAAATTTCAATGTTCCTTAACGGGGCATACCTCTTTGAACGCACGAAAAATAGGTGATGTTAGTTACTTTTTTCAGGTAAAATAAAATCTGATGTTAAATCTGATGGTGTAATTTTACGCCCTACACTATCGTCAGTAACAAATCATTTTTGTGTCCACATCAGACGCTCCCGGTAACCGCTGCGCAGGTGGAAGGACCCCTTGTAGCCATAAAATTGGTCAGCGGCGGGAATTCTCAATACCCTCGTATTGGATCTACAACAAACTAATTTTGTACAAGTAATTTTGAACATATTTTCTATGAGCATCAAGAAGATAATTGAAAACTATTAAGTTCTAGCAAAATGATTACGTGTTGAAACAAATGTTTTCACCAAAAACATTGAGACAAAAGCACGCACCGAAAATAGACTTTTGAAGATATCGCAAACGGCTACGTACGCTTATTTCTCAAGTTATGTTTCCCCCCAGCATGAGAAACACAGTATCGAGAAAAACATGTTTATTGTTTCGGGCTACATTTTTTTGTAGTTAAGTTAAACCGAACTGGGAACTTTTAAAGGCAGAATTCAAGATAACAACCACTGCACGGAAGCGAATTTGATGTTGACGCCAAAGCAGATGAATTGGTGCGAGCGTTGTAGACGGTGCCGGTCAAGCCGATCCCAACATTTGTTAGGAAGTCAAAAGGGTTTAAAATTCCCTGGAGAGTCCCGCCCTACAGTCCTTAAGACGCAGAGCAAGACAGCCGAGGAGATACTACCACAGGTCCTTAGGGGAAACAGAACGATGAAGAGGGCTGAGTTTCTATCGAACAGTCAAACGACAATATAAAGAACTACTTCGCCAAACAAGAGTATAAAAATGGGAAGAACACATTAAGGACCAAATGGTAACAGTCGTTTCGGATTTTGCATTCAAACTTGCAGCAAACAAGGTTCGATCACCCACTATATTTTATAATCAACCCTGAGGCGGTCCGACGGCACGATAACAACAGACTAGGAGAATGACAACAGACTGGGAAACATCGGTCCAGTACCTACTCAGAACTTTGCTGCCGGACGATACAACGCTGGAAGACACAGAGCACCATCAGAATCTTCGCTCTGAATTGCTAGACCACAATGTTAATAACAGATGCCATTTGCCCAGGAGGAAGTGAGACTGGCAATAATGAAGCTAAAGAAGAAGAAAGCACGAGGACATGATACTCGTATAGTTCTGGCTGAACTGTTGCGTCAGTCAGTGGACCAAATTATGCCATGTACAACAGTGTTATTAGACAAATGTCTTTTGCAGGGCTGGGTGCCCTGAAACTGAAAAATCTTTAATATCATTGCACTGAAAAAGGTTCAAGATAAAGACCCAAGAAAACCGAAATCTTATAGCCGGATTTGTTTGGTAAATGCTCCAGCCAAAGTACAGGAAAAGCTTCTATGATGCCGCCTGAGGGATCACAGGCAGGTAGTAGGCATTAGCCCCTGCCTTACGGTTTTACGAAAGGGAAATCCACCGAGGATGGGATAAATCACGCAATGAATGCTATGAACACCTCAGACGAAAAGTATGTTATACACCTAATGACTGATATAGCTGGGGTGTTTGGTAATTTGTGGTGCCCTGCCCTGTTCAAAAGAGTGAAACAGATGGGCTGTTCCAGGTGTCTCCATCACAGTCCGCGAGGTTATTGCACAGGCAGACAGGTGCAATAAGAATGTCCCGGAAGGACAGTGCAATCAGAATGTTCTGGAAGGACAATTGTGAAAGACATCAGCAAAGGCTGCCCACAGGGCTCTGTTTGTAGTTTAGAGTTCAGGGATGCTGGCATGGAGCCATTACTGGACCAGCTTCAGGGTATAACAAACACTATAGGCTGCATCGGCTACACAGACGTTCTGACAGTTATAGTATGTAGGGTAGTTCTTGAGGGACTAAGTACCTGGTGCGGGGAAAACAAACTAATAGAAGCATCGCACAAAACAGTTTATATGGCACTAAAAAGAACATTATCAAGAACGAGAAATGTCACAGTTAGAATAAATGGCCAACCCGCGGAAAGAACAGACGTATATGGTAACCTAGAATTAACACTGACGAAAAGAAAAACTTTCATGCACATGAAGTAGACATCTGACCGATAAATAAAATATCAACAATTGGCCAAAGAAGTTTTCAGCTGCTACTAAGTGCAATAAGACCGCCCCACAACGCAAGCTTCCTCGGTGTTGTGGGCTTCAGGTCGAGCATTTGCACCCATAGAGCCAGAAAGGTAAGGACAGCGCAGGCTCTACTGTGAGCTCAGAGAAGTGTACTCCAGCGCCTAACAGACGCGTATAGAACAACACCGCCTGAGGTGCTGCTGGTGATACTAGGCTTGCTACCTCTAGACCTAGCAATAAAACTGAGAGGTGCACAATAATCGCTCAAAGCACTCGAATATGATAAGGTAAAGGAGATACTGGGCACAAGAACCGCATCGAATGAAGAAATAAAGGCAGGCATTGATAGAGAACGGTAAGAAATCTGGGACACGGCAGAAACAGGGAGGAGAAACTACCAGTTCTTTCCTGATATAAAAGAAGTAAAAAGAATGTCATACTCCCTTCCGGCCAAGGGAACTGTACACTACCTGTTGGGACATGGTGCGCCTCCCAGCTGCTTACTTGAAATACGACAGCATACTACGGACATTTGTGAATGTGGAGCAATCAGCACCCGGATCACATTGCCCACAACGAGACGTACCACGGCAGAACTTCCACCTACGACAAACTTCTGGAAGCAGTGAGCAGACGAGTCTCGGTGATCAGCAGGAAGGGTTTCCTGAGATTCTGACAGCCGTCTCCCGATCTCTACACCTTGAGTGACATAGCAGCGCAGCCCCAGTGAATCCTGAGTTGCATCTCAGCGCGCTGAGGGCTAACCATCCAGATAAATCAGAAATCCACATCGGTTCTGATACCAAGTACAGTAGTGTAGTGTAGTGCTGTATATTAGTGCTGCGTAGTGTAGTGCTGTGTAGCAGTGCAGTTTCAGAATTAAAAATTACAAAATTAGTGATCACTAATGCTGCATAGTGTAATAGACCAGAACCCCCCACTCTGCCACCCTCACCCCCTACTAGATTTCGGATGAACAGACACCGGTGCGCCAGATGGCCAAATGGTAGTATTTAGAATGTATTTTTTTTAATCACCCTGTGTAGCGGAACGACAAACCGCCGACTCGATGATCCACGATATTGCCGCATTGAATACTGACCCGTGGTGGTAGACATTTCTCCACCATACACAAGGGATAACATGATCTCACAAACAAACTACATTCAGAAGTGCATTATGAATGTGAAAGCCACTGCGTAGTCTTTACTTATATGCAGTATGTAAATGGCGTTACCCCTACTGTGTGCGTTTACCCTGGTATGCTAATCACTTGTGTGTCCCAGCATGTGAATTTAAAATTCGTCCCATGCTCCCTCCATGGCGCTGTAATTTCAATGAACAGTAGTAGACTAATATCCCGAGCTTTGTGTTGCTCAAGCTGCTGTCATCGAAAGTAAACTATCTGTGTCTTACTGCATATGATTGAAATACTCTACTTCTTTCCGCCGTGATTATACCTCACATAACAAATTAAAAATGATGTGCACAATAACAGAAACTGAAATGAAACACAGCTGCTACATTCTTTACCGGGACACATATTCCAAGTTTTTACACCAGTGATTAACATTACGGCTGGAGAAGGCTTGAATGAAGTTTTCAAAAGCAAACTATGTTTGAACTGATTCTGACAATTAAAATAATACTCCTACCAGAGTAAAATAATTACCTCTGTGGCAAGCACGATAAAAGCAGCTTGATCTTGTGCTACTGTTGATTAAATTCAGTTAGGAGCAACGTAGTAAGGTCTGAAAGAAGATCTCAGTTATAAAGTTAGCCCGGGGTGAAACTGCTCGACTACGTGCTTGCTATCGTCATGCAGACAATTTTCTGCGTAAAGTAAGTGATAAACTTCTCCTACCTATAAGCACCGCAACACATTAAACACATTAGTAATCGATTCTCCAGTCGATTCTTCTTTCAATCAGACGATTTTTTTTCAGTAGAATGACACAACCGAATGACATTAGAGTCCGCGGCCACTTCAGCTGTATGACTCTTTCCCTCTCACTCCCCAGGATTTGAGTGGTTCCATTTAAAGTGAGACGACCGACTAGCACAACTCCGTGACGGTTATGTCTGTTACATGAATGTTTTCACCCAGCCTCTGTGTTTGAGTGATTTCATACTTTTTCAAGTTTTCGGTTATACATGAACCATGACTAGGGTTGTGAACTTCCTTACAGACAAAAACTGTATCTTATTTCACGGAATAAGTATATTTCTAAAAATATTTGTTTGTTGAGGGGACGTCATTTTATGTGATCACATTAAGGAATACCAAGTATACCAATACTGGTTACTGTAGGAGATGTGAAAGCCAACAGATGTGCCGAGATTCGCTTCATATGAGCGGTGGCTTACTGCATATATTAACCTCACCCCCTTCCCTCTTCCCCCCCCCCCCCACACTTCCCCCCCCCCCCTTCCTCTCGCTGCCACAGCAGGTCGCGAGCGGCCCTGTTGACAGAAGGCTGCAGACAGCGAGTAATGCGCCCCACCCCTCTTGCTCCTGCTATCATGGACAGCGGCGCAGCAAGTTACGTAACATCTCGCTCCCTGAGAGCGGTCCAGGAGGTCTAAGAACGTGACGTGGGTGGTGTGATAGGCTTAACTGGGAAACTGAAATAACAATACAAGTACCAATACTTAAATGCAAGCACTTCTCCATGCCTGTGAAATACTCCCGCGAGCACGCAGAAGTGCCGCAACACGACGTGGCACGGTGGATCAAAAAAAAAAAAAAAAAAAAAAAGGCTCTGAGCACTATGTGACTTAACTTCTGAGGTCATCAGTCGCCTAGAACCTTGAACTAATTAAACCTAACTAACCTAAGGACATCACACACATCCATGCCCGAGGCAGGATTCGAACCTGCGACCGTAGCGGTCGCTCGGCTCCAGACTGTAGCGCCTACAACCGCACGGACACTCTGGCCGGCCTGGCATGGTGGACTCGACTAATGTTTGAAGAAGTGCTGGAGGGAATTGACACCACGTGTTCTGCAGCGATGTTCATAAATCCGTGACAGTACGAGGGGTTGAAGATCTCTTCTGAACAGCACGCTACAAGGCATCTCAGATACGCTCTATAATGTCCATGCCTGGGGAGGTGCACAGCGGAAGTGTTTAAACTCAGAAGAGTGTTCCTGAAATCAGTCTGTAGCAATTCTGGACGTGTCCTGCTGGAATTTGCCAAGTCCGTCAGAATGCACAACGGACATAAGTGGATGCAGGTGATCAGACAGGATGCATATGTACGTGTCATCTGACAGAGTCGTATCTAGATGTATCAGAGGTCCCATATCAGTCCAAATGCACACGCCCTACCCAATTACAGAGCCTCCACCAGCTCTAACAGTCCCTTGCTGACATGCAGGGTCCATGGATTCATGAGGGTCCGGCCGAAGTGGCCGAGCGGTTCTAGGCCCTTCAGTCTGCAACCGCGCGACTGCTACGGTTGCAGGTTCGAATCCTGCCTTGGGCATGGATGTGTGTGATGTCCTTAGGTTAGTTAGGTTTCAGTAGTTCTAAGTTCTAGGGGACTGATGACCTCAGCAGTTAAGTCCCATAGTGCTCATAGCGATTTGATTTTGATTCATGAGGTTGTCTCCATACTTGTAGACATCCATCCGGTCGATAGGATTTGAAACGAGACTCGTCTGACCAGGCAACATGTTTCCAGTCATCAACAGTCCACTGTCAGTGTTGACGGGCCCACGCGAGGCGTAAAACTTTGTGTCATTCAGTCATCAAGGGTACACGAGTGGACCTTCGGTCCCGAAAGCCCATATCGATGTTTTGTTGAATTGTTTGCACGCTGATAGTTGTTGACGGCCCTGTATTGAAATCTGCAGCAATTTGCGGAAGGCTTATACTTTGAGAGGTGGCATAAGCCCCCTCTCATATTTCTGCCTTACTCTGATTAATTCGATTTTCCACTCTAATTGCATGTGGTGAAAAGTTGCTATTCCTTCACACGCGGACTTTCCACGCAGCGTCTCTCGTCACCCGGGTGGTCCGGTGACAGGCGAGGTCTGCTGATTTTGAAAGGGTTAAGCCGACGGGTGTGAGGGAGTCGAGTGGATGCTTTCCAGACGCCGACATTGTCATAAGAGCGGGGGCGACACGCCCCACAGGGGCCTGACGGAGCGGCTCGGCTAGAGATTCCGTTACTTCACAGAAACTTAGTGAAAACATTTTCTGGCGGGCTACCAGCGAGGCGTGGGAATGACTTGTGTTCCCAGGCAGTCTTGGCGGGCAAATTCCCGCGTTTTCTGCAAAATCATAACTGTGATTGGCTTGCTCAGGTGATAGCTCCGTGACGTAGCAAAATCGGCGCAGAAATTGGCGCCAAGTATCTCCATTGGTGGAATAGTAGTGCGTCGGCAATAGAGTGGAATTTTCCGCCGGTTTTCCAGTTGCTGATTGGAACGTTTAACCATGGCCACTGTCGTGGGGGTGGGAATGTTCTGTGTTTGGCTTATATGGGTGCTCTTGAGAGAGTCGGCTCTCAGCTTTTCAGTCAGAGTGGGTTACAAGACTGAGCGCTCGCTGCTCTGGGCAGCCTGCCTTCCGTTGGCTGTCTAATATACTTTCATTTAATTGTAACTGGTTGACGAAGTTGCTGAGGTTTCGACTTCAAGGTATCTTTCCGAGTACAGTTGGCAATTGAGCGTTCTGTGTACAAGCGGCCTATGTTGTCTGTCTTGAGCAGTTTTGGCTAAAGTTGACTGTACTGGAGTTACTGTGTGACTTCTCTTGTTAAAATCACTCACTGTACCGTCAGTGATTGTGTAGCGAGCCTTCTTCGTCTCCCTCAGAGGCGTATTTGTGCTGCTAGGAAGTCTTTAGTCTGGAACAACCAGACCAGGAGAATTTGTTTCGGGCTATACTCACGACATTATCATCACCATGACGGGACGTCGAAGCACCATTGCCTCTGGTATGCCAGATCGTGTCCTTGCAGTTAAGAAGACAGCTTGGTAATGTACATCCGCAGCACCGGCAAGTCAGGGAATTTTGCTAGGTGATAATCAGAGCTCAGCAGAACGCGTCTGTTCGTCTTTTTTAACTTTGTTCTGTCTTGGGTGTTCATTGTCTGAGTTATCACTACTGTAGCAGCAATTAATGTTGGGTTGGCTGGGTGTTTCTCTTAAGATTTGAGTTGCAAGGAATTGGCTCCACTTACCACTTGGTCATAAATGTCACAATCTAGTTTATGGACAACTTCACCTTCACAGGATTTATTTAAGTATCAAATTTGATTTATTGTAAATGTTTCATGTGTTTTGTTTATTATTTTGAGTTTAGTCATAATAAATCAAATTTTTATTTTGGACAGAACTTTCATTCTGTTAATTGGTAGAGCAACCCTTTCATTTCTCACTATGTTAATGAAACTATCCTTTATCTAATTAATTTCTATCCAATTAAATTATTGCAGGTGCCAAACTCTTTTCTACTCCACTTGCAGGGTCTATTCCAGTCAGTTCGCGTTTCTTCTTAATCAATCTGCAACAGCAAAAGTCGGAGTTAGAAAAGGGGGGGGCTTAGAGCATCATTTCCATATGGAGATTCGAGAAGAATTTAGTGTTAAATACACTGCTAGCCCCGGCACCTCGCAACTTCTGTCACGTTGAATGATTCTCTTCGGTCGTTGTTGGTCCCGTTCTTGCAGGATCTTTTTCCGGCGGCAGCGATGTCGGAGATTTGATGTTTCCCGGATTTCTGATATTCATGGTACACTCGTGAAATGGTCGTAAGTGAAAATCTCCACTTCATCGCTACCTCGGAGATGCTCTGTTACATCGCTCGTGTGCCGACTATAACACCACGTTCAAACTCACTTGAATCTTGATAATCTGCCATTGTAACAGCAGTAACCGATCTAACAACTGCGCCAGACAGTTGTTGTCTTAGATAGGTGTTGCCGACCACAACGCCGTATTCTGCCTGTTTACATACCTCAGTATTTGAATTCGCGTGCCTATACTAGTTTCTTTGGCGCTTCAGTGTACTAATTGGGTTGTTTTGGGGACGAGGCCAGACGGCGAGGTCATCGGTCTCATCGGATTAGGGAAGGACGGGGAAGGAAGACAGCCGTGCCCTTTCAGAGGAACCATCCTGGCATTTGTCTGGAGAGATTTAGGGAAATTACGGAAAACCTAAATCAGGATGGCCGCACGCGGGATTGAACCGTCGTCCTCCCGAATGCGAGTCCAGTGGGCTAGCCACTGCGCCACCTCGCTCGGTCAGTATACTATACCTGCTACTTTTCTCCGGGGGTAGGTAGGGCTATCCTGTGCGTGCGTACCCCGGTTGTATATTCTATTGCTTTACTTCAGCTAATGAAAGCACAACAGATTTGTTTTACTTGAGCCCGCATCTCGTGGTCGTGCGGTAGCGTTCTTGCTTCCCACGCCCGGGTTCTCGGGTTCGATTCCCGGCGGGGTCAGGGATTTTCTCTGCCTCGTGATGGCTGGGTGTTGTGTGCTGTCCTTAGGTTAGTTAGGTTTAAGTAGTTCTACGTTCTAGGGGACTGATGACCATAGATGTTAAGTCCCATAGTGCTCAGAGCCACTCTTTTTTGTTTCACTTGAATGAATGAACGGATAGCTCAGTAACCAAAGAGTTCAGTTGAAAGATCGAATGCGTGACTGAGCAGACAGAGAAACTACAGCCTGGTTTACTGAAAAGAAAAAACGAATAATTCAGTGAATACGCAATACTACAACGCAACGGATCGACTGTTTTTATTCGGTTGCTCCCATACACTGGTTTCACTCAAAAGAATGGATGAATAGTTCAACCGAAACGTAAAACTACAACCGAATGAATCGACTGTTTCTTAACAACTGACTCAAAAGAATGGATGAATAGTTCAACCGAAACGTAAAACTACAACCGAATGATTCGACTGTTTCTTAACAACTGATTCAATCGATTGTTTCTGGACTGTGCGGCTGGTCCCGGCGGAGTTTCGAGCCCTCCATCGGGCATGGGTGTGTGTGTGTTTGTCCTTAGGATAATTTAGGTTAAGTAGTGTGTAAGCTTACGGACAGATGAGCTTTGCAGTTAAGTCCCATAAGATTTCACACACATTTGAATCGATTGTTTCCATTCGGTTGTTCCCATCACAATGCATCATCCCTCGAAGTTCACAGTTATTGAAGCCAAAGTTCTTTGTGGTCAATTCCACCGTTACTTCACACTCGGCCGCCTTAACGTGCTACGTCTTCCATGCAGAAAAACAAAGTGCGGGAGACGAAAGCTCCTCTGGCCTTTTTAACGCCTCCGATCTTGTCAGCGTCGCCTGTCCCTCGCGAGGGAAACAATACAAGAAAAAGAAGCAGCTCGGGTCGGCTGGTAGGTGAGACTCTCTGAATACAACGTCCTAAGATCTCATTCTGTGACCAGGTCTGTCTGTTAAACAGAAGGGTCCTGAAAATTTAAACCGGGGCTCACCTGATCTTTATTTGCAATGACCGACGCCACTTGCAATAAATTTGAATTTCATTGTGTGTACATGACACGTCCAGCGAAGAATTACCCGAAATTAGCACGGTTACAAAGTACTCCTATTCTAACTACCTCATTCCTCGTTCTCTCCTCAAAGAGGAACATACCTAAATGCACAATTGTTAACTAAAAGTTTATCAAATCCTAATTAATTCGAACTGTAAGTAGTTTACAATATTCGTCAGATTAAAGTTAACCCCGTCATGTGTTACATTTACAATTGAAAAGCACAAAGGTGGGATGATCTACAGTATTATTTTTTTCGCATGCCGGTTCTCGACTTACGAGGCTAAGGCTGTTAGCTTTAGTCTGGTGATGACCTTGTAGGCCGAAAGCCGGTTAAAGAAATGAATTAATGCTGTAAAGCATCCACAATTTTGTGATTTTAATTTATAATCATAAAGTTGTTCTACCGAGCAGGGATGGAAGAATTAATTAACATGCGTTCCAATATATTTTTAGAAGGTGGTGCCCACAGCTCATAAATGTTTGAAGAACGTCATGATTTACCGCCAGGAGCTGCTGATAAAATTTCTTTATTGAACAACCAGTTTTGGTTCACGGACCATCATCAGGTTCATAGAAGCATTTACAATATCATGCTAGACGATATAAAATCAGCGACTTCAGGTAATAAAATCCATGAATTCGTCACTGTTTCAGATAGTAATATAAATTACATTGTCGACCACAAAATGTGCTAGGCAGTGCACTCCTTCATGCTATATCAATAGTCAGCATTAACGCTTCGAGCGGAGGCATTCTACGTACTCATATATTACATATTCATATACTAGGCTATATATGCAGATTGCCTCCGTTCGTCGCATTAATACAGATTATTGTTATAGCGTGAAGGAGTGCTTAATCTTTCACATTTTATGATCGGCGATGTAATTTACATAACTAAGTGACAATAGGGCCGCATTCATGGATTTTATGGTCTCTTTCCATTGATTTTATATCACCTAGTATGATGTTCTAATTGTTTTTATGAACTTGATGATGGTCTATGAACCGAAGTTGGTTGTTCAATACAGATTTTTTTTCCAGCAGCTCTTGGCGGTAAGTCATGACGTTCTCAAACATATGTTCCATTTTGTCAGTGACCAATCTCGTACTGTGTTAACTTTAACACATAAATGGAGCAATTAACAGTATAACGAGCCCAAAGCTAGTGCAAGACTTGAAATCATTCCAAACATGGTGGAAATCTGTTCGAAGGTAGAAAATTACTTATGTAATTTTAGTACATAGAGGTTTTCAATTATATTACTGATTCGTCTTTTGTTTTAATTCACGTACTTTATGCAGTATTTTGTGATCTTATCTTTTTCTAGTTTCGAACTCATTTTCGACATTGCAGGTGATAAAAACCTAAGAGAGTAGCAACTATTTCCTCAAGTCGTGACGAATTACGTGGTCTGTCTCCATATGACAGCGACAGAAAGCTAATCAGTCTTTGAACCTAACGCTAGTTGCAAGGCTGCTGCAAATAAAAAGGCAAGTACAACATGAGACATTTGTTAGCTGTAGAGAATGTAATAGATTAGAACAGAGTAACGCCACTTAAGCGTATATGTACATAATGAACTACTAAACTACAACTAGAGTTATTTCATTCATTGATACTTAAGCAAACCACTATATACGTTACATTAGATGTATTCTTATGGGGATATGTTTGCATGGTTTACATTATAAATTAAGTTTGATTCATTTGCCTAATATATATCTAAGTGGCTCATTGCCTAAGTAGACTATAAATTTGGTCGACTATGAGTTATCAGTCGAATGCTTCATCTTACTATGCTTACTTGACACATCACATTAAATAATAGCCGGCCGCGGTGGTCTCGCGGTTAAGGCGTTCAGTCCGGAACTGCGCGACTGCTACGGTCGCGGGTTCGAATCCTGCCTCGGGCATGGATGTGTGTGATGTCCTTGGGTTTAAGTAGTTCTAAGTCTAGGGGACTGATGATCTCAGATGTTAAGTCCCATAGTGCTCAGAGCCATTAAATAATATTGTTAATTACTGTTGTTTACTTTTGCCTTAGAAAAAAGTAAGCACTATGCTTTGGACTAAAAAATCATAGTAACAACTGTTGTAGATGATGACTACCATAACAAACTTTATGTAATATTGTGAATATATACAGTCATTTTACCTCAGTAGCTACTTCCATAATGCTTTATCACATACATAAGAAAAATTCCATCTTTTGCAACTGAATGTTTTTGTGTACGAAACATGTTTTTCCTATACATGCTAGGTATCTTCAGGATTCTACAATACAAAGAAACTAATTTAATTGTACATATGTTATGTGAGAACTTGTGAGGTGGCGGGTTGAAATAATTTTATTTTTATATTGGTTTGTATAAGTTGTATACGCCGTCTTACTCACACAAAAGCGAATGGAAACATACTTACCTTAGTTTCCAGTCTACACGGCCACATTCTGGTCCAGCCCACTGAAAGAAAAGTTTATATTCTCCTACTTCTTTGCGGGATCAGGACTATGATTTAAATAAAAGTATATAGTTTCAGTTAAAAATTATATTACGTAAATTTTCTCACGTACAACACTAGGAAATTCACTATGTTCAATTGAAAACAGTTTTTCTATTCTAACAGCACATTTAGCAGTTCAGAGGCGACCCCTACGGTACATTCATACCAGATTGTCTTTCGCCCTGACTAACAATACTCAAATGAAAGTTTGCAATAAATGTTCAAAGTTAATGCTCACCATAAAAGTTGAAATAAAGTCAGCACTTGCCACGCGGAATTGTAATTCACATGGACGGCACACTAATAATTACTCTGCCGAATTTTAAGCGATCCAGGACGGTGTACAGTCCTCGCGAGTTCACAATCCGTTTTTACCGAAAACTGCGCGCGTTGTCGCGGTTCGGCTCTGACATCATCCGAGGCAGAGCGCGATCCGACGTTTAACAGACGTGCATCTTACGGCAGCTGAATGCGAAGTGAACCTAACTACTGCCTGTCGGGCTGTGTTTATATAGGTGCCGGAGCGGACAGCCGAGGGAACATCTGTTGTTTACGACTATCTGCATACTGCAGCAGCCCCCGAACGAACGCTTTCTACGGCACATAAATTTTAATAATATAGTTACAAATTACTTCAGAAACCTCTTAATTTTTATTTGTATACAGTGAAGTTGTTTGAACTCACAGAAAAAGTTTCAGCTCTCTAGGATGAAAACTTTGCCTTCTAGAATTTTTATTGTGGAACTAGATCGTTACCTCTGAACCATACCTTTACTAGAATTTACATCGGCTGTTATTAATACTAAAACTCTCAAATTTGGTATAGCTCTATTAATTGGTATGTTTTATCATCCATTTTAACCAAAATTCTCTATCATTAAAATTACAGGTACCTAATCTACAACAATTGGATACATTTTAGTTACAAAATTGTTTTTTTTTATTAATTACTCGAAAACTATAAGAGGTAGCTTAACGTGGTCTTTCAGTTATTACTTTTGGGGTGAACTGAAGCATAAAACAAAATTTCATGTTTCTTTGTCCATTATGTAGCGCCTCTCATTTTTCCTAAATACGTGGATTCCGGTGTTAATTTTTGTTATATGGTTTTGGAAACCTGCACCTCTTATTTATGAGCACTAGCTGCCTCTTCTGACCAAATTCTGACTTTCTAGCCTCGTTATTTAGCGCCACTTATTTATCTCTTAAAACGGCATTTTGACGTAAGCTGTTAAGTCTAGAACATAAAGACTTGGCATTTGGAACATTATAACACTAAACGATATTTTAACAAAGTCTTGAGCATAAATTTTGATTTTTAATTTCATACTTGATTGTGGTGCAATACTTGTGCGTTACACGCGGACCCGTTAAGGTGACATGGCGCTACTAGCAGTGAACTGGGGTTAAGTCCCGGCACACTCGCTAGTTGCTCGCCTCCGTATCTCACACATGATACAGCGCTTGGTTTGCTTCAAACTGTAGTGATTCTTGGCAGCTTATTCAAATCTAACTATTTCTTTTTACAACTATACACTGAGGTGACACAAGCGATGGGTCACCTTCTAATATCGTGCGGGACCTCCTTTGGGCAGCGTAGCGCAGCAACTCAACATACCATGGACTCTACACGTCGTTGGATATCCGCCCCAAAAATATTGCGCCATCCTGCCTCTATAGCCGTCCGTAATTGCGACAGTGTTGTCGGTGCAGTATTTTGTGCACGAACTGACCTCTCAATTGTGTTGTTGTTGTGGTCTTCAGTCCTGAGACTCGTTTGATGCAGCTCTCCATGCTACTCTATCCTGTGCAAGCTGCTTCATCTACCAGTACCTACGTCAGCCTACATCCTTCTGAATCTGCTTAGTGTATTCATCTCTTGGTCTCCCTCTACGATTTTTACCCTCCACGCTGCCCTCCAATACTAAATTGGTCATCCCTTGATGCCTCAGAACATGTCCTACCAACCGATCCCTTCTTCTAGTCAAGTTGTGCCACAAACTCCTCCCCAATTCTATTCAATACCTCCTCATTAGTTATGTGATCTACCCATCTAATCTTCAGCATTCTTCTGTAGCACCACATTTCGAAAGTTTCTATTCTCTTCTTGTCCGAACTATTTATCGTCCATGTTTCACTTCCATACATGGCTACACTCCATATAAATACTTTCAGAAACGACTTCCTGACACTTAAATCTATACTCGATGTTAACAAATTTCTCTTCTTCAGAAACGCTTTCCTTGCCATTGCCAGTCTACATTTTATATCCTCTCTACTTCGACCATCATCAGTTATTTTGCTCCCCAAATAGCAAAACTCATTTACTAATTTAAGTGTCTCATTTCCTAATCTAATTCCCTCAGCATCACCCGAGTTAACTCTACTACATTCCATTATCCTCGTTTTGCTTTTGTTGATGTTCATCTTATATCCTCCTTTCAAGACACTGTCCATTCCGTTCAACTGCTCTTCCAAGTCCTTTGCTGTCTCTGACAGAATTACAATGTCATCGCCGAACCTTAAAGTTTTTATTTCTTCTCCATGGATTTTGATACCTACTCCGACTTTTTCGTTTGTTTCCTTCATTGCTTGCTCAATATACAGATTGAATAACATCGGGGAGAGGCTACAACCCTGTCTCACTCCCTTCCCAACCACTGCTTCCCTTTCATGTCCCTCGACTCTTGTAACTGCCATCTGGTTTCTGTACGAATTGTAAATAGCCTTTCGGTCCCTGTATTTTACCCCTGTCACCTTCAGAATTTGAAAGAGAGTATTCTAGTCAACATTGTCAAAAGCTTTCTCTAAGCCTACAAATGCCAGAAACGTAGGTTTGCATTTTCTTAATCTAGCTTCTAAGATAAGTCGTAGGGTCAGTATTGCCTCACGTGTTCCAATATTTCTACGGAATCCAAACTGATCTTCCCCGAGGTTGGCTTCTACCAGTTTTTCCATTCGTTTGTAAGGAATTCGCGTTAGTACGTATTTTGCAGCTGTGGCTTATTAAACTGATAGTTCGGTAATTTTTACATCTGTCAACACCTGCTTTCTTTGGGATTGGAATTATTATATTCTTCTTGAAGTCTGAGGGTATTTCGCCTGTCTCATACACTTTACTCACCAGATGGTAGAGTTTTGTCAGGGCTGGCTCTCCCAAGGCTGCCAGTAGTTCTAATGGAATGTTGTCTACTCCCGGGGCCTTTTTTCGGCTCAGGTATTTCAGTGCTCTCAATTATGGTCCACAAATGTTCGATGTCATTCGTGTCGGGCGATCCGGATGGCCAAATCATTCGCTCAAATTGTCCAGAATGCTCTTCAAACCAGTTGAGAAACGTTGTGGTTCGGTGACATTTCGCATTGTCACCTTTTAAAATTCCATCGTTGTTTGGGAACATGAAGTGGATGAATGGCTGCAAATGGTCTCCAAGTAGCCCAGCGCAACAATTTCCAGTCAGTGATAGATTCATTTGGACTAGAGGACCCAGTACATTCCGTGTAAACACAGCTCACACCATTATGGAGCCATTAGCAGCTTGCATAGCGCCTTGTTGACAACTTGGGTTCATGGCTTCATGGGGTCTGCGCCACAATCGAACCCTACCATCAACTCTTACCACCTGAAATCGGGACTCATCTAACCATACCATGGTTTTCCAGTTATCTAGGATCCAACCAATATGGTAACGAGCCCAGAACAGGCGCTGCAGGCGATGTCGTGCTGTTAGCAAACGCACTCACGTCCGTCGTCTGCTGCCATAGCCCATTAACGCCAAATTCGCCGCCCTGTCCTCTAGGATACGTTTGTTTTTGCGCTTTTTTTTCGCAGTGTTGCTTGTCTATGACCAGTCACAACTCTACGCAAACGCCGTTGCTCTCGGTCGTTAAGTGAAGGCCGTCGGCCACTGCGTTGTCCGTGATGAGAGGTAATGCCTGAAATATGGTATTCTCGGCACACTCGTGAGGCGGTTGATCACGGAATATTGAATTCCCTAACGATTTCAGAACTGTAATGCCCTGTGCATCTAGCTCCAACTACCATTCCGCGTTTAAAGTCTGTTAATTTCCGACGTGCGACCATAATCACGTCGGAAACTTTATCACATAAACCACCTGAATACAAATGACAGCTCCACCAATACACTGCCGTTTTATACATTACCGCTATCTGCATATTTGCATTCGCCATTCCATGTCTTTTGTCACTCCAGTGTATGGTTGTGTGGTTTCACTCTTACATTCATTTTATATGTCCTTTTCATGCATCCATGTATCATTCTGTTTGCACTGAAAGTACATAGTAGTGGTTTCTTCGAACTGTTACGTCACATTTAAACATTTATCCGCACTTACTCTTTACTTTAGCCCACTGCATATGTTCTTGCGCACATAGAGCTCTAGAGGTTGAGAGTAGAGTAGGATGTTAGGGTTGAGATGGAGAGAGGGTGGACGGTGGATCACTGTGTGTGTGTGTGTGTGTGTGTGTGTGTGTGTGTGTGTGTGTGTGTGTGTGTGTGTGTATGTGTGTGTATGCGTGCGTGCGTGCGTGTGTGTGTGTGTGTGTGTGTGCGTGCGTGTGTGTCCTTTTTTATGGTGAACTATGAATTAGTTTGAGTATAGTTCTTGTGTTATTGTCCTGTTATTCGTCTTGAAGGATAAATTCATTTTACATTTTAGAAGATCTTACTAATCTTGTGTGTGCCTTGTTGTGTTTGTGTTGAGCGATGTGCTTTCTGGTGTGTGTATGCACTGTGTGTTACTGTTAAGTATTGATATATATGGATTTTTCTTAATTTTTCTGTTTTCTGTTTGTATTTTCCTTTTATGATGTGTTGTTTGTGTACTGCCTTGCTGTTGTATCCATTGTTTTGTGCTACATTGATGACCACAGTCAGTTCTTCTTGATAGTTCTTCTTGCTTAGAGGTGTTCTACACAGTCTGTATACCATATGTCTGTATGCTGCCATTTTTATTTTTAATGTGGGTGATTTAATTTCTTGTATATTAACAAGGTAATGTATTGTTTCCTCTCTTCCTGTTTCTGTGGTGAACAGAGTGATGTGGTTTGTGTTATTTATCTATCTGTGCGAACTAGGTATATGTTCCTGTAGTTCATCTATGAAACATATGGTATTGTCTACATATCTGTGCCAGTGTAATACTTCACATTTTTTTTGTTCCTACTATTTCTCCAAAAATTCTATTTTCGGTGTGGCTCATTTGGATATTTTCTGCTGTGTATGAGAAAGTGCTTCCCACTGAGAGGGCTTGCTTTTGTAAACAGAGTGAATTGTTATATTGAAAGTACTTTTGATTGATGATTATTTTTATTATATTTATCAGTTGGTGTTTGGAATTTTTGGGTTTCCTCTCAGTTGTTCTTTTCTGATGTTAATTGTGCTACCAAGTAGTATTTAAGTGTCCATGTCTTTGATCCCAGAGGATATCAGTTTTGCAGCTGATAGGCTCAAGCTCAGTATTTGTGTCTGAACCATGCAATGTGACATGTGGGAGCACTCTTGAAGTAAGTAACTGGTCTCATAGGATTGTTGTCTTTATGTATTTCGAGCTTTCTTCTCAGCATTGGTGCTACTGAATGTTTTATGCTAAGTTTTGTTTCTGTGTTTCCCGAAACATTTTTGTACTTCCTCCTTTCATCAATCAACTGAAGTATTTCTTTTTTTACCCATGGTTTCTTCGCAGTTACCTTCTTTGTACCTATGTTTTCCTTCCCAACTTCTGTGATGGCACTTTTTAGAGATGTCCATTCCTCTTCAACTGTACTGCCTATTCCTTATTGCTGTATCTTTAGCCTTAGAGAACTTCAAGCGTATCTCGTCATTCCTTAGTACTTCCGTATCCCACCCTTAGTACTTCCGTATCCCACTGCCTACTGTTGTCTAATTTCATTATTTAACGACGATCTCTGTGTCGAAAACTTGACTATGTGCCGCGTGACACTCACTACTTATCTATTTCGTTGATGTAATTTGGACTCAAATGGTGCTGTTTACACTGGTCGTCTTGTATGTGTTGTGGGGCTGTAATGGAAACTGTTGATAGGCAGTAAAAATATTGTTATTTTTTATTTATATGAATCTTCTTGGCAAATTAAACTGTGTGTTGAACCAGGACTCGATCCTGGCACCTTTATCTTCTGTGGCTTGCGCTCTAGCGGTTCTACATTTACATTTACACCTATACTCTGCAAACAACTGTGAAGTTCGTGGCAGAGGATACGTTCCATTGTACCCATTACACTGATCTACATCTATGTAGATACTCTGCAAGCCACCGCACCCTTTACCACAACTAGTTGTTACCTTTGCTGTTCCACTCACAGATACAGGAGGGAAAACGACTGTCTATATACCTCCGTATGAGGCCTAATTTCTCACGTCTTACCTTCGTGGTCCCGCCCGAAATGCAGCAAAAAAAATTGTTGAAATGGCTCTGAGCACTTAGGTCATCAGTCCCCTAGAACTTAGAACTACTTAAACCTAACTAACCTAAGGACATCACACACATCCATGCGCGAGGCAGGATTCGAACCTGCGACCGTAGTAGTCCCGCGGTTCCGGACTGCAGCGCCTAGAACCGCACGGCCACCGCGGCCGGCGAAATGCAGCAGTAGGATCGGCTTTTCGCGGAAGATGCTGTAGTATACAGAGAAGTTGCAGCATTAAAAAATTGCAGCGAAATGCAGGAAGATCTGCAGCGGATAGGCACTTGGTGCGGGGAGTGGCAACTGACCCCTAACATAGACAAATGTAATGTATTGCGAATACATAGAAAGAAGGATCCTTTATTGTATGATTATATGATAGTGGAACAAACACTGGTAGCAGTTACTTCTGTAAAATATCTGGGAGTATGCGTACGGAACGATTAGAAGTGGAATGATCATATAAAATTAATTGTTGGTAAGGCGTGTGCCAGGTTGAGATTCATCGGGAGAGTCCTTAGAAAATGTAGTCCATCAACAAAGGAGGTGTCTTACAAAACACTCGTTCGACCTATACTTGAGTATTTCTCATCAGTGTGGGATCCGTACCAGGTCGGGTTCACGGAGGAGATAGAGAAGATCCAAAGAAGAGCGGCGCGTTTCGTCACAGGGTTATTTGGTAAGCGTGATAGCGTTACGGAGATGTTAAGCAAACTCAAGTGGTAGCCTCTGCAAGAGAGGCGCTCTGCATCGCGGTGTAGCTTGCTGTCCAGATTTCGAGAGGGTGCGTTTCTGGATGAGGTATCGAATATATTGCTTCCCCCTACTTATACCTCCCGAGGAGATAACGAATGTAAAATTAGAGAGATTCGAGCGCGCACGGAGACTTTCCGGCAGTCGTTCTTCCCGCGGACCATACGCGACTCGAACAGGAAAGGGAGGTAATGACAGTGGCACGTAAAGTGCCCTCCGCCACACACCTTTGGGTGGCTTGCAGAGTATAAATGTAGATGGATGCTCTACAGTCAGCTTCAAATGCCGGTTCTATAAACTTTCCCAGTAGTGTTCCTCGAAATGAATGTCTTCTTTCCTCCAGAGACTCCCACATGAGCTCCCGAAGCATATCCGTACCACTTGCATGGTGATCTAACCTACTAATAACAAACCTAGCAGCTAGTTTCTGAATTGCTTCGATGTCTTTTTTCAATCCGCCCTGGTTCGGATCCTAAACACTCTAGCAGTACTCAAGGATAGGCCGCACTAGCGTCCTATATGCGGTCTCCTTTACAGATGACCACACTTTCCTAAAGTTCTCCCAATAAACCGAAGCCGATCATTCGCCTTCTATATGACAATCCTATGCTCGTTTCACTTCATATCGCTTTGCAACGTTACGAAAATGGTTTAAATGGCTCTGAGCACTATGGGACTTAACATCTGAGGTCATCAGTCCCCTAGAACTTACAACTACGTAAACCTAACTAACCTAAGGACATCACACACATCCATGCCCGAGGCAGTATTCGATCCTGCGACCGTAGTAGTCTCGCGGTTCCGGATGAAGCGCGTATAGCCGCACGGGCACCGCCGCCGGCGCGCAACGTTACGCCCAGATATTTAAACGACGTGCTGTGCCAAGCAGGACACTACTATTGCTGTATCTGATAATCACGGTTTTTTTAACTTACTCATCCGCACTAAGTTACATTTTCTACATTAAGAGCCAGCTGCCATTCATCACACCAACTCAAGTACCGAGCGAGGAAAGAATGATTGTTTATACGCCTCTGTGAGCTCTGTAATTAGTCTAATCTCGTCTTCGCGATCCCTATGGAAGCGATATGTAGGAGGTTGTAGTATATTTCTAGATTCACTACTTACAGGTTGTTGTAGAAACTTTCTAAGTAGGATTTCATGGGACAGTTTGACTATCTTTAACCATCTGCCAATTCAGTTCGTTCACCATCTACTTGACACTCTCCCATTAGTCAAACAAACCTGTGACCATTCGCGTTGCCCTTCTTTGTATCGGTTCAATATCCCCTGTTAATCCTATTTGGTACAGGTCTCATACATTTCGGCAATGTTCTAGGATGGGTCGGACGGATGTATTGTATGCAATCTCCTCTGTAGACTCATTGAATGTCTCTCGTATTCTAATAGTGAACTGCAGTTTACCACCTGCTTGATATTATGTCATCGTTCTATTTCATGTCCCTGCAAGTATTTGTATAAGAGATTACAACTGTGACTCATTGTTGTCATAAGACACTACTTTCTTTCGTTTTGTGAAGTGAACAGTTTTACATTTCTGCACACTTAAGCCGGCCGAAGTGGCCGTGCGGTTAAAGGCGCTGCAGTCTGGAACCGCAAGACCGCTACGGTCGCAGGTTCGAATCCTGCCTCGGGCATGGATGTTTGTGATGTCCTTAGGTTAGTTAGGTTTAACTAGTTCTAAGTTCTAGGGGACTAATGACCTCAGCAGTTGAGTCCCATAGTGCTCAGAGCCATTTGAACCATTTATTTTGCACACTTAAAATGAGTTGAAGTTCTGTGCACCACTTTCAAATCTTATCGAGACCTGACGATTATCTGTGCAGATTTTTTCAGGCAGCACTTCATTATAGATAACTGCATTATTTGCGGAAAGTCCGATGTCACTATTAATGTTGTCCAAAAGGTCATTAATGTACAACACGAACGGCAAGGGCCCCAACGCACTTCCCTGAGGCACACCTGAAGTTATTTCTACATCTGTCGATAACTTCCCATCCAATATAATATGCTGTGTCCTCCCCACCAAGAACAACTGAATTCAGACTCAGATCTAGAACAACTCAATTCAGACTCAGATCTCGATTTGCAGTAAGATTCTGGAACACAGTATGTGTTCCACCACTATGAATTACCTCGAAGGAGACGGTCTTTTGACACACAGTCAGCACGGGTGAAGAAAATGTCGTTGTTGTGAAACACAACTAGCTCTTTATTCGCACGAAGTAATAAGTGATATCGACAGGGGATACAAACTGATCCCGTATTTCTAGATTTCCGGAAGGCTTCTGACACCGTTCCTCACAAGTGACTTATAATCAAATTGCGTGCCCACGGATAATCGTCTCAGTTGTGCGAGAGGATTCGCGATTTCCTGTCAGAAAGATCATGTTCGTAGTAATCGACCGAAAGTCATCAAGTAAAAGAGAAGTGATATTTGGCGTTCCCCAAGGAAGTTTTATAGGCCCTCTTCCTTTCCCCATCTATATAAACGATTTGGGAGACAGTTTTTGCAACCGTCTTAGATTGTTTGCAGATTATTGTGTCATTTACCGTCTAGTAAGCTCATCAGAAGATCAAAACCAATTGAAAAATGACTTACACACGATAGGTGTTTGGTGTGATAAGTGACAATTGACTCTAAATAAGGAAAATTGTGAGGTCATACACATAAGTATTCAAAGGAATCCTTTAAATTTCGGTTACGCGATAAATTACATAAATGTAAAGGCTATAGGAAGGATCGCATAGATGATGTTGCGGAGAGAGCAACCCAGGACTGTGTTTTATCGGCAGAACACTTAGAAGATCAACAGGTCTAATATACTACGCTTGTCCTCCTCGGCCGAGGTTTCGCTCTGCAGCATTGGATCCTTACCAGACAGGATTGACAGAGGATATCGAAAAAGTACAAAGGACAGCTGTTTTTGTATTATCGCAGAACAGGGGAGGAAGTGTTACGGACATCATAAGCGAGTTGGAGAGGCAATCTTTAAAATAAAGGCGTTTATCGTTGTAGCGGGATCTTGCGGCGTGTCGGGGTTTAATTTCTCGTGTCTATTCGTCGTTGTCACTGTGCAGGCTGCAAATTAAAATTCACCTACCTCAGAATGGCGTCTGCTCAATGTCCCTTCACTTGGTAACGTAGATACTTACAAGATGATGTAAAAGCAGCATTGATAAGAAACACCACCTAATATCTACAATTACTGAGGCCGCACAACTCTACTTATGAAAGAAAGTTCTGTAGAAATACTGTCATTCAATTTTATCGGGCAGTAGGAAAATGGATTGGCTTCTGAAAGTCCAAAATTTCCACACAATAATGTTCACTTTGTCCTTGCTAACCAAATAAAAGGTACTATTCAGTCTACATTTAAACTATTGGCTATTTCCTTCCAGTTCACGATTCATACACACATTTCACATGCACAGCAGCCAGAAATCTGTCCAAACCCGACCCAAATTAAACAACGTTTTCACTGTCATTAATTTCACCACTAATATGAGTTATTACATTCGGTCCTTCTTGTGTATTTCTGAAAAAGAAACTGCTCGCCAAAAATGCTCAGTAGTTGAATACTGAAACATGCCAAGTGGTTTCTATGGAGGCCAATATTTCACAAGCGAATATCTGTCCAACAGATTTAGTCAAAGACTCTGAAATTTCGCCAAGCAGTCCTCACCAACAACTGCTATCGACTTAGCTCACCAATAACTCAAACACTAAGTAAATCTTCATCTTAAACACATTATTTTTACTGGCACGAGTAACATGACCGTCCGCGTTCAAAGCTAGTGAGCGACTCCCTTCTTCTAGCCTCACTCCCAGGATAACTATCAGGTAACGAGTGGGAACCATCTCAATTCTGATTGGCTGACCATACTGACTGCCAATTAGAATACTCGCTTGTGATCATACTCGCGCCTAAATACAGACGCATTTGCGTCAATCTGACATACGAATATTATAGTAAAGTTTAAGAAACGAAATCGAAAAGACAATAATTCTGGAAATATTCTTTAGATGCAAATTATACTTCAGCTGACTTTCTGGTTGCTCTGTTACAATAGCAATCACTCGGAGACACACGTCATCAGCAAAGTGGATAAATCCCCTAGGATCATTTTCCCACAACAGGCTTGTGAAACTCTTGCACGTTACTTAAGATGGTATATAATGCAATATTGAAATTTGACGAATGTCCCACATACACACTCTCATTTACTCGCAGGCTCACATAACACATAATAAAATAAATGTTGATTTTAATAGTTCTTTCTGAAGTTATTCTAGATTTCATACTACGAAAATCGTAAGATATTTGAAATTTTTAAACTAAATTTCAATGAAATAAATCTATACCCTGATACTTCAGGTGAGTATTTCAATTAACAACCAAAAACAAGTCATAAATGTTCCCAGGTGAATTTCCTTTCTTAAGTGTAGTTTTTCTAACTTTAAAGTAAATTTTTCTATCTCCGAAAATATGCCCGCTAGAAAGCTAAGATTTTCACACCACCTTTCTTTTAATGACAAAGTGCAGTATCCAAATTTTGAAAGCGATTACACAAAAACTACTACCCTTTATTTAGATTCTTATAGGTAGTGAATGTACACGTTCAGTAAGAGACATTGAATAGCTTTCCCACAGCAGGCAATGACAGATGCACGTGTGTCTCCTGGGTAGGCCGGTAGATGTCAGCCCCCGAAGTTACATACAGCAAGCTATCCTAAAACGTTCGCTCGGAACAACTTGCGACGCTACAATCTTTTCATGAAATTTCGGTCATCATCTTTCTCCTCTGAATGCGAAAATACTTTGTTGACGCCAACCTACGTAGGAATAAATGACCACCAGAATAAAATAGAGAAATCAGAGGTAGTACGGAAAAATTTAAATGTTCATTTTTCCCACGCCCTGTCCGTGAGTGGAACGGTAGAGAAATAGTCCGGAAGTGATTCGATCAACCCTCTGCTAGGCACCTAAGTGTGAGTTTCAGAGTAGTCATTTAGATGTAGATACTCCATATGATCGTACTTTCGATAATAAGCGTATTGTGTGGCACTGAGTGATATGCCTTTCAAGAAACACTGCGTCTACCAGACTGCCTTGAACCATGTCATGTGAGAAAAGGTCGAATTGAGTTTCACATGATCGATGTTTTCAGAATCCGTGCTGGTTGGCCTGGAGGAGATCATTCTGCTCGAGATACCTTATTGAGATCAGAATATGTTCTAAGATTCTATAATAAATCGATGTTAAGGCTATTGGACGGTAGTTTTGTGAATCACTTCTACCGCCCTTTTTGCAGATGAGTGTGACCTGTGCTTTCTTCCAATCTCTGGGCAAAGTCTTTTATTCAGGGTATCTTCGGTATGTTATGGTTAAAAGAGTGCTAAATCAGCCACAAATTCGATGCAGAATTTGATAGCTATTCCATACGCCCCTGAAAGTTTATTCACTTTTAACGACTTCAGCTGTTTCTCAACGCCACAGACACTAATACCTATTTCACTCATGTTTGCATTATAGGATCATTAACTGGGGCAATATTTCTCATTTTTTTTTATAAAGGATCATTTAAAAACGGATTTAAGCATCTTCGCCTTTGTTTTGTTACCTTCAATTTCAGTTATTATCCCGTCCGTCTATCACTCTCTGGACGCGAACTTTTGTGCCTCTAACTGCCTTTACATACGGCCAGAATTTCATTGAATTTTGTGAAATATATATCGGAAATATTCTGCTACGGTACTCACTGGAGCCACACTCACTGAGCTTATAACAGCCAAACGCGTTTCATTCAGCAACTCGCTATCTATAGTCCTACTTTTCGTTTTACATCTATTACGCAGTAGTATATGTTTCCTTCGAAGTTTCTTTGCAGTGACTATGTACCATGGTGGGTCCCTCATATTACGAACTGTTCTGTTAGGTACATAATATCAGTCCAGTGCATGTTCAAATATTCTTTTAAACATGATCCATGGTTTCTCTACATGCTCGTGTCCTGAATTAAAGTTTCAAGTTCCTCAGCGAGATATGACACTACAGCTTCCTTATCTAGTTTACCCAACATACTGGGTGTCCCAGGACAAATGGTTAATACTGAGTGATGTGGCAGGAACGATCATTCGAAGCATTTTAGTAAGTATGTGCTCTAGAATGAATACCTTCAGAGCTATGAGCTTTTTTCCATCTTTGACACTGTGAAACAAATCTCTTATACTACAAGCTCTTAGTTTTCATATTGTGGGAGGAGGTAGTGTGTACCAAAACAAGAACAAATTGTCTAGCAAACATAGGGAAGTAGTGTGCGACAAAAAAGAAAAAAATTCTAATAAAAATGGGCTCTGACATGCGTACCTTAAGAGCTATGGGCACTTTTTCAGTAGAAGAGATGTATTTCACAGTAGCGAAGATAGACTAGTTCTCACAGCTATTAAGGTATGCACTTTAGAAACCATGTTTACTGGGCGCTTTTTTCTCGTTTTAGTCCATACTACCACCTTTCAAAATATGGAAAGCAAAAAAGTTGCAGTACAAGAGATTTGTTTCCCAGTACCGAAGATGAAGAAGTGCTCATAGTACTTAAGATATGAGTTTTAGAGCCATGTTGACTAGACCTTTTTGCTTCGAATGGTCGTTCTTGTCATATCCCTGAATATTTACAACTCCTCCTGGGGCACCCTGTATAAATCTTTCTACTTGTTCCAGTCGCCTGGTTGAGATATCCAGACCTATTAACGACGCACCCTCAAGCAATCGATTAGATAATGGCCGAGTGCTTCAAATAGATATTTGATTTGTAAAAAGAGCGGAGAATTCAATAGAATTCTATCACAAGCTGGCCGGCATGAACAGGCCATTAGATATCTTGGCAGTAAGATGGCATAGAGATGGTCCTAGTGAGGACTTGACGAAGGAGACACTTGGTGAGACACACTGGTGAGCTTATGTCGGCTGCGGGCACAGCCGCGGTCTCCCACGTGCTGTCCGCCCACTGTCTCCCAGTAACGACACGCACTCAGCACTCCCGTCACTGTCGCCCTGCCTACTTCCCTCTTTCTCCCTGTAACAATTATCAAAAATCCTCACAGGTTTCCATCGGAATAATGAGCATATTATTGTTTTAGCATTTCAGTCTTAAGGATGGACAGACACTATGTGATCAAAAGTATCCGGACACCCCCAAAAACATACGTTTTTCATATTAGGTGGATTGTGCTGCCACCTACTGCCAGGCACTCCATGTCAGCGACCTCAGTTTTCATTAGACATCGTGAGAGAGCAGAATGGCGCACTCCGCAGAACTCACAGACTTCGACCTTGGTCAGATGATTGATTGTCACTGGTGTCATACGCCTGTACGCGAGATTTCCACACTCCTAAACATCCCTAGGTCCACTGTCTCCGATGTGATAATGAAGTGGAAACGTGAAGGGACACGTATAGCATAAAAGCCAACGGGTTGACTTCGTCTGTTGACTGACAGAGACCATCGACAGTTGAAGTGGGTCATATTGTGTAATGGGTAGACATATATCCAGACCATCACACAGGAATTCCAAACTGCAATGGGATCCACTGCAAATACTATGACAGTTAGGCGGGAGGTGAGAAAACTTGGATTTCATGGTCGAGCGGCTGCTCATAAGCCACACATCACGCCGGTAAATGCCAAACAATGCCTCGCTTGGTGTAAGGAGCGTAAACATTGGACGATTGAACAATGGAATAACGTTGTGTGGAGTGGCGAATCACGGGACACAATGTGACGATCCGCTGGCGGGGTATGGCGAATGGCCGGTGAACGTCATCTGCCAGCGTGTGCAGTGCCAACAGTAAAATACGGAGGAGGTGGTGTTATCGTGTGGTCGTGTTTTTCATGGAGGGGGCTTGCACCCCTTGTTGTTTTGCGTTGCAGTAACGCAGAACAGGCTTACATTGATGTTTTAAGCACTTTCTCGTTTCCCACTATTGAAGAACAATTCGGGGATGGTGATTGCATCTTTCAACACGATCGAGCACATGTTCATAATGCACGGCCTGTGGCGGAGTGGTTACACGTCAACAACATCCCTGTAATTGACTGGCGTGCACAGAGTCCTGATCTGAATCCCATAGAACACCTTCGGGATGTTTCGGAACGCCGACTTCGTGCCAGGCCTCACCGACCGACATCGATACCTCTCCTCAGTGCAGCACTCCGTGAAGAATGGGCTGCCATTTCCCAAGAAACCTTCCAGCACCTAATTGAACGTATGCCTGCGAGAGTGGAAGCTGTCATCAAGGCTAAGGGTGGGCGAATACCATACTGAATTCCAGCATTACCGATGGAGGGCGCCACGAATTTGTAAGCCATTTTCAGCCAGGTGTCCGGATACTTTTGATCACATAGTGTACATTCGTCTTTTTGTAATGCTGACTATGATAAGTTATACGAAGGTAATTACCATGGTTAGAAACGCTTTAAAAAATGTTTGTGACGTAATCTATTTACATTCTTAATCCCTATACATTTTGTTACAAGCTATCTTCTGTACATCATGAGCTACATTTAAAATATTTAACTGTCAGACCGGTATTCGGGTGTGTAGCCAATCGCAGTGGCATCTGACACAGAGGACAAAGGACATGATACAATCGATATCTATAACATAATAACATTTGTGTAGCTGACAGTAGAAAAATAGGTTACTCATATGTTATGGATTTTCATATCACCCAGCATGATTGTCAATTATAAAATTCGCATGAAGTCAAAACGAAGTGGCTCTAGAAGCACGGAACCCAATGAATATTTAAAATCTGATTATAACCGTGTTTACGTGATCATGATAGGCTCCAGCGTATGTCCCATCTCACAGTTTGCTGGTCGTGTCGAGAACATTGTACAACTGTTAAACGAAAAAAGTCCACGCCAAAAGTGCCGCTCACTCTGTACACCATTGCTACGGAACGAAAACATAAAACTGGTGGACGGCCAAGAAGTCCACATAACAGGTCTCTTGCTATCTTTGAGATTCTCCATACATCTGTGACATGCACTGACATATGGACTGAAA
The DNA here is from genome assembly GCF_021461385.2 of Schistocerca piceifrons. Taxonomy (NCBI): domain Eukaryota; kingdom Metazoa; phylum Arthropoda; class Insecta; order Orthoptera; family Acrididae; genus Schistocerca; species Schistocerca piceifrons. Next base: position 169,359,773 of record NC_060149.1, read on the forward strand.
ACCGCCCTTGAACAGTTGGACACTATAGACCGGCAGCACACCCGTGGATATTTTGACTAGTTAGCATGTAAGGCTACGATATACCGGTTGTCTCTCTTAAGAGTCGTTAGACGCATTTTCTCTGGTGTTTCGGTAGATATTTTGCAATTTCCTTTTTACATTGTGTAGCTGAAGTCAGCCCAAACACTTACTGCTCGTCACGTCTTTCATGCGATAGTGTCAACAGAAACCGTCGCTTTGTTTCCCATTACAAGCAAAATTATTTTTAAATGTAGTTGCCCGTTCGATAGGGCGCTCCCAAATTAGTCTATTCTGATATGCGTTTTGTCGATATGCACTAACTGTGTCAGTAAAAACGTAGGATAAAACAGCAATCCAGCAGCGATATTATGGCGGTAGCAGTCAGCGCGGGCCAGGGCGGTGCTGGAGCACTGGTTATTCTCGGAGCTTTATTGTCCCTGTAATACACATCGCTGAAGCAAATATCGCACTACTCTAATCTCAGACCACTCTATCGAATGAATACGTAAAATCTCCCCTTAAAAATCATTCTGTTCGAGTCCGCCCCCGGTAGCTGAGCCGGCACGGTAGCTCAGCTTGTTCGGTCAGAGGATTAGCTGCCCTCTGTAATAAAAAAAAAAAAAACTGAGTTAATCGATCAACGACGAACTTAAATGGGTGTCTTACGACGTCCGCCCAGAGCAGATGCAACGAACGAAAGCAAACGAAATGAGATTAAAACAAAAAAAAAAAAAAAAAAAAAACAAAACCAGACAGAATGTCAATCTTAAGGGCCCGGGTTCGATTCCCGGCTGGGTCAGAGAGTTGGGTTGTTTTGGGGGAGGAGACCTGTAACACCCCACCCGTCACTTATCTGGTTTTGGTGTGTGTTCACCCCAGGTTATTGACTAACAGGTCAACAGAGAGTGCAAAACGGCCGCAATGTCGGATAACGCAAAGAAAGTAATAAGGCCCTGTGACTCCTGATTGAACTGCGGTGGCAGTGTTGACATTAACTGATTCAGAATTGATCCCTTTTAATTAAAAAGGGGTGCACATTGATGTTATATTCAGCTATTGAACACCAGATGCAAATGTTGAACATAAAATTAATTAAGAAAGTGACTTGGGATTTCAACTACTTGATTGAAAACAGATGCAGTCGATTAGCACAGATTTATTTTAACTCACGACCTTCAATCATCACATTACATGGCTCTCCTAATAGGCATTGGTAATAAATTGTGTTTGCGTGGAGTAAAGCGCGATGAATCCACAGTAATTCCTATCGACTGACCCAGGCGTAATGCGAAGTGCGAGAAGAATTCTACAATACACGGCCCATGAAGCCCTCGTGGAAACTTTGCCGACGTGATCCAACAAATTAATCAGTGGCCGGAGCGGGCGCAATATCACCGAATTCAGCGTGGCGGCGCGGCGTCGTTATGCGGACGTCGGCCGACCTCGTGGTGCCGCAATGCTGCGCTTGTCTATTCACTTCTAGCTATCTTGCTCAGTACATAGCTGAACGAAAACTTTCTATCTCCAAGCTCCATCGTTCCGTTTGCTAAGTCCTAAACTGCAGAGATGCTCACTCTCTCTCAGGCAAGCTGAGTAAAGAACACCACGTCCGCACTCTAGGAAAGCTGGGAACGGAAGACCTCTACGGAGACTTCTCACAGTCCGCTCTTCGCCTCGGTTTCCCCTCCAGCAAAATCACTTACGCCAATTGCAGCGCAAGTCGCGTTAATTATGCGTCGCTTCCCAGCGCCGACCAATGCCTGCTCTGGGAAGTGAACAAATTCCCTCTAAATTTCCCTTCCTCTCAACTTCTGCTAATTAGCTCCTCCCAGGCCACCCATCAAGGTTAGCGTCTGCACAAACACCAATTTTTCCGGAATTCTGACTCTCAGGAGAGTACTTCAGATTCCCTGGTCCTACGTTCCCATCGGAGGCCGGCGTATTTCATTCTGTCGCTCTTCACCTGAGTTACTTCAGACTCTGCGGACTGTGAATTCAGTGTGAAGTTGCTATAGTTACGAACACGCATATTTTGGCCTCTGTTGACCACTCCACTGTAGCTTTGCGCGGCTTACTGGCATGTTTCACTGAAAGCGAGACGACGGACATTTATCAACAGGCGTACAAGTTCTCCATCTGCTTCCCGGTACACCAGCATGGGGTCAACCACCTACTCACTGTCACTCATCTTCAGGCAGCTGGAGGCCACGCCCCGTTACCGCTTTCTCAGAGCTTGAACCGCCCTAAGCTGCCTATTGTCGCTTCCCTTCGCCGCTCCCCCGCCGGCCACAGTCAACTCTGTACACTTCCCTGGGGTAAACTAGCTTCCATTAAATCGACGCGTTTCCACAAAGTTTTCATGTCGTGTGAATTACTTTAAAACCATCACCCGACATTGATTATTCCAATACGTCCATACTATACCCTCTACAAGATGCATTGTGCCTTGTCAGTCATGTTTGTTCAGCCCTACTGTTCGCTCAACGTGAGTTAGGTGATCTTCAATGACTTCATGTAAGGGGCATAGTTCTTGCCATCTTACAGACCAGACAGCAAGGTCATCGGTCTCATCAGATTAGGGAAGGACGAGGAAGGACGTCGGCCGTGCCCTTTCAAAGGAACCATCCCGGCATTTGCCTGAAGCGATTTAGGGAAATCACGGAAAACATAATCAGGATGGCCGGACGAGGGATTGAACCGCCGTCCTCCCGAATGCGAGTCCAGTGTGTTAGCCACTGCGTCACCTCGCTCGGTGGGGTCGGAGATTTTCTCCGCTCAGGGCGTTGTGTTGTCCTAATCATCATCAATTCATCCCCATCGACGCGCAAGTCGCCGAAGTGGCCTCAAATCGAAAGACTTGCACCCGGCGAACGGTCTACCCGACGGGAGGCCCTAGTCACACGGCATTATAATTTGTTCATAACGGGAAACAAACCGACACTTTTCGTAGACGCTGGGTGTCTGATGAAAGACGTGATGAGCACTATTTGTCTGATCCCAGCTACTCAATGCAAAACCGAAATTTTATATATCTGCTGAAACACCAGAGAAAATGCACCTGACGACTTTTAGGGTAGACAAAAAAAAAATGGTTCAAATGGCTCTGAGCACTATGGGACTTAACTTCTAAGAACTTAGAACTACTTAAACCTAACTAACCTAAGGACATCACACATATCCATGCCCGAGGCAGGATTCGAACCTACGACCGTAGCGGTCGCGCGGTTCCAGACTGAAGCGGCTAGATCCGCTAGGCCACTCCGGCCGGCTAGGGTAGACATCCTGTACAATGTAATCAAGGGTAGGATATATAAAAGGGTAAAACTAATGTTAACTGTCACGAAGAACATGCTGAGCAGGACCAATGATACTGGTCTGGCAATTAAATATTTTACCTGAAGCTCATGGTGCATAGCAAGAAGTCATTTAACAAATACTGACAAGTTCCTTAGGACCAAACACACAAGACGTTTATTTTTTATTGCTTTGCAAATGTCGCGCTCAAATTCAATTATAATTAAGAGAAGTAACCTAAAAAAATAATAAAAATAAAGCGCCCAACATGGAACCTCAATAAAATCCATCACTACACTCTCCATAGTCTAACAACCCTACCACAACAAAGGTCAGCATTTAATAACGATTGTCGTGTTGCTCACGCTGAAAAATACTGCATTTTCGGGCAACAACAGTCATATTATGTGGCAGGTGTTATTAGAACACAGTTAATAAAGTCATTTCATTTAATAATCAAAAAACTAGGCACTCATCTTTTTGTGTTTCCCACGCTGGTCTCGTCGTAAAATCATGGCTCAATCGTTGAAAATCTAGGTGGTTATGATTCCAAGCTCGGATGCAAAGAGGCCTAGGTTTTATCCTGCTATATTCAAAAGTTTTGTAGATGTGCTTCTCAAACCATTCTTGGAGATTACACTTTTGCTGGACAATGGTGATGTAAAAAAGTAATCAGCACTCCGAAATTAAGTTACACTTCCTTTTAATTGCTTTTATTGCAATATCACGCGACACACTAAACATCACTTCACAATACAAAACATACTTGAAAACATCTTCCTCACAGTCACTGTTAAAGTTCACATTTTATAAGCGGACTACGTTAAGCGTCTTTCCAACATGACTTCCAAGACCTGACTTTCTCAAGGCCCGACTCTCTAACAAGTTAACAACTAACTAACTAGCGCTTACGCGCCCAAAAATCAGAGTTACAAGTACGTCAAAGATCATAGTGACAAAAGAAAGAATACACATAAGAATAATATCATTGCAATATAAACATATCGATGTATCAAAAGTGAAATCAAATCTGAATGTTGTCTCAGAAACATGTTAAGTAGTTAACAGAAATACAGTAGAATATTACTGGTATCGAGAGGTTCAGGTGAGGTACCATAATGGTTACGTAATTCAAGTACCATTACAATAGGCATGATGACAAATTACCTACGGAACTTGGAAAGGTGAGTGGGTATGTATGTAAATGTTTCTACAACTGGAGCTCAGTGTCACCCATAATCTGGTTAGATGACATGGACCCCGTCTATGGTCTTTTCAGCCAGTGTATTCTGGTGTAACGGTGTATCAAACTCTGAGTCGACCAGATGGGGATGTGTACATCTGGCACAGAAGCGGCTCTCCTCACAGTATTGTGATAAACTACCAGTTCGCCCCAAACCGACAGCCTCACGAGGTCGCGGCTTCCAGCTCCTTAAGCCTTTGGCACTGAATGCCCACCATTGCCCTTTGGGTCATCTCCAAAACTAGCGCGGGCCGACACCTGACACGAGACAGAATCCTTACACTTCACTTCAGATCTTGTGGCTCTACAGACACGAGAGGCGCATTGTCACTGTTTCCTGCGGACTGTTCCCGCTGGCTGTGTTTGAGTCCTCGCACCACTTGGCAGTCAGGTTTCCTGGCACCGTTGCTATCGTTGTCCTTGGAGTATCATGTTGCACTTTCTGCGGTGATGTATGCTTATAGTTCCTTCTGCGTGTGTGTCTGCAGTAAACCGCGACGCTTCACACTCCTCTCTGAAGGTGGCACTTTGTAGGTAGACAGTGTTTGGGCAACAGATCAGCTGCGTCCTTAATCGGGATCTGGGCCCCTGATACGTAGAATATCTTGTTACGGAGTTCGAATTTTAACACACAAACACACCTCATGCACAAAATTGTGATTTACTTCGTTGTGAATTCTGTAAAAGGTAGGACCATGTATTTTAAGGCAGAGTATGCCAGGAATCTTGAGGGAACGAAGTGGTTCAGCCCATTTCACTCTTTATTATCTGGCAGAAATGAACGGAAAAAAATGTTCAAATGGCTCTAAGCACTATGGGACTTAACATCTGAGGTCATCAGTCCCCTAGACTTAGAACTACTTAAACCTAACTAACCTAAGGACATCACACACATCCATGCCCGAGGCAGGATTCGAACCTGCGACCGTAGAAGCACCGCGGTTCCGGACTGAAGCGCCTAGATCCGCCCGGCCACAGCGGCCGGCAGAAGTGAACGCAACTTACGTGTAGTACACATATTTTATATCGTTGCCATTATTTTTCCACCCTCTCCGCTATCCAGTACATTTCCCGTTCGTACCTCAACTATGTCATGATTGGCTGGAAGACCTTATGGGGAAGGTACAGCTGCCTGGTGAGAAAGGTTTCTCCTATCCTTCGCTCACCCTGGCACTTTTCCTTTACGAAGTGTACGATTTGTGCGTTAAGCGCGTGTCTGATACGTTTAGGTGACCGTAGTGGGTATGTGTGCCGTGCGGTGTCATGTTTGCATTGTTTGGTGCCGGTATATAGCCTACTTCTCTCAAACTTAACGTCCCAACCCGACGGCCGGAGTTTCGCGTGAAGGCAACACAACCTGTGACACATGTATAACTATAACTCAAATTGACTCCTAAAAATGAAAGTAATTGTATATGAACTCTAACGTAAATTTTCGTGGCTTAATAAAAACATATACGAACGAGATACATTAGACGTAGTTAGTAAATTAAATATGTCATACATTGATTCCGTTAAATGGGGCATACCGCCAGTTAGTAAACCCAATTTATTCGTTAATGATGAGAGATATGGCTTTCATTCGAAGTTTAAAAATAATTCGGGTTAGCTACTTTTCATATGCGGCAGTGTATGGCCTACAGCTTATTCAACAAAGCTGTTCAGCGAGCACATTTAACAAATGCAAAAACTTAGTTACGTGCGATTGGTTACTTCATTTCGAAACATAATAGAAACGATAATTTTTTAATCACGTAGCTGCGATGTGAGACTATAAGAAGTAAAAGATTCGAATTTTTAGCAGAGCCACATCCCTAAAAATCAACTGAGAAACGTTTTTTGTTTATAATTCTTTATATATAACTAAAGTATATACTAAAACATTAACTTTGAAATGGTGGTAGCCTTACTTACTCTGTGTTTTTTTATTGTTGATACGTGACCGACAGAATAGCTCGCACCGTTCCATCAAACGCCTCCATATAGGATACATCACAAGCAACAGAGGCAACCTCGGCAGCTTTTTTTCGGATCAACATACAAGTTGACTGAGACACTTCGAATGAGAACGGTTACATATTCTTCGGTATACGTTCAGTCTCGTACATACGAATTTCTCGAGTGTGAAAGCGGCCTAAGGCTGTTACAGCGTAAATGACTATGAATGTTAAAATGAGTGTTAAGAAAGGTATGCAGATATTACTTCTTAATAAGTGCGACAAGAAGTAGATTGCTAATTGCCTGGGTAGCCAACATCAAAAATTCATCTCTTAGGCTGTGAATGTGCATGAGCAATGACAAAAATTCAAGCCGTTGTACAACATGCAGTAAGTACGTAGGTGTGTGTCAAGAAACGTCAACGATGGAAGAGACCCATCGTGTTCAATAACGGTGATAAACAGTTGTTGCGAATGGAAATACAGCTTCAACGTACATTTTAACAAACCCAAACCCTTGTTGACAAACAAAAACTGGAAGTAGCGAAAAGGAGATTAAAGAGATCAATGCGAAAAACAGTCAATGCATTCGGTAGTAATATACGAGTATTATCAAGTGAACTGCCGAAGAACTCTAAGAAGTTCTGGTCTTACGTAAAGCCATTAAAAGGCTCGAGGCCAACTATTTAGTTCACCCTTAGCTCATACTAACAACGAAAGGGACGACGACAGAGAGAAGGCCCAGATACTGAATACTGTCTCCGAAAATTGTTTGCCAGCCGCTGTGGCCGAGCGGTTCTAGGCGCTTCAGTCCGGAACCGCGCTGCTGCTAGGGTCGCAGGTTCGAATCCTGCCTCGGGCATGGATGTGTGTGATGTCCTTAGGTTAGTTAGGTTTAAGCAGTTCTAAGTCTAACAAGGGGAGGCCGCCAATTGTGAAATTCAGATTCGATTCATACTGCGCATAATAAAAGCTCATGGCCAGAGGTGTCATGTAGCAAAGCACCAAGATGCACTTCTCAGCCGTTGTCGAGAAAATCGACAGTTAAAAGAAACCGTTGCGGTGAAATACTCTCTACGATTAATAATTTTCTACAGCGTCGTGGCGCAACGGTAAGCGCTCGGGTTCGTAATCCGAAGGTCGCCGGATCGAATCTCACGCCATGCAACCCTTTTTTTTTTGTATTTGTTTTTTGTAATTCATATATATATATATATATATATATATATATATATATATATATATATATATATATATATAATTCCCGGCAATCAGTTGCAACAATTATGCATATAATAAGTTGTTGAAAGTCGTTTGTCGTGGAAAAACTGGCGACTTCAAACATCATTATGTTTTCCGCAAACGAAGTTCTATTTCACAAATGTTATTAATTGTCTTCATAATGTTAACCACGTATAGCTAACGGAAGACGTACAAACGGTATTCCGAAACGAATACGTGTAGCGTAAGTCAAACGTTAGAATTAGAATAGAGACCCCACGAACACAAATTTGCTGCGGCATGTATGAAATATAAACTCCGTTACTCGCTCGTTACACTTGAAGGACAGATGTTGAATGGGCCGAAACGAGCCGCCGCATAACAGCGTAGTTGCCTGCTAACTTCGAAAGAAGGTAGATGCGGTCCCTAGCGCAACTTAATAACATCGTCGAAAATCAGTGCGGACGGGAGAGCTTTGGTACACCCTGTTAAAAAAACGGAAAAATGGAGGCGGTACAATTGGAGAGCGATCCGCCTTCACCAGTATGCATAAGCAATTCATTAATAGTATATATATATATATTTGAATTACAAAAAACTAATAATAAAAAAAATTTGCATAGTGCGAGATTCGATCCAGCGACCTTTGGATTACGAACCCGAGCGCTTACCGCTGCGCCACGAGGCTGTAGAAAATTAATAATCGTAGAGAGTATTTCACCGCAACGGTTTCTTTTAACTGTCGATTTTCTCGACAACGGCTGAGAAGTGCATCTTGGTGCTTTGCGACATTACACCTCTGGCCATGAGCTTTTATTATGCGCAGTATGAATCGAATCTGAATTTCACAATTGGCGGCCTCCCCTTGTAAGTCTCAGATGTTAAGTCCCATAGTGCTTGGAGCCATTTGATTTGAAAATTGTTTCAACTAAGTAGATCGTACACACGTTCCTCCTTTCAATCGTCACACGAACGCAGGACTGAGATAGATACAGGTACATTGATGAGCCAAAACATTACGACCACCTGCTTCATAGTTTCTTTGTCCATCTTCAGGACGAAATATATCACTCAGTCTGTGCATCGGGGATCCGGCAGTTTGTTTGTAGGTTTGTGGAGGTGTGTGACATTATATTTCTACGCACAGGTCATGTAATTCGAGTAAATAACGAGTCGCTAATTTGCGTACACGGTGATGGTGACCGATAGCGACCCAGATGGTTTCCATAGGATTTACATCGGGAGAACTTGGTCGCCGAGATGTCAACTTGAGGTCACTATAATGCTCCTCAAACCAATGTAGCACGGTTCTGGCTCCGAGGCACGGATAATTACACTGCTGGAAGATGACATCAAGCACCATGTCTTTGGGTCAACATGTGAACACGTAGGGGTGGTCTGCTGCGGAGCTCCGTGTTCAACAATGTATGATGAACGGTGTGCTCTGAAACATTTGTGTGAGCGCCAGAGTTGTGCTCTTTCGGCAGAGAGGCCACAGATCACAATCTGTCCTACCTTACAGAGCAAACAAGCCTTCGAATCCCATGTTCTGTCAGGAGTCGTGGACGTCCAACCACTTAGCGCCTAGTGGTAGTTTCACTGTCCTTCTACCTTTTTCCGTAGATGCTCACGACAGCAGCACGTGAACATCCGACTAGCTTCGCCACTTTCGACATACTCGTTCACAGGCTCTGCGTAATAATAATCTGCCCTTTGTCAAAGTCACTTATCTCAATGCAGCTCATATCTTCGCTAGGGCGATCCCCCGTCCGCGTCTGCTCCGCTTACATACTTTTGTTACCGCGTTATGTGCCCGAACGCCACCAGGTGGAATCCAATGTCGCTGTAGGCAGTGGTCATAATGTTTGGCTTATCTGTGGATATAATATCAGAAATAAAAATCAACTATACTCTGTCAACAGAAGAAACGCAGCTGGTGCAGGCAGTTTACGTAATAGAACTGTATAGTAAAATCGAAAGAAACAATTCTCATTCTTACGAAAGTTCATCATAGGTTATTCATGCAATGAAGTGATTGTAGAGTCCGCCCCCGGTAACTGAGTGGTGCCGGCACGGTAGCTCAGCGTTTTCGGTCAGAGGGCTGCTCGCCCTCTGTAATAAAAGAACTGAGTAAAGGAATCAACGATCAACTTGGACAGATGTCTTGTGACGTCAGCCCAGACCAAACACAACGAACAATACCGAACAAAATGAGAAAAAGAAAAAGTGGTCAGCGCGACAGAATGCCCATCCTAAGGGCCCGCGTTCGATTCCCGGCTGGGACGGAGATTTTCTCCGCTCAGGTACTGGGTGTTGTGTGCCCTAATCATCATCGTTTCATGCCCATCGCAAGTCGCCGAAGTGGCGTTAAATCGAAAGACTTGCACTCGGCGAACGGTCTACCCGACGGTACAAAATGGCTCTGAGCACTATGGGACTTAACATCTTAGGTCATCAGTCCCCTAGAACTTAGAACTACTTAAACCTAACTAACCTAAGGACATCACACACATCCATGCCCGAGACAGGATTCGAACCTGCGACCGTAGCGGTCACGCGGTTCCAGACTGAAGCGCCTAGAACCGCTCGGCCACACTGGCCGGCCTACCCGATTGGAGCCCCTAGTCACACGACATTTACATTTTTAGTGATTGGAGAAAGGTGCAGGTCACTATCGTTTTCAAGAAGGGTCGTGTGACAGATGTACATAAATGACGTCGATCTGTTGCCAAATAACGGAACACGTTTTATTTTTGCGTATTATCACCCACATCCAGACCGTGAATCTCCTCCTTAGGAATTAACTTCAGTTCCGCAAGCGGCGATTGTATGAAACTCAGCTCTCTCTCATTCGACGAGATCCGCAGGACAGTATACAGAGATTGGCGTGTAACTTGATACTGTCCTACTTGGCTTCGAGAAGGCATTCAATACTGTTTCGCACCGTCGCTTAGCGAAATAATACGAGAGTACAGGTTATCGAACAATCTTTTTGACAGGACGTCCTAGCAGATAGAACGCAACACGTTATAAAATTATAAGATATGAATGTATTCTTGTGCGGCTCGCAAGGATGTGTTATACGAAAGATATTGTTGTCAATGTACATAAATGATTCGGTGAATACGAAGGTCGTCCACAAAGTAAGTTCCGTTTGTATTTATGTCCGCGGCAGCGCTACGATCGCAGTTCCGAGCATGCACGGCAGTTGCTCTGACTCAAGGAGAAGACATGTACGCCATTTTCAGATCGCTGCTGACGTGTGCTTTGTAGGGCTTCTTTATAATGTCAGCCGTAATTGAAAATGCTCGCTGTTACAAACGGACGTTACAACACGACGCAGACACAATTATGAATACAGTAAACAGCATGTCAATGACCGGACGGACAGTTCATAATTATGGGGCACAAGGAAGATTTGAACACGGATTCCCCTTTTGCACCCTTTGCAGTCCGACAGCGTGAGCACATAACCACGACGCCGTGCCTATTAAAGTGTGCTCGATGTTGCACATCTTGATATTGCACCGTTCACTGTTTCTGTTTCCCTTCTTTTTTCACAGTTCAGCACAGCTTCTTCTTGTTTTCATGCTTGAGCTGTGTTGAATTTTTGAAAAGCTATTCACTGAGCCATTTTACCATTAAATCTGTGGCGGTGCGATGGGGAGTTTCCCTTGTTAGAGCAGAAGTTCAGATTTTTATACGGTAGAGAAGAATGTCAGACCTATCCTTTTCAAAGAAACCACTGTGGCATTTTCCTTAAATGATTTAGGGAAACCGGGGAAAATCTAAGCGAAGTTGGGCTCGCGAATGCGACTAACAACTAGGTCACCTTACTCGAGGAGGGACTGACAATTCACACAGAACGTAAACAAATGCAACATAATGCGCGTAAATAGTGGGAACATTTATTGTTTCATCAGGCGATTGACGACAAATTATTGGCGATAGTCGCAAACGTCAAACATCTAGGAACAAGCATCGGGATAAATTTAACGCAGAACAACCACGTAAAACTACACTGCTCAAAAGAATTAGTGGAACACGTGTATCAATGTCTGGTATGTTAAAACTATTTTGATACAGGATGTCAAATTAAACACCTTTCAGCCCGCTGAAATGATAATTAAATCAAGACCCTACGCTGCCGACAGGCGTTGATATACATCAATGGGGACAGTTGAAAATGTGTGCCCCGACCGGGACTCGAACCCAGGTTTCCTGCTTACATGGCAGACGTTCTATCCATCTGACCCACTGAGGGCACAGATGATAGTGCGACTGCAGGGATTTATCTCTTGCACGCTCCCCGTGGGACCTACATTCTCAACTTAATGTCTACACTCTGCATTCGTAGTGCCCCTGCCCATTAAACTCATTACTCACGGCAGACAATCTTACCGAGTCCCGTAAGAGTTCGGGCAATGCGTGTACATCCAGCACAGAAGAAGGTCAATGGCCGGTTAGCCTTAACTATATGAAGATGGTATCTGTTCTTTCGGACATGTGCTGGATGCACACGCCTTGCCCGAACTCTTACGGGACTCGGTAAGATTGTCTGCCACGAGTAATGAGTGTAGTGGGCAGGGGCACTACGAATGTAGTGTGTGGACATTAAGTTGGAAATGTGGGTCTCACGGGGAGCGTGCCCTCAGTGGGTCACATGGATAGAGCGTCTGCCATGTAAGCAGGAGATCCCGGGTTCGAGACCCGGTCAGGGCACACATTTTCAACTGTCCACATTGATGTATATCAACGCCTGTCGGCAGCGTAGGGTCTTGATTTAATTATCATTTCATTCTAGAGCGCTGCATGGCCACCTATGGTATCTGTTCTTTCGGACATGTCCGGAAGAACAGATAGCATCTTCATATATTTCAGTCCTCTAGTTGGCTAGACGCATCAAAGGTGTTTGACATTCTGTATCGAACGGCCGAGTCCCGCTACCATCTCTGAGAAGATGGACATACAGAGACTATGTGATATAGGCGGTACCCGTCGCCTTATTGCACTGCATGAGATCTTCACTGTCAATGTATGCAACAACTAAAGTCATTCGCCATCTATAAACTGTTTCATGCATCACACTATCAGGTGACCTCCCATAAGAAAGTTAGTAGAGATGTCCCAGTGTTCTCTAGTGAGGCACACGGACGGCAGTTGTCATTTGTGGACTTATATTCGACCAAGTACATGCAATGCGACGTCTTAGTGCAGTGCAAGTTGCAAGAGTAATTTGTTTGAGCCAAGACGAGTGGACTTTCCGTAGTGTTTCTGCAGATGCCAGTGTCTCCCCATCTGTCATCCATAGTTTGTGGACACGCTACAGGGAGAGAGATCAGTACACAAGGCGAGTTGGACAAGGTCGTCGACGCATTACAACCCCATATGGAGACCGATATCTGGCCATATCTGCTTTGCAGCGTCGTACGGCTACCGCCAGAGCACTGCAAGAGGATATCAGCAGGGCCACTGAACTCGCTGTGTCCTATCAGAGTGTAAGGGACGCATTACGAGACAGGACCTTCCGACCCAGACCTCCTGTTCGCTTGAAACGGCGGCATTTCGCAGCCTCCTTTCAGTTTTGCCTTTCCCTTGTCAACTGGCTACTTCGTCACTAGCGAAATGTGTCATTTCCAGAGGATCCAGATTACCTCTGACGCAAGGGGGATGGCTGTGTTCGTGCGTGAACCAAATCTTTTCCAGAAAATCGACAGAATCGACCAAGGTTCTGTGATGGTATAGGGAGGCACCAGTGTTGACAGCCGTACGGATCTTGTCGTTTCCACGGTCGCCTTACCGTCTAGTAGTACATCGAAAGTAACCTGTTGGACCATGTGTTGACTGCTGCATACGGTGATGCCCATGAATTCCTTCTCATGCATCACAGTGCCAGGGCCCACATGGTGGACTTCACCAGGTATACTTGTGAAGCCTGCACATTGAAGTAATGGAATGGTCAGCGGTAAGGCCCGACCTGAAGCCATCGAGCATGTGTGGGGCATGCTTGACAGACGTATTCATGGTCGTCCTGTTCTACCACGGACTCTTACTTAATGACTCTTTACAGCAAGGGAGGACACCCGCCTGTTGGAAGACGGCCAATGCAGTCATTACCACAAAATCAGATGACACGGACTCAACAGACACAAAATCACATAGACCGATCTTTCTACTGAATGTACTGTGCAATGTCCAGGAGAGGCTACTGTGTGACAGGCTACAGTCACACATACACCTTCTTGGCGTCTGTCAGCATCAGTATGGGTTCAGGTCTCAGAGTCCATTGGCATTGCAATAAATAGGGCTTTACAGATAACTCAGAGCACACAGGACAAATATGTAATGGCAATATTGATTGATATATTTGGTGCTTTTGACAACCTTTGGTGGCCTGCGCTATTCATGATGTTAAGAAAATGCAAATCTCAACAGCTTTATATAACAGCACTCTCGACTAATGCAGAGAGTGAACCGCAGCTCGTGGTCGTGCGGTAGCGTTCTCGCTTCCCGCGCCCGGGTTCTCGGGTTCGATTCCCGGCGGGGTCAGGGATTTTGTCTGCCTCGTGATGACTGGGTGTTGTGTGATGTCCTTAGGTTAGTTAGGTTTAAGTAGTTCTAAGTTCTAGCGGACTGATGACCATAGCTGTTAAGTCCCATAGTGCTCAGAGCCATATCTTTTTTTGCAGAGAGTGAGTTGTAGAATGCCGAGCGGGCCACCAAAGGGCTCTCGAGAAAATCACCAAATGACAGGGGTCCGTATGTGGTCTCATATTCTGGGACATTACTGTTGAGCCACTGATAGACAACTTAGACAGAGATGATATACACTACGTGATCAAAAGTATCCGGACCTCCAAAAACATGCATTTTTCATATAAGGTGCATTGTGCTGCCACCTACTGCCAGGTACTCCATATCAGCGACCTCAGTAGTCATTAGACATCGTGAGAGTGCAGAATGGAGCACTATGCAGAACTCACGCACTTTGAACGTGGTCAGGTGATTGGGTGTCACTTGTGTCATACGTCTGTACGCGTGATTTCCACACTCCTAAACATCCCTAGGGCCACTGTTTCCGATGTGATAGCGAATTGGAAACGTGAAGGAACACGTACAGCACAAAAGCGTGCAGGCCGACCTCGTCTGTTAACTGACAGAGACCGCCGACATTTCAAGAGGGTCGTATGTGCAATAGGCAGACATCTATCCAGACCATCACAAGGGATTCAAAACTGCATCAGGATCCACTGCAAGGACTGTGACAGTTAGGCGGAAGGTGAGAAAACTTGGATTTCATGGTCGAGCGGCTACTCATAAGCCACACATCACTCCGGTAAATGCCAAACGACGCCTCGCTTGGTGTAAGGAGCCTAAACATTGGACGACTGAAAAATGGAAAAACGTTGTGTGGAGTGACGAATCACGGTACACAATGTGGCGATCCGATGGCAGGGTGTGGTTATGTTGAATGCCAGGTGAACGTCATCTGCCAGCGTGTGTAGTGCCAACAGTAAAATTCGGAGGCGGTGGTGTTATGGTGTGGTCGTGTTTTTCATGTAGGGGCTTGCACCCCTTGTTGTTTTGCGTGGCGCTATCACAGAACAGGCCTACATTGATGTTTTAAGCACTTTATTGCTTCCCACCGTTGAAGAACAGTTCTGGGATGGCCATTGCATTTTTCAACACGCTAGAACACCTTTTCATAATGCACGGCCTGTGGCGGAGTGGTTACACGACAATAACATCCCTGTAATAGACTGGCCTGCAGAGAGTCCTGACCTACATCCCACAGAACACCTCTGGGATGTTTTGGAACGCCGATTTCTTGCCAGGCCTCACCAACCGACATCGATACCTCTCCTCAGTGCAGCACTCCGTGAAGAATGGGCTGCCATTCCCCAAGAAACATTCCAGAACCTGATTGAACGTATGCCTGCGAGAGTGGAAGCTGTCATCAAGGCTAAGTATGGGCCGACACCGTACTGAATTCCAGCATTACCGATGGAGGGCGCCACGAACTTGTAAGTCATTTTCAGCCAGGTGTTCGGATACTTTTGATCACATAGTGTATCAAAGCTGATGATTTGATCGTAGTGGCAGCGGGGAACTCAAGAAGGCACTTAGAACAAAATACGACGCAGCTCGTCGTAGATATCAATGAATAGTGTAACAACAATAAACTAACAGATGTAGCTAATAAAATGGCGTTATCACTATTGAAAGGGGAACTTAAAAGAAACCAAAGCATCAAGCTAAATAACGCAACCTTACAATGTAAAAGAGTGACAAGATATCGAGGTTTACACACTGACGACAAACTGAAGTTCACTGAACATATCAGTCTTAAGAGCGACGAAATAATGAAAATAATATATAACTTATCAAGACTAAATAGTATAAATATAGATTACCCATAAACACAACACGAACGTATCATATCACACTATTCGAGTCCATAGTATACTTTTCAGCGAGTGCCGACTGAGGCTTGTAACACTTGAAATCATTGTGAGACAAGGTGAAAGAAGTGATCTGCTCGACGTCGGGTGCCTTCGACACAACATTGTCGGAGACAGCATGCTTGATGATGGGAGTGTGCCCCATTGACATCACCATCCCTCAAGAGCAGTAGCGAACTGGCTGAAGAAAGGCAGGCGTGACAAGATAGTTGAATTTATAGGAGAGGACATCACAGAAAAGCGCCAACTAAACCGTTGGTGAAATGGTACCTGGCAGAGAGAGTGGGATTCGACAGAAAAGGGGCGTCGCGTCAACACCTTTTTACCAAACATCGAGGAACGAATGAGGCTAAAACATAATAGATCCAGCAAGAGCAGGCATTGCCTGCAGGGGAAGCGAATGTTAATACGAAGTTTCTGAAAACAGTCGTAAGTCGCGTTTAGTATTTTTCATTTACCGGTCTCGCTCTTCAAATGAACTAGATCATAATCAGAACATACTCTGTAAGAGATAACAATTGAGATAATACGGAAGACTTACATTTACGTTACGTAAAGTAGATATTCTATTTCAATACGGTTACTTACGTTTAAAGATGGCTGACAATACCAAACTTTAAACGCAATCTTTACTGCTGTCAACTTTAAACATTAAGTCACCATACTGGAAATAGAACATGTACTTTGCGTAAGGCAGTATAAGTTTTCCTTATTACGTTGATTTCTATCTTTTACAGTGTATATTCTGATGATGCTCTTGTTCATTAGAAGAACGAAACCGGTGTATAAAAAATACTAAGCGTGGCTTGTGGATGTTTTAAAAAACTTACATATAGACCCCGAATGTGGCATCGTCCATTTCCTTACGGGTCACGGTCCGTATCCAGAACACCTCTATCGGTTTGGTCTCATCCGAACACCCATGTGCATTTGTGGAGAACTAGGAACTCCTGAACGCCACTTTACACTGTGACAGACTCACATGCATATTACCCCGAATTGAGCGTGACTACATAGGACAATTTCTTCGACAGCCGGACGATTGGTGCACACTGAATGACATAACCGACAATGTGTCATGTACCTTACACGAGTTATAGAAACAAGAACAACAACATACACAAATAAGAGAATGCACACAAACAGGGAAACAGGATACTTGGAATGAGACAGACACAGACACAAACACAGAAACAGACTCAGATACTGAAACAGATACAATCAATGAGGTTAATATACAGACCTAGATGTTAGATAATACTAAATTAAGGAACACAGAAATGGATCAGCTGTTATCAAGTATTTTACTGTATATAGAAACGTCTTGAGTACTGCGTCTAATTTAAATTGTAACTGAAATGATGCAATTGGTTATTAAGCTCGGATAAAGATTTATCTTACAGGCAATAGAAACACCATGTATACACCAATTAGAAATAAGAAAGTCAATAATGCACAAATAATATATCGATTATGCCTTGTGTGAAGCACTTATGACCTGTAACATATGTAATTTAAGAGTAATACAGACACATGTCTGCACACATAATTTATTAAATTCATATTCAAACTATTTTTGTATGGTACCTAGAATGTGGCAGGTTCGATGATTTGCCGAGCCCTTACACCAGAGACAGTTATGTGGTGGGATCTCTAATACAAAGCTATATATTTCCCTGTTATAATTTATTTCTCATGAAATGCAAGAATCTCGTTACCTCAGAAAATTCTACTATGTCATAACCTCTTTTCTATCTTCTATTTATAAATCGTTAATTTTAAGATGATCATTTCTTAATTACTTTTAAATCTATATTATTAATCCTTATTACAGGTAAGAAATATCAAATAAGTTTCGCATTCCGTACTTGTACAATTTCATATTGTGAAAATACGACCTGTCTTAGTAACTAGAAGGTAAGTCATTTGTAAATGGCAGCAAATAATATAAAAAATAAAAACTCTCCAAGAACTCTCAAGGGCTCTCATTGAAGAATGAGAACGAATACCATAGGATGACCTCCGTAGACTTATACGGAGCATGCCACGTAGGTGTCAGGCAATGATAAATGCTCACGGAGGGCATACAAGTTTTTAAAGCTCTCAAAGTCCAATGAAAAGCACCTAGAATGGCGGTATAAATGATTGTTTCCATTTAGTTTTCGACACCTGTCGGACATTTCAGTTCTTGTTATGTAAATGAACGAGGATGTAACGACGTTTTCTTGTGTACTTAATTTGTGAAAGATAAAAGTACACTTCGGTAACACGTCCAGACCTGAATTATTGATCAGTGGAGCATGGCAGACACCCATAAATCTTTTGAGCAGTGTATTTGTAGGAAGGGCAGATACCAGGCTAATATTCGTTGTAAGAATTTTAAGGAACTTATTCACGAAGAACGCAGCATACAAAACCCTCATTCGATCGTTCTTGAATATTGCTCGTCAGTTTGGAACCCTTATCTGGCTGAATTAGTAGAGAAGAGAGAGAAATAAAAAGATCCAAAGAAAAGCTACTTGCTTCGTCAATGCTTTGTTTTGTCAGTGCGAAAACTCCTCCAAATCCAGTTAAATGTTACAAAAGTGGCATTGCTCATCACGCAGAGACATATCGTTAAAATTTTGTGCACGCTCATTCGAAGAAGAGTCAAAAAACGTATTGCTTAATCTCACATATGTTTCACTGACAACGGCGGTAAAGTCAGGAGGTTCACGCTTGTGCAGAGGCCTACCTACAATCGTGCTTCCTACACACGATTTACGAATGGTAGAGCAAAGGGGAAGATCGATAGTGACAATCCAAATATCTTCTACCAAACACGAAAACGGACTTTCAGAGTACAGCTCTAAATGCAAATGAAACTTCCAGTAATAATAATCCTTGACCAAAAGACCAAAAAATCACACTCATAGACGTTTAATAGTTGCGAACGTTCTACAATTTT
Source organism: Schistocerca piceifrons (assembly GCF_021461385.2). NCBI lineage: Eukaryota > Metazoa > Arthropoda > Insecta > Orthoptera > Acrididae > Schistocerca > Schistocerca piceifrons. The sequence continues at coordinate 169,378,898 of NC_060149.1, forward strand.
ATGTGCATCTCGGTTTTGTAGAGGCTTTATGCAAAGGAGATCTGAGGCCGGATTTAGGTATTACAGACGTATTATCTATAATATTTACATCTTATTTCGGTTGATAACCATTCAGGGAGACTTTTGACTCGCCTCCACAATGACTGGAAGGCTGCAGTTGAAATGTCGCAGCAAGAATAGTTATTGATGACCCCGCCGGCGCATGCGTATGTGTGGGTGTGGAGAACCGGCTGGCGGGGGGAGGGGGAAGGGGCGGTGATTAGAATGGTGTGCGCTGTAATTCCGCTACGCGAACTACAGTGACTTGCAGCGTACAAAGGTACTCGTAAGCTGCACATAGGTGGTGCATTTTTTGCATGGCGGAAATGAATTTCTCAGCACTGTAACAATGTATGGATAGTTGAAACAAGAACCTCATTGATTTTTTGCGTCAATTTGTAGGTCTCCTACCTTACGACGAAAACAAAGAACAGTCAAATAATTGGTTTGAGTGCCGCCCCCTTAAGCACGAGAAAAATGAACTTGAATTCATGCAGTGGATAGATTGAGTACAGCTTTTTGTAAGATGCAAAACGGGCTCATCTTGTTGATTACCTTGCACAGAGTACGCCAGCAACTGATCAAGTAAAACAATTATCTGTCATTGTGACGGTACACCTTGGTGCCTTGTGGACCGGAAACTGTGGGATTGGAGTACGAGGTGTTGGAACATTCACCCTGTTCAGCACATTTGGCACCGGTACGCCTACAGAAATTTGGCGCTGCAAAACATTTTGAGTACAAAGACCTTACGGTAACAGTAGATACGTATTTCCAGTTCTTCCAGGATTGTTTTTTCTGTACTGGAATCTACTCACCGGAAAACACTAGACAAAGTTTGCTGATTTGTAAGGAGACGTCGCGAAGAAATATATTCTCATCTGAAAAACACAGTTTCTACCTTGTCCTCATACTTATTATTCCTAATGCAACAATTTGACTATGAATATCCAATACTGAGTGCAAAGATAACTGCAGGTCTATTACAAATGATTGAAGCGATTTCATAAATTCACTGTAGCTCCATTCATTGACATATGGTCACGACACACTAGAGATACGTAGAAAAACTCATAAAGTTTTGTTCGGCTGAAGCCGCACTTCAGGTTTTCTGCCGACAGAGCGCTCGAGAGCGCAGTGAGACAAAATGGCGACAGGAGCCGAGAAAGTGTATGTCGTGCTTGAAATGCACTCACATCAGTCAGTCATAACAGTGCAACGACACTTCAGGACGAAGTTCAACAAAGATCCACCAACTGCTAACTCCATTCGGCGATGGTATGCGCAGTTTAAAGCTTCTGGATGCCTCTGTAAGGGGAAATCAACGGGTTGGCCTGCAGTGAGCGAAGAAACGTAGCCCGCGGAAGTCGACGAATAAAGCAAGCAGGGAGCTAAACGTACCACAGCCGACGGTTTGGAAAATCTTACGGAAAAGGCTAAAGCAGAAGCCTTACCGTTTACAATTGCTACAAGCCCTGTTCCCCGATGACAAAGTCAAACGCTTTGAATTTTCGGCGCGGTTGCAACAGCTCATGGAAGAGGATGCGTTCAGTGCGAAACTTGTTTTCAGTGATGAAGTGATGGGGTTATGTGAAAGATTCAGTGTTTAAACCTCCTCTACCAAGAAACGTGCCAGAACTGCGAGCTCGCATCAACAATGCTTTCGAACTCATTGATGGGGACATGCTGCGCCGAGTGTGGGAGGAACTTGTTTTCGGCTTGATGTCTGCCGAATCACTAAAGGGGCACATATCGAACATTTGTGAATGCCTAAAAAAACTTTTTGAGTTTTTGTATGTATGTGCAAAGCATTGTGAAAATATCTCAAATAATAAAGTTATTGTAGAGCTGTGAAATCGCTTCAATCATTTGTAATAACCCTGTACTTTTCCATGTAAACTGTGTTACATATCGTAGCACTTTTTTCTGTGTCCTATACCTCTTAAATCGACACCTACATTTTTACTGGGCAAGGCACCATACAGTGTAGGGCGAAGGGTACATTTATAGCCACGTAAAGCCTCCCCCCCCCCCCCCCCCGCCCCCTGTCACCAAAGCAACCAGTCGTCCACGCCCCACCATTCTGACCTTTTCTTTGCACGAATGACGCATGGGATGTACAACTGGCGACAGGTTGTAGTAGTTCAAACAGCTCTAACTCTACCATCTAGGTAATTTGCTAAAATGGGTTTGAAATGGTGCAATATATTTCTACTCTCTTCGTGGAATGCACATAGACAGAATTTTAACAATTTGACAATCGATACACGCAGCGCCTCTCTGGTAGCGTCTAGCAGTAGAGTTGAGTTCCGCGGCATTATCGCACTGCGTAACGATCCCGTGACGTAACGCGCTACTCTTCTTTGGTTTCCTCTATCTCCTCTATTAATTCTACTCGGTAAGAGTTCCATATTAACTAGCAATATTCAAGAACCGACGCAACCTTCTTCGTGGATGAACTAAATTTCCTTACGATTCTTTTAATGAGTCTCAATCTGGTATCTGAATTTTGTAGTTTTATGTGGTCATGTTGCCTTAATTCACTCCACACGAATACTCACAATGAACCCCTTGAGTGCGAGGTTCAATCTTTAGTAAGGCTCATTTGAAAGTGTTGTGTTAACAATTGTGACAGGAAAACTATTAGCTGCTAATGACTCACCACGTGCATCAAGAGGCTGACAGAAAATGAGCGTCCAGGAGATGCAGAGATCAACCGTCTACAGGATGTCTGTATTATACTTCACAAAATGGACATCGTCAACCTTCAACAAACGTTCAAAGCAAACCATTAACTTGCACCATGAACACAGAATGAAAAATGGCGTGCCACAATGATTACAAATGTTCGCGCCATCAGGATCGAAGGCGAACTCCTTGGGAATTACAAACTACGCAGGACGTTCAGCTAGGTATAAACTCTTAAGGAAAGTATATAGAATTATACTGGTGTAACGAGGTGATGAGAAGTGATGGAATGTGATGACATCCAACCGAATGTGAAACAGTCTGTCGTGGAGCTTATCGTGAAACTGGTTATCCTCTAAGACGTAGTTGCAGATAGTGTGATAATATGTTTTATACGCACGAAAAAAAAAAACATCCTGAGGTTGAATTTGTCCAGTGGTTCCAGGTGGTGTGAATTGCGATAGCACACACTTTTCACAAGGGGTTGTTTGCTCTAAAGGAGTATGATTTTTATACGCAGGCTAGGAATCAAGCAAAAGCAAATTATTTTGACAAACTATTGGTCAAAAGCAGTACTCATACCATAGTTGTAGTTCTCTTCTACCCATTATCCCACTCTTGCTTGCTGTGACGCACGTATTCCTATCGCCCTTACAAGATCACGCACAAGACAAAGGTTCGCAGTGGGCAGAGCACCTCCAATTTTTCGCAGAAAAATAAATAACTTTACAATCAATTTACGAACCAGATTAATAGCCCAGTAAATGTATACGAATGCGTTAAGGCAGTGATGTTAGTTGATCTTGATACAACTCTCTTGGTATATCTAATTTCCAGGGTTGGTTTCATATGCATTTCCTCTTGAAATCCCGAAAGTTCGGATATGAAAACAAATTCCTCACTGAACGATGGGATGAGTTTCTTTATATTAGCAACAAACTTTCTGACCGATTGGCTCTGAGCACTATGGGACTTAACATCTGTGGTCATCAGTCCCCTAGAACTTAGAACTACTTAAACCTAACTAAACTAAGGACATCACACACATCCATGCCCGAGGCAGGATTCGAACCTGCGACCGTAGCGATCGCTGAAACGCTTAGAACCGCTCGGCCACCAGAGGCCGATCGGACCGATTCGGCAGTTTGCTGTGCCTCGGCAAGTTGACGCTTTGTTTGAAATTTCTTACGTCTTGCAAACTCTGTAGCACTGTCTGAAGTTATGCACCTATCCACTGCTTCCCTTGAAATCACTGTAATCTTTGTCGCGCGCAATTTGAAGTGCATAACGTTTCTAGCATTTGTAGACTTAGAGAAAGCTTTTGACACTGTTGACTGGAATACTCTCTTTCAAATTATGAAGGTGGCAGGGGTAAAATACGGGGAGCGAAAGGCTGTTTACAATTTATACAGAAACCAGATGGCAGTCATAAGAGTCGAGAGGCATCAAAGGGAAGCAATGATTGAGAAGGGAGTGTGACAGGGTTGTAGCCTATCTGTACATTGAACAAGCAGTAAAGGAAAATCCATGGAGAAAAAATAAAAACTTGGAGGTTTGCCGACGACATTGTAATTGTGTCAGAGACAGCCAATGACCTGGAAGAGCAGCTGAACGGAATGCACAATGTCTTGAAAGGAGAATATAGGATGAACATCAACAAGTGCAAAACGAGGATAATGGAATGTAGTCGAATTAAGTCAGGTGATACTGAGGGTATTAGAGTAGGAAATGAGACACTTAAGGTAGTAAATGAGTTTTGGTATTTTGGGAGCAAAATAACTGATGATGGTCGAAGTGGAGAGGATATAAAAAAAATGGTTCAAATGTCTCTGAGCACTATGGGACTTAACATCGGAGGTCATCAGTCCCCTAGACCTAGAACTACTTAAACCTAGCTAAACTAAGGACATCACACACATCCATGCCGGAGGCAGGATTCGAACCTGCGACCATATCAGCAGCACGGTTCCGGACTGAAGCCCATAGAACCGCTCGGCCACAACGGCCGGCAGGATATAAAATGTAGACTGGCTACGGCAAGGAAAGCGTTTCTGAAGAAGAGAAATTTGTTAACATCGAGTATAGATTTAAGTGTCAGGAAGTCTTTTCTGAAAGTATTTGTATAGAGTGTAGCCACGTATGGAAGTGAAACATGGACGATAAACAGTTTAGACAAGATGAGAATAGAAGCTTTCGAAATGTGGTGCAACTGAAGAATGCTGAAGATTAAATGAGTAGATAACGTAACTATTGAGGAAGTACTGAATAGAATTGGGGAGAAGAGCAATTTGTGGCACAACTTATCCAGAAGAAGGGATCGGTTGGTAGCACACTTTCTGAGGCATCAAGGGATCACCAATTTAGTACTGGAGGTAAGCGTGGAGGGCAAAAATCGTAGAGGGAGACCAAGAGACGAATAAGCTAAGCAGATTCAGAAGGATGTAGGCTGCAGTAGTTATTCGTAAATGGGCTCAAATGTCTCTGAGCACTATGGGACTTAACTTCTGAGGTCATCAGTCCCCGAGAACTTAGAACTACTTAAACCTAACTAACCTAAGGACATCACACACATCCATGCCCGAGGCAGGATTCGAACCTGCTACGTAGCGGTCGCGCGGTTCCAGACTATAGCGCCTAGAACCGCTCTTCCACTCTGGCCGGCTATTCGGAAATGAAGAGGCTTGCACAGGATAGAGTGCATCAGATCAGTCTCTGGACTGATGACCACACCAACAACAACGTAGTAGCGCACTCTCATGCACATCCTATAACTTGTATTGAGCAGCCTTGAAACGCGCAAACACCGGTTGTTGTATCAAGTGCGCCGTGTCCCCCATTGTACATCCGCAATTCTTCTTATGCACTACACGATCATATTGCTGCGGACTTATTCTAAATGTGTTCATAATTGTTTTTTTACTACGCTGTGGATGATCTTCCATGTACATAATTATGTTCAGAACCGGCTCCTTGGACAACGATTGTCCTTTACTATGTCCACTGGGGACGGGATTTGTGGCTCCCAGTCGGAAAAGAGTGACGAACTACATGGCTCGACTCCTGTTTCATTATCGCTTTCACTTGTTGAACGGGTATCGTCATCATTGTACTCCTCATGGACATTGTCTGCACAGTCGAGTGCATACGTCACCACACATTCCACTGATTCATCTTGCAGAAACCTTAATATTTCATCTGCCACTTCTTGCTCACTCTGCGAAATTCCTTTGGTTCCTTTCTGATGAAATGTCAACTTCGGCAACCGTTGTTGTAAATATGATGCAATGCTTGCTTTGTTTGTCGTTGACATTGCTCTGCTTTGTATGAACACCACCACCAATGTAGCACTGTTGTGAGTTATTCGTCGTCTAAGCAGTTCACCTAGCCTCATGCTGTACTCACCTTGGATACCTTCAGGCCCGCCCCTGTTACCGTTAGCAGCAGGTTCCAATCCTGCCTCGGGCATGGATGTGTGTGATGTCCTTAGGTTAGTTAGGTTGAAATAGTTCTAAGTTCTAGGGGACTGATGACCTCAGAAGTTAAGTCCCATAGTGCTCAGAGCCATTTGAACCATTTTTTGGTGACAGATCGCTAATCACGTGATCAAACAATAACTGGTCTTTCCGTCTACTTACGTGCAATATGTGACATTTGTTTACATCACGAGTAAACTGCCAGTCCCCTTGACCAATCGTCGATCAGCTGAAGGTCTTCACACAGGGCGAGATGGACTCGCATTCAAACCCTGGTCCGCTTTCCATACACGTATTCGGTAGCTTTCCTTAAACTATTAAAGCAAAGGCTAGAATAATTTATTAGAAAAGACGCAGTCGGTTTCGTTCCCCATCCTACCCCAATCCGAGCTTATGCTGCGTCTCTGATGACTTTATCATCGACGGTTCGGTGAACTATAATCTCCTCTCCTGTTTAGCAGATCTTCTTACAAATCGCTATAATTTTCTGGCGTTCGAATAACCTATGTGTAACGCAATAGTCCACTAGTAGATGAAGATCGGTGGAGAGCCAGGATGGCCCTAGTGTGGGTCTCACAGCGTCCTTGACTTGAGTATAAAAAGTACTTTATATATCTGCCAGTCTTTTGAAAGCTTACAAGTTGTTACTAATGCACTCCTCTGCGGTGGCGCTTTGCTCGGAGCTAATCAGTTCTTATTTTGGCGATGGGGGAAATTTTCACAACTAATATTTGGCCAGCAAGGGGAGTAGAGCTGGTGATGAAAAGTTCCTGGTCACCAGACTTTGCCGCGCGGGATTAGCCGCGCGGTCTAGGGCGCTGCAGTCATGGACTGTGCGGCTGGTCCCGGCGGAGGTTCGAGTCCTCCCTCGGGCATGGGTGTGTGTGTTTGTCCTTAGGATAATTTAGGTTAAGTAGTGTGTAAGCTTAGGGACTGATGACCTTAGCAGTTAAGTCCCATAAGATTTCACACACATATGAACATTTTTTTGAACCAGACTTTGAGCTAAAGTCCTCGATTAAATTTCAAGCTTCTCCGCAGTATCTCGTGGAGAGAGGACATGTGACTCTGTTGACGGTGATGTAAGTCGCATGAGAACGCTCGGTGCTATTTGGAGAGGAGCAAGCTACGTGCCGGGGCCGTGTCCCCTCCATCGCTAGGCGGCGCACGGCTAAGACACTGGACTCGCTTTCCAGAAGATGCTTCTTCAAATCGCCGTCCGGCCACCCACATTTAGATACTGCGTAGTTTCCCTAAACTGCTTAAGTCGAATGTTGGGATGGTATCTCCGAAAACTGATATGGCCTATTTCCTTCTCTATCTTTCTCCAGTCCCATATTCTGCACCGTCTTTAATGATCCTGTCGTCGACGGGACGTTAAACTGTAATCTTCTTTTGTACCCTCTTCATCAACATACAGCGCGCAGCTCGTGTTCTAGTGGTTGGCGCCACTGCCTTTAGATCGCGGGGTCTCGGACCGGTCGGGAAATTTCATCGCTCGGTATCTGGTTTTTTGTGTTGTTGTAATCATTATGTCTCATCTTCACCGAGGCACAAGTCACCGAAGTGACGTCAAATAGAAAGACGGACGAACAGCCCCAGGATGGGTCCCCTGGCCAATAATGCTATACGATCATTTCAAGAATCACCATACTACACAAACAACACACTGCACTGTACACCCACACATTTCAGCTAGTTACACTCACAAGTTACAATTAAGAACAACCCTCATACATCGCTAGCAAAGAGACCGTTATGCACATAGGAAGAAAACACTTTCCGATTAGTTCATATTTGCCATCTTATTGGCAGAGAGAACCAGTGAGCACATTACTTTTTAATTACTAAGTCTACAGGGCGTCCGAAAAGTCTTTCCCTGATTACATAAATTGATAACTCAGGCTAGAAGTAAGATATAAATATGAAACTGGTGTCTAATTGTTTACAAACTATCAAAGTTTTTTTCACACATCAGTAAACTTGCACATGAATATCTAGGCGATATTCAATTTCCGTCCACACATTAGCCAACATCACTGGAGGGATCGATTCAACGACTGTGGTTATCCGTTGCCACAGGGTTTCAAGATCTGGGACACGTGTTCGGTAGACCTCGTCCTTGACATAACCCCATAAAAAGAAGTCTAATGGGGTTATGTCAGGAGAGCGTGGAGGCCAAACCGTTGGCCCATAACGACCAATCCATCGCTGAGGAAAGGTCATATCGAGATAGGCACGGACGTCCAAACCCCAATGAGGCGGTGCACCGTCTTGCTGAAACAAGACATTGGGGTGATACTGAAGCAGCTGAGGAACAGCATACAGTTGCAACATGTCCAGATACACTGCAGATGTGATGATAGCCTCAGCGAAGAAGAATGGCCCGATAATTCGATCGTGCAATAGCGCGCACCAAACATTCACCTTTGGACTGCCTCTGGTTTATTTATTTTATTTATCTATTTATTGTTCCGTGGGACAAAACTAAGGAGAAGTCTCCATGGTCATGGAACGAGTCAATACATGTAATTATAACACGATATTAGGAACGGATAAAATGAAATATAAAAAAAATATATTCAGGTGACAAGTCGTAAGTTTAAATAAAGAAAATCAACAATGTAACACTGGAATTTGCTTAATTTTTTAGCTCTTCCAGGAGCTCCTCGACAGAATAGAAGGAGTGAGCCATGAGGAAACTCTTCAGTTTAGACTTAAAAGAGTTTGGGCTACTGCTAAGATTTTTGAGTTCTTGTGGTAGCTTATTGAAAATGGATGCAGCAGAATACTGCACTCCTTTCTGCACAAGAGTCAAGGAAGTGCATTCCACATGCAGATTGGATTTCTGCCTAGTATTAACTGAGTGAAAGCTGCTAACTCTTGGGAATAGGCTAATATTGCTAACAACAAAAGACATTAAAGAAAATATATACTGTGAGGGCAATGTCAGAATTCCCAGACTATTGAATAGGGGTCGACACGTGGTTCTCGAACTTACACCACATATAGCTCGAACAGCCCGTTTTTGAGCCAAAAATACCCTTTTTGAATCAGAAGAATTACCCCAAAAAATAATACCATACGACATAAGCGTATGAAAATATGCGAAGTAGACTACTTTTCGTGTTGAAGTGTCACTTATTTCAGATACTGTTCTAATGGTAAATAAAGCAGCATTTAGTTTCTGAACAAGATCCTGGACATGGGCTTTCTACAACAGTTTACTATCTATCCGAACGCCTAGGAACCTGAACTGTTCCGTCTCGCTTATAATATGCCCATTCTGTCTGATCAAAATATCGGTTCTTGTTGAATTGTGAGTTAGAAACTGTAAAAACTGAGTCTTACTGTGATTTAGCATCAAATTATTTTCCACAAGCCACGAACTTATTTCATGAACTACATTATTTGATACTGTTTCAATATTACACGTAAGATCCTTCACCACCAAGCTGGTGTCATCAGCAAACAGAAATATTTTTGAATCACCTGTAATACTAGAAGGCATATCATTTATGTAAATAAGAAACAGCAGTGGCCCCAGCACCGACCCTTTGGGAACGCCCCACTTAACAGTGCCCCATTGGGACTGAACATCACTACCACTCTCAATATTGCGGAGAATCACCTTCTGCTTTCTCTTCTTAAAGTAAGAGGCGAACCAATTGTAAGCTACTCCCCTTACTCCATAATGGTCCAACTTCTGCAGTAATATTTTGTGGTCAACACAGTCAAAAGCCTTCGTTAAATCAAAGAAAACACCTAGCGTTCGCAACTTTTTATTTAATCCGTCCAAAACCTCACAGAGAAAAGAGAATATAGCATTTTCAGTTGTTAAACCATTTCTAAAACCAAACTGAACATTTGACAGCAAATTATGTGAATTTAAATGCTCCTATAACCTTGTATATACAACCTTCTCGATAACTTTAGCAAACACCGATGGCATAGAAATAGGTCTAAAATTGTCAACATTATCAATGTCTCCCTTTTTATAAAGTGGCTTCACTACCGAGTACTTTAATCGGTCAGGAAACCGACCACTCCTAAAGGAAAAGTTACAGGTGTGGCTAAGTAGTGGGCTAACATACATAGAACAATACTTCAGTATTCTGCTAGATACCCCGTCATATCCATGAGAGTTCTTGGTCTTTAGTGATTTAATTATTAACTCAATCTCCCTCTTGTCAGTATCATGGAGGAGCATTTCAGGTAACACTCTCGGAACACTTTTTTCTAAGAGCGCTATATGATTCCCTGTTGGGACTAGGTTTCTATTTAGTTCACCTGCTATATTCAGAAAGTGATTATTAAATACTGTACATATATGCGACTTATCAGTAACACGGACATTCCCACTACGCACTGATTCTATATCCTCGACCTGTCTCTGCGGACCAGCAACTTCCTTTACGACTGACCATATGGTTTTAATTTTATCCTGAGACTTAGCTATTCTATCTGCATACCACATACTTTTTGCCTTCCTAATAACTTTTTTAAGCACCTTACAATACTGTTTGTAATGGGCTGCTGCATTTAGATTGTGACTGTTTCTAACGTTTTGATATAAGTGCCACTTTGTTCTACAAGGTATTCTTATCCCTCTAGTCAGCCACCCAGGCTGCTCTGAATTATCTCCCTAGTTAAGAAGTGTTCAGATATACCAATAATTTCAGAGTCAACATCTATAAGCAGTTCACTAACTTTATCTCCAATACCTTGAATATTTTGATGAAATATACTAATTCCCTCATTACTCGGATACCTAAGCTTTGTCAAAATTGGTCCCTTTGTTAAAGAGACTTCCCTTAAGCAGGAATACCTATCAGCTGACTTCAGTCTAAAAAAGGTGCAGCTCTAACATCCACTACTGCGGGAATTTTCCCATGAGTGATCCCACCAACCCCACCTATGCTGTCACCTGTAAGCTTTGCCAACCTCCCCTTCCCATACCTGTTGAGGTGCAGACCATGTCTAGTGAAACCCGTCCTGCTGATAGACTCCACCGACACCACTGAAATATGACCCATGCTTTCTGTCATCAGCGCACCCCCAAGTCTCATGTTATTACGCCTGACGGCTGTGTCAAGATGAGGCCGATCGTGACGCTGAAACAGTTCCACGAAATGCACATTCGTGTTGCCAGTCTGAGTGGCTATCTTTTCCAGGTCACCATCTATGTCATACTCCCCATCCCTATCAATACTATTACCAGCCCCACCCACAATCACTACCTGATCCTCTTTAGTAAAATCCCTACATAACTCCATGGCCTCGCCAGGGGGTTGTGAACCCCAAATGCGCACATTATGGCGATTCACTACTCCACGGACAAAAAAGGTCGCTTCACAGGAAAAGACAATTCGTCTGAGATAACCATCATCGTCCTCAATACGTGATTGCATTTCGACCGCAAAGTCATATCGACGTGTACTGTCATTGGGCAACAAGGCCTGAAGATTTGCACTTTGTATGCACGAAACAATAAACGTTTGTGTAAAATGTCATGGAGAGAGCTTTTTGGCATCTGTAATTCACGTGAGACCCTGCGCACCGATTTCTTCGGACTTCGCAGAAAAGACTGCCTTACAGCTTCCACCCTGTCTGCTGAGGTTCTTGGTCGACCAGACCTCGGAAGGTCAGCAACCGATCCTGTGTCCTTGAACCTCTCATACTAGGCTTTAATGCTCTTGACATCAGGTGGATTCCTTCCAAATGTTGTCTGGTAGTGTCTCTGCACTGTGGTTGGTGATCAGGTCTCATGGTACCACAGGACACACTGTGCCTTCTCCTGATTGGTTAACATGGCTTCTTGGGCACTACACCTCATCCACTATTTACGTACTGCGAACCTAAAACAGAAAAAAAACTTTGATAGTTGTAAACAATTCGACACAAGTTTCATATTTGTATCTTACTTCTAGCCTGAGTTATCAATTTATGTAATCAGAGAAAGTCTTTTCGGACACCCTGTATTTTAGGTAATGCTCTAGCAAAATTATTGAATGGCTCTACAGGTTTCGACTAACTAGTCATTATCAATAGCTGGCCGCGGTGGTCTAGCGGTTCTAGGCGCTCAGTCCGGAACCGCGCGACTGCTACGGTCGCAGGTTCGAATCCTGCCTCGGGCACGGATGTGTGTGATGTCCTTAGGTTAGTTAGGTTCAAGTAGTTCTAAGTTCTAGGGGACTGATGACCACAGATGTTAAGTCCCATAGTGCTCAGAGCCATTTGAACCATTTGAACCATTATCAATAACGCAAAAATACTGTAAAAGGAGTATTGCAGAAACGTTCTCTCCCAGCATGCTCTGACGTAAACACTGGCTAAAAACTATTCGTGGACTACTGACTAGTGAGTCGAAACCTGTACATTCATTCAAAAGTTTATGTGGGCTTTCCCAGTCACCAGGGCGTGCTGAAAAGTGATGCTTCGGAATTTTTATGTAAAAATTCTTAGAGCTTTTTAAATAAAACAAAAGTTATTAACATTCTACATCTTTATTCTTCATGGCTACATACTTATTTCTCAACGTAGTCAACCTGGCGACGAACACACTTCTCCCAATGAGAGACCAGTTTGTTGAAACATTCACTTAGAATGTTTGACACTGTTGATAGAGCCACAACGTTACTCAGTTTGCCCCGCTTTTCACTGTCAAAGTAAAGTCCTTGAGGGTGTTCTTTAAGTTTGGGAAACAGATGAAAATCGGATGAGGCTAGCTCGGGACTGTAAGCAGGAAGATCGATGACAGTGAGCCTACGGCGTCAGATCGTTGTAGATGTCGCAGCGCTCGTGTGTTGTCAGGCATTGTCATACTGAAGGAGAGGGACCTCCATGTGAAGACGAACTCTTAGAATTTGAAACTCGATTACAGCACGCTGTTTCTCACGCTACGTTACACACCACCGTGTTACACGCTACAAATAGGAGGCCTCTACATCTACATCTACATTTATACTCCGCAAGCCACCCAACGGTGTGTGGCGGAGGGCACTTTACGTGCCACTGCATTACCTCCCTTTCCTGTTCCAGTCGCGTATGGTTCGCGGGAAGAACGACTGCCGGAAAGCATTCGTGCACGCTCGAATCTCTCTAATTTTACATTCTTGATCTCCTCGGGAGGTATAAGTAGGGGGAAGCAATACAGTCGATACCTCATCCAGAAACGCACCCTCTCGAAACCTGGACAGCAAGCTACACCGCGATGCAGAGCGCTTCTCTTGCAGAGTCTGCCACTCGAGTTTGCTAAACATCTCCGTAACGCTATGACGCTTACCAAATAACCCTGTGACGAAACGCGCCGCTCTTCTTTGGATCTTCTCTATCTCCTCCGTCAACCCGACCTGGTACGGATCCCACGCTGATGAGCAATGCTCAAGTATAGGTCGAACGAGTGTTTTGTAAGCCACCTCCTTTGTTGATGGACTACATTTTCTAAGGACTCTCCCAATGAATCTCAACCTGGCACCCACCTTACCAACAATTAATTTTATATGATCATTCCACTTCATATCGTTCCGCACGCATACTCCCAGATATTTTATAGAAGTAACTGGTACCAGTGTTTGTTCCGCTATCATATAATCATACAATCTACATCTACATCTACATCTATACTCCGCGAGCCACCTTACGGTGTGTGGCGGAGGGTACTTATTGTACCACTATCTGATCCCCCCTTCCCTGTTCCATTCACGAATTGTGCGTGGGAAGAACGACTGCTTGTAAGTCTCCGTATTTGCTCTAATTTCTCGGATCTTTTCGTTGTGATCATTACGCGAGATATATGTGGGCGGTAGTAATATGTTGCCCATCTCTTCCCGGAATGTGCTCTCTCGTAATTTCGATAATAATCCTCTCCGTATTGCGTAACGCCTTTCTTGAAGTGTCCGCCACTGGAGCTTGTTCAGCATCTCCGTAACGCTCTCGCGCTGACTAAATGTCCCCATGACGAATCGCGCTGCTTTTCGCTGGATCATGTCTATCTCTTCTATTAATCCAACCTGGTAAGGGTCCCATACTGATGAGCAATACTCAAGAATCGGACGAACAAGCGTTTTGTAAGCTACTTCTTTCGTCGATGAGTCACATTTTCTTAGAATTCTTCCTATGAATCTCAACCTGGCGCCTGCTTTTCCCACTATTTGTTTTATGTGATCATTCCACTTCAGATCGCTCCGGATAGTAACTCCTAAGTATTTTACGGTCGTTACCGCTTCCAATGATTTACCACCTATGGCATAATCGTACTGGAATGGATTTCTGCCCCTATGTATGCGCATTATATTACATTTATCTACGTTTAGGGAAAGCTGCCAGCTGTCGCACCATGCATTAATCCTCTGCAGGTCTTCCTGGAGTACGTACGAGTCTTCTGATGTTGCTACTTTCTTGTAGACAACCGTGTCATCTGCAAATAGCCTCACGGAGCTACCGATGTTGTCAACTAAGTCATTTATGTATATTGTAAACAATAAAGGTCCTATCACGCTTCCTTGCGGTACTCCCGAAATTACCTCTACATCTGCAGATTTTGAACCGTTAAGAATGACATGTTGTGTTCTTTCTTCTAGGAAATCCTGAATCCAATCACAAACCTGGTCCGATATTCCGTAAGCTCGTATTTTTTTCACTAAACGTAAGTGCGGAACCGTATCAAATGCCTTCCTGAAGTCCAGGAATACGGCATCAATCTGCTCGCCAGTGTCTACGGCACTGTGAATTTCTTGGGCAAATAGGGCGAGCTGAGTTTCACATGATCTCTGTTTGCGGAATCCATGTTGGTTATGATGAAGGAGATTTGTATTATCTAAGAACGTCATAATACGAGAACACAAAACATGTTCCATTATTCTACAACAGATTGACGTAAGCGAAATAGGCCTATAATTATTCGCATCTGATTTATGACCCTTCTTGAAAATGGGAACGACCTGCGCTTTCTTCCAGTCGCTAGGTACTTTACGTTCTTCCAGCGATCTACGATAAATTGCTGATAGAAAGGGGGCAAGTTCTTTAGCATACTCACTGTAGAATCTTAAGGGTATCTCGTCTGGTCCGGATGCTTTTCCGCTACTAAGTGATAGCAGTTGTTTTTCAATTCCGATATCGTTTATTTCAATATTTTCCATTTTGGCGTCCGTGCGACGGCTGAAGTCAGGGACCGTGTTACGATTTTCCGCAGTGAAACAGTTTCGGAACACTGAATTCAGTATTTCTGCCTTTCTTCGGTCGTCCTCTGTTTCGGTGCCATCGTGGTCAACGAGTGACTGAATAGGGGATTTAGATCCGCTTACCGATTTTACATATGACCAAAACTTTTTAGGGTTCTTGTTTAGATTGTTTGCCAATGTTTTATGTTCGAATTCGTTGAATGCTTCTCTCATTGCTCTCTTTACGCTCTTTTTCGCTTCGTTCAGCTTTTCCTTATCAGCTATGATTCGACTACTCTTAAACCTATGATGAAGCTTTCTTTGTTTCCGTAGTACCTTTCGTACATGATTGTTATACTACGGTGGATCTTTCCCCTCGCTTTGGACCTTAGTCGGTACGAACTTATCTAAGGCGTACTGGACGATGTTTCTGAATTTTTTCCATTTTTGTTCCACATCCTCTTCCTCAGAAATGAACGTTTGATGGTGGTCACTCAGATATTCTGCGATTTGTGCCCTATCACTCTTGTTAAGCAAATATATTTTCCTTCCTTTCTTGGCATTTCTTATTACACTTGTAGTCATTGATGCAACCACTGACTTATGATCACTGATACCCTCTTCTACATTCATGGAGTCGAAAAGTTCCGGTCTATTTGTTGCTATGAGGTCTAAAACGTTAGCTTCACGAGTTGGTTCTCTAACTATCTGCTCGAAGTAATTCTCGGACAAGGCAGTCAGGATAATGTCACAAGAGTCTCTGTCCCTGGCTCCAGTTCTGATTGTGTGACTATCCCATTCTATACCTGGTAGATTGAAGTCTCCCCCTATTACAATAGTATGATCACGAAATTTCTTCACGACGTTCTGCAGGTTCTCTCTGAGGCGCTCAACTACTACGGTTGCTGATGCAGGTGGTCTATAGAAGCATCCGACTATCATATCTGACCTTGATATAGGTCGAACGAGTGTTTTGTAAGCCACCTCCTTTGTTGATGGACTACATTTTCTAAGGACTCTCCCAATGAATCTCAACCTGGCACCCACCTTACCAACAATTAATTTTATATGATCATTCCACTTCATATCGTTCCGCACGCATACTCCCAGATATTTTATAGAAGTAACTGGTACCAGTGTTTGTTCCGCTATCATATAATCATACAATAAACGATCCTTCTTTCTATGTATTCGCAATACATTACATTTGTCTATGTTAAGGGTCAGTTGCCACTCCCTGCACCAAGTGCCTATCCGCTGCAGATCTTCCTGCATTTCGCTACAATTTTCTAATGCTGTAACTTCTCTGGATACTACAGCATCATCCGCGAAAAGTCGCATGGAACTTCCGACACTATCTACTAGGTCATTTATATATATTGTGAAAAGCAGTGGTCCCATAACACTCCCCTGTGGCACGCCAGAGGTTACTTTAACGTCTGTAGACGTCTCTCCATTGAGAACAACATGCTGTGTTCTGTTTGCTAAAAAAGCTTCAATCCAGCCACACAGCTGGTCTGATATTCCGCAGGCTCTTACTTTCTTTATCAGGCGACAGTGCGAAACTGTATCGAAAGCCTTCCAGAAGTCAAGGAAAATGGCATCTACCTGGGAGCCTGTATATAATATTTTCTGGGTCTCATGAACAAATAAAGCGAGTTGGGTCTCGCACGATCGTTGTTTCCGGAATCCATGTTGATTCCTACAGAGTAGATTCAGGGTTTCCAGCGGAGCAGACGGCTGCAAATATGTAAAGATGACGAATAAAGATGTAGAATATTAATGAAGTTTGTTTTATTTACAAAGGTTTAAGAGTTTTCACATAAAAAATTCGGAAGCATTACTTTTCAGCACGCCCTCGTAGATGGCTGGACCTACACCCGCTGTCTCCCAAGCAACAGTACCGCATAATTTTACCTTCCTGGTTTTGGGACACAGTGGTCAAGGCCTGAACATTGATCATTTTAGCACATCATGTCACCGACGTACACCAAGGAAAATTTTGCTAAAATGTTTAAAAGATGCATAACAGATTTGTCATTCGCTTGATGTTCGGACTTTGGGGATAATGTGCCGGCTGCCCCCCTCCGTGCACCCCTCCCCACCCCCTCCCACCCCGTCCCAAGCTATCATCTGGCCTACATGGCATTTCCGGCGCCTTTGAAATATCGAAAGAGTCTGCGCTACTTGAAGCTGAGGATAAAAGTGAATCACAATGTCGAGTGAAAAATGAAACGGTCGTATGGCATTACTGGCTGGGAGACCCCGCCTAGTGCAAGTCTTCCTGTTTGCAGCCACTTCGGCAACTTGCGCTTCGATGAAGACGAGATGAAATGATTAAATGATTAGGACAACACAAACAGCCACTTTCCGAGCGAAGAAAATTCCCGCCCCTGCCGGAAGTCGAACCAGCGATCCCGGAATCTAAATGCAGAGTCGCTCACCGCTCTTTTCCCGTCACCTTCACTCCCCTTTTTTACGCGCTTTATCGCTTTTTTCAGCATGTCTACTTGCCTTTCTAAGTTTACTCTTTAAAAACAAATTGAACGAAAATCAAAGCTACCCATAGTATGTACCGCCACTTATACCCTACTATAAGAAAATGAACTTTCCTCTTCAGGCGTTGCCCCTAACTATTCCGAAATACTCTCCCAAGGCGATCGGATCCACGGTGCTATAATTCTTTTGTGTTTTTTTTTGTTTTTGTACATGACAAATGAAGTCCTATAAGACATAATGTTACAAAAAAGGTTGTTAAAAAACATATTTGTAGGTTGCTTGTGCAACTTCAGCAAAGAGAATCCTTCTTCTAGAAATGGTGCAACTGGATATTTCTGTCATCAGCGTTTCCTGTCTCCAGCAGTGCCCTGTAGAAAGATCTGTAACACACTTGCTAATGCCTCAATGAATAAAGCTTTTCAAAAGTCAGCCAATCTCTTTTCTTTCTCACCAGGCCGGCCGCTGTGGCCGATCGGCTCTAGGCGCTTCAGTCCGAAACCGCGCTGCTGCTACGGCCGCTGGTTCGAATCCTGCCTCGGTCATGGATGTGTGTGATGTCCTTAGGTTAGTTAGATTTAAGTAGTTCTAAGTTTAGGAGACTGATGACAGATGTTAGGTGTGGCCCAGCGGTTCTAGGCACTTCAGTCTGGAACCGCGCGACCGCTACGGTCGCAGGTTCGAATCCTTCCTCGGGCATGGATGTGTGTGATGTCCTTAGCTTAGTTAGATTTAAGTAGTTCTACGTTCTAGGGGACTGATGATCTCAAATGTTAAGTCCCATAGTCTTCAGAGCCATTTGAACCATTTTGAACCTCACATGTTAAGTCCCATAGTGCTTAGAGACATTTGAATAATTTTACTTACCGCCTACACTTCACGATTTTTTTGTCTTCAGTGTGATGCTGCACGGAACGTCAGACTGAGTCTGGCAGTCGCCAGTAGGAGGGGTTAACGCAAAAAATGTGTGAATTACGGGATCAAGAGAGCTTTGTTTGAACAAATTTATTTACTTATTTGAAAGCATATACTTTTATTTACTTCTGTTTTTTATTTTGTTTTTATTTATTTTGTTTTTATTTTCATTCTTTTTAATCGGATCCTACTGCCGCCACCAGAAGCTTCCGAGTCGTCTTCGCGCAAGTTAATGGATCGGGACTCCCTCTAAACTGTTTCCTCGGAGGATCAGTCATGTCGGCGAGAATCGTCTTCAAGTGTGTCTTCTAGTACTCGGAATGCCCCAATGGGCAGGAGGATCCTCGAATAATGCGCCTAAATAATTTGATAGTCGTGTCCGGTACAATGCAAGGCGGCGGAACGCCTCGTGAATCGTCGTCAGGTGGAACCACAAGTCGTATGTGCTTTCGGGCACAGCTTGCAAAATGTAGTAGAGCACCGTGCCTTTCGGCCAGTTGACGGTGTTCGTTGTGACGGTGGGAAAGTAAACAGTATCTGGGCGTGGCAGTTCGTCCGGCCGTCGCAATCACGGTTGACGACCATTTCCTCGAACCGTGTAATCACACGGTAATCTGCAGGGGGAAAGTAAAGCAGTCGGCACACGAACCGTGGTGTCGAACGCCAACGTTGAGCGTGCTAAGTTCAACGTGCTGCTGAACGCTCAGAAACGGTGCGACTTGAGCATACGGTACGTGGACCCCAACGTGGTACACGCGATCGCAACGCACTTCGGCGGCAGTTGCGGGAAGTTTCTAATTCGTAAACCACACTGTTTACTTAACGGGCGCGCGTGATTTTCCCACGTTAGCTCTATTAAAACGCACGTTTCCTCCATTGCCCACGAAAAGGAAAGTACCATGTCCAATCAATAAGTACACAGGCTTATAAAAGTTCCATTACAAACAAAGCGATAAAAATTTGCAATACTTCTTCACATAAGAGCCGGCCGGAGTGGCCGTGCGGTTCTAGGCGCTACAGTCTGGAGCCGGGCGATCGCTACGGTCGCAGGTTCGAATCCTGCCTCGGGCATGGATGTGTGTGATGTCCTTAGTTAGGTTTAATTAGTTCTAAGTTCTAGGCGACTGATGACCTCAGAAGTTAAGTCGCTTAGGGCTCAGAGCCATTTCACATAAGATAAACATTATTTCATTATTCCCACATTTTAGTAAAACTCTAAGGTCAGTCTTACTTGATCACTGTTCCTACCCAGTAGCAGAATCTTTGCAACATGTGAATTACGAAGCGTAAAACAAAAAGGAGCAAAATAGCTTTACACAAGTAGCGCAAGGTGTCCTGTAGATCAAGCCAATCGAACACCCAAAGAAAGGTGAACTTATATTTGCATAACATCGAAAATTATAGTATATACTTATATTAAACTAATAATAAAGGAACAGAACCTAATAAAAACGCCTATGTTAGAAAAAAATTTACGTACTGGCGAGTCGCGAACCACTTCCCAAACATAACAATTTCACATTACTGTGACGCTGCTCACCACGCTTTTTTTTAAATCTCATTTTGTTCGTTTTCGTTCGTTGTATCTGCTCGGCGCGGACGTCGAAAGACACCCGTTTCAGTTCGTTTTTGATCCATTAAGTCAGTTTTTTTATTACAGAGGGTAGCTAACCCTCTTTTTTTTATAATGCATTTTGTTCGATATTGTTCATTGCGTTTGGTCTGGGCGGACGTCACAAGACATCCATGCAAGCTGATCATTGATTCTTTGACTCAGTTTTTTTTTTTTTTTTTTTATTACAGATAGCACGCAGCCCTCTGACCGAACACGCTGAGCCAGCGTGCCGGCATTAAACTGTGTGCCGGACCGAGACACACTCTCTCACCGAATGCTAAACGATCATATTGAAGTTAAACGTTATTCCTAGGGTCTTACCAATCTTAGTACTTGATGAAAGCTTTAATCGTAACTATGTTACTAACTGAAATTTAATTATAACAAATTGTACCAAGAGCAATGCGTTTTGGGTGCATCCTCAGTATATTGCTGCCTTCAAATAGCATACACTCATAATACGCAAGTTACAATAATTCTTTTGCCACGAATATGATGTTTCTCATTATTTTATTGTGACAGATCACACAGTTAACAACGGGTTTTCCAGTGATCCTCAATCTGCTGGTGCTCAGAAACGGCATATATAAGTGTAGGCTTGAAATGAATGCCAATATGGCGCCTCACAACTTTGTGCTGAAGGGAGATGGCACACATGTGACGTAGGTGGCGTTGTGCCATCTCATTGGCCAACGCTCAGACGCACGCTCAGAATATCTGACATGCTAGATATTGCTCTGCACGTTCGGAAAGGCTCCCAAACGTGTTATTCCACGCTATGACGTCAGAAACTCGGCACTCTCAACGCTCAACGTTCGGACCGTGCTGTCGAACGTTAAGCCGTCGGCACACGGACTGTGCTGTCGAACGTTAACGTTGAGCGTGCCAAGTTCAGAGTGCTGCTGAACGCTCAGGAACGACGCGACTTGTGCACGCGGTACGTGGGACCCAATGTGGTATACGCGATCGCAACGCACTCCAGCAGCAGTTGAGGGACGTTTCTAGTTCGTAAATCACATTGTTTACTCAACGGGCGTCCGTAAAATTCCCACGTTACCTCTATTAGAACGCACATTTCCTCCATCGTCCACGAAAAGAAAGTACCATGTCCAATCAATAAGGACACAGACTTATAAAAGTTCCATTACAAACAGTGCGGTACAAATTTGGAATACTTATCCGCATAAGATAAACATTATTTCATGATTCCCACATTTTAGTGAAACCCCAAGGCCAGTCTTACTTGATCACTGTTCCTACCCAGTAGCAGGATCTTTGCACCATGTGAATTACGAAGAGTAAAAGAAAAAGGAGCAAAATATCTTTATACAAGTAGCGCAAGCTATCCTGTAGATTAAGCTAATCGAACAAAGTCACCCCTCAGAAAAAGGTGAACTTATATTTACATAACATGAACTATTATAGTATATACTTATATTAAATTAATAATGAAGTATCAGAACCTAATAAAAACGCTAATGTTAGGAAAAAAATTTGGAAGTGTTATGATGTGAACCACCACCCCATCAAAGAACTCAATACAGAACAGCAGTGCAACTCATTACGCTAAACCAACACCACACCTGGTGCATCTGCTATTATTACGTTATACCTTGCTGAAAATCTTAATCGTAGATAAGTTACTAATTGAAATTTAATTGTAACAAATTGTACCAAGAAAAATGCGTTTTGGGTGGATCTTCAGTGTGTCGCTGCCTTAAAATAGCCTATTCTCATAATACGCAGGTTACAATAATTCCTTTTCCACAAATATGATGTTTCTCATTATTCTATTGGAACGAATCACACAATTAACAACGGGTTTTCCAGTGATTCCCAAATTTCTGGTGCTCAGAAACGGCACATTTACATATGGGCTTGAAATGAATGCCAATATGGCGCCTCACAACTCTATGCTGAAGGGAGACGGCGTGCTTGTGACGTAGGTGGTGTTGTGCCATCTCATTGGTCAACGCTCAGACGCACGCTCAGAATATCTGACATGCCAGATATTGCTCTGCACGTTCGGAAAGACTCCCGAATATGCTGTTTCACGCTATGACGTCAGAAACTCG
This sequence comes from Schistocerca piceifrons, assembly GCF_021461385.2. Classification (NCBI taxonomy): domain Eukaryota; kingdom Metazoa; phylum Arthropoda; class Insecta; order Orthoptera; family Acrididae; genus Schistocerca; species Schistocerca piceifrons. Next base: position 169,401,360 of record NC_060149.1, read on the forward strand.
GCACGCTCAACGCTCAACGTTCGGATGCACGGTCCGTGTGCCGACGGCTTTAACGTTGAGCGTGGAAAGTTCAACGTGCTGCTGAACGCTCAGGAACGATGCGACTTGTGCATACGGTACGTGGGCCCCAACGTGGTATACGAGATCGCAACGCACTCCAGCGACAGTTGAGGGATGTTTCTAGTTCGTAAATCACACTGTTTATTCAACGGGAGCGCATAAAATTCCCACGTTAGCTATATTAAAACGCACATTTCTTCCATCGTCCACGAAAAGGAAAGTACCATGTCCAATCAATAAGGACACAGGCTTATAAAAGTTCCATTACAAACAGTGTGTTACAAATTTGGAATACTTCTCTGCATCAGATAAACATTATTTCATTATTCCCACATTTTAGTAAAACTCTAAGGTCAGTCTTACTTGATCACTGTTCCTACCCAGTAGCAGAATCTTTGCAACAAGTGAATTACGAAGAGTAAAAGAAGAAGGAGCAAAATATCTTTATACAAGTAGCGCAAGCTGTCTTTTAGATTAAGCCAATCGAACGAAGTCACCCCTCAAAAAAGGTGAACTTGTATTTACATAACATCAAATATTATAGTCTATACTTACATTAAACTAATAATGAAGTATCAGAACCTAATAAAAACGCGAATGTTAGGAAAAAAAATTGGTTGTGTCAGGACGCGAACCACCGCCCCAACAAAAAAAAACTAATTATACGTCAATGACGCTATTCATTACGCTTTTTTTTACAAGTTAAATGAAAGTGAAAATAAAAAATAAAAATTCGTATTCCAAGCGGATTTTTTTTTTTTTGGGGGGGGGGGACAGGAAGGCAGGGTAAACAAACAATCTTTATTCGTACAATTGTACTATCTTAGGGATAAGAAAAGGATCGAGACAGCAAAAACAAAGCAAAAACAATTTGGAAACCAGAAAATCAACGTAAAGGCCGCCCTTTTTTTTGTGTAACATGAATAAAGTAAATGACAATCCTAGTCGCGGGCGGGAGTGAAAATGAAGTTATCATCTGCATCACAATCCCTGCAGCACACGGTGTCGCATCATAAATCTGGCAGACAGCCATATAATCGTGACCATTTCTGCCTTTGTGGGCGGCATGTATTTCTCCTGCGTCGACCAGGTAGGGGCCAGTTTTCTTCTCAGTGTGCTGTATGCCAATATAACTGAACCGCGCAGTATTGTCTCTAGTCGTTCTGCTGCAGGAGTCTTCTCAGTTCTGGGACACCCCAGCTGTCGGGCGGATTGTGAAAGACACTTCCTGAAAAATTGGAAAAGTAAGTCCTGTATTTCGTATGACTCCGTATGAGCTCGTGTTGTTCTTGTAAATACATCCAATAATCCATCACGGACTTAATATCGTACGAATACAAATATTTCGTCGCATGTCCAGCGATCCAATTGACCGCATACGTCTTTTGTTTGGGAAAAAAGGTCTTGTCCGGTAGAAAAAGTACATCCGATGTGATTTCTGTGTAGTTAGTGCGCCGAAGGAAGGCCAATATTCGACGCGTCAGCATCCAGACGTCCCTCGCTGCGCCACACACTAAACCATGTTCTTACGTTGCTAACAGGCCACAGCTTGTGCAAAGAGGAGAATCGACCATATGAATTGTATGTAATCGACTCCTGGTCACAAGTTTACGGTTTATATGAATGTACCACATCGATCTCGCTGCTGTTGACAGTAATGGAGTATGCACTGCACACCAAATGTGGTTCCACGTTCTCGACGGGTATTTGAATTCCATTACGTTGCGGGCATGGTGATCCATCAAGCACCTATAGATCTCCCGAGTCGTGGGTATTCTCGTCGAAGGTACTTTCAGACGACCATAACTGTAATCAACAAGAAATGAGGCAATGTGTGCAAGAGAAGGCGAAATATTGCCCACCGCAATAGGGGGTTCGTACGAAGGCGGAACAAGTACTTCTATCAGAGCTGACGTTATGGTGTGCTTTCGTTGTTGCCAATTTCGTATCATCGCTCGCATGTAAAGCGCCAGAGCTTTGTTTCGCACGTTTGTGAGGTTGAGGCCACCGTTCCGGAATTGTAGCGTTAACGTGTCATATGTGATCTTAAATAACATCCCAGTACTAACATAGTAACCAAAGGCAGCCATGAGGCGGTCTGCAATACCCTTCCGTATTGGTAGGATCTGCGCTAAATGGGTCAGTCGTGACGCTATGTGAACGTTAGTGAATGCCACACGCTGGATCATGTCAAAGGCTCTCAGTGAGTTGTTTCGTATCGCCAGACGAACATTTTGCAGAAGCCGCCGAGAACTCGCCGCCGCTGACCGCCGTAGTGAACGGGTAAATGTGATCCCCAGACATCTCAGCGATTCCACCGTCTGAAACGGTCCCGGTATGTCTTCCAGACCCCGTCCAATGTGCATAATTTTGGATTTCGTCATGTTAATGACACTGCCTGCTGCCGTCCCGTAAGAGTCTAGATGTTCAACAGCCTGACGCACTTCATGACCTGATCTGACAAGAAGGATCAGGTCGTCCGCATATGCGCGACAAACGAAAGAGTTCTCATTAAGCGCTATCCCAGTAAGTGAGCGCCTCATAACACACATCAGCGGCTCAAGCGCTATCGCAAACAGCATCATGGAGAGTGGGCACCCTTGTCGGACGGAGCTGTTAATAGGAACCGAGCCCGCTTCCCGACCGTTTACAATCACCTTCGATGTAGCCCCTCGCATTAGCCTCATAATGATGGAGATGAAAACAGGTGGAATCTCCATTCGGCTCATGACTGACGCCAAGAAGTCATGGTTTATCCTGTCGAACGCACGATCGAAGTCCACAGATATCATCGCTGCTCGCATTTTACACGTTTCCGCAAGGGCGATAACGTCACGGTATTCACTTAACGCCGAGGAGATGTTGCTTCGCACCCCTAGGCAAGCCTGATCAGGGGATATTGTCCTGGATATCGCCAGCTTGAGACGAGACGCTAGTAGCCGTGCAAAAATTTTATAATCGGTGTTTAGCATAGTGAGAGGCCGATATTGATTAACACTGCGACTCCCCGCCATCTTCGGGATGGGAAGAAGAAAGCCCGTCACAAAATCCGATGGTAGGCACATGTTCGGACTCATCGCCTCATTGTACATCGACACCAACTGTGGCATCATCATGTCCACGAATTCTCGATAAAACTGTAGCGTAATCCCATCTGGCCCCGGTGATTTATGGGCCGCTCCTTTTGTGAGTGCCACCTTTATATCGTCTTCTGTGAGTGGCTCCATAAGCGCTGCCTTATCCGCCTCTGTCAGTGTCGTTTGCAGATGTTGCAGTATCTCTTCCCCTACCTGACGGTCCGTCGGTGTACCGGCATAGAGATGGCGGAAATGCTCTAAAAATTCATTTGCAATGTCCTGTTGTGTTGTCAGTTGACGGCCATCTAAACCGTGGAGCACTGTTACCAATGCCCGGCGGTAACGTTTATGTTCCCGCGACACATGGTGCATCGAGGTACGTTCCCCAGTGATGGTGTCAAGACATCTTGCCCGTATTGGGATGCCACCCAGTCGTCATCGCGTGATCGATAGGATTTGTGCCTTGACACGATGAACTTCCGCATAATGTTCTGCAGACGGCACCTGGAAGGACAGCTCACGAAGCATGGTGTAATAATAATCAAGAGTGTCTCTCTGCCATCTCGTCTTATCCCGACCATACTGTATTAGAGCTCTTCTTATTGCCGGCTTAGTGCACTCGAGCCACCATTGAAGCACGGAGGTATACGTTGGTAGACGGCGTTGACATGTGGCCCATACCTCCTCGACTCTCTGACGACATTCGGGGTCCGTCAAAAGGGACGAATTGAGCTTCCATGTCCCGCGGCTTCTCCACACACTTTGCCTAGGGAGTGACATGGTACAAATGTAAGCCAGATGATCAGTAAATGCCGCAGGCCATCGTTCCACGTCGACCACCTTATCCTGTAGGCCAACCGAAACATATATTCGATCGAGTCGGCTCGCCGAGTGACTGGTAAAAAAGTATATCCCTCACGGTTCCTATGAATCATGTCCCAGGTGTCGCTCAACTCCAGATCCCGGCATAGCACATGCAATTCACGACAGGTATTGTAATGTGGTGTCTGGTCTTTTTGGGCTAAAACACAATTGAAGTCACCACCTATAATGAAATGATCGAATCTGCCGGTAAATAAGGGCACAATCTCTTCCGAATAATATCTCGCACGCGCCCGTCTGTTGTCTGTGCCGGAAGGGGCATAAACATTGAGAATGGGAATTCCATTAACAGTTATCGCCAGTCCTCGTGCCGAAGGTAGATAAGCCAGGTCTCGGACCGGAATCCCGTCCCGGACCAATATCGCCGTTCCACTGTTGTTGTTCGAGTGCGGCGAGGTGTAGGAGATGTATCCATGTACTTCCTGGAACTCAGGAATGTTAATTTCCTGCACCATCAGTATATCCACATCCGACGCGTATATCATGTCCCTAAACAACTGCTGTTTCACCGGCGATCTAATGGTATATACACTCCTGGAAATGGAAAAAAGAACACATTGACACCGGTGTGTCAGACCCACCATACTTGCTCCGGACACTGCGAGAGGGGTGTACAAGCAATGATCACACGCACGGCACAGCGGACACACCAGGAACCGCGGTGTTGGCCGTCGAATGGCGCTAGCTGCGCAGCATTTGTGCACCGCCGCCGTCAGTGTCAGCCAGTTTGCCGTGGCATACGGAGTTCCATCGCAGTCTTTAACACTGGTAGCATGCCGCGACAGCGTGGACGTGAACCGTATGTGCAGTTGACGGACTTTGAGCGAGGGCGTATAGTGGGCATGCGGGAGGCCGGGTGGACGTACCGCCGAATTGCTCAACACGTGGGGCGTGAGGTCTCCACAGTACGTCGATGTTGTCGCCAGTGGTCGGCGGAAGGTGCACGTGCCCGTCGACCAGGGACCGGACCGCAGCGACGCACGGATGCACGCCAAGACCGTAGGATCCTACGCAGTGCCGTAGGGGACCGCACCGCCACTTCTCAGCAAATTAGGGACACTGTTGCTCCTGGGGTATCGGCGAGGACCATTCGCAACCGTCTCCAGAAGCTGGGCTACGGTCCCGCACACCGTTAGGCCGTCTTCCGCTCACGCCCCAACATCGTGCAGCCCGCCTCCAGTGGTGTCGCGAAAGGCGTGAATGGAGGGACGAATGGAGACGTGTCGTCTTCAGCGATGAGAGTCGCTTCTGCCTTGGTGCCAATGATGGTCGTATGCGTGTTTGGCGCCGTGCAGGTGAGCGCCACAATCAGGACTGCATACGACCGCGGCACACAGGGCCAACACCCGGCATCATGGTGTGGGGAGCGATCTCCTACACTGGCCGTACACCACTGGTGATAGTCGAGGGGACACTGAATAGTGCACGGTACATCCAAACCGTCATCGAACCCATCGTTCTACCATTCCTAGACCGGCAAGGGAACTTGCTGGTCCAACAGGACAATGCACGTCCGCATGTATCCCGTGCCACCCAACGTGCTCTAGAAGGTGTAGGTCAACTACCCTGGCCAGCAAGATCTCCGGATCTGTCCCCCATTGAGCATGTTTGGGACTGGATGAAGCGTCGTCTCACGCGGTCTGCACGTCCAGCACGAACGCTGGTCCAACTGAGGCGCCAGGTGGAAATGGCATGGCAAGCCGTTCCACAGGACTACATCCAGCATCTCTACGATCGTCTCCATTAGAGAATAGCAGCCTGCATTGCTGCGAAAGGTGGATATACACCGTACTAGTGCCGACATTGTGCATGCTCTGTTGCCTGTGTCTATGTGCCTGTGGTTCTGTCAGTGTGATCATGTGATGTATCTGACCCCAGGAATGTGTCAATAAAGTTTCCCCTTCCTAGGACAATGAATTCACGGTGTTCTTATTTCAATTTCCAGGAGTGTACATTCACTGTCCCTATTCTGTATGCCTGGGGTCGAGTAGCTGTCATCTCCACATGATGTTAAAATGACAAAGTTTCACCGTGTCGATAGTCCCTTTGCACATCCGCCGAGGGTCGCCCGAGGAACGTGTCCCTGCGGCATTAGGTTTCTTGGGATGCGGACGGATGCAAGGCCCCACCAATAGAATGGTCCGCATCGGTGATTTCGTCGTCCTGCTCATACCAGCTGATACTATTGGTGTGCTCCAAATTTTCCTGTGCGGCATTGATGTGTGACATCTGTTGTTCTTTTGCAGCTGTAGACTCCACCGCCGAAGGGGTAGCAGGCCCCTGAGCGGATGCGTCGTCTGAACGATATGACATCATTTCACTGTCCGAATTCATATGATCTGCGACATCCGAGGCTTGTGGTTCCATGTCACACAGGTCCATAGTGTTAGACCCATCTGGGCTCCCTAGAAGAGAAGGGAGCGTCTCCGCAGAGTTTAGTCGGCGCTTGTTGCGGCGCTTTGGCGAGCGTTGTTTGCGGGCCCTAACGTCGGCCTCTGGTGTTGGCGAATCTTGCATCTCCTGCGTTCCCGCCGCCGCCACAATGCCCTGGGGCCGTTCCACTTCAGCTTCCATGCCTATTGTGATGCTCTCATCCTCTTTCTGCGCCACCTGTATTGTCTGAGATTGGAGGTTGGTCAGAGCCATTCCTTCTTCAGTGGCGTCCGAAGGCGCCTCAATCAACTGCGGCGTCGGTTCGATGGTGCGCTCCGACCTCGGCGTCACCTCCCCGCGAAGTGCCGTCACGTAAGTCATCGGCAGTGACGTTGGTGTAGTCGGATTCTGGAAGTCTCCGCTGGGGAGTTGCACGAGTCTCCTCTGCATACACGCTGATCGAAGATGTCCTTCACCACCACACCCGGAGCATGTCCGGGGCTGTCCATCATAGATGACAATAGCTCTACAGCCGCCGATGTTTATGTACGATGGCACATGTTTCGTAAGGGCAATTCGCACCTGTCGGACACCATTGAGCACTGGATACGTGCTAAAACTTGCCCAACGTTCGGCCGTATGACTAATAACTCTGTCATATGGCTGGAGTGATTCAGTGACCAATGATTCGGGTACCTCGAAAGGCAGCTCGAAGATTCGAATCGTACGCACGCCCAGGACCGAATGAACGACTAAAACTTCGCCAATATGACCATCGGAGTGTCGGAACTGGAATCCTCGTTTGGCGGCTTCAATGATCCTATCACATGCTGCGTCGTCAATCATCTTTACGTAAAGAGTGCTGCTCACGATTGATAAATGAATTCCAATAATCTCCGTGTAATTAAGATGCACTTCGTCCCTCAAGAAACGTTCGATTTCGAAAGCCTTCGGTCTTGCATACTCGTTACAGAACGTGAACTGTATCGTGGTTTTTCGGAAATTGTGTGCCATTGCGTTCGATTCAAACAGTAACACACGCGAGTGACGACGGTGTAAACACCGCTTCTTCCGCGAACGTTCGCAGCCGAGACGTAAACAAGTCCGAGCTGCTCCGCGGCGAAAGGCGGACTGTCGCTAAACCAACAACACGCCTTTCGAATCGAATGATAGTATCTTAGCGCTTGTTAAAAACCTTAATCGTAGATATGTTACTAAATGAAATTTAATTATAACAAATTGTGCCAAGAACAATGTGTTTTGGGTGGATCTTCAGTGTGTCGCTGCCTTCAAATAGCCTACTGTCATTATACGCAAGATACAGTAATTCTTTTGCCACGAATATGATGTTTCTCATTATTTTTTTGGAACGAATCACACAGTTAACAACGGGTTTTGCAGTGATTCTCAATTTTTCTGGTGCTCGGAATGGCATATACAGGCTGTTACAAAAAGGTACGGCCAAACTTTCAGGAAACATTTCTCACACACAAATAAAGAAAAGATGTTATGTGGACATGTGTCCGGAAACGCTTAATTTCCATGTTAGAGCTCATTTTAGTTTCGTCAGTATGTACTGTACTTCCTCGATTCACCGCCATGACTTCATATGGGATACTCTACCTGTGCTGCTAGAACATGTGCCTTTACAAGTACGACATAACATGTGGTTCATGCACGATGGAGCTCCTGCACATTTCAGTCGAAGTGTTCGTACGCTTCCCAACAACAGTTTCGGTGAGCGATGGATTGGTAGAGGCGGACTTGTTCCATGGCCTCCGCGCTCTCTTGACCTAAACCCTCTTGACTTTCATTTATGGGGGCATTTGAAAGCTCTTGTCTACGCAACCCCGGTACCAAATGTAGAGACTCTTCGTGCTCGTATTGTGGATGGCTGTGATACAATACGCCATTCTCCAGGACTGCATCACCGCATCAGGGATTCCATGCGACGGAGGGTGGATGCATGTATCCTCGCTAACGGAGGACATTTTGAACATTTCCTGTAACAGAGTGTTTGAAGTCACGCTGGTAAGTACTGTTGCTGTGTGTTTCCATTCCATGAATAATGTGATTTGAAGAGAAGTAATAAAATGAGCTCTAACATGGAAAGTAAGCGTTTCCGGACACATGTCCACATAAGATATTTTCTTTCTTTGTGTGTAAGAAATGTTTCCTGAAAGTTTGGCCGTACCTTTTTGTAACACCCTGTATACATATAGGCTTGAAATGAATGCCGATAGCCCGCATCTCGTGGTCGTGCGGTAGCGTTCTCGCTTCCCACGCCCGGGTTCCCGGGTTCGATTCCCGGCGGGGTCAGGGATTTTCTCTGCCTCGTGATGGCTGGGTGTTGTGTGCTGTCCTTAGGTTAGTTAGGTTTAAGTAGTTCTAAGTTCTAGGGGACTGATGACCATAGATGTTAAGTCCCATAGTGCTCAGAGCCATTTGAACCATTTGAATGCCAATATGGCGCCTCACAAGTCTGTATTGAAGGGCGACGGCGTGCTTGTGACGTAGGTGGCGTTGTGCCATCTCATTGGTCAACGGTCAGACGCACGCTCAGAATATCTGACACGCCAGATATTGCTCTGCACGTTCGGAAAGACTCCCGAGCGTGCTATTCCACGCTGTGACGTCAGAAACTCGGCACGCTCAGCGTTCGGATGCACGGTCCGTGTGCCGACGGCTTAACGGTCATACGGACAGAAGAGGTTCCGAGGTTGAGTCGCGTCGCGAGCTGAGATCTACCGCGTCATTCGCGAAACGCCGGACTACACCAGCAGACCGCGAGCTATCGGCCAGGCAGCCCGCGCGGGTGGACTGGCGCCACCTCCGTGGCACTCCCAGAGCGCGGTCCGCGGCGGAAAGAATACTGGTGACGCGCAGCACCTGGAGTGGGTCGCGGCGGAGGCGGCGCCGCCCACGCAGCGGCTGCGCGCTGCCAGCCCGCAGCCCGCGGCCGGCGCCGCCAGTCGCCAGCCGCTCGCACTGGTCGCTGTCGCCCCGCGCCGCTCGTAAGTAAGCTCGCCTCGCAGCTTGGCCTTGCCGTGCGCTCGCGCCGACGCCGCAGTCACTAGGCCGACCTCCCGCCGACCGGGAAGCGCCCAGCGTCGCTAGTAGCAGAAGCACCCGTTATAGTTACCTGTCTAACTTTCCTGACGAGATATCGGCTGTTAGATCCCGGGGCGGCCTTACGCGTATATTTTGCTGCCTCGTTCTACACTGCCGGAGCAGTGATCGGTGAACACTTAAGTGAATTGTGAACGTTACCTAAAACATCAGTTACTTAAATATTTATTACGAATACATTCTATTTTAAATGCGAACATTTTAGGTTAGGCTTTACTTTGACTGTTATTGACGTTAAATGACACAAGTTTACTATTTCCAGTCACTGTTTATTTATCTTCACGACGCGTTTCAAAGGTTTAAACCTCCATCATCAGGTGGATTTACATTTGTTAGTATGACGTGTGTGTGTGTGTGTGTGTGTGTGTGTGTGTGTGTGTGTGTGTGTTTTGTGTTACGATTTTTTGGAGAAATTTATGGCACTGTCTAGTGAAGAAACAAAACACTATTTCAGAAAATGGTTTTGGGTTTCTATTGACAAAAAATTAGACGTATATTTAACGGCAGAAATAAAATAAGTAAAATAGACTACGACTGGACGTACTCTATTTTACTTATTTTTTCCCGTTAGATATACGTTTAGTTTTTTGTCAAGAGAAACCCAAAACCATGACCGGCAGGAGTGGACGGGCAGTTCTAGGCGGTGCAGTCTGGAACCGAGCGACAGCTACGGTCACAGGTTCGAATCCTACCTCGGGCATGGATGTGTGTGATGTCCTTAGGTTAGTTAGGTTTAATTAGTTCTAAGTTCTAGGCGACTGATGACGTCAGAAGTTAAGTCGCATAGTGCTCAGAGCCATTTGAACCAAAACCATGTTCCGAAATGGTGTTTCGTTTCTCCAGTAGACAGTGTCATAAGTTCCTCCAAAAAATCGTAACACAGCACACACACACGCGTCATACTAATGAATGTAAATCCATCTGATGATGGAAGTTTAAACATTCGAAACGCGGCTTGGATATAAATAAACAGTGACTGGTAACAGTAAACTTGTTTCGTTTAATACTATATTTACATCCATATCCGTGCTATCCGAACCATTATTAAGTACGTAGCAGCGGCTACTTCTCCTTGTAACTTACTAGTATTAAGGTTGATTTCCGTTTCGTGGAAGGAAAGACTGTTTAAATGCTTCTGTGAACGCTGTTGTTAGTCTCCTCCTGTCTTCGCGGTCACTAGGGGAACATTTCATAGGGAATTTCAGTGTATTTCTAGGATCCTCACAATGTACTAGTTACATTTTCTAAATAGATTTCCGCTGGATAGTAGATGTCTGTCTTCGAGCGTCACCCAGCTAAGATTTTTCAGCTCTCCCGTGAGTCCAAAAAACTTGTCACCATTCGTATCGTCCTTCCTTGTATACGTTCAATATCCCTGTTAGTTCTATTGGCATAGGCCCTACACTCTCGAGCATTATAATACGATTAGGGGGAAGAGTGTTTTATAAGCAATCTCATTGGTAGACTTCATGTATTTTCCCGCTACCCTGCGAATGAATCGAATTTTTCAAACTGCTGTGCTACCACCGAGCCTATGTAATTAATCCCTTCATATCGCTAAAAATTGGTACACCGAAATATTTATACGAGTTACCAGATTCCAATTTTCACTTGTGGGCATTTCAGTCATAGAACACAACGATTTTTCTTTTTGTGAAGTGCACAGTCTTACATTATTGAACATTTAAAGCAATTTGCCAATATTTGCGCCACTTTGAAATCCCTTCAAGGTCTGACTGGATATTTATGCAGCTTTTCTTAGACAGTACTTTATTACTGATAACTGCATCATCTGCAAAAGTCTGAGGTTACTACTAATACTTCCGAATGCCCCTCCAGTATCTTATATTAATAAACGGTTCGAAAGTTTCGTAAAGAGTTCATTTAACTGTAACACTGCAATAAATTTTTGTAGCGTTTGTACTGCTTTCAGTGTAAGAGGAAGTAGCGATTATTGTTGGATAGATTGTAGTAAGTATTGCCACAAAACATCTGCGCCCGGTTACCGCCGAGCTTCTTAGTTGCTGACAAGAGATCCTTACAATGGTAGCAAAACCTCATAGCTGTGTGAGACCTAACATTTTGACAACGTAAACGTAGCAATGATGAAAAACACTGATACTCCTCGTTTGTTTTCTTTATTTGGCCTTCAGCAGCTAACGACTGTTTAGCCAGCTAAAAGGCAAACAAATGGCATATAATACAAACAAAAATTGATGACATATTATATAAGGACACAGATACAAGTTTAACAAAGGTCTTTAGAAACCTGCTGTTGATAGACCTATATGTAAGATATGTTACAACAATTTTTTTAATTTAGAAGAAAATATGGAACAACAATATAACAATATTAAGAACGGTGTTCTGACACAAATATCAATAAAAATAGAAGTATAGGTTTGTTAAATCTGTGTTTGACACGCTGTGTAAAATTTTACGTTATTTTGACAGACTTATTTGTCGTAGCACCACAAATTTAAGAAATAGAACTAAAAGAATAGGAACAATAGAAAAACAAATGTTCAGTGTCTAAATTGAAAGAACTACATCCATAAATTACTCAACGAAAGTAGAATGGCGGCACTCGTAGGTAACTACTTTCAGACGACTGATAGTGGCCTTAAAGGACAAGAGTTTCCAATGTTATTGGATACTGTACTAGCGGATTAAGAGAATATGGACCGGAAAATGCAGCCGGAATTTGAACTTGGACCGCTTGTACGACGTTGCCGGAGTACCTCACTACCTGAAGATCGCCTTGCTTCTTCTCTTTCCCGCCCTCGCCGTTAATTACGAGAGCTTGTCTCGGGGCTGCGGTAAGCGGAGTCTCCGCTTGAAAGTCAGTGTGAGTTTCTAATCTAACTTTATCCTAAACAGTTAAATAACACAATAAGCTATATGTAACACGCGCTAAAATCAGATAATCCACCTGGTGAAACTCACCCTCCCCGACATATGCGCACAGTTGAGTCGAGTCATAATTGATGTTCTCATTGTAGTTAATTTCCTTGGCTGATAAGCATTTCTGGACTACATGTCTCTTCCTAACTCAGTTGCAACAAGAATAACATAAAATCGCTTCAGCGCAGTTTAAGAGCCACACTCAGTAATTATAATGACTCATTAAAAAGTACGAAAATTTTGTAAATCACTAAAAATTGAAGCTATGCGGTATTAAAACTTCACAACCGGGAAATATTGCTGTACACAGTTTCACCTTAACGTTATTCTACTGACAAATACACTCCTGGAAATGGAAAAAAGAACACATTGACACTGGTGTGTCAGACCCACCATACTTGCTCCGGACACTGCGAGAGGGCTGTACAAGCAATGATCACACGCACGGCACAGCGGACACACCAGGAACCGCGGTGTTGGCCGTCGAATGGCGCTAGCTGCTGAGCATTTGTGCACCGCCGCCGTCAGTGTCAGCCAGTTTGCCGTGGCATACGGAGCTCCATCGCAGTCTATAACACTGGTAGCATGCCGCGACAGCGTGGACGTGAACCGTATGTGCAGTTGACGGACTTTGAGCGAGGGAGTATAGTGGGCATGCGGGAGGCCGGGTGGACGTACCGCCGAATTGCTCAACACGTGGGGCGTGAGGTCTCCACAGTACATCGATGTTGTCGCCAGTGGTCGGCGGAAGGTGCACGTGCCCGTCGACCTGGGACCGGACCGCAGCGACGCACGGATGCACGCCAAGACCGTAGGATCCTACGCAGTGCCGTAGGGGACCGCACCGCCACTTCCCAGCAAATTAGGGACACTGTTGCTCCTGGGGTATCGGCGAGGACCATTCGCAACCGTCTCCATGAAGCTGGGCTACGGTCCCGCACACCGTTAGGCCGTATTCTGCTCACGCCCCAACATCCAGTGGTGTCACGACAGGCGTGAATGGAGGGATGAATGGAGACGTGTCGTCTTCAGCGATGAGAGTCGCTTCTGCCTTGGTGCCAATGATGGTTGTATGCGTGTTTGGCGCCGTGCAGGTGAGCGCCACAATCAGGACTGCATACGACCGCGGCACACAGGGCCAACACCCGGCATCATGGTGTGGGGAGCGATCTCCTACACTGGCCGTACACCACTGGTGGTCGTCGAGGGGACACTGAATAGTGCACGGTACATCCAAACCGTCATCGAACCCATCGTTCTACCATTCCTAGACCGGCAAGGGAACTTGCTGTTCCAACAGGACAATGCACGTCCGCATGTATCCCGTGCCACCCAACGTGCTCTAGAAGGTGTAAGTCAACTACCCTAGCCAGCAAGATCTCCGGATCTGTCCCCCATTGAGCATGTTTGGCACTGGATGAAGCGTCGTCTCACGCGGTCTGCACGTCCAGCACGAACGCTGGTCCAACTGAGGCGCCAGGTGGAAATGGCATGGCAGGGCGTTCCACAGGACTACATCCAGCATCTCTACGATCGTCTCCATGGGAGAATAGCAGCCTGCATTGCTCCGAAAGGTGGATATACACTGTACTAGTGCCGACATTGTGCATGCTGTGTTGCCTGTGTCTATGTGCCTGTGGTTCTGTCAGTGTGATCATGTGATGTATCTGACCCCAGGAATGTGTCAATAAAGTTTCCCCTTCCTGGGACAATGAATTCACGGTGTTCTTATTTCAATTTCCGGGAGTGTACTTCAAAATTTTGCGAAACAAATTATTTCATTCTCTGCAGTCCGATACGTTTATTTAGACTTCCATGTTTATTGAAATAATTCTTGCAAGAAGGTCATCCAGAATTAATTGACAGCGGCTAAATATTAAAAACAAATTCATAGCAAAGCGCAGTTTCATGGCGAGTTAGCGCCCTTAAATCCTGCTTTCCAGATCATCTTCCTAACGGGGCATATCACGAAGATACATAACTATTGAAAGGTAGGCAGCAATAGTATAAATTTATATAGCGTGTGTTTATTAGTGTGGTTATTCATATAGCAGTTTTAAGTATTTTATATTGAACACGGATCGCAGTTACTGGTATATATCCATATACGCAAATAAATAAGCAGAATTTAGTCGTGATTGTATCACATTTATCCACGGTGATTGAGGATTAAGTTTATACTGTACATGGTGATTAATGCTAATGTTAAAAGTTTTCTTGGACAGGCTCAACTCAAAAGTGTGCCAGAGATTCGCATCTTGCAGCTTCATAGGGCTAAACAAACCGAACCTGACCATGTGAACGCCGCTTCGCAACAACAACAACAACAACAAAAAAGTTAATGACCTACAACAAACTTGTTTCCTATAAGAAAACTTAATCTCCAATGTCAGAGAACAACATGCGGTGCACAATAACTTTCGTGTGCAGTCATCTGCGGAAGGCCGCCAAAACAGAAGCTACAAACGGTGTATCAGAAATTTTTTCTCTGTATGCGTCACGGCAAGCGTACGCCTCACCTCGGTGACGTATGTCAGTAATGTTGCATCAGCCAGTTTTATTGGCAATAAACTTTGTTGCAGAGAAACCTGCTATCTAAGTTGGTAGTGCAGGTGCGGTAAATGCGAAATTTCTTTCTTGTGGTTGTACTAATCTTTAATTCTAAAATTAAGTGTTCGCGGTATGACACTTTATACAAAATATGCTACGCATGATTTATCAAGTTATCAAATTCGACATTTGCAGAGAAATTTACCGGTAAGAAGTAGTACTGGTAGTATGTGTGTGTACCTTTCCTTAATCATCTGTCTCCTTACAACAAACGTTGGACAGTTTTATTCAGTCGACAGAGACGGAGCACAAGCGCGAATTACTGAAAAATTTGTAAGAAAGTCGGGCGTCTCCTCTTCGGTGAAACCACCTCTGGATTTACCTTAAATCATTTAATGAAAACACAGAAGACCTTAATTTGCATTGCTGAACTGGAATTTGATCTCTGCACCTCCCAAGTGCGAGCCCAGTATCCATCACTTCCTCGGCAACTGCAGTTGTTCCAGTCTGTGAGTTATGGAAATGTTAGTACTCTCTAATCAATATCTTATCAAGTCCCAAAATAAATTTCATTTGTTTGCTAACATCTAAATAAACCATCACGAAGAACGCCATTATCGTTCATGTAATATACAGTGTAGGTATCATGTGAGAAATAAAATTACCTAACAAAATAAATTTTTAAAAGAGAAGAACGCTGTATTATCTGGAATAAGACCTTTTTTTTTTTTTTTACATATACGTAGTTACATGAAAGATACAGAAACCAGCCACTGGCAACTTGCTGTGCCTGCCTGCTTTATTCTTTCTAGTAATTTAATCCACAGTCACGGAGCTCAAGCATCATTTTAATGTATAAATTAAGGTACATAACGATGTAGGTAAATCTGAGGAACCGAATAAGCTAATAATTGATGGTTGCACTCTGACTGACCTGCTCGTATCAGGTGGTTATAAATAAAGTGCAGCTGCCCACGCAGTTCCAGTATGGGCTGTAATTATCGTGTGACAGCGAAACTTGGTAGATATGCTAATCCGTTAATGCGGAACTGATTTATGCTGGTTAGCTCTAATTTTGGCCACCATGTGTAAATCTGGCTCTGTATTCTGCAGCCGCCTGTCAGTGACATAGCTACTGGCTTTTCGGACGGCCCTCTCCATGACGCCGCTACTGGCATACTGAAAGAGGCACTCCATGGCACTGCTGATAGCGATCTTCAGATACTTCTGTTGATTTTCACGTGATATCCTCCTGTAAACAAATATTATGCGCATGGCTGTAACGGATCGTGCAGCCACGTCTCGATCCCTGAATCAACAGATGGAGACGTTTGCAAGACAACAACCATCTGTACGAACAATTCGACGACGTTTGCACCAGCATGGACTATCAGCTCGGAGACGATGGCTGCCGTTACCCTTGACGCTGCATCATAGACAGGAGCGTCTGCGATGGTGTACTCAACGACGAACCTGGGTGCACGAATGGCAAAACGTCATTTTTTCGGATGTATCCAGGTTCTGTTTACAGCATAATGATGGTCGCATCCGTGTTTGGTGACATCGCGGTAAACGCACATCGGAAGCGTGTATTCGTCATCGCCATACTGGCGTATCACCCGGCGTGATGGTATGGGGTGCCAATGGTTACACGTCTCGGTCACCTCTTGTTCGCATTGACAGCACTTTCAGCAGTGGACGTTACATTTCAGATGTGTTACGACTCGTGGCTCTACCCTTCATTCGATCCCTGCGAAACCCTACATTTCAGTAGGATAATGCACGACCGCATGTTGCAGGTCCTGTACGGGCCTTTCTGGGTACAGAAAATGTACGACTGCTGCCCTGGCCAGCACATTCTCCAGATCTCTCACCAATTGAAAACGTCTGGTCAATGGTGGCCGAGCAACTGGCTCGTCACAATACGCCAGTCACTACACTTGATGAACTGTGGTATTGTGTTGAAGCTGCATGGACAGCTATACTTGTACACGCCATCCAAGCTCTGTTTGACTCAATGCCCAGGCGTATCAAGGCCGTTATTTCGGCCAGAGGTGGTTGTTCTGGGTACTGATTTCTCAGGATCTATGCACCCAAATTGCGTGAAAATGTAATCACATGTCAGTTCTAGTATAATATATTTGTCCAATGAATACCCGTTTATCATCTGCATTTCTTCTTGGTGTAGCAATTTTAATGGCCAGTAGTGTACAATGGCTACATTCCTGCCTAGTCTATCTGCAGTGCTGCAGTGTCGTAGAACTAACATCCAGATTCTTGTAGCCCTATTGCACGACCTCATTCAAACTCAGTGAGATGTTGATAATGGCGTCTTTGTCGAATTAAAGGCATTCTTGACGCACATCAACTCACCGCGTCTAATCTCAGAGGTAACTAACGCTCAAGACAGTACAGAGCGTATTTACAGCAAACTTGATTTGCCCTCATAGTGGCGTTATTAGCACCACTCTTATGTGACTGGCGCGAAATTTGAATCAGCATCATCTTTCAGATGTAGAAACACGCCTACCAACTTTAGTTTATGTTGCATAACTGCTTCTTTGTGTTGCTGTTTTCCGTCAGTGTATTTCCCGAACTATGTGTCGTACGATGATATACCTTCGCATATACACTAAGTGGTATATGTATATACTGCATGCAAAGTGTGTTGCTAATAGAGTTAGCAGCAAAGAAGTAATAAATCAAAACGTCATGCCAGATCCTGAAAATTGACTGCATGAACGGCTAGAATGTAGTGGGCCATAAACTTTTCTCCTTTAATTAATTTGTGCTGAGGAGGTGTCAGAGGGAAAAACTTTCTTAAAGGTTTGAAATTTTGTGTAAACTTTTTCGGGAGTCGCTAAGTGCTCTCACTCTCAAATACTGGATGAATTATGTTCGTGTATTCGCGCGGCGGCTATTACGCTGCCTCAACATAAACACACAGTTTCTAACTGTCATACTTGTTTTATTGTGTTAAAATTTTATCCTAAGGTTATAGCCCTTAATGAGTAAATTATAACAGCCTTTTATACTCGGCCAGTAATTACGAGAAATACTTAAAACTAAGTTTTTGTTGTCCCTACGCTGCAGCTGGTACCGGTTTCCGTGATAGCGTTTTAGTAATACAGGTAAGACTTATTCTTTCATTTCCTACTACTACTACTACTACACACCCACACACAACACACACAGTCCATTGATCGTGACCGGGAGAAATATCCCACGAAATAAGCGTCCAACGAAAAAACGACAGCGAACGAAACTTGTCTAGCTTGAAGGGGGAAACCAGATGGCGCTATGGTTGGCCCGCTAGATAGCGCTGCCATAGGTCAAACGGATATCAACTGCGTTTTGTTAAATAGGAACCCCCATTTTTTATTACGTATTCGTATAGTACGTAAAGAAATATGAATGTTTTAGCTGGACCAGGTTTTCCGCTTTGTGATAGATGGCGCTGTAATAGTAACAAACATATGGCTCACAATTTTAGACCAAAAGTTGGTAACAGGTAGGTTTTTTAAATTAAAATACAGAAAGTAGGTACGTTTTAACATTTTATTTCGGTTGTTCCAATGTGATACATGTACCTTTGTGAACTTATCATTTCTGAGAACGCATGCTGTTACAGTATGATTACCTGTAAATTCTACATTAATGCAATAAATGCTCAAAATGCTGTCCGTCAACCTCAATGCATTTGGAAATACGTGTGACGACATTCCTCTCAACAGCGAGTAGTTCGCCTTCCGTAATGTTCGCACATGCATTGACAATGCGCTGACGCATGTTGTCAGGCGTTGTCGGTGGATCACGATAGCAAATATCCTTCAACTTTCCCCACAGAAAGAAATCCGGGGACGTCATATCCGGTGAACGTGCGGGCCATGGTATGGAGCGTCGACGACCAATCCACCTGTCATGAAATATGCTATTCAGTACCGCTTCAACCGCACGCGAGCTATGTGCCGGACATCCATCATGTTGGAAGTACATCGCCATTCTGTCATGCAGTGAAACATCTTGTTGTAACATCGGTAGAACATTACGTAGAAAATCAGCATACATTGCACCATTTAGATTGCCATCGATAAAATGGGGGCCAATTATCCTTCCTCCCATAATGCCGCACCATACATTAACCCGCCAAGGTCGCTGATGTTCCACTTGTCGCAGCCATCGTGGATTTTCCGTTGCCAAATAGCGCATATTATGCCGGTTGACGTTACCGCTGTTGGTGAATGATGCTTCGTCGCTAAATAGAACGCGTGCAAAAAATCTGTCAGCGTCCCGTAATTTCTCTTGTGCCCAGTGGCAGAACTGTACACGACGTTCAAAGTCGTCGCCATGCAATTCCTGGTGCATAGAAATATGGTACGGATGCAGTCGACGTTGATGTAGCATTCTCAACACCGACGTTTTTGAGATTCCCGAGTCTCACACAATTTGTCTGCTACTGATGTGCGGATTAGCCGCGACAGCAGCTAAAACACCTACTTGAGCATCATCGTTTGTTGCAGGTCGTGGTTGACGTTTCACATGTGGCTGACCACTTCCTGTTTCCTTAAATAACGTAACTATCCGGCGAACGGTCCGGACACTTGGATGATGTAGTCCAGGATACCGAGCAGCATACATAGCACACGCCCGTTGGGCATTTTGATCACAATAGCCATACATCAACACGACATAGACACTTTCCACAATTGGTAAACGGTCCATTTTAACACGAGTAATGTATCACGAAGCAAATACCGTCCGAACTGGCGGAATGTTACGTGATATCACGTACTTATACGTTTGTGACTATTACAGCGCCATCTATCACAAAGCGAAAAAAGTGGTCCAACAAAAACATTCATATTTCTTTACGTACTACACGAATATGTAATAAAAAATGGGGGTTCCTATTTAGAAAAACGCAGTTGATATCCGTTTGACCTATGGCAGCGCCATCTAGCGGGCCAACCATAGCGCCATATGGTTTCCCCCTTCAAGTTAGACGAGCTTCATTCTTTGTAGTTTTTTCGTTTGTTGCTTATTTCGAGAGATATTTGGCCCGGTCACAATCAATGGACCATCCTCTATATAAGTATTATAGTCCCTATAACTATATGTCCAGAAACCAATACCATGAACACTGTTGGGTTACTCCATTTTCGTGGTTGGAACTTTAATAGTGGCAACTATTTATTTACAGCTCGTACAAAATAGATACGTGTTTCAAAGTCTTACTGACCTTCAAAGTAGTCACCAGCATTGTGTATAATCCGTTGCCAGCGATGTGGAAGTCGTAGCATACTCTTAGCAGTTCAAGTTGTGTTGACAGTTCGTGAGGCGCGGTCTGTTGCCTGACGAATTTGTAGCAGTTCTGAAGCGAATGCCGTGAAGCATTTCCTTCAGTATAGAAATCTAGTTGAACTCACGAGGGCTTAAATCAGGGGAGTTCAATAGGTGGTATAGCACTTAGCAGCCCCATCAGTCAAACAAATCAGTAACAGCTTACACTGTACGTGCTTGAGCATTGTCCTGCAAAATGAAGGTCAGGTCCTGCAGAAACTGTCATCACTTCAGTCTCTATGCTGTTCATTTTTGGAACACAACCTACGACCATCTTATACACGATGCTGGTGAGTACTTTGAAGGTCAGTAAAACGTTGAAACACGTATCTATTTAGTACGAGCTGTAAATAAATACTTGCCACTATTAAAGTTCCAACTCTCGTATATAGCACGAAAATGGAGTAACCCAACAATGTTCATGAAGCATGATCATCACATTCCGTCAAAAATAAACGAATTACGGTGAAACCGCCAGCAGAGGGCACTGGCGGTACAGCTCTAGATGCCGCTTCTCGCCAGATGCAGACGCCCAGTATGTGCGCCTTAGCTGACCTGACGCTTGCAGTGGGCGCCGGAACATCGTGATTAGGGCACTAACGGCTTGATCAGATGCGTCACGCTTCCTGTTCCATACCGAGCTGGGTGGTGCACTGGTAACACACTTGGTCTTCATTCGGGAGGATCTGGGTTACAAATTTCCGTCCAACCATTCGGATTTATGTTCGGCGTGATTCCCCTAAATCGCTTAAACCGCGATGGATACTCTGAGATGGACACGGCTCATTTTCTGCTCTTCTCCTACAGCTCAGAAATTGTGCTCAGTCCTTAATGGCCCCATTGTCGACGAAACTTTATACCGGCCGCGTAAGTCACCATGAATTGCCTGTTAGTAAGTATGAGAAACTATTTTAAAAAAAGTACTGCATTCCAGTACTTCAGCAAAACGAAATACATTTTCTTTGGAATTAGCAATGTAAATAGCTATTCTTCACTATTTTATTTCGAATAATAACCACTGCTCGGTACAAAGCTAACTTTTAATAGAAATCAGAAATAAACAATTATTGTGCGTTCAGAATAGATACATTGGACAGCTAAATTCATTAAAGCAAGGAATAACTTCACAACAGTGAGCAATAATATACAGAACGTAATAAAAAGGTACGACCAAAATTTCTGAACCCAGTTCTCACACACGGACATAGGTCCGGAAACGCTTTTTGATACAGTTGTACTGAATTCTCCGCTATTTTTGCAAAACAAGGGTCAATTGCAAGCACTCCAAATACACTTAATCGATTTCTTAAGATGGTAAGTCCTGTGTTCGCGTTCTAAAAGTTGGTTCTGATGTAACATTACAGACGCTTTCAACAAAAAACAAAAAATTATTTGAAATTTTCAGTCTATTTTCATAGAAGTCCTTTCACTTACATTGACTTTATCAGCTCTTTTCGTGTGTTCAAGTTTTGCGCATTTGGTTGGTTTGTTGATTGGTTAATTTGCGGCGATGTTATCGATCCCATCGGGTTAGGGTAAGATGGGGAAGGAAGTCGGCTGTGCCCTTTTCCGCATTTGATTTGCCTTTTAATAATTATCCCCAGCACTACTAACATTTATTGGAAGTAAGAATCATGTCTTATTCTCAGTGACATAATAGGCGTTGTGGAGAATGGCTTCAGTGAATTAATTCTTCGAAGTCCGATTGGACAGTGATGTCTTGACATTGTACACTTGGCAAAGAATCGTAATCTATGTATCAAATTCAGTCTTTTTATACACGAAGTGTCACATATTGCTATAGGAGATATTATTGACAAAAAATAGAGGAAAAGTCCCTACAATGATATGTCCAGAAACCAATACCTGTTGTGATATGAACCAATCTGTTCTCTCATTCCCATCTCCCTCTAACGCGGAAGTATACACTACAGGCAGAGGTGCGTGCGATTAACACGCGCCATGACACATCCTTCCTCCTTCTTCGCCATGAATCACGCACTCTTTCAGATAAACGTGGCTCCATTCGGACTGAGTCATATGCATTGGTCACACGCTCGTGTGACGTTTGCACATTGTTGATGAGTTGGGCGTGAACCAGTACCTTTAAATATCTCCTTAGCCCAAAATTAACTGAATTACCGAGCGAGGTGGCGCAGTGGTTAGCACACTGGACTCGCATTCGGGAGGACGACGGTTCAATCCCGTCTCCAGCCATCCTGATTTAAGTTTTCCGTGATTTCCCTAAATCGTTTCAGGCAAATGCCGGGATGGTTTCTTTGAAAGGGCACGGCCGATTTCCTTCCCAATCCTTCCCTAACCCGAGCTTGCCCTCCGTCTCTAATGACCTCGTTGTCGACGGGACGTTAAACACTAACCACCACCACCACCACCATAACTGATTTAGGAACGATGAACGGGGAGGCCACGCTATTGGACCTCCTCGACCAATCGTTCGGCCACGAAACGTTGCGGTGATTCACCGTCGTGCGTAAGTCATAATCTTTGTGGAACTTCCTGGCAGATTAAAATTCTGTGCCGCACCGCCCTTGCACTTGACTGGGAAAGGCAAAGGTCTCGAAAATGGCTCTGAGCACTATGGGACTTAACATTTGAGGTCATCAGTCCCCTAGAACTTAGAACTACTTAAACCTAACTAACCTAAGGACATAACACACATCCATGCCCGAGGCAGGATTCGAACCGGCGACCTTAGCGGTCGCGCGGTTCCAGACTGAAGCGCCTAGAACCGCTCGGCCACACAGCAAAGGTTTCGAGTTCGAGTCTCTGTCTGGCACACAGTTTCAGTCTGCCAGGAAGTTTCATATCAGCGCACACTCCGCTGCAGAGTGAAAATTTCGTTCTGGAATAGTCATTTTTGTTTCGTGTTCTGCAGACTACAACTGTTCAGACATTCGCAACGAACCGCAGCAGGAAGACAGCTTACACCACCGAAAACTACAGATTACTCGTCACAAGTAAAACGGACTATATCTCAAGAGTTATACGTTTCCGGACATACAAGGAGCGTTCAATACCCGAAGCAACACTTTTTTTCGTGGACAGTTTCAGTTAAAAATGCGGAATTAATTGTGGGACATCGTGGAATATTCCCGCTTTAGCGCCTACAGTTTCATGAAGTTCCTATAGGTGGCGATGTCATACTTAGCCATCAGAATGGCGTCTGCAATGAAGATGCGTTCCAAGCAGAGAGCTGTCCCTGAGTTTCTTTTTGGCGGAAAACCAGGGCATTGCAGATATTCGCAGGTGCTCGAAGAATGCCTACAGAGACCTGGCAGCGAACAAAAGCACGGTGAGTCGCTGGGCGAGGCGTATGTCATTATCGCAAGTCTCGCAAACCTGTCCGATCTGCCGCGTGTCGGGCGGCCGCACACAGCTGTGACTTCTGTAATGTTGGAACATGCGGAGACTCTCATTCGAGGTGATCAACGGATCACAGTCAAAACAGTCGCTGCACAACTGGACGTCTCTGTCGGTAGTGCTGACACACTCGTCCACCAGTTGGAGTACCCAAAGCTCTGCGCCCGCTGGGTTCCGCGCCACCTAACACAAGACCAAAAGAGCAACGAAGGATCCAGGTGCGCCCGCAGGGAGGGGAGGGGGGGGGCAGTGGGGGCAGTTGCCCCTAGTGAGAACTCATTCAGTTTACGAATATAAAAAATACCTGTAACTTTAGGGCTCAGTTATGTATGATTTAAAATACCTGTAAAATTACCACTAAAATAAGCGGAAAATGTCGATAAAATGACGTAAAAATGATATAAAACATATGTAAACAGAATTACAGGATGAACTATAGCAACGAAAAACTTTAAAGGAGAATCGAACTAAAATTAAAAAAGATGATAAATTTAAAAATTGTGTGGTTTTCTTTAAGAAATCTCGTTCGTTGAAGATGTGCAAAATTGTTATATATCCGTCTTACAGCTATTGCCTACGAAGTATCTTTCTTTTTATTTCTACACCCACACGTGGTAGAAATTAACAACAGCAAGTGAGGTAACAATGGGAATAATCAGATGAACCAGCAGTTTATTTTTAACTTTTACATATGCATTCTTGAGCAACATTTAAGCGTTTTTCATGAAGACACGCCCATTGTTCGTTCTTTACATATTAAAAGAATCAGTTGTGTCATAAAGGGACGTTAAACACAAACGTAAAAAAATGATATCTTTCTTGAAAAATAATCTACGATACAGTATCTATATGGCGAAAAATACAAAATTAAAGATAGATATCCTTCAGTTACTTCCGAATGTCAATTTTTAATAGCAGGAAAACAAGTAGTTCAGAGAGAAAACGCTTAGGGCAGGCCCAAACGAAACTGGCGGCAAAATGTACAGTCTGCTAATGTAAAAACAGGTTTTACTATAGTTATAATTTTAGTTTTTTATGTTCATAGCTCTGGCATGGTACTAAAAGTGCATCAGTATTTCTAAATTGCATATAAGGGGAAAACATCTGGCTTGCCATGAAACGACAAATGCTCTTCGGAGAACAATAGTAATTCAGTAAGCATATTAGAATACGTAGGCCTATTTCAAAATAGAGCTGTATCACATGAAAGAAACGTTCTTAGTTAGTACACTACGCAGCTGCAGAACACTATTGTTAAGTGCATAAAAGAAGCGTTCACAGTAATGTAAGTGAATTTGAGCTGGGAGGTTAGAAAAATTAAAAAGGGAAATGGATAGGTTAAAGCTAGATGTAGTAGGAATTAGTGAAGTTCGGTGGAAAAAGGAACAAGACTTTTGGTCAGGCGAATACAGGGTTATAAATACAAATTCAAATAGAGGTAATGCAGGAGTCGGTTTAATAATGAATAAAAAAATAGGAGTGCGGGTGAGCTACTACAAACAGCATAGTGAACGCATTATTGTGGCCAAGATAGACACGAAACTCACGCCTACTACAGTAGTACAAGTTTATATGCCAACTAGCTCTGCAGATGACGAAGAAATTGAAGAAATGTATGATGAAATAAAATAAATTATTCAGATAGTGAAGGGAGACGAAAATTTAATAGTCATGGGTGACTGGAGTTCAGTAGTAGGAAAAGGGAGAGAAGGAAACTTAGTAGGTGAATATGGATTGGGGCTAAGAAATGAAAGAGGAAGCCGCCTGATAGAATTTTGCGCACAGCGCAACTTAATCATAGCAAACACTTGGTTCAAGAATAATAAAAGAAGGTTGTATACATGGAAGAAGCCTGGAGATACTGACAGGTTTCAGATAGATTATATAATGGTAAGACAGAGATTTAGGAACCAGGTTTTAAATTGTAAGACATTTCCAGGGGCAGATGTGGACTCTGACCACAATCTATTGGTTATGAACTGTAGATTAAAACTGAAGAAACTGCAAAAAGGTGGGAATTTGAGGAGATAGGACCTGGATAAACTGAAAGAACCAGAGGTTGTAGAGAGTTCCAGGAAGAGCATAAAGGAACAATTGACAAGAATGGGGGAAAGAAATACGGTAGAAGAAGAATGGATAGCTTTGAGGGATGAAGTGGTGAAGGCAGCAGAGGATCAAGTAGGTAAAAAGACGAGGGCTAGTAGAGATCCTTGGGTGACAGAAGAAATACTGAATTTAATAGATGAAAGGAGAAAATATAAAAATGCAGTAAATGAAGCAGGCAAAAAGGAATACAAACGTCTCAAAAATTTGATAGACAGGAAGTGCAAAATGGCTAAGCAGGCATGCCTAGAGGACAAATGTAAGGATGTAGAGGCTTATCTCACTAGGGGTAAGATAGATACTGCCTACAGGAAAATTAGAGAGACCTTTGGAGAAAAGAGAACCACTTGTATGAATATCAAGAGCTCAGATGGAAACCCAGTCCTAACCAAAGAAGGTAAAGCAGAATGGTGGAAGGAGTGTATAGAGGATCTATACAAGGGCGATGTACTTGAGGACAATATTATAGAAATGGAAGAGAATGTAGATGAAGATGAAATGGGAGATACGATACTGCGTGAAGAGTTTCACAGAGCACTGAAATACCTCAGTCGAAACAAGGCCCCGGGAGTAGACAACATTCCATTAGAACTACTGACGGCCTTGGGAGAGCCAGTCCTGACAAAACTCTACCATCTGGTAAGCAAAATGTATGAGACAGGCGAAATACCCTCAGACTTCAAGAAGAATATAATAATTCCAATCCCAAAGCAAGCAGGTGCTGACAGATGTGAAAATTACCGAACAATCAGTTTAATAAGTCACGGATGCAAAATACTAACGCGAATTCTTTACAGACGAATGGAAAAACTGGTATTAAAATCCATGGAGAAGAAATAAAAACTTTGAGGTTCGCCGATGACATTGTAATTCTGTCAGAGACAGCAAAGGACTTGGAAGAGCAGTTGAACGGAATGGACAGGGTCATGAAAGGAGGGTATAAGATGAACATCAACAAAAGCAAAACGAGGATAATGGAATGTAGTCGAATTAAGTCGGGTGATGCTGAGGGAATTACATTAGGAAATGAGACACTTAAAGTAGTAAAGGAGTTTTGCTATTTGGGGAGCAAAATAACTGATGATGGTCGAAGTAGAGAGGATATAAAATGTAGACTGGCAATGGCAAGGAAAGCGTTTCTGAAGAAGAGAAATTTGTTAACATCGAGTGTAGATTTAAGTGTCAGGAAGTCGTATCTGAAAGTATTTGTATGGAGCGTAGCCATGTATGGAAGTGAAACATGGACCATAAATAGTTTAGACAAGAAGAGAATAGAAGCTTTCGAAATGTTGTGCTACAGAAGAATGCTGAAGATTAGATTGGTAGATCACATAACTAATGAGGAGGTATTGAATAGGATTGGGGAGAAGAGAAGTTTGTGGCACAACTTGGTTAGAAGAAGGGCTCGGTTGGTAGGACATGTTCTGAGGCATCAAGGGATCACCAATTTAGTATTGGAGGGCAGCGTGGAGGGTAAAAATCGTAGAGGGAGACCAAGAGATGAATACACTAAGCAGATTCAGAAGGATGTAGGTTGCAGTAGGTACTGGGAGATGAAGAAGCTTGCACAGGATAGAGTAGCAAGGAGAGCTGCATCAAACCAATCTCAGTACTGAAGACCACAACAACAACAACAGCCAGAAGAGCGAGGAATCATTCGGTGTACTGGAAGCCTGAATAAAACTAACCTTCTTTGAGAAAAAAAAGTGTTGTATTCCATTCTGGACACCCCTCGTAAAACTGTAGGAATTTCTTTTCTAGTTTTTTCCAGTACCAAGCGACAGCTTTTTTTTACTCATGATGTATACCACGTTCAGTCTTATTTTTATTTCGAAATATTTGTAATGGTTCCCATTTTTGTAAGTTTTTTGCCCTTCTATGCCAATATCAAGGCAACGACCTTGCCGCAGTGGATAAACCGGTTCCCGTGAGATCACCGAAGTTAAGCGCTGTCGGGCATGGTCGGCACTTGGATGGGAGACCATCCTGGCCGCCATGCGCTGTTGCCATTTTTCGGGATGCACTCAGCCTCGTGCTGCCAATTGAGGAGCTACTCGACCGAACAGTAGCGGCTTCGGTCCGAATACCATCATAGCGACCGGGAGAGCGGTGTGCTGACCCCACGCCCCTCCTATCCGCATCCTCCTCTGAGGATGACACGGCGGTCGGATGGTCCCGGTAGGCCACTCGTGGCCTGACGACGGAGTGCTTTTTTTATGCCCATATCAACTCGGTTCAGTTACAGCTACTTTTAGATACATTGGGGGGTATTCATGCGTCAGGATCATTCGATACTGGTGAGCTACGTTCTACTGGAAACAGTTCTACTTACTCTTGTGCACCAGACAGAATCGATATTTGCAGTTTAAATCAGCTTCTCGTCAACATAAGCAGCGGTGGAAACAGAGGAGATTATCATGAGGAAATATCAAAGTAAACGTACATTCCCAATGTTTAAAATGCTCTCCAGTGGTAGTGTGCATCGGAAACAGGGTAACATCAGGGGTGTACCATGCAAGTATGATACGACTGTTGCTACACTACTTGCCATTAAAATTGCTACACTAAGAAGAAATGCAGATGGTAAACGGGTATTCATTGGACAAATATATTATACTAGAACTGACATGTGATTACATTTTGACGAAATTTGGGTGCATAGATCCTGAGAAATCAGTACCCCGAACAACCACCTCTGGCCGTAATAACGGCCTTGATACGCCTGTCATTGGGTCAAACAGCGCTTGGATGGCGTGTACTGGTATGGTGATGACGAATACACGCTTCCAATGTGCATTCACTGCGATGTCGCCAGACACGGATGCGACCATCATGATGCTGTAAACAGAATCTGGATTCAACCGAATAATGACATTTTGCCATTCGTGCACCCAAGTTCGTCATTGAGTACACCATCGCAGGCACTCATGTCTGTGATGCAGCGTCAAGGGTAACCGCAGCCACGGTCTCCGAGCTGATAGTCAATGCTGCTGCAAACGTCGTCGAACTGTTCGTGCAGATGGTTGTTGTCTTGCAGACGTCCCCATCTGTTGACTCAGGGATCGAGATGTGGCTGCACGATCCGTTACAGCCATGCAGATAAGATGCCTGTCATCTCGACTGCTAGTGATACGAGGCCGTTGAGATCCAGTACGGCGTTCCGTATTACCCTCCGGAACCCACCGATTCCATATTGTGCTAACAGTCATTGGATCTCGACCAACGCGAGCAGCAATGTCGCGATACGATAAACCGCAATCGCGATAGGCTACAATCCGACCTTTGTCAAAGTCGGAAACGTGATGGTACGCATTTCTCCTCCTTACACGAGGCATCACAACAACATTTCACCGGGCAACGCCGGTCAACTGCTGTTTGTGTATGAGAAATCGGTTGGAAACTTTCCTCATGTCAGCACGTTGTAGGTGTCGCCACCAACGCCAACCTTGTGTGAATGCTCTGAAAAGCTAATCATGTGCATATCACAGCATCTTCTTCCTGTAGGTTAAATTTCGCGTCTGTAGCACGTCATCTTCGTGGTGTAGCAATTTTTAAGGCCAGTAGCGTACACAAATGATCTGGCAGACAGGGTGGGCAGCAATCTGGGGATGTTCGCTGATGATGCTGTAGTGTACAGAAAGGTGTCGAAGTGACTACTGAAGGATGATACAAGATGACCTCAATAAAATTTCTAGTTGGTGTGATGGATGGAACTGGCTCTAAATGTAGAAAATTTTATGTTAACGCGGATGAATAAGAAAAACAAACCCGTAATGTTCGGATGCAGTATTAGTAGTGTTCTGTTTGACACAGTCAAATCGTTTACATATCTGGGCTCACGTTGCGAAGCGATATGAAATGGAACGAGCGTGTGAGGATTATCATAGGGAAGGAGAATGGACGACCTCGGTTTATTGGGAGAATTTTAGGAAAGTGTGGTTCATCTGTAGAGGAGACTGAATATAGGACGCTAGTGCGACCTATTCTGAGTACTGTTCGAGTGTGTGTGATCCCCACCAGGTCAAGACATCGATGCAGTTCAGAGGCGAGCTGCTAGATTTGTTACCAGTAGGTTCGAGCAGCATGCAGATGTTATGGATATGCTTCGGGAACTCAAGTGCGAATCTCTGGAGGGAAGAAGACATTCATTTCTAAGAACACTACTGAGAAAGTTTAGAGAACCGGCATTTGAGGCTGACTGCAGAACGATCCTACTGTCGCCAACATGCATTTCGCGTAGAGACCACGAAGGTAAGACACGAGAAATTAGGGCTCACATGGAGGCATATAGACAGTCGTTTTTCTCTCGCTCCATCTGCGAATGGAACGTGAAAGAAAACGACTAGTAGTGGTACAGAGTACCCTGCGCCTCGCACCATGCGGTGGCTTGCGGTGTATGTCTGTAGATGTAGATGTAGTAGATATGAACAAAGATGTTAAAGATATTTGCGCTTCTATTGCCTCCTTTATTTCCTAACATCTTACAAGATATTCTGAGCTCAAAAGTGGTGACGTATCTTGAACATAATGATGTCTTCCGTGCCAACCGGCGTATATTCCTAAAACATCAACCATGAGAAATAAAATTCGCACTTTTATCTCATGTCACCCTGAAAGCCGTGCACCACGGCAGTCAGATGCAGTGTTCCTCGATTTCCGAATTCATTTGACTCAGTACCGCATGTACGTTTATACCCGAAAGTACCATTGTACAGAATATCAACCCAGATTTGTGAATCGACTGAGAGTTTCATGCTGGGGAGCACGCAGGTAATCTTGGAAGAAGTTGAAGAACTTCAGGCTTGCCCCAGGAAAGTGTTTTGGGACCCTTCATGTTGTATATTAATAACCTTACAAATAATATAAACAGTAAAATCAGACTTTAAGCAGATAATGGAGGTATCTATAATGAAGTAATTTCTGAGGAAAGCTGCACAGATATTCAGTCAGATCTTGAAAGATTTCAAAGCAGTGCAAAGACTGGCAACTTGCTTTAAATCTTCAGAAACGTATAACTGTGCACTTTGCCAAACGAAAAACATGGTATCGCATGACTACAGTATCAGTGAGTCACGATCGGAATCAGTCAACTCACATAAATTTACCGTAGGTTGCAGCTATTGATGCCGCCATTTGTCCCAATGACGGGGGTTTTACCTGAAAGACGATAGGCGTTCATCCTCATAGGGCTTCCGACACATCCTTTCGCGTCGAGGGACAGCGCTTGAGCTTCCTAAGACAGGAAACGATAACGGCCTCTAAACTGTCGATTTACTGGTATCGGAATAGAATGTTGAGGACTGTTGTGTCTGTAGTCGGAGTTTCATGCTGTATTACTCATGTTAGTCGTTTCGGAAGTTGAGACGACAGGTAAACTCGTTCTGGAGCTGTGTGAGGGGAAGACTTTCAGGTGTCGCTGGGGCGACGTAAATCACCTTGCTGATGAACTGATTGATGAAGACAAGGAAATGAACTGTAATCCCGCATATCGAAAATAACGTCCTGAGCTTGAGAATTGAATGCATATCCACGATTATTGCAAACAGAGGTATTTCCATTTACTCTAACTTCGGCGTCTTTGAGCGACATGTGACTGAGTGTAACAGACTCGTTGTCTTAACGCTCACTGAGCGAAACAGGACAGTTCTTGTTCTTAGCAAATGGCTTCTTCCACAACGCAAGCATTTAAGTTATCTGTGCAGTTTGTTGACGGACGGCCTCCACGCTCGTGACTACGGTCTACTGGCTGTTGAAATATCCGAATCCTGCCATTTGTAACATTGAAGGAGAGGAGGGATATATGGCAGCACTTCACATCTAGTCCCATACTTGGGAAACATCTGCGAATCGAAAGTTAGACAACATGTCCGACGTTTAACAGTGGTTTGTTTCTTTTCACTAACTATTTTACTGGACAATACCTTCACGCTAATCACTTTAATAACTGATTCGATATCGGAAAATATTTCCTGCTCGTCAGATTTTAAAGTTACGTCTCCAATAACACCTTTGGTTCAAAATGGTTCAAATGGCTCTGACACTATGGGACTTAACATCTGAGGTCATCAGTACGCTAGAACTTAGAACTACTTAAACCTAACCAATCTAAGGACATCACACACATCCATGCCCGAGGCAGGATTCGAACCTGCGACCGTAGCGGCCGCGCGGTTCCAGACTGAAGCGGCTAGAACCGCTCTGCCACTCCGGCCGGCAATTACAGCTTTCTTATGCTACGAGTAAGTAGGTATGCATGCCTCTATATTGTGCTTTGCAAACAAATCTCATTGTACTGAACTCTTGGCGTTGTGTGATTACGCCACATTCATCCTGTTTCTACCGAGAGAGGCAATATTAATAATTTTGCCTTTCGTTTCGGGATGATTCAAGTCTGTCAGTTTCCCAACAGACATTGAATGCATCTTGCTAGCACGCTGTATTTTACTTTCAATATAAACGTAGAAAGGCTCACAGTCATTTGGTGTAAGCTTCTTGTTTTTACACTGAAGAGCCAAAGAAACTGGTACACCTGCCTAATATCGTGTAGAGTCACGGCCAGCACGAAGAAGTGCTGCAGACGACGTGGCACGGACTCGACTAATGTCTGAAACAGAGCTGGAGAGAACTGACACCATGAATCCTGCAGGGCTGTCCATAAATTCGTAAATGTACGAGGGGGTGGAGATCTCTTCTGCACAGCACTTTGCAAGACATCCCAGATACGCTCAATAATTTTCACGTCTGGGGAGTTTGGTGGCCAGCGGAAGTGTTTAAACTCATAAGAGTGTTTCTGGAGCCACTCGTAGCAAATACGAACGTGTGGTGTGTCGGAATGTCCCGCCGGAATTGCCCAAGTTCGTCAGAATGCACAATGGACGTGAATGGATACAGGGGATCAGACACGATGCTTACGTACATTGCACTTGTCAGAGATGTATCTAGACGTTTCAGGGGTCCCATATCACTCCAACTGCACACGCCCCACACCATTACAGAGCCTCCACTAGCTTGAACAGTCCTCTGCTGAGATGCATGGTCCATGGATTCATAAGGTTGTCTGCATACCCATACACGTCCATCCGCTCGATACAAGTTGAAACGAGACTAGTCCGACCAGACAACATGTTTCCAGTCATCAACAGTCCAATGTGCGTGTTGACGGGCCCAGGAGAGGCATAAAGCTTTGTGTCGTGCAGTCATCAAGGGTACACGAGTGGGTCTTCGGCTCCGAAAGCCCATGTCGATGATGTTTCGTTGAATGGTTCGCACGCTGACACTTGTTGATGGCCCAGCACTGAAATCTGCAGCAATTTGAAGAGGGGTTGCACTTTCTTTGGCGTTTCAGTGTAAATAGTGCATATCTTTCATTAGGAGTTGTACTACTAGTTGCCAATAACGAGCTAATTGTCCACATCAGTGGTTCGTTTCCCATTTTCCACATTTGCTGAACTTCCGTACTGACTACATCCTCACAATGACTCTTCACAGCGTGAAGAGCACGGGTAACAAATGCAGCAACGTTATCTTGGTCGATGTCCATACAGTGCGAGACGGGTGGATTAGTACCTTCTCCGCACACGCCGTTATTCATGATGCATCATAGAGAGCAGCTGTGAAACAGTAATCAGCTGCCGAGAAGCTGGACGGAAGCCCAACACTTATACAACACTGCTTTAGCAAACTGGTCGGCTGATTGCACTATTCTGCGTAAATAAGAAAAAGAGCTCGCTACGAAAGCTCGCCTCGAACTCCTGTTAGTTATCGCCACAATCTAATAAACGGACCGAAATCAATTTAGAGCGCATTAAAAGAACCATGACAGAACTTAGCGACTCACCACCAACATGACAATGATATCTATGAATACATGTCACGGCGTTTAGTATTTTATAGATTTTTCACACTTACTTACAGTTTAACTTTTCACTCACATTTCAAGTTTTCTTGTGAGTTAATGCGGCATCGCCCCTTTTACACCAGCCAAGTTGAACCCCTACGTTAAGCATTAATCTTCTTTCGTTTTTCCTACTGATAATTTACATCGCTATCTGGAAAGATACACATTTTGTGCTGTGGAGCGATCTGTATTGTTGGAAATGCAGCATGCAATCCGTAAGCCGTGATCACAGTATGGACACTTTTGTTGTTCCCAGATGACCTGTTTCAACATTCTTATGTTGCCAGCATCTGATCTAAAGGGAAAATATGAAGATAATAAAGGGAGGAATACAATTAATTACACCTATTATATAAAATACAAAATTTCACGTACCTCATGGAACTTGTTATAAAAGTGCCATGTTACATTACATCTTGTCAAAGCACAAAAGACATTCCACACACATGCATATCTTGATTTTTAAAAAACACCCAGTTGATAGATACTGAGCGAGGTTGCGCAGTGGTTAGCACACTGGACTTGTATTTGGGGGGACGACGGTTCAAACGCGCGTCCGGTCATACTCATTTAGGTTATCCGTTATTTCTCTAAATAGCTTAAGGTAAATGCCGGGATGGTTCCTTCAAAACGGCACGTCCACTTTGCTTTTCCATGCTTCCCTTATCCGAGCTTGTGCTCGTCTCTAATAACCTCGTCATTATCGGGACGTTAAACACTGATCTCCTCCTCCTCCACAGTTGATAAAATGCACACAGTTGATAATATCTTCGTACCTTCCCTGCATATCGACGTCGAACATGACTCTCCCAAGCTTGTTGCACAGCACTACGCTACAGGCAAAATCTTCAATGGAGGTGGCAGATCCAGTGCATCCGTTGGACGGCGTAAGCAGTACACACTAAATGATTCCATGCTGTGACTACAAGCAATGAACAGCTGTGCAAGAGAAATAAATATAGATTTCCCAAAGTGTTCGATATAATAATTAGGAAGACCATCTGAGCATACATTTAAAATTACCATGGACTTACGCTCCATATAAAATCTAAAGTCAAACACACTGTTTGCTTATTGCACAGTGCGTAAAATATAGTAATAATCAAAAATCTTAATAATAACCTATATCTTTAATTAACAAAGCAACATTACGTAACGAGAAAACTGCTCTGTTGCGAGCGCGAATGTTAAGCAGGCCAGACCTGGCATGGATGTGTGTGATGTCCTTAGGTTAGTTAGGTTTAAGTAGTTCTAAGTTCTAGGGGACTGTTGACCTCAGCAGTTAAGTCCCATAGTGCTCAGAGCCATTTGAACCATTTGAAGGAATTTTTATTGTCTATAATACAACATACAGTCACCAGTAATCTTTATTTTACAATTGTTGTTGCCTACCTTGGCCCATATAAACAGATACTCGTCTGCATTCGGCTTCTTCTCTCTTCTTGTAGACAAAGTAAAGGGCTTGTCTGGAACCTTAGCTAGTAAGCCTGTACTCTCCGCTATACTCCACGTCTTCCAAGCCAAAATGTTTGCATCAGGGAAAGCTACAAGGCCACCATAGTCTCCATGGTTCCCCCATACACCAGCCAAGGTCAACCATGTACTGCCTCTAAAAACAGCTGAACATCACATGTGAACTGCATTCTCCGTCCACGAAAGACATTTGGACCACCAGTAAGCTGCTGCTTATTGAATTGGCCAGCAAGGTCAATGTCTATTGCTTTCAAAGACTTGTACACAGAAACACTGCGCCGCCAACGGCGACTACAACCACGTCGCACAGGCATTACAGTGGTACGTCCGGACTGCCGGGAGTGCAGTGTGCCGCAGCACGGGGCGTCATTCACTCTGCGGCTGTTGACGCGTGCGGATGCTTTGCTCTTGGGTGTCACTGGGTGTTGGATAGCCACGTTCACTTGTGTTAACGTACCACTACTACGCCTCTACGACATGGTTATCGTCGCCGTTGGCGGCGCAGTGTTCCTGTGTATAAATCTTTGAAAGCAATAGACATTGACCTTGCTGGTAAATTCTATAAGCAGCAGCTTATTGGTGGTCCAAACGTCTTTCGTGGACTGAGAATGCAGTTCACATGTGATGTACCAGCTGTTTTTAGAGGCAGTACATGGTTGACTTGGCTGTGTATTTTATGAACTGTGTGCTTTTTTTAATCAAGATATTTACAGGGTGTTACAAAAAGGTACAGCCAAACTTTCAGGAAACATTCCTCACACACAAATAAAGAAAAGCAGTTACGTGGACATGTGTCCGGAAACGCTTAATTTCCATGTTAGAGCTCATTTTAGTTTCGTCAGTATGTACTGTACTTCCTCGATTCACCGCCAGTTGGCCCAATTGAAGGAAGGTAATGTTGACTTCGGTGGTTGTGTTGACATGCGACTCATTGCTACAGTACTAGCATCAAGCACATCAGTAAGTAGCATCAGAAGGTTAGTGTTCATCACGAACGTGGTTTTGCAGTCAAAATGGTTCAAATGGCTCTGAGCGCTATGGGACTTAACATCTGAGGTCATCAGTCCCCTAGAACTTAGAATTAATTAAACCTAACTAACCTAAGGACATCACACACATCCATGCCCGATGCGGGATTCAAACCTGCGACGGTAACGGTCGCTCGGCTCCAGACTGCAGCGCCTAGAACCGCACGGCCACTCCGGCCGGCTTTTGCAGTCAGTGCAAAGTTAACAGATGCGGAGTTGGCAGATGCCCATTTGATGTATGGATTAGCACGGGGCAATAGCCGTGGCGCGGTACGTTTGTATCGAGACAGATTTCCAGAACGAAGGTGTCCCGACAGGAAGACGTTCGAAGCAATTGATCGGCGTCTTAGGGAGCACGGAACATTCCAGCCTGTGACTCGCTACTGGGGAAGACCTAGAACGACGAGGACACCTGCAATGGACGAGGCAATTCTTCGTGCAGTTGACGATAACCCTAATGTCAGCGTCAGAGAAGTTGCTGCTGTACAAGGTAACGTTGACCACGTCACTGTATGGAGAGTGCTACGGGAGAACCAGTTGTTTCTGTACCATGTACAGCGTGTGCAGGCACTATCAGCAGCTGATTGGCCTCCACGGGTACACTTCTGCGAATGGTTCATCCAACAATGTGTCAATCCTCATTTCAGTGGAAATGTTCTCTTTACGGATGAGGCTTCATTCCAACGTGATCAAATTGTAAATTTTCACAATCAACATGTGTGGGCTGACGAGAATCCGCACGGAATTGTGCAATCACGTCATCAACACAGATTTTCTGCGAACGTTTGGGCACGCATTGTTGGTGATGTCTTGATTGGGCCCCATGTCCTTCCACCTACGCTCAATGGAGCACGTTATCATGCTTTCATACGGGATACTCTACCTGTGCTGCTAGAACATGTGCCTTTACAAGTACGACACAACATGTGGTTCATGCACGATGGAGCTCCTGCACATTTCAGTCGAAGTGTTCGTACGCTTCTCAACAACAGATTCGGTGACCGATGGATTGGTAGAGGTGGACCAATTCCATGGCCTCCACGCTCTCCTGACCTCAACCTTCTTGACTGTCATTTATGGGGGAATTTGAAAGCTGTTGTCTACGCAACCCCGGTACCAAATGTAGAGACTCTTCGTGCTCGTATCGTGGACGGCTGTGATACAATACGCCATTCTCCAGGGCTGCATCAGCGCATCAGGGATTCCATGCGACGGAGGGTGGATGCATGTATCCTCGCTAACGGAGGACATTTTGAACATTTCCTGTAACAAAGTGTTTGAAGTCACGCTGGTACGTTCTGTTGCTGTGTGTTTCCATTCCATGATTAATGTGATTTGAAGAGAAGTAATAAAATGAACTCTAACATGGAAAGTAAGCGTTTCCGGACACATGTCCACGTAACATATTTTCTTTCTTTGTGAGTGAGGAATGTTTCCTGAAAGTTTGGCCGTACCTTTTTGTAACACCCTGTATAGGTATGGTGCGTCTTTTGTGCTTTGACTTCATGCAGCGTAACTGGCACTTTTATAACAAGTTCCATGAGCTAGGTGAAATTTTGTATTTTACATAACAGGTGAAATTAATTATATTCTCTTCTCCCCTTCCCACACTAGTTTCATGTTCTCCTGTTGGATCAGATGATGGCAGCATAAGACTGTTGAAAACGATCATCTTGGAACAAAAAAGTTTCTGTACTGTGAATACTGCGTACGAAGTGTGTGCTTCACTTCCAACTTAACATCGCTGGCGGCCGAAGTGGCCGTGCGGTTAAAGGCGCTGCAGTCTGGAACCGCAAGACCGCTACGGTCGCAGGTTCGAATCCTGCCTCGGGCATGGATGTTTGTGATGTCCTTAGGTTAGTTAGGTTTAACTAGTTCTAAGTTCTAGGGGACTAATGGCCTCAGCAGTTGAGTCCCATAGCGCTCAGAGCCATTTGAACCATTTTTTTTTTAACATCGCTGCGCGTACAGAGGTCGACGGTGGCAGGGCTACGGTATGGCGCACATCCATCTGGTAACTATGGTTGTTATAAAATTTACCACAACATTTGCACTCCCGAACCCCAATGTTGCCGGCCGGTGTGACCGAGCGGTTCTAGGCGCTACAGTCTGGAACCGCGCGACCGCTATGGTCGCAGGTTCGAATCCTGCCTCGGGTATGGATGTGTGTGATGTCCTTACATTAGTTAGGTTTAAGTAGTTCTAAGTTCTAGGGGACTGATCACCTCAGAAGTTAAGTCTCATAGTGCTCAGAGCCATTTGAACTCCAATGTTGCTGGCCTCTTTCATGTTTCTGATGCAATCTCCACCGATTATGGAATCCTCCAACAGGAAAATTCTCAGGCCACAAAACAAGAATCATATTTCAGTGGCTATTTAGCAGTGTTGTGGGCATAAACACTTTGCCTTGGATTTACAAACTTTGAGAAAAGTTTAGATTTAGTTTCAACAATACTACTGAAGGAAGGAAGGAAGATTGGGTTTAACGTCCCGTCGGCATCGAGGTCATTAGAGATGGAGCACAAGCTCGGATTGTGTCAAGGTTGGAGAAGGAAATCGGCCATATCCTTTCAAAGGAACCATGACATGAAACTTTTTAAGAAATCCGTCTACGTGTTACAATTATTGCATGGTAATTCTGAATACATTCCAGTATGTAGAAAAGGTCTAAATTCCTTTACAGGAACAAAGTATTACACAAAGATATGACGAAGGCAAAAATCGCAATGCATAAAAACGGTGGGGCTATTCCACCCAAGGAAGACGCTATTACGCCACACTGTATTTCAGTGTCAAAATCAAAAGCATTTACCACAAGCAAACCTTTTTCGTCCCTTTGCACCCACATACACCTCGAGTGACCATGTAGCACACTGCAGGCACTTTATCCTGAGGAGTTGCGTATAACACTTGTTATTGCTAGTTTCATATCTTCGTCAGACAGTGAAGCAGAAGCCTTTATCCTTTCGTATGTACGGATCATCTGAAAAGAACCAAGAAAACGTGTTTTATAGAATTTCGCAGTAAAACATCAATTTAACTAATAATTTGACTGAGGAGAAATACCCGCACGTGTACGGGGCGAAATAGCCCCATGTGAAGACAGTTCGAAAGGCGCGGCAATCAGACTTTTGTGGAAAAAGCTAGCAATATTTGTTGATACACACCCTGTATAACCTGTGTTCTTATACAAGCAACAATAGGAGTTTAAAATTTCACATTATTCTGCACGGTACACCTTAATTAGTTTGGTTGTATTGTTTAACTATGGCAATAATTCATCACAATTCGCTTACCTCTAGAGTTTGTTCTTATGTTCTGTCAGTAATATAACAGAAAA
The DNA here is from genome assembly GCF_021461385.2 of Schistocerca piceifrons. NCBI lineage: Eukaryota > Metazoa > Arthropoda > Insecta > Orthoptera > Acrididae > Schistocerca > Schistocerca piceifrons. The sequence goes on from NC_060149.1 coordinate 169,440,897, forward strand.
CACCCATACTGCAACAACATACAACGACACAGAGATACTGGCACACACCAAAAGCAAAACTATCCTGACTATGAGAAACTAGCACAGTGTTGCAACATTTCTTATTTCACGCGGATTGGACCTGTGATCGAAATAGCCCCGTTGTACCCTACTATCAGTCCTTGAGAAATTATGTTAGTCTACTGACGAATACGTTCGTCAGTGCCACAGCTTTCATTAAGCTCCAACAGGATAGTGAGAAACACAATTCAAAGGGAAATCATGCTAGGTGATTCCTTATAACCAAAGCTATTCTCAGCAATCCAGAGGAAGTATTCATAACCTTAAAGTGTGAAAAGGAGGCGTGTTAATTGAATATATATGAAGCAGCTTCATTTTGCTGATAACATTTGAACTGTCGCTTTTAGTTAAGGCAACCTTCAATGACGAATGGAAGACTTAACACATAAAGTTAGATAGTGCACCTGAAAATCAGTTATAATAAGACTAATACGATGTATAAGAAACTGGTACAAATTTAAAAAGAAGTCGTAGAACTAGTTGATGAAATTTTGTATTTAAGGCAGTTGAAGAGAAAGACAATATGGACAACAAGAGAAATAAACAGAGGAGCAAAAATGGATTGAAGTACTTATGTTGAGCAAAAAAATTTTTTCAAAAGTAAGTTTTCGATGTATCTGAAACGGAAAATTTTCTGTTGCATGTTATTTGTTTTGTGATGATTGCCAACGACGTTCAGTAACTATAACGAAAGAGAGTGATTGCTGTTGTAGTTAATTTCTCTATTTCCGAAAGTAACATCTCTGAAAGCCCTTTGCCAAAAACACATCATGTTCATATATAGTATCCAAGGTAACTAATCCTATACTATTACTTAGTGGTACTTTCACAAGCACGAAAGCAACATGGAGAGAGGAAACATTACCCAAAAAAAGACATTGTGCAAATGAAGCAACAAGAGGCGATTCTGAAACACGCGGACTAGCAGCAGTTGGGCGTAATGAGTGCGAAGGCCGGCTCGGTGCTTTGAACTGAGAGAAACATCCGTCGCCTGACCCAGTGGCTCAGCGCTCGGCCTACACCGATTTTGTCACCGTTTTAAAATAGCCACTCCACTCAACCTAGTTTACACTGAATTGTGTAATGTGTCCCTTCCGTTAGAGACAATTAAACGCTCGATTCGCAACAGCCTAAAAAAAAGAAGCAAAAACCTGCAGCTGTTCTCGCGGATGATTCCCTTCCCATCCTTCTGAGCATTTAGCTCAGCGGGCGATGAAGCGAGTAATGCTTACTACTGTGTAACTATTTTTATTGTCAAATGGAGAAAAGAGTGGTTTCATTAAAAAGGTGAAATCAAAACTTTTGACCTACCAGGTCTATCGATCTCCTAGAAATTTATTCCAGTCACTAATTTTTTTAAAATATTTTCCGAATACTGTTTGTGTGTGATCAGCAAAACAAACCCTAAAATATTTTATACTCAATAGTATCTTTACAGATAACGGTACATTTTATGGTAGCAGAATCTTATTTTTTCAGCGTCACTGCAGAAAACGCGCTTGTATTTATTAAAATTTTGTGTCCTTGATAACTGTTCTAATGAAAGAACATTTTTCAAGTAGTAAGTTATTTTATAGGTCCTGCTACATCTTATTTTTATCACGCTGTTACGTGCCATTCGGATCACGTGTCCCACGCTAAATATCGCGTCTCGTCGCCCAGAAGAATGCAGCCAGTCTGCAAATATGTAGCTTATCCGTGGTACATGTACCTTATAGTTTCTCTATCGACCGAAGTTTTGCGTTAGTTACGGCACTAGACTCGTACGTGGGAGTCCAGGTCTCCGTTCAGCCACCCAGATTTAGGCTTCAGTGGTTTCACTAAATTGACTAAGGCAGATGTCAGGATGGGTGCTTTGAACAGGACACGTAAGATTTCCCTGTCTATCCTCGTTCAGTCCAATCTTGTGCCCCATCTCTAATAATCTCGTCGACGACAGGACTTCATTTTCATTTCTATAATTTCTTTTATGCTAATTTCCTTATTCCATTCGTGATATCCACTTCAACTTTTAACTCTCCTGAAAAGGCTCTTCATTTATATCTGTAGTAGCATCTCTTGAAGGCTTGTTTCATTTGTAGCAAATACTGACTACGATTCAGGCTTTCCTAATCACATGTGATATAATAACATATAATATAAAAATTATAATTTAGAAATAATTTTGATGCTAACAACTAAAACAGAATGTTAGTTTTCACAGTTCCTGCGAAAATATAGTTGGTAAATATTTTCTCTTTTTTACTGCTCTCGTATCATTTTCGGAACTCCACCAATTACACTCGTACGTTTTTCCATCAAGAGAATTCGGAAAGTCAAAGGCAATCACGCTAACCCGTCAACTTCGTCCACTGCTTCTCCCATATTCTGCCATTGGTAGGCCCTATATACACTGAGGTGACAAAAGACGTGGGGTACTACATAACATCGTGTCGGACTTCCTTTTATCTGACGTAGTGCCGCAGATCGACGTGGTATGGACTCAAAAAGTTGTTGGAAGTTCCTTGCAGAAGTACTGAGCCACGATGCCTATATAGCCCCTCATGATTGCGAAAGTGTTTCCGGTGTAGGGTTTGTGCACGAACTGACCTCTGGATTATGTCCCACGATCAGGGTGGCCAAACCATTCGCTCGAATTCTCCAGAATGTTCTTCAAATGACAGATCGTTATGGCTCGGCGACTGGGAACCAGCATCTCTGAAACAGCGTAGTTCGTCGGCTGTTGGTGTGAAACTGCCGTGAGCATCTATATAACGTTGTTGAAGTAGTGTAAAATCACGAGTAGGCGCCATGGTGTTGGCCGTCCACGCCTCATCACAGCACGTGGAGGTTGGAGACTTGCACGCTCTGTACATTCAAGTGACAAACGTCATGGGTTAGCGACCATTCACATATACAGATGGCGATAGTACTCGTACACAAGGGATAAAACGGCAGAGCCTTGGCGGAGCTGTTATTTGTATTCAGGTGAGTCACGTGAAAAGGTTTCCGGCGTGCTAATGACCACATGAAGGGAATTAACAGAATTTGAACGCGGAATGGTAGTTGAAGCTAGATGCATGGGGCATTCCATTTCGGAAATCCTTAGAGTATTCAATATTCCGAGACACACAGTGCCAAGAGTGTGCCTAGAATACCACATTTCAAGCATTGCCGCTCACCACGGACAATACAGTGGTCGTCGGCCTTCACATAACGACCGTGAGCAGCCAGGTTTGTGTAGAGTTGTCAATGCTAACAGACAAGCAATACTGCGTGAAATAATCGCAGAAATCAATGTGAAACGTACGACGAACGTATCCGTTAGGAGAGTGCGACGAAATTTGGTGTTATTGGACTACGGCAGCAGACGACCGTGGCAAGTGCCCTAGCTAACAAAACGACATCGCCTGTAGCGCATCTCCTTCCTCATCGACTGGACCCTAGACAACTGGAAAACCACTACTTAGTCAGATGAATCCCGATTTCAGTTAATAAGTGCTGATGCTGGGGTTCGAGTGTGGCGCAGACCTCTCGAAACCATGGATCGAAGTTGTCAAGAATGCACTGTTCATTTACACAGAGTGGACTGGGTCCTCTGAATGTTAGTCTACTTGGAGACCATTTGAAGCCATTCGTGGAATTCATGTTCCCAAACAACGATCGAATTTTTGTAGATGGCAATACACCATGTCAACAGACCACAGTTGTTCGCGATTGGTTTGAAGAACGTTCTGGACAAAAATGGTTTAAATGGCTCTGAACACTATGGGACTTAACAGCTGAGGTCATCAGTCCCATAGAACTTAGAACTATTTAAACCTAACTAATCTAAGGACATCACACACATCCATGCCCGAGGCAAGATTCGAACCTGCGACCGTTGCGGTCGCGCGGTTCCAGACTGAAGCACCTTGAACCGCTTGGTCAGTCTGGCCGGCCGTTCTGGACAGTTCGAGCGAACGGTTTGGACACCCAGACAGCCTGACATGAATCCCATTGAAGATACTCTAGAGGTAATTTCGTGCATAAAATCCTGCACCGCAGTTATAGACGGCTGTGGAGGCGACATGGCTTAACATTTCTGAAGGGGACTTCCAACAACTTTCTGAGTTCATGGCCCGTCGAGTTGCTACACTACGCTGGCTAAAGAAGGTCCGTTACGATATTAGGAGGTATCGCACTTTGATCAGCTCAGTGTAAACCAGGACAGGCGGTGATCTGTGGCAAATATGACGACAGCGTACAATACTGATGCAGACCCAAGTGTCCGCAGGACTTCGTTCAGCGCAGACTGCTGAACAAGGGGCGCCGCAGCGGACGACTACTATGCGATCCCATGAAGACAGAACGATACCGAACGATTGCAGAGCGCATGGAATCATAGAGACTGGACTGTGGTCAAATGGAACCGTATTGCGTGGCCGGATGACTCACGTTTCTTTTTACACAAAGTCAAAGGTTGTGTCCAGATACGCCGTCATCCAGGCAAATGGCTGCTCGAAACATTCACCGCACCAAGAGCGCAGGCCGGTGGGAATAGTATTAAAAAAAAAAGAAAAAGGTTCAAATGGCTCTAAGCCCTATGGGCATCTGAGGTCATCTGTCCCATAGACTTAGAACTACTTAAACCTAACTAACCTAAGGACATCACACACATCCATGCCCGAGGCAGGATTCAAACCTGCGACCGTAGCAGCAGCGCGGTTCCGGACTGAAGCGCCTAGAACCGCTCGGCCACAGCGGCCGGCCGGAATGGTATTATGCTATGAGGAACAAGCACCTGGATTTCCAAGGGACCCGTGGTTGTAATCGAAGGTAACACGGCAACTGTAGATTATATTAACATTATTGCGAACCATCTTTATCCCTTCATGACTGACGTCTTCCCAGACGGCGATGGCAGCTTCCAGCAAGATAACTGAGCGGGTCACGACATCAGACTCGTGCTACAGTGGTTTCAGGAGCATGATAGTTAACTCACGTTGGCATCTTCGGCACCAAATTCGCCTGATCTGAAATCTATGAAACACATCTGGGATGCTGTTTGGCGCCAGTCCCGAGCCCACAGACCACCGGTCCGTAATTTATGGGTATTACGTGATCTGTATGTAGACGTCAGGTACCACATACCTCCGGAAACTTACCAAGAACCTATCGAAAACACCCTGTGCAGAATCGCTCCTGCATTGTGGTCCAGAAGTGGATCAACACGTTAAGTCGCCGAAAACTGGGTGCGCACTGCATTACTTGCGTGGGGTAGACTATTAAAAAAATGTGGAAAGGTGGAAGGAATATCAGTGACGCACCCGACTAAAACAACCAATCAAACAGCTGTCGCTGTAGGTTAAGGATGGCTGTTATTGCTGAAACAACAGGTTTTCGGTTATATCTATTTTTTTCATATCCAGTTTAACATGATTGTTAAAACCGCTCAAAATAACCGATTTCTGCAATAACCGATTTTGGACTTTTTATTGCCATGACTTCCAATAATAAGCTAACGTAGACATGGAGCAAAGACTGAAAAATTCTAAGACTTCTTCAGACTTTTGCATTTATATGTTTCAAGGCATTTAGAATCAAAATATCAAATAAAATACGTAGGTAAATAAAAGAAAACTTAGTCTGCGCACTGTTCGCTGCTTTTCACAATGTTGAGGTTGAATAAAAAAAAACCACCAGCATCATCCCACTGATTGTTTTTTTTTTAAAACTTTGCTCAAAAATTTTGTTGTAATTGAGGATCCTACAACTATTTGGGCATTACAAATCATCATCATCATAATTCACTTGAGGCCTTATTCCCACTTCAATGCGGTGTCAGCCTTATTACTATTCATTTGGCAGTGTTAGTTGCAGAGGGTGGCCAGATGCCCTTCCTGCCACCACCCCAAACCTGACCACCCCCGCGACGGAATTAGTGTACCACAGCTGGCTGCGTCTAGTGCAAGCCACGGAAGAATGCGAAGTTTTCAAATGTTTGCGAGTCGTGTAACTGAGACGAAACGTGGGGAGCAGCCCGGTATTCACCTAGCAGGATGTAGAAAACCGCCTAAAAACCACATCCAGGCTGGCCAGCATACCGGCCCCCGTCGTTAAACCGCCGCGCGGATTCGATCCAGGGCCGACGCGCCAATCCCAGTCCAGGACGCAGCGAATTAGCGCTCTCGGCTACGCTGACGGATCTAGTTCGGGGTTACGAATAATGACTGCTAAAGGATGAAAACTGAGGTTGGAGAGCTCTATTTTTCCTATTATATTTTCCGTTTCCAAGAGCTACAAGCAGATAAATACATGTTATGAACACACAGGCAACGGATCAGCTACTTCCTACTTTTATTATAAATAATGGATGGCTTGTTAAATTTTTAATTTATTACTGTTGCTTTAATTTCCTTCCTCTTTTGTTATTTTCTAGAAATGTCAGACGAATAATAAGTTTTTGTGTAAAATTTGTAGCGCTCTTTTTCATTAATTGTTTCGAATGAAAAACCCGTTTTGTAGCCAAATATATTTATTTACTTTTTAACGGGAATTTGAACATAACTGATTTTTGAAGACAAAACTAAAAATGCTCTTTCGAAAAATTCAAATGGGCAGTTTATATCGTAAGCAAAATAGAACATTTACCAGGAACATTTTCTTGACAATGTTAAAACATCGGTAATGAATTAATCCACTGGCCAGTATTTACTGTCCATTCCATTCCATAGTGTATTGATCCGTGAGTCCACTTTTTTTGGTCAGAAACAATATCATTCAAAAACGATATCAATCCTTCAGAAGCCACAGAACTTCCTACCAACGATAAATATTATGGGCTACACATGACAAGCCTGGGATACATCTTCTACTCTGCTCCCAAAAAATGAAAGGCTCACTGGTTCTGTGTAGTAAAGAATAACAGGTACATTATTGTCTCAGCAATGACATAACGGTTTTTATGTCTTGTACTTGTTGCTCGTTTATAACTGTCCGCGTTTTCATTCAAATTGCTGAGTTGCTTCCCCCATTTTCTACAATAAACCAATATATCAAGGCAATAGAAATTTTACAAATAAATATTACTCCTATTTTTTTTAAAAAAAACGTCTCATTTAAAAACCAACAATTTTAGCACCACTACTATGGCAAATTGATATACCGGTTTCTTATTCGGTTATTAGTAAAAAAATTTTAAAAAATGTTGCAATCGAGACGAAACAAATATATAAAAACCTAAAATGCCGCTACAGGTTATAACCGGTCGGTTTTTCCCATCCTCACCAGACACTGACTCGAGTAAAATCATGAAACGAAATGAGATCAATATCGTAGTGCAAACAGCAAGTTTCTAGGATAGCGTAATTAGAGAGTCTGTCGAAATAAGGGCATCGGAAAACATAATAAACCGAGACTGATGTTTCAATTTAAACAAGGCTTGGAGTCCGGCACCCTGCTAATTAACATCTCGTCGACTGTCTCATTCACCAAGAGCTGGAAGACGGTGAGAGAACGTGTTTTTAACGGACTTTCAGTGATCGCTCCGAAAAACTGATGAGTACCAAACGACGTAGAGGGCGCCGGGAGTCGGACTCATATATAAATAGCGGCTATAAATAGCGGCGTGACACCAAAAGTACTTCACAATGTGGTTGGAGTCCGGGCAACGAGAAAGTCTAACATAGATGGCAGCACCTGAGCAAAATATCGTGCGTGAAATGGAAGCAACAACTCGGCTGAACACCCGAAATCACGCCATTACGTGACAAGGATGTCCGCAGCAGGCATGCAGAATCAGCAACAGCAGCAGCTGCAAAAGGACGAGCTGCTAAAGCTGCTCGGTTGTCACCAGCATGTGTCCGACAAACAGCCATATGCAAGTAACGGTGACAATGCAGTGCTACAACAGCGTCGTTGGAGGAAGGTACGGACCGTAGCCTTCGAATTATAAAGTTAAGTCAATACGTGTATTTGAACAAGTGCAGTAGTGGGAAGAATGTGACACGAGAGTAAGCTTCTACGTTAGTGTTTCAAATGTCAATACTGATATGCTGCTCCTAGTGGAAATGCTCTATAGGGAATAGTTATAGGAACTACTCTGACTGCTCATAAGCCTCTGCACATCTACATCTACGTTTATACTCCGCAAGCCACCCAACGGCGTGTGGCGGAGGGCACTTTATGTGCCACTGTCATTACCTCCCTTTTCTGTTCCAGTCGCGTATGGTTCGCGGGAAGAACGACTGCCGCAAAGCCTCCGCGTGCGCTCGAATCTCTCTAATTTTACATTCGTGATCTCCACGGCAGGTATAAGTAGGGGGAAGCAATATATTCGATACCTCATCCAGAAACGCATCCTCTCGAAACCTGGACAGCAAGCTACACCGCGATGCAGAGCGCCTCTCTTGCAGAGTCTGCCACTTGAGTTTGCTAAACATCTCCGTAACGCTATCACGCTTACCAAATAACCCTATGACGAAACGCGCCGCTCTTCTTTGGACCTTCTCTATCTCCTCCGTCAACCCGATCTGGTGCGGATCCCACACTGATGAGCAATACTCAAGTATAGGTCGAACGAATTTTTTGTAAGCTACCTCCATTGTTGAAGGACTACATTTTCTAAGGACTCTCCCAATGAATCTCAACCTGGTACCCGCCTTACCATTAAATTAATTTTATATGATCATTCCACTTCAAATCGTTCCGCACGCATACTCCCAGATATTTTACAGAAGTAACTGCTACCAGTGTTTGTTCCGCTATCATATAATCATACAATAAAGGATCCTTCTTTCTATGTATTCGCAATACGTTACATTTGTCTATGTTAAGGGTCAGTTGCCACTCCCTGCACCAAGTGCCTATCCGCTGCAGATCTTCCTGCATTTCGCTACAATTTTCTAATGCTGTAACTTCTCTGGATACTACAGCATCATCCGCGAAAAGTCGCACGGAACTTCCGACACTATCTACTAGGTCATATTGTGAAAAGCAATTGTCCCATAACACTCCCCTGTGGCGCGCCAGAGGTTACTTTAATGTCTGTAGACGTCTCTCCATTGATAACAACATGCTGTGTTCTGTTTGCTAAAAACTCTTCAATCCAGCCACACAGCTGGTCTGATATTCCGTAGGCTCTTACTTTGTTTATCAGGCGACAGTGCGGAACTGTATCGAACGCCTTCCGGAAGTCAAGGAAAATAGCATCTACCCGGGAGCCTGTATCTAATATTTTCTGGGTCTCATGAACAAATAAAGTAAGTTGGGTCTCACACGATCGCTGTTTCCGGAATCCATGTTGATCCTACAGAGTAGATTCTGGGTTTCCAAAAACGACATGATACTCGAACAAAAAACATGTTATAAAATTCTACAGCAGATCGACGTCAGAGATATAGGTCTATAGTTTTGCGCACGTGCTCGACGATCCTTCTTGAAGACTGGGACTACCTGTGCTTTTTTCCAATTATTTGGAACCTTCCGTTCCTCTAGAGACTTGCGGTACACGGCTGTTAGAAGGGGGGCAAGTTCTTTCGCGTATTCTGTGTAGAATCGAATTGGTATCCCGTCAGGTCCAGTGGACTTTCCTCTGTTGAGTGATTCCAGTTGCTTTTCTATTCCTTGGACACTTATTTCGATGTCAGCCATTTTTTCGTTTGTGCGAGGATTTAGAGAAGGAACTGCAGTGCGGTCTTCCTCTGTGAAACAGGTTTGGAAAAATGTGTTTAGTATTTCAGCTTTACGCGTGTCATCCTCTGTTTCAATGCCATCATCATCCCAGAGTGTCTGGATATGCTGTTTCGAGCCACTTACTGATTTAACGTAAGACCAGAACTTCCTAGGATTTTCTGTCAAGTCGGTACATAGAATTTTACTTTCGAATTCACTGAACGCTTCACGCATAGCCCTCCTTACGCTAACTTTGACATCGTTTAGCTTCTGTTTGTCTGAGAGGTTTTGGCTGCGTTTAAACTTGGAGTGAAGCTCTCTTTGCTTTCGCAGTAGTATCCTAACTTTGTTGTTGAACCACGTTTGGTTTTTCCCGTCCCTCACAGTTTTACTCGGCACGTACCTGTCTAAAACGCATTTTACGATTGCCTTGAACTTTTTCCATAAACACTCAACATTGTCAGTGTCGGAACAGAAATTTTCGTTTTGATCTGTTAGGTAGTCTGAAATCTGCCTTCTATTACTCTTGCTAGACAGATAAACCTTCCTCCCTTTTTTTATATTCCTATTAACTTCCATATTCAGGGATGCTGCAACGGCCTTATGATCACTGATTCCCTGTTCTGCACTTACAGATTCGAAAAGTTCGGGTCTGTTTGTTATCAGTAGGTCCAAGATGTTATCTCCACGAGTCGGTTCTCTGTTTAATTGCTCGAGGTAATTTTCGGATAGTGCACTCAGTGTAATGTCACTCGATGCTCTGTTCCTACCACCCGTCCTAAACATCTGAGTGTCCCGGTCTATATCTGGTAAATTGAAATCTCCACCTAAGACTATAACATGCTGAGAAAATTTATGTGAAATGTATTCCAAATTTTCCCTCAGTTGTTCTGCCACTAATGCTGCTGAGCCGGGAGGTCGGTAAAAGGAGCCAATTATTAACCTAGCTCGGTTGTTGAGTGTAACCTCCACCCATAATAATTCACAGGAACTATCCACTTCTACTTCACTACAGGATAAACTACTACTAACAGCGACAAACACGCCACCACCGGTTGCATGCAATCTATCTTTTCTAAACACCGTCTGTGCTTTTGTAAAAATTTCGGCATAATTTATCTCTGGCTTCAGCCAGCTTTCTGCACCTATAACGATTTCAGCTTCGGTGCTTTCTATCAGCGCTTGAAGTTCCGGTACTTTACCAATGCAGCTTCGACAGTTTACAATTACAATACCGATTGCTGCTTGGTCCCCGCATGTCCTGACATTGCCCCGCACCCTTTGAGGCTGTTGCCCTTTCTGTACTTGCCCGAAGCCATCTAACCTAAAAAACCGCCCAGTCCACGTCACACAACCCCTGCTACCCGTGTAGCCGCTTGCTGCGTGTAGTGGACTCCTGACCTATCCAGCGGGACCCGAAACCCGACCACCCTATGGCGCAAGTCGAGGAATCTGTAGCCCACACGGTCGCAGAACCGTCTCAGCCTCTGATTCAGACCCTCCACTCGGCTCTGTATCAAAGGTCCGCAGTCAGTCCTGTCGACGATGCTGCAGATGGTGAGCTCTGCTTTCATCCCACTAGCGAGACTGGCAGTCTTCACCAACTCAGATAGTCGCCGGAAGCCAGAGAGGATTTCCTCCGATCCATAGCGACACACATCATTGGTGCCGACATGAGCGACCACCTGCAGATGGGTGCACCCTGTACCCTTCATGGCATCCGGAAGGACCCTTTCCACATCTGGAATGACTCCCCCCGGTATGCACACGGAGTGCACATTGGTTCTCTTCCCCTCTCTTACTGCCATATCCGTAAGGGGCCCCATTACGCGCCCGACGTTGGAGCTCCCAACTACCAGTAAGCCCACCCTCTGCGACCGCCCGGATCTTGCAGACTGAGGGGCAATCTTTGGAACAGGACAAGCAGCCATGCGCGGCCGAAGATCAGTATCAGCCTGACACAGAGCTTGAAACCGGTTCGTCAGACAAACTGGAGAGGCCTTCCGTTCAGCCCTCTGGAATGTCTTTCGCCCCATGCCACACCTCGAGACGACCTCCCATTCTACCACAGGTGAGGGATCAGCCTCAATGTGGACAGTATCCCGGGCAGGCACAGTCGTACTCCGATCGGGGGATGCATGGGACGAGCTGGCCGTCCTCGACAAACCCCCATCCAGACCCCCACAGTGATGTCCATTGGCAACAGCCTCAAGCTGTGTGACCGAAGCCAACACTGCCTGAAGCTGGGAGCGAAGGGATGCCAATTCAGCCTGCATCCGAACACAGCAGTTGCAGTCCCTATCCATGCTAAAAACTGTTGTGCAAAGAACGTCTGAACTAATCTACAGAGAGCACAAACAAATCGGCACAAAATTTAAACGGTTATTAAAATACAAGATTGCCTAGTAAATGGAGTAATGCTGCTACTTGCGCACTGCTGACACACTGCTCGGCGGCGGAAGGAGACTACGCGATTTTACACTATTCAGGTACTAAAACGCGATGCTACAACTCTCAAATACTATAATACGCCCGAAATTTATGAATTAAACAATGCAAGTACCAAAAACACGCAAAGAAATTAAGAATTAAACTATGTAACAAATAAGTGAGCTAGGAGTATACGACTTTCTGCTGGCAGCTGCTTATCCAACGGCGGCAGGGAGCACACTGGCTGTGACCAACCGACACTGGCCGTTCAAAACAAAAATCGCACTGAACGCCAGTATAGCATAAGTTTCCAGAAAGTGGTTAAGCTATTTTGAAAAATAGCCAGTAGATTTCTTTTTTAAGGCAGAGGTGATGGTTACTCTGGAGTCGCATTTGTCATGGAAGAGAAGCGTATTCTGTATTCTTCATAATCTGCAGTATTATAATATAGGCATTGATATCTTATCGGTTTATATTACTGACTTACCAGATGTTAGGAAAATTTACACCATCCTCCGTAGATGCTAGCACACATCTCTTCAATCAGTTATTGAAGAAAAAATTTTTTGGTTGTGATTTAAAGAGAACCCTATTGGTCATTTTACTTTAATTTTTCTAAACAGTGTATCTATCAAAAGTAGTTATTCTATTTTAAAGATCTTCTTCCCTTGATATCGCTTTGGCATCTTCTATCTTATCTTTGAAATGTCATTTGGTGTCGCCAGCTGGTACCTCAGACAGGTATCATTTTGTCATTAAAACTTCTGTGACTCAGGGAGAATTCAGCGTCCCATCGGCGATGCGGGCGTTAGAGGCAGAGGGCGTGCTGAGGTTGCGCAAACAAACCAGCAGAATCCGATCAAAAGAAACCAGCCCGACGTTCACCTTGAGCTGATTTTGAGAAATCGCGGAAAACCTAAATCTGGATGGCCGGACGGGAATTTGAAATGTGTTCCACGCGAATGAGTGTCCAGTGAGTGTCTCTACAAGTTCAGTTTTTCAGTCTGTTTCATCCTCGACTTTCAAGGTAGATCTCCAGTCTGAAATCATCAATAGCATTAATATCCTCCTATAGCTTTTACCAGCTAATGATCAGATTCTGAGAGTCTTCTACAGCTCTACAAACTTTTAATACGTAAAAAGACGGAATGCAGCACATACTGAATAGCTCTGCTTCTTCTACAAGTATGAAAATTTTAGGTCTCCACTTATTCTCACCTCTACGTGTCTGGCGAGGCAATATTAGAACGATACGGTTTTCAATCACGCATGTACAACTGACGATTCCCCAAACGCCATCAGGCGGAACCTTTGGAATTCAAGATTCTCTGACCATCCATTACAGCCAGATCACGATATTTTGTGGTGACTAATGCGTTTGGCAAAAATAAGCGCAAACCATCAGTACCATCATAATATCTGTAAAGTCGTAGGATACTGGAGAGTCCAGTGGAACAACGTGGTGCCAAGTTAAAAGTGTAGCGCCAGTTTCAAATCAAAAATAGAGTAGTACATACAAATACAAATGATCATCGAGTAATTTTATGTACTTCAGGTTAAGTTAGGCCCGCAGCATAGTATACATCATTATAAGACATAATGAAAATGAAAGCTCCAAAACTAGTTGCAGTAAGCTAATATATTTTTTATATTTTACACGATATAGCTCGTTTCGACTTATTGTCATTATCAAGTGATCTGAAAAAAATAAGCTTGGTAAGATTATCTATACGAAAATCGTGGCTGTTTTATGTTTACATATGCATTGGAACTTATGTCTAGTTGGAAGTGACGACCATAATGCATCTATAGTAATTATTTTCTGTCAAGTTGTGGTAGGTATAACATTTTTCGCAGAAAACTACGTCTTCGACAGATATTTTGACAGTTCAATATTTTGACAGTTCAATATTTTGACAGTTCTTTACTACGATGCTACATGTTTACGAAGTATATAGATCTTAACAGAGATTATGCTGCGTTTGGTTTTAATTATTTTCTTTTTTGAATTTTATCTATGGTCTCTGTACGTTTTGTTTTCCGTATGACTATCCCTTTTCGTATTCTGTTATGTCAACAAAGCTTTCGAGGTAGGATTTATGTTTAAAATCTGTTTGTTGCATTAGAATTTCGTGTGGATCTTTTCTTGTATGAATATATATTTCCGGTTCTTCTAGAATGTCCATAGTAAGTCCTTTCGGTACTCTGTGTAATATTTCTAACGCAGCTTCAGTTTTCTCAACATCACAAAATCGAGAAAATTGAAACTGCGTAGGAAATATTACGCAGAGTCCTTTTCTATGAACATTTTCGAAGAATTCCTGACTGGAAATGGAGGAAAAAAAGGTCATTTGAACATGTGTCAGAAAATGCATCGTTGCCTCGGTAGTTGGCGCTGACGAATGACATTTCCTCTGACCACGTGCCGTGTGTTCCTTGTGCTTTGTGGGCTGTGTGATTGACGCAGCGTACTGTAAGGAGCAGAATGGTCCGGTATTCATGTCGGGAACAAGCCGAGATGGTGTTTGTGTAAGACCAGCCAGATGGAAACCGTCGAGAGGCAGCACGGCTATGTTGTTGCTGTTGTGGCCTTCAGTCCTGAGACTGGTTTGATGCAGCTCTCCATGCTACGCTATCCTGTGCAAGCTTCTTCATCTCCCAGTACCTACTGCAGCCTACATCCGTCTGAATCTGCTTAGTGTATTCATCTCTTGGTCTCCCTCTACGATTTTTACCCACCACGCTGCCCTCCGATACTAAATTGGTGATCCCTCGATGTCTCAGAACACGTCCTACCAACAGATCCCTTCTTCTAATGACGTTGTGCCACAAGCTCCTCTTCTCCCCAATTCTATTCAATACCTCCTCATTAGTTATGTGATATACCCATCTAATCTTCAGCATTCTTCTGTAGCACCACATTTCGAAAACTTCTATTCTCTTCTTGTCCAAACTATTTATCGTCCACGTTTCACTTCCATACATGGCTACACTCCATACAAATACTTTCAGAAACGACTTCCTGACATTTAAATCTATACTCGATGTTAACAAATTTCTCTTCTTCAGAAACGCTTTCCTTGCCATTGCCAGTCTACATTTTATATCCTCTCTACTTCGACCATCATCAGTTATTTTGCTCCCCAAATAGCAAAACTCCTTTGCTACTTTAAGTGTTTCATTTCCTAATCTAATTCCCTCAGCATCACCCGATTTAATTCGACTACATTCCATTATCCTCGTTTTGCTTTTGTTGATGTTCATCTTATCCCTCCTTTCAAGACACTGTCCATTCCGTTCAACTGCTCTTCCAAGTCCTTTGCTGTCTCTGACAGAATTACAATGTCATCGGCGAACCTCAAAATTTTTATTTCTTCTCCGTGGATTTTAATACCTACACCGAAATTTTCTTTGGTTTCCTTTACTGCTTGCTCTATATACAGATTGAATAACATCTGGGGTAGGCTACAACCCTGTCTCACTCCCTTCCCAACCACTGCTTCCCTTTCATGTCCCTCAACTCTTATAACTGCCATCTGCTTTCTGTACAAATTGTAAATAGCCTTTCGCTCCCTGTATTTTACCCCTGCCACCTTCAGAATTTGAGAGAGAGTATTCGAGTCAACATTGTCAAAAGTTTTCTCTAAGTCTACAAATACTAGAAACGTAGGTTTGCCTTTCCTTACTCTTTCATATAAGATAAGTCGTAAGGTCAGTATTGCCTCACGTGTTCCAACATTTCTACGGAATCCAGACTGATCTTCCCAGAGATCGGCTTCTATTAGTTTTTCCATTCGTCTGCAAAGAATTCGCGTTAGTATTTTGCAGCTGTGACTTATTAAACTGATAGTTCGGTAATTTTCACATCTGTCAACACCTGCTTTCTTTGGGATTGGAATTATTATATTTTTCTTGAAGTCAAGTACCCTCACAGACACCAACCACATTTCAAATCCTTTTTGGATGTTTGTGTGATCATGGGTCCTTTCAGACGGACGAATGTGCAGGTTGACGCCAGAAACGAGCCTATCGTGTAAAATATTAAAAATATATTACATTATTCCAGCTAGTTTTGGAGCTTTCATTTTCAGTTTTACGTACGTTGTTTCATTCCGCAAAAGTTTTTCTCCGCAATCCTTTCTGTCCAACAATGATTTTATAAATCACAATCAGAGTTCTGTAATAAGCCAAGACAAAATTATATGGAAGGAACTACAACTGAAAACAAATGATTATTTCGTATACGTTATGGCTGCAACGGCGGACGTGGTGAAAACGTGGCCGGTCACAGACGTCGCGAATTTCCTGCTCCGCGTTGTCCACAGCACGGAAGATGTTTAGCTCCCCCGCCGGCGATTGAAATGTAGCCTGCCAGCCGCGCGACTAATGACCTCACCTGTAACCTGTCCAAACGGCCTTCACAGTTCACATTCCTCGCTTCTCTGATCCAGGCAGCGCCGTAAAAAAATGTATTACAATCCACAGCCTCTTTAAAGTAACTAATAATTTTCAATCATTAATGTGATTGTATTGATCAGAAACCTAGAAACCTGTACACATCTGTGCATCAAACCGATAGTAGTATTCGGCATAAACTTCACGCTTTCCTGCAGATTGCTTCGTATAGCAGCACTTTTCTAAAAAAAAGAAAAAAGAAAAATGTGCAGTTTGCCCAAACTCAGTTACTGTGTGCAGATTCTGATGTAGCTTTACTATCTGCTATCTGAATAATGTCGCACTTTCATGTGTAATATCTGTTTTGTAAATAGTTCACTGTATACGATAGTGACAGGAGTTCACGTGTTTTTTATGATACTGATCACAACAAAATAAAGTTAGAATATGAAACCCAATATCGATACGTTGGAATGTAATGGAGAATTTTAGCTTACTTTATAGAGAATTAATACAGTGTACCGTCTTTTACGTTCTGCCAGTAAGATAACACACGTTATTTGTCTTTTTTCTGTTTTTGTTTTATGTCGTTGTTACATATTCTTTAGATGTGGGGCAACAGCTTAGTTGAAGGAAGCTGAGGCAGTCAGTTATGGCCTAAATCAGATTTGCAGGATAAGTTTGAACGACAGATCGAGTGAATATTAACAGCTGCTCGCAACAATGTGACGTGAATTAGTCTGTGTCCGAACAAAGGCATGAGGTCAGATGTCAACCAAAGTTCACTGTATACCCACCTAACTTTATCGCAGGAACATATGAATAAAGAAGTACAAAAGGGAAAAAAAGCAACGTCAGATTTTTTACAAAAATGAAAAAAAAGGAAGAAAAGAACATATGGTTTTAACTCATAAAACAAAAAATTACGCTTGCGCAAGGCACACCTTTTCACGTGGAAACACACCTCTACACTACAGTTAAATCTGTTTGTCACCTAGGACAACAACGCAGGAAACTTGAACAAATGCTTATTTGTAAGGAACAATACAAAATGTTGGAAAAGATTGACCGAGAATATTTTTATGTGCTCTTAAAGAACCAAAATGTTGACTAAAGGTATTGGGTGATCAAAAGTCAGTATAAATTTGAAAACTTAATAAACCACGGGATAATGTAGATAGAGAGTTAAAAGTTGACACACATGCTTGGAATGACATGGGGTTTTATTATAACAAAAAAAAGTTCACAAAATGACGCGTGAAAGATCTCTTGCGCGCATTGTTTGGTGATAATCGTGTGCTCAGCCGCCACTTTCGTCATGCTTGGCCTTCCAGCTCCCCAGACCTTAGTCCGTGCGATTATTGGCTTTGGGATTACGGGAAGTCGCAAGTGTATCGTGATCGACAGACATCTCTGGGGATGCCAATGCCCCACCATAACTCCGGACATGCCTTACAGTGCTGTTCACAACATTATTCCTCGACTACAGCTATTGTTGAGGAATGATGGTGGACATATTGAGCATATCCTGTAAAGAACATCATCTTTGCTTTGTCTTACTTTGTTATGCTAATTATTGCTATTCCGATCAGATGAAGCGCCATCAGTCGGACATTTTTTGAATTTTGTATTTTTTTGGTTCTAATAAAACCCCATGTCTTTCCAAGCATGTGTGTCAATTTGTACCTCTCTATCTACATTATTCAGTGATTTATTCAGTTTTCAAATTTACACTGACTTTTTGATCACCCGGTATAACTGAGGAAACGGAAATCGCGTTGCTGTGAGTATCGAAAACCAAACAAAATTCTTCGTGTACAACGCGAGAAGCGAAGTCACTTAGGAGACAAATCAGACAGCCTCAAGAGAAAAGCCCATAGAACTTTCTTACAAAACCAACACAATGGCATAATCAGACAAGTTAAGTTGTGTTGTGGAGCAGGGTGATATCGTGCCATACACCAGGCTCAATTACATCCACAGCGTTACCTACATGTGAAACATATTTTACACATAGGACTACTGTTATAGACCATTTTAACTGTTCTGGCAAATCCTGACGTAAATTACCCGATCGTATAGCCGCGCGCGTTAAAACACCGCTTCCGTGATGGATCGAATCCGTCCGGCCGGCCGTGGTGGCCGAGCGGTTCTAGGCGCTTCAGTCCGGAACCACGTGGCTGCTACGGTCCCAGGTTCGAATCCTGCCTCGGGCATGGATGTGTGTGATGTCCTTGGTTGGTTAGGTTTACGCAGTTCCAAGTCCAGGGCACTGATGACCTTAGATGTTAAGTCCTATAGTGCTTAGAGCCATTTGAACATTCAGTAAATATCTGCGGTAGTGTCTCCTACTGTATAGTGCATTTAAATGTAAGTACAGTTACTGTTATTATCAGTTAATCATCCGCTCACAAAGACCACCCAGTTGCAGTGTTATAGCTTTAGGGTCACTGAGGGTGGCAGCGATCTGAAGCAGAGAACAGCCGACACGAAATGATACGCATGGTGCCGATTTTTAACGATCGGTACTTCGGGAGCCAGCAGCTACCTCTCATTACAGATGTCGGACATCGCAGGCTGGTAAAAGAGGACAGGCGGTGAAATGTGGCGAAGCTAACATCAGACTTAAATGCTGGGCAGAACACAATTGTGTCTCAACACACAGTTCACCGAACATTCCTAATGATGGGCCTCCGCTCCCGACGATCTATGCATGTGCCAATGTTAACACAACGCCGTCGGCAACTACGACTGAAATAGGCACGTGACTATCGGCACTGGACATTGGCGCAGTGGCAGAACGTTGCATGGTCTGATGAACCCCGTTACCTTCTTCATCACGCCGATAGGAAGACGCGAATCCGTCGGTCTTTGAGGAAGACAGTCCCTTGACACCTGTACTGCGGGCGACTCCGTTATGCTCCGGGGAACATTCACATGGGAATCCATGGGTTCAATGGAGCTCGAGCAAGGCACCACGACGGCCAAGAAGTATCGTACACTTGTTGCAGACACGTACACCCCTTCATGGCGATCATGTTTCCCGATGGCAGTGGCATTTTTCAACAAGATAATGCGCCATTTCACAAGGCCAGAAGTGTGATGGAGTGTTTCGATGAACACAGTGGCGAGTTCCAATTGATGTGCTGGCCCCCGAGCTCGCCCATCGAACAAAAAGGTTCAAATGGCTCTGAGCACTATGGGACTTAACATCTCAGGTCATCAGTTCCCTAGAACTTAGAACTACTTAAACCTAACTAACCTGAGGACATCACACACACCCATGTGCGAGGCAGGATTCGAACTTGCGACCGTAGCGGTCGCGCGGTTCCAGACTGAAGCGCCTAGAAGCGCTCGGCCACCAGCGGCCGGCCCGATCGAACACATTTGGGATGTGATTGAACGTGGCGTCCCGGAATTTACGGGAATTAGATGACCTGTGAGTGCATGGGTGGTGTCAACTCCCTCCAGCGACCTACAAATACCTCATTGCTTCCGTGCCACGACGCTGTTATCCATGCCAAAGGTAGACATACCAGCTATTAGGTAGGTGATCATAATGTTCCGGCTGATCGGTGTATAAAAAATATTCAAATGTGTGTGAAATCTTATGGGACTTAACTGCTAAGGTCATCAATCTCTAAGCTTACACACTACTTAACCTAAATTATCCTAACGACAAACACACACATGCCCGAGGGAGGACTCGAACCTCCGCCGGGACCAGCCGCACAGTCCATGACTGCAGCGCCCTAGACCGCTCGGCTATCGGTGTATAAACAATCAGCATTAACGTTACGAAGGTACTCTGCATACTGTAGTATTGACGAATTCATGGATATTATTATTTGATCGTCAGGATGAAGACACGTCACGAGTTTTGTATAGCTTCCAACACGAAGTTGTAACAGCGAATAGTAAATACACTTGATTTTGACTTTCCGTTAAAATGTCCGTTCATTATACCTAAAATGCATTCGCAGTTGCGAATACGAGCAACCATAAGCTGTATAAGGGAATGACGACAGTGAAAATTTGAACCGGACCGGGATTCGAACCCGGATTTCCCGCTTTACGCCAGCAGTCGCCTTAATCGCTTTGGCTATCCGTGCACGACTCACGGCCACGCCCAAACTTCCAAATGTCGTCGTTGTTGCGTCACAACCTGTACTTGTACACACATAATGTATTAATTGAAAGTCGCTGCCTGGTACCGGCATTTATACGATACTGCAGTGCCTGTGTCGTTAAGAAGAACGATTCAATTGTTCGTTCGTACCCTTTTCCTTTGAAAGTGACGTAAGCCCATTTGTAATCTATAGTTGTGCCGCCGCTAACACGATTCTCCGCGAACGGCAAATGAGATTGAGCGGCATGTCGCTTAGCCTTAATTGTCTCCCAATTATGCTACCAGCAAAACAATAACGTATTATGTATTTACGTATCAGCCAGTCGCAACGAACAGCTATGAATACATTAATTTTCTGTGAACATTCAACGAGAGAGCTCTCTGGGCAAATGAGAATTTGTGATTATTTTAGTAAAGGTCAGCATATTAAAATAGTAGCCTCGGACGTTTGAATACGACCGGCACGCCGCTGCACGACGAGAGATACGAAAAGCAGCGCCGCCAGATGAATGAAGTATGAATACGAGCGCCGCCCCACGGCTAGAAAAACATTTATCAGTGCCGGCTTAACGTGTTAAATATAAGTACAATTACCGTTATTAGTAAATTAATCATCTGCTCACACAGATAACACAACAACAACATTTTTGTCAGGCAATTACAGTGTTACAACCTTGAATCGCTCAGTGTGGCAGCAATCTGACACACAGAACAGTTGACATAAAGTGATTCGAATGATGCCGACTTTTAACGATCAGTACTTGGAGGCCGGAGGACAATATATTGCAGTCTTACTATAGTTATTCTATTGAGGGTTCGTAGCCCACTAATTTGTGCAGATTACTAATAAAATCAGTAAATATACGGCCCGAAGTGCCTCGTCACAATGTCAGTATTGACCCTTGGGCAAAGACGTTCGACGACCACTGTTTTACACGAACAGTCGCTTCACAAAAGGAATCAACACGCATCGCCAAGCGAAAAACAGCATGCTGACGTCAAAACAGGAAACGTTTCACATTTAGACTGCTTACAGCGCCATATTTCATCTGCTGGCAGAAAGTGTAACTACTATTTTTTTCTCCATACTCCGCAGGCGTACCGTCCTAGAATGTATACATCCCGCACAGCATCAATCGGATCATCATCAGTTTGTTTATAACCATTCGGTATAACGGATCTGTAGACATTATTTTCAACGCAGAGTCGTCAAACACCAGTATAACACGTCATCGTCGCCACACTATCTTCGAATCCTGCAACAAGGTGAAGTGCAACCAAATAGAGATTTTTGAAAAAGAGTGCGAAATCGGATCAGGCTCTCAAAAGCAAAAGTAATGTAGTACCTGGATTCTCTTTAAAATGAGGTGTTCCAATGGTAATGTCGTAATTTGTAAATTCACGATAATGTTGCCATGTAACAATATCAACATATGCAAATTGTATTTGCTCCATATTCCTCCCTATAATTTTTCCACTATTTAGTAACATAGTTAATTCAGTGGCTCTGCCATGTTTTGCTGATTTCGATTTCTCACGTAGTAAATAAATGACTTTGCTAAGTAAATATTTGCAACCAGCCATTATACGGCTTGCACACAAACGTATCAATTCAAAAAATGGTTCAAATGGTTTGGAGCACTATGGGACTTAACATCTATGGTCATCAGTCCCCTAGAACTTAGAACTACTTAAACCTAACTAACCTAAGGAGATCACACACATCCATGCCCGAGGCAGGATTCGAACCTGCGACCGTAGCAGTCACGCGGCTCCGGACTGAGCGCCTAGAACCGCTAGACCACCGCGGCCTACCAAACCTATCATAATTGTGCATTGTTCTGATCGGCGAAGAACTGCAGCCTGCACGTATTCGAATTCAAGAGCTGGTGTACATGTGTTTGGGAAAGTAGTGCTTAAAATACACTACTAGCCATTAACATTGCTACACCAGGAAGAAATGCAGATGATAAACGGGTATTCATTGGACAGATATATTATACTAGAACTGACATGTGATGACGTTTTCACGCAATTTGAGAGTTTAGATCCTGAGAAATCGGTACTCAGAACAACCAACTCTAGCCGTAATAACGGCCTTGATACGCCTGGGCATTGAGTCAAACAGAGCTTGGATGGCGTGTACAGGTACAACTGGCCATGCAGCTTCAACACAATACCACAGTTCATCAAGAGAAGTGACTGGCGTATTGTGACGAGCCAGTTGCTCGGCCAACATTGACCAGACGTTTTCAATTGGTGAGAGATTTGGAAAATGTGCTGGCCAAGGCAGCAGTCGAACATTTTCTGTATCCAGAAAGGCCTGTACGGGACCTGCAACATGCGGTCGTGCATTATCCTACTGAAATGTAGGGTTTCGCAGGGATCGTATGGAGGGTAGAACCACGGGTCGTAACACATCTGAAATGTAACGTCCACTGTTCAAAGTGCCGTCAATGCGAACAAGAGGTGACCGAGACGTGTAACCAATGGCACCCCATACCATCACGCCGGGTGACACGCCAGTCTAGCGATGACGAATACACGCTTCCAATGTGCGTTCACCGCGATGTCACCAAACACGGATGCGACCATCATGATGCTATAAACAGAACCTGGATTCATCCGAAAAAATGACGTTTTGCCATTCGTGCACCCAGGTTCGTCGTTGAGTACACCATCACAGGCGCTCCTGTCTGTGACGCAGCGTCAAGGGTAACCGCAGCCACGGTCTCCGAGCTCATAGTCCATGCTGCTGCAAACGTCGTCGAATTGTTCGTACAGATGGTTGTTGTCTTGCAAACGTCCCCATCTGTTGACTCAGGGATCGAGACGTGGCTGCACGATCCGTTACAGCCATGCGCATAAGATGCCTGTCATCTCGACTGCTAGTGATACGAGGCCGTTGGGATCCAGCACGGCGTTTCGTATTACCCTCCTGAACCCACCGATTCCATATTCTGCCAACAGTCATTGGATCTCGACCAACGCGAGCAGCAATTTCGCGATACGATAAACCGCAATCGCGATAGGCTACAATCAGACCTTTATCAAATTCGGAAACGTGATGGTACGCATTTCTCCTCCTTACATGAGGCATCACAACAACGTTTCACCAGGCAACGCCGGTCAACTGCTGTTTGTGTATGAGAAATCGGTTGGAAACTTTCCTCATGTCAGCACGTTGTAGGTGTCGCCACCAGCGCCAACCTTGTGTGAATGCTCTGAAAAGCTAATCATTTGCATATCACAACATCTTCTCCCTGTCGGTTAAATTTCGCGTCTGTAGCACGTCATCTTCGTGGTGTAGCAATTTTAATGGCCAGTAGTGTAATACGCGAATTGCATGGGTTGGGCGCTTTGGTGTATCTCGAGTATATGAATGCGTTTCTGGGTACATCCTCAGCATTGGTACTACACACCAATGAGCCAAAACATTATGACCACCAGTTTAATAGCGTGTTGGTCAACTTTTCACACACAGTGCAGTAGCGATTCTGCTTGGCATGGATTCTACAAGTCGTTGATAGGTTTACAGAGGTAAGTGGCATCAAATATCTACTCACAGGTCACTAAATTCCCACAAATTACGTAACGGTGGTCTGTTGGCACGTAGCCGGCACTCTGTATGGGTTGCAATGGGTACAGATCAGCGAGGTTTGCTGGCTAAGACAGCAAGGTGAGTTCACTATCATGTTCCTCAAACCGCTGCAGCACGATTCTGGCCATATGTCGCCGAGAGTTATCCTGCTGGAAGATGTCACCGCTATCAGAGAAGACCTTAACTGTGAAGGGATGCAGGTGGTCCGCTATAATGTTCACGTAGTTCACTGCTGTCATGATACTTTCGAGTACTACCATAGGTCTCGTGGAAGCCTAACTCAGTGTTCCTCATAGCATAATTCCGTTCTCACCGGCCTGCATCTGTGGAGTGGTGCACGTTTCAAGCATCCATTCGCCTGGATGGCTGTGTGTAAGGACCCAACCATCGACCTGATGTAACAAGAAATGCGATTCATGCGACGAGCGACTCGTTTCTATTGATTCACGGTGAAAACTCAGTGATGCTGAGGCCACTATAGTTGTAACCGACGAAGTCGCTGGGTAAACGCAGGAAGACGTCAGGGTCGTGTGATGTGGCGCTCCTTGTTCAACAACTGTCTTTGAACGGCGTGCTCCGAAACACTTGTGCCTGCATCGGCTTTGTGCTCTGTCGTCAGATCTGTCATAGATCGTTGCCTGCCCTGTATTACACGGTGGGGGATCCTCCGACCTCTACGTTTCGTGATGAGACGTGGACGTACAGTACCATACGGCCTACGCGTTATTCCACCATCCTTCAACCAGTTTCCATAGGCGTTCACGACAGCAGTACGCTAGTGGCCCACCAGCTTCGTCGTTCCAGAAATTCTCGTTTCCAGCCGTAGCTCCACAACATCTACATCTACATCTACATTTATACTCCGCAAGCCACCCACCGGTGTGTGTGCCACTGTCATTACCTCCCTTTCCTGTTCCAGTCGCGTATGGTTCGCGGGAAGAACGACTGCCGGAAAGCCTCCGTGCGAGGTCGAATCTCTCTAATTTTGCATTCGTGATCTCCTCGGGAGGTGCAAGTAGGGGGAAGCAATATATTCGATACCTCATCCAGAAACGCACCCTCTCGAAACCTGGACAGCAAGCTACACCGTGATGCAGAGCGCCTCTCTTGCAGAGTCTGCCACTTGAGTTTGCTAAACATCTCCGTAACGCTATCACGCTTACCAAATAACCCTGTGACGAAACGCGCCGCTCTTCTTTGGATCTTCTCTATCTCCTCCGTGAACCCGACCTGGTACGGATTCCACACTGCTGAGCAATGCTCAAGTATAGGTCGAACGAGTGTTTTGTAAGCCACCTCCTTTGTTGATGGACTACATTTTCTAAGAACTCTCCCAATGAATCTCAACCTGGCACCCGTCTTACCAACAATTAATTTTATATGATCATTCCACTTCAAGTCGTTCCGCACGCATACTCCCAGATATTTTACAGACGTAGCTGCTACCAGTGTTTGTTCCGCTATCATATAATCATACAATGTGCCCTTTGCCAAAACCGCTTATATCAATGGATTTCTGCATTTGTGGCCCGTATTAGCGGTATAATTACTGCCCATTCATCTCTCTTCCGCTTACATTCTTTCCTTACTGCGTCACGTGCCCGAAACAGCACCAGGAGGCAATCAACCTCGCGGTAGGCAGTGGTCATGATGTTTTGGCACATCAGCGTATACTTGTGGCAACTATAGTATATCAGAGAGTGGTGTTTATTCACTTTCCTTTATCCTGGTCTTTTCATGCTGGAGAAAACGTATGAAGTGAGTATTTGTGTACAACTTTATTACCTTTGAGTTCCACAGTCAATTTAATTTCATTCTTTTCACCTCAGAATCCCACACATAGACTTAATCACTGTTAA
This sequence comes from Schistocerca piceifrons, assembly GCF_021461385.2. Classification (NCBI taxonomy): domain Eukaryota; kingdom Metazoa; phylum Arthropoda; class Insecta; order Orthoptera; family Acrididae; genus Schistocerca; species Schistocerca piceifrons. Next base: position 169,467,004 of record NC_060149.1, read on the forward strand.
CAAACACACTCAAGTTCAACCAGTGAAACATAACGAGATTATATCATCACCTGATTACTCCGTCATTTTTTTTTTCTTCTCGTGGCTTCAAAACGCCGCGTGGGTCTTTGCCTTCTTAATTTCTTCCATTCTGCCCTCCCGTTTACTTTCCTCCTGCATCCTCTGATTCCTGGTGCTCTTATGTTTTCTTCCATGTCGTCCACCGATCGTTTACATGGTCTTCCTTTTAATTTTCTTACTGTCGGTTTCCATTGGAAGACCTTTTTTGTAGTTCTCGTGTCCTCCATCCTTAGAAGATGTCCCAGCCGAGCTATTCTATTACTCTGCATTAACCTCCTTGTATGAGACGATCCAACTCATCATTGGCCCTTGCTCTCCAGGTACCATCACAATTTCGGATCCCTCCACCAATTTTCCGTAGTATTCTTCGTTCAAAAATTCTCAGTTGTTGATCATTAGCGTCCCTGCGTCACATCCATATGTAGCCACTGCCCTAATCATAACCTTATATATAGTCATTTGGAGCTGTTGATTTACCATCCTAGATGTCATTTACACTACTTTCATTTAGGATGAGTATTCCTGTTGTGATATTCCTCGGTATTTATTTTCTAATAATTCCTTAGACGACTGTAGTCGTGAGCTGGAATGCAGGAATCGGTATTTCAAGCGCACTCAAATAAAAAAAAAGGAAAAACGATTCACCAGGAAGAAATTATCCGAATGGGACAGAAATCGGTAAATGTGATGTACATGTACAGAGAAACTAACACAGTTTCAGAAAAACTGGGCGATTTATTCAAGAGAAAGATCTGCACAAGAAGAACAAGTCAATGACGCCTTGGTCAACCTGTGGCCCTTGTGCAAGCAATTACTCGGCTTGGCATTGGGTGATAAACTTGTTGGATGCCCTCTTGAAGCATATCGTACCAAATTATGTCCAGCTGACGTGTTATATCTTACAAATCCCGAAGTGGTAGGAGCACACTGCCCATAAAGCTCCAAACTTTTTTCAGCTGGGAAGAGATTCGATGACAAGCGGCAGAAACTGTCACCCTTTACAGGCGGACATTATCTTGCTGAAATATGAACACCGGGTGGCCTGCCATGAAGGGCAACAAAACGTGATGTAGAATATTGTGGAGTAACAACTGTGCTGTAAGCGTGCCGCGGATGATAGCCGAAGGGGTCCTGCTATGAGAAACTATTGTCCCCAGACCATCAGTCCTTGTCGGGCCGTATGGCGGACGACAGTTCGGTTGGTATCCCACTGCTGTCCGGGGTGCCTCCAAACACCTCTTCGCTGGTCATCAGGGCTCACTTCGAAGCGGGACTCATCACTGAAGATAACTGTGGTCCAGTCAGTGAGATTCCAGGCCGAAGACGTGTGTGGAGACGCCCAACAGCGGTGGGACACCAACATACGGACCGACAACCAGGAGCGATAATCTGGCGTTCCATTTCTTTTCATAGCAGGGCCACTTCCGTTGCCATTCGTCCTTACGGCACAGAGGAATGTCGACGATATTCTACGCCCCGTTTTGTTACTCTTCATGTCAAACCATCCTGAGTTTACATTTCAGCAAGATAATGCCCGCCCACACACACACGGCGAGAGTTTCTACTGCTTGTCCTCGTGCTTGCCAAACCCTGTCTTGGCCGGCAATGAAGACAGCTCTCTCCCCAGTTGAGAACATTTGGAGCATTATGGGCAGGACCCTCCAGCTGGTTCGAGATTTTGACTGTAACGAACTGATTGGACAGAATTTGGACGATATGCCTCAAAAGGACATCCAACAATTCTGTCAATCAATGCCAAACCGAATCACTGCTTGCGTAAAGGCCAGAGGTGCACCAAGGCGCTACTGACCTGATCATTTTGTGAAGCTCTTTCTCTTGATAAAATCATCCAATTTTCCTGAAACTGTAATTATTTGTTTGTCTTTACATGTACATCCCGTTTACCAATTTCTGTCCGATGCGGATAATTCCTTCATGGCGTGCTTTTTTTCTGTCGTAAGTGTATGCTACCACTTGTGCTGGCTTTCTTTGAATACGCTCAATGTCCCGTAATAGTCATATGTGGTGTGAGTCTCACACATTATGGCAAAATTCTAGAATGGACCACGCGAGAGCTTTGCAATGTCTTTTGCAGAGTCGTTGCATTTTCCTAGTGTCCTACAAATGTACCGAAGTGCGCCCCCTGTTTTATCTACGACTGAGCCTTTGTGATTATTCCGCTTCATATCTCCACAAACTGCTACACCCAGGTATTCCTACGAGTTGATTGATTCTAATTGTGAGTCACTGGTAGTGTAGTCACAACACATTGCTAGGTGGCGCAGTGGTTAGCACACTGGCCTCGTATTCGGAAAGAGGACGGTTTAAATCAGCGTTCTGCCATCCAGATTCACGTTTTCCGTGGCTTCACCGCTCAGGCAAATGCCAGGATGGTTCCTTTGAAAGGGTACGGCCCAGTTCCTTCATGTCTGAAAGAACAGATACCATCTTAGTATATATATATATATATATATATATATATATATATATATATATATATAGTTAAGGCTCACCGGCCACTTGACCATCTTCTTCTTCTGTGTGGTCCGCAGCTCGTGGTCGTGCGGTAGCGTTCTCGCTTCCCGCGCCCGGGTTCCCGGGTTCGATTCCCGGCGGAGTTAGGGATTTTCTCTACCTCGTGATGACTGGGTGTTGTGTGATGTCCTTAGTTTAGTTAGGTTTAAGTAGTTCTAAGTTCTAGGGGACTGATGACCATAGATGTTAAGTCCCATAGTGCTCAGAGCCATTTGAACCATTTCTTCTGTGCGAATGCACAATCAGTGCCCGAACTCTTACGGGAATCGGCAACGCGCCGCGAGTAATGAGTATAATGGGCGGGGGCACTACGAATGTAGTGCGGGACAATACGTTGAGAATGTGGGTTTCGCGGGAAGCGTGCCAGAGATAAATCCCTGCAGGCGCGCTATCCTCTGTGTCCTCGGTGGCTCAGATGGAGCCGGCACGGTAGCTCAGCGTGTTCGGTCAGAGGTGTAATGTGCCCTCTGTAATAAAAAAACTGAGTTAACAGATCAACAACGAACTTAAATGGATGTCTTACGACGTCCGCCCCGAGTAGATGCAACGAACTAAAGCAAACAAAATGGAAAAAAAAGAAAAGATGGATAGAGCGTCTGCCATGTAAGCAGGAGATCCCGGGTTCGAGTCCCGGTCGGGCACATATTTTCATCTGTCCCCGTTGACGCATGTCAACGCCTGTAAGCAGCTAAGGGTGTTCATTTCATTGTAATTCCGAGCTTTTTCTCTGTCTCTAATAACCTTAATGTCGACGGAACATTAAATCCTAAGCTTCCTTTTTTCCTGTCGTCGTACGATACTACAATTCTGCGTTTTGTCTAGAATTATACATTTCTGAATATTTAAAGCCAGTTGCCAGTCTTTCTTTGAACAACTTTGAAATATTATCACGATCTCACTGAATATATTTGCAGCTTCTTTCGGGTAGAAATTAATTATAGATGACTTAATCGTCTGAAATAAGTCTGAGGTTACTATCAACACAGTCTGCGAGGTTATTATTATACACACATCAAAAAAAGTTTTGTATCACCTCGGTCCCGAGAGTTCCGTAACCTGTACAGAAAATTGGAATAGAGATCAACATAAACATCATTTCCGCCCTTTTTATTGCTTATGAAAACCACATATTGCATTTTGTACCACCATATACCGAGACCTTCAGAGGTGCTGGTCCAGATTGCTGTACACACTGGTACCTCTAATACCCAGTAGCACGTCGTCTTGCATTGATGCATGCATGTATTCGTCGTGGCATACTATCCACACGTTCATCAAGGTACTGTTGTTTCAGATTGTCCCACTCCTCAACAGCGATTCGGCGTAGATCCCTCAGAGTGGTTGGTGGGTCACGTCGTCCATAAACAGCACTTTTCAGTCTATCCAAGGCATGTTCGATAGGGTTCATGTCTGGAGAACATGCTGGCCACTCTAGTCGAGCGATGTCGTTATCCCGAAGGAAGTCATTCATAATATGTGCACGGTGTGGTCGCGAATTGTCGTCCATGAAGACGAATGCCTCGCCAATATGCTGCCGATATGGTTGCACTATCGGTCGGAGGATGGCATTCAAGTATCGTACAGCCGTTACGGCGCCTTCCGTGTCCACCAGCGGCGTACGTCGGCCCCACATAATGCCACCAAAAACAGCAGGGAACCCCCGACTTGCTGCACTCGCTGGACAGTGTGCCTAAGGCGCTCAGCCTGACCGGGTTGCCTCCAAACACGTCTCCGGCGATTGTCTGGTTGATGGAATATGCGACACTCATCGGTGAAGAGAAGGTGATGCCAAACCTGAGCCGTCCAATCGGCATGTTGTTGGGCCCACCTGTACTGCGCTGCATGGTGTCGTGGTTGCAAAGATGGACGTCACCATGGACGTTGCGCACCATGCAGCCTATAGCGCACAGTTTGAGTCGTAACACGACGTCCTGTGGCTGCAAGAAAAGCATTATGTTTCTGTCAAGGTTCCTCCGAGCCATAATCCGTAGGTAGCGGTCATCCACTGCAGTAGTAACCCTTGGGCGGCCTGAGCGAGGCATGTCATCGACAGTTCATGTCTCTCTGTATCTCCTCCATGTCCGAACAACATCGCTTTGGTCACTCCGAGACCCCTTCCTGGCACAAAGTAACAATGCGAACGCGATCGAACCGCGGTATTGACCATCTAGGCATGGTTGAACTACAGACAACACGAGCCGTGTACCTCCTTCGTGGTGGAATGACTGGAACTGATCCGCTGTCGGACCCCCTCCATCTCATAGGCGCTGCTCATGCATGGTTGTTTACATCTTTGGACGGGTTTAGTGACATCTCTGAACAGTCAAAGGGACTGTGTCTGTGATACAATATCCACAGTCAACGTTTATCTTCAGGACTTCTGGGAACCGGGGTGATGCAAAAACTTTTTTTGATGTGTGTGCAACATGAACAGCAAAGGGCCCAACACACTTCCCTGGAGCGTTCTTGAAGTTACTCCTTTATCTGTGGGTCACCTTGAGTCAGTATCGATACCTTGCATTAAGAGGTCAAAAATATCCAACCAGCAGAGCACTTGCTCAGTTCAGAGACCTCGTAACAACCTATGAGCTAGACTGTGTATGGCCATCCACAAGAGTTTACCATGGATTTTTGATGATCAAACAAGTGCATTCCCCTCCCACAGAGGCAACTGTGAGTGGACCACACAGTAGTGAAGTACAATGCTGTTGGTGATTGAATTGCTCTTTGACTGATCAGTGCTTCTTGTCATGTAGTTACCTGTTGCGCTTCTGGGACACATCACAACCCTGCGAATATTCTTTTTTGTTGTCATTGTTGTTGTAGTCTTCAACCTAAAGACATGTTTGGTGCAGCTCTCCACGGCTAGTCTATCCAGGGCAAAGATTTCGTCTACGAATAACTGCTGCACCATACATATATTTGAACCTGCTTACAGTATTCATCCCTTGGTCTCCCTTCACAATTTTTACCCCCACACTTCCCTCCATTAACAGACAGACAATTTCTTGATGCCGAAGGATGTGCCCTATCAACTGATCCCTTCTTTTAGTCAGCTTGTGCCACAAATTTCCATTCTTTCCTGTTCGATTCAGCAACTCCTCATTAGTTACTCGATCTACCCATATGATGTTCGTCATTCTTCTGTTGCTCAACATTTCATAACCTTTTTTATGCTCATCTTGCCTGAACTGCTCATCGTCACGTTTCACTTCCATACAAGGCTATACTCCAGACAAATGCCTTTAGAAAAGACTTCCTAACACTTAAATTTATCTTAGAGTGGCTCAGTGCCCGGCATTGCTCAGGTATATATTTATCCCAATTCTGTTATTCCATCTCCTCCTTCTCGCCCCCCCCCCTTTCTGTTCATTTCCTCTTCTCTCCTATCAGTTCATCTCTTCCACTCCCCACTCTCTGTCCTCTCCTCCTGGCCCCTCTCTCTCTCTCTCTCTCTCTCTCTCTCTCTCTCTCTCTCTCTCTCTCTCTCTCTCTCCCCATCTATTTTAGGGCAATCACGTAAAACCAAAATCAGAATGGCCGGAAGCGGAATTGAACCGTCGTCCTCCCGAATGCGAGTCCAGACATTCGGTGGTATATGTAAATACTGTCTGCAAATGTGTTGCGAATAGGATTATTAGTAAAGAAGTAATAAACTAAAATATCATGCCTTACGCAGCAGTTTTACTGCACGAACAGCGAAAATGTAGTAATCGATGAAATTCTTCCCTTTCATCATCTTGTGGGAGATGCGAGCGAGAAAAAGTTTCTTAAAGATTTGAAATTATGTGTAAAGTTTGTTGCAAGTCACTAAGTGGTCTCATTCTCAAATACTGGATGAGTGTAGTCTGGCTATTTGTGCATCGTCAGCTATGCTACTTCTTCGCTCCCGCCCTCACCTGTTTAGGAGATGGGTGGATACACATACATACATCGATCCACTTTTCTAATATGCATGGGTGTTAACAAAGTACTGATTTTTAGATGTGTTTTTCTTGCTATAGCCAGTCTGCATTTTATATCCTCTCTACTTTGGCCATCATGTTATTTTACTGCCCAGATAGCAAATCTTATCTACTACTTTTAGACTCTCATTTCCTTATCTAATGCCGTCAGTATCGCCTGATTTAATTCTGTTATGTGCCATTACTGTTATTTTTCTTTTGTTGGTGTTCATATAATAGCTTCTTTTCAAAACACTATCCATGCCGTTCAGCTACCATCATGTTTGGAGCATGCACACAACTGTGGTGCAATTATGGCTGTGGTCTATGAATATGCAACCCTGCAACGGTATGTGCACCTTGTCGTGGTATGTACCGACAAGAGTTCTGATATGTGATAATGCCCAAACACACGATGTTATCAGGTCACCTTATAGGGAACACAATATGACGGGGCCTCGCTTTTTTCTGTATTTCAAACATCCCTTATATTGTGGACGTGCCTAGTGTATGTAATTGTTAAGGTCTTCATGGATTTTTCTTCTAGAAGCTAAGCTGGTTTCGATTAAGATCTATTCGCGGTTTCTTGCTTTGCCTTGTAGCTGCTGAGTTGAAAGTGCTTATTTTAAAGAAGATTATTGGTATTGTTAGTGTATCAAAGGAGATTCTGCCATTTTTAACTGTTTCGCGAAATACACGTTTTTGTTGAGCTTCATAGGCTGTTCGCTTGGACTTAAGCGACAACTCCTGTAGCGGTCAAAACCTGAATTAAATGATTCTTGCTCCAGTCTGAGACAAGAGGCGAACTCCTATTTGTTCGTTTTACAGAATATGTCAACTTCTTCCCGTATTTTTTTGTAGTTACTTTTACCCTCGTGGTCATCATTGCTAGAACTGCATCGCATTCACTAATTTTATTTTATATATTTACGTATTTACTACAGAAGTCACCTTGGGGCGCGTGGCAGAAAGTAATTCGGATACCACTGTCGCATCCTACTTTTCCTGTTCCATTCGCCAATGGCGAGGGGATCGAACAAGTGTTGAGTAACATCTCCATATGAGCTAAAATTTCTCTGACTTTCCCTTCATGATCATTTCGTGCTATGTGCAGGTGTTGGACGAAAATATGGAAACACCACAAACACGATGCATTACCGTGACTAATACGATGAAGTAGGACTGTTGGTATTTAAAACGCCTTCCAGTCGTCTCGGAATGGACAAGTATAGCTCCTGTATGGATTTCTGCGAAACCTTATACCATTCTTCCTGCAAGATAGTATCATGTTCAGGTAATGATATGAAAATGGACAGCGAGCCAGCATTATTCTCTCCAAAGTAGACCACTTTGAGATCTGGTGACTATGGTGGGCAGGGGAGCTGCAACAGTTCATCCTCAAGCTCACAAAACCAGTCCTGGACGAATCGAACTATGTGAACAGGGGCTCTGTTGTGTCGGGACCTAACATCACTGTTGGGGAACAAACATTGTAACATGGGATGGAGCACATCAGCCAAAATGTTCACATAATGGTTCAAATGGCTCTAAGCACTATGGGACTTAACATCTGAGATCATCAGTCCTCTAGAAATTCAAATGTGTGTGAAATCTTACGGGACTTAACTGCTAAGGTCATCAGTCCCTAAGCTTACACACTACTTAACCTAAATTATCCTAAGGACAAACACACACACATCCATGCCCGAGTGAGGACTCGAACATCCGCCGGGACCAGCCGCACAGTCCATGACTGCAGCGCCTTAGACCGCTCGGGTAAGTCCCCTAGACTTAGAACTACTTAAACCTAACCAACCTAAGGACATCACACACATCCATGCCCGAGGCAGGATTCGAACCTGCGACCGTAGCAGCAGCGCGGCTCCGGACTGATGCGCCTAGAACCGCTCGGTCACAGCTGCCGGCATTCACATAATCCTTGGCAGTAATGCAGTCTTGGGGCCCATGAGCATATCACGACATGACTCCCCAGATCATCGCGGAACCCCGCCATATTTCACTCTTGGGACATTGCACACGACGGAGTAGCGTGGAGAGCTGCATCAAACCCGTCTTCGGACTGAAGACCACAAAAGCACAGACAGTAAAGCAGAGAGCGGGCTCATTTAATATCAGTCCACGCCAACATGTCTGCGTCTGCTTCAGTGAACTCAGTCCAAAATGGATTCCGCAATCATCAAGTTCTTCAAACAACTCCAGCATCAGGTGTTGCAATTAATTGATGAAGCAGTAGCAGACAGAGTCGTCGCAGACAGCAATAACAGCAAAATAATAATAAACAAAACACTGTTGGAGCAACAACTACAGTAGAATCATCAATGGCAGCAGAAGACATTAATTGCAGCAGGGCCTGCAACAGCAAGTAGAGTCAACGAAGCAAACCCAGCGTGGCTGCAGTTTCCAGCGATTGATGAGTAAGTGATTTCTGGGACTGCAATTAGCGTCGGTTGATCCTGCAGTTTCGGGAGAGAAACATATCTGATGCTAACTTGCAACGTACCTATTTTCCGTCTTCTAATACACAAATTTATAACTTGATTCAGAAACTGAAACCCTTCGTAGTCCTCACTAGTATTCATATAATGGTATCTCTACCATACTAACAGCCAGGCTAAAATTCCTGCAGCGGTGCAGTGCTGCAAAAAACAGTCGTACTCAGCGTAGGTGCCTGATTTCAGATGATTTAGTCGACGTTGTCAGCTTCGTTGCGCGAAGTGTTGTGAGTCGCACGTTGACACTGTCATTCATGACGTCACGGTTCGCTTAACACCCCAAACCGGAGGTTCAGGCTCTAGCGCTAAAATTACCTAACCTGTTTGGAGGAAGTACCATCGCAGTGGCTCACTCCATCTTCCGACACTGCACGAGAAGCAAATGCTACGGGTCCCACACTATCAGCGCCACGCAGTCACAGTGCTTTTTTCGAAGGACCACGAACAGTTATCAATTTTAACTTAAAATAATAATCCTGTTTAGCGTTATGTGCGCATTATTCTACAGTATTGTAAATAATAAATCACTGACATAAAGCTGTGTTATTTTCGAACGCTCGAAGAATACATTCGTCATCTTTCTGCTTTATTAAAACACATTTTACGTATTACGAACTCAAGCCACAGTATTGTCGACAGAGATTGTTTGATTTAAATTGTAAACAACGCTCACTGAAAAATCGTTGGTTAATGTACCCTCGCACCAGACGGCATAAGCACTATGTGAAACAGTCGGACTGACAAAATTCATATAAGGTTAGTGATAAAACAGCTCTGGTGGTGCTGTTTTCGCTATCCTTTTTCACGCTTCTTTCGTTACTTTAAATTAAGTTAATTGGCCCGATCAGTATGTTTGTGCACCTCGCTTCAACACATTTTTGTAAAGCTTTCATCCATGCTGTAATGTTTAACCCATTCAGACGTGTGCTCATTCTCTCCCGCCGAAAGTCGCAGTATTAGGTTTCCAACTTTCCCTGCCAACCACAACGTATATCAGGCATTCAAAACTGACGTGTCGTGGCTTTCCGCTGTATGGTAAAATGTAAGTTGATGCAGATATGTAGAAAACAATCCCGCAATCTTCGTACTGCTAGACACACTCATGTAGATTGAATATCTAAGTGCAACACTGCAAAGATATATGAAATGGAACGAGCTCTTAAAGTCGACAGTAGGGATGGTGAATTGTCGTCTTTGCTTTATTCGAAGAGTTCGTGGAAAGTGTAGTTCATTTATAAAGGAGACACTTGCAGAACACTTGTGTGACCCATTCGTGAGTATTGTTGGAGTTTTTGAGATCCGCATCATGTCGGTTTAGGGGAAGACATCGAAGCAAGTCAGCAACGTTCCGCTAGATTTGTTAACGGTAGGTTCGACCAACGCGCGTGTATTACTTTAACGTTCTGTGAACTCAAATCGGAATTCCTGGAGGAAAGATGACGTTCTTTCCACGAAACATTATTGCCGAAGTTCAGACAACCGGCATTTCCGTTGGGCTGCAGAACGGTGCTATTGCCAGCAAGGTACAAGATGAGAGAAATTAAGGCTTATGCGGAGGCATATAGACAGCCGTTTTCCACTCGCTACATTTGCGAGTGGAACGGGGAAGGGAATAACTAGTAGTGGTAGAAGGTACCCTCCACCATGCACCGTATAGTGGCTTGGGAGTCTTCCGTAGTGTGTCGCGAAATTTTATTGTGTCTAGAAGCTAAATTTTATGAATTTTACTTTTAAGTGTTTATAATCTATTCGAGACAACTCGTAAAACTCCAGGCCTGCGACGGCGAGCAAATGTCAATTCTGCTTGCAGCTAATTCGAGCGACTGTAGAACTGTGTTTTCGCTTGGTCAGTTTCAGCACAAACACAGCCTAAGCAGATAGCAGTTCAATACTTTTATTTCAGTTCTATGTTGGAGAGACTCATTACTCGTAAAAGGCAAGCAAATGTTTCAATTAGATTCCCATTTAAAGTCGTTGGCATCTGACAGCTAGCGCGCGCGGCTGCTTCCGCTAACAATACACAATTGTCGGGAACCATCGTGTCACCAATTGTGCTCCGCACAGCTTTGTGCCTGCAGGTTCTCAAGCAGCACACTAAAACATCGGCTCTCTCAAGAAAACACAACTCCTATCCTAATTAAAATTAAGAACAAATGTTTAACACGCTTAGGGGCATTGTTGAGATCTACGGGTGTTTCAAAAAGAATAACCTGATTTTAAAACTCCACATTTATTGATGAAAACACACTACCAACATGAGATGATTGCGAAATGTTCACGAAATCCTAAAGCTATTACAAATGCTCTGTGCGTCCACCAGCTGCAGCACGGACGACATCTAGATGATAGCTAAATTCGTCGTTAATTTTACATAATGTATCTGCTTTTATAGACGTTATGGCGGCTGTTATTCTGTTCTTCACTTCTTGTACGTCACGAGGTAAAGGGGAGATGAACACACTTTCTTCACATATTCCCACAAGAAAAAATCGAATGGTCATGTCTGGCGATCTTGGAGGCCAAGAATGCAGGGCATTGTCTCGAGGTCTCGTGCGCCCTATTCAGCTTTAAGGCAGTGTGTCACTAAGAGATGACGTACATTTTTGTGCCAGTGTGGTGGAGCTCCACCCTGTTGGAAAATGAAGTCATCGGGGTCCTCCTAAAGTTGCCCTTTGCAGCATCTGAAGATACCTCAACGCTGGATAGGGCGCACGGAACCCCGAGACACTGCTCTACATTCTTTGCCTCCGGGATCGTCAGACATGACTCATGCAATTTTTTCTTGTGGGGATATATGAAGGAAAGTGTGTTCGTCTCCCCTTTATATCGTGACATTGAAGAAGTGAAGAACTGAAGAACTGAATAATAGCCGCCATAACTTCTGTAAACAGATATGGTGTAAAGCTTTTGGCTAATTTAGCAACTCTCTAGATGTTGTTCGTACTGCTACTGGCGGACACACAGAGTATTTGAAATAGCATAACTAAAACTTTAAGATTTTGTGAGTATTTTGCAATCCATCCCATGTTTGTAGTTTATTTCTATCAATAAATATGGAGTTTTGAAATCAGGTCATTCTTTTTGAAACACCCTGTATGTCGCCAGTGAATTTCTGATTATGTTGTTTTTGTACGAGAGAGAGATTTTCAGCTTTATATCTACTACGAGTTAAATACTATAAAGCTGCAAAACACCTTTTTCCGAAGCTGATACCAAGCAAACGTAGTGCGACACGAAACACTGAAAACCTTCGTTTCCGAGTGTGATATTTTGGTAAGTAACGAATGAAAAGTATTTGAGCGAGTTCAGTAGTTTTCTAGATGCGACGCGGTAAGTTTGAAGTCATTTCGCCGGAGGGGAAAATTTCACCCTTTAAAAAAAAAATACAATTTTGTCATAACAGCTTAATTTTTCGTGGCGACGTTCTCGAATAACTGGTCCACGGAGCTCTACCACCGCGTCAGCTGTGTATTCAGTCTCAAGATTTGGACCATTTCCCTTGCCGCCATTGTCTGGAGTTATCCGCATAGGCATCTATGCAGTACGCAAATTTCAGAGTTTTTATGTGATTGTTGTAAGAAATATACACTTTCAAGCAATTTTTTATCGCTGCGAAGTAGAGGGCACTTGTCACGACATCTTCGCAACTTTGGACTTCAAATTAAATCAGACTATAATGAAATAAAATTTTATTAGGCATTACCTTACCATTTTATAAGGAATTTAAATTATACCTTAACTGTTGAATATGGGCTCTGCAGTTCGTTAGTGCTACAGAGCCGGTGCAACACTAAACCAGTCCTCTTCAGCACTGAGAAGTTAAGTCCCATAGTGCTCAGAGCCATTTGAACCTCTTCTGCACTACACTCGAATGCAACCAAGTTTTACGTCAATAGTAGATCACTCATAAGTATAAAGTAAGTGATCAGCACCATTATCATTTTCGAAGATAGTTCAATCGTGGGTGGATAGTTTACACACTGTCCGCATCATAACTCTGTTTTTATCGTCCCGAGCCAGGTCACCCGTCGGTGCGTGATTACGCGGATCCCGTAGAACAAGCGCGGCTGCGGAACGCCGGCAGGCTGACGTAAACCCTATAGTTGTTGTTCACAGCCAGGGAACAGCGGTTCGTACTAAAATAATTCTGATGTTAGCAGTGCAGAATTCAGAAGAGCAGAGCCAGCTAGACACATTTGCCTCTGGCGCTATTATAAACGAAGAGACTTACCAGGCTATTGGTACACCATGACCCTCGTTACTGACGAAGCTTGGGCTTATTACATAGGCGTACAGTGGACTGCCTGTTCCCCTAATTGAAAAAGTGTCGTCATACACACTGCAATAGTGCACCGATTTAAGTCTGTTTCCGCAGGAGCAGCTTCTACCGTACTGATCACACTGTACGACCTATACGGGAGAGGACAACAGCGATTAATGATCCCTTAGCAGTGGACGTCGGCAAGAAGTTGGACGTCTGAATGCTAAATACAACAAACAAAAGCAAGCTACAATTCGTGAGAAAAACGAAATCTAAATTTTTACACTACTGACCATTAAAGTTGCTACACCAAGAAGAAATGCAGATGATAAACGGGTATTCATTAGACAAATATATTATACTAGAACTGACATGTGATTACATTTTCACGCAATTTAAGTGCTTAGATCCTGAGAAATCAGTACCCAGAACAACCACCTCTGGCCGTAATAACGGCCTTGATACGCCTGGGCATTGAGTCAAACAGAGCTTGGATGGCGTGTACAGGTACAGCTGCCCATGCAGCTTCAACACGATACCACAGTTCATCAAGAGTAGTGACTGGCGTATTGTGACGAGCCAGTTGCTCGGCCACCATTGACCAGACGTTTTCAATTGGTGAGAGATCTGGAGAATGTGCTGGCCAGGGCAGTAGTCGAACATTTTCTGTATCCAGAAAGGCCCGTACAGGACCTGCAACATGCGGTCGTGCATTATTGTGCTGAAATGTAGGGTTTCGCAGGTATCAAATGAAGGGCAGAGCGCCGGCCGGAGTGGCCGAGCGGTTCTAGGCGCTACAGTCTGAAACCGCGCGATTGCTACGGTCGCAGGTTCGAATCCTGCCTCGGGCATGGATGTGTTTGATGTCCTTAGGTTAGTTAGGTTTAAGTAGTTCTATGTTCTAGGGGACTGATGATCTCAGACGTTAAGTCCCATAGTGCTCAGAGCCATTTGAACTCATTTGAAGGGTAGAGCCATGGATCGTAACACATCTGAAATGTAACGTCCACAGTTCAAAGTGCCGTCAATGCGAACAAGAGGTGACCGAGACGTGTAACCAATGGCACCCCATACCATCACGCCGAGTGATACGCCAGTATGGCGATGACGAATAAACGCTTCCAATGCGCGTTCACCGCGATGTCGTCAAACACGGATGCGACCATCATTATGCTGTAAACAGAAACTGTATTCATCCGAAAAAATTACGTTTTGCCATTCGTGCACCCAGGTTCGTCGTTGAGTACACCATCGCAGGCGCTCCTGTCTGTGATGCTGCGTCAAGGGTAACCGCAGCCATGGTCTCCGAGCTGATAGTCCACGCTGCTGCAAACGTCGTCGAACTGTTCGTGCAGATGGTTGTTGTCTTGCAAACGTCCCCATCTGTTGACTCAAGGATCGAGACGTGGCTGCACGATCCGTAACAGCCATGCGCATAAGATGCCTGTCATCTCGACTGCTAGTGATACGAAGCCGTTGGGATCCAGCACGGCGTTCCGTATTACCCTCCTGAACCCACCGATTCCATATTCTGCCAACAGTCATTGGATCTCGACCAACGCGAGCAGCAATGTCGCTATACGATAAACCGCAATCGCGATAGGCTACAATCCGACCTTTATCAAAGTCGAAACGTGATGGTACGCGTTTCTCCTCCTGACACGAGGCATCACAACGTTTCACCAGGCAACGCCGGTCAACTGCTGTTTGTGTATGAGAAATCGGTTGGAAACTTTCCTCATGTCAGCACGTTGTAGGTGTCGCCACCAGCGCCAACCTTGTGTGAATGCTCTGAAAAGCTAATCATTTGCATATCACAGCATCTTCTTCCTGTCGGTTAAATTTCGCGTCTGTAACACGTCATCTTCGCGGTGTAGCAATTTTAATGGCCAGTAATGTATATAATGAGTCATCTCTGAAATTGTTCTCTTAGCGACAACTGCTCCGTTAGGACCGAATGTACCGCTGCATTCAGGGCATTCTCTGTGTGGGAACGACAGCAACGAGATACCAGTTTACGCAACAACTACACTGGATCATACCTCGATCATGTAAAAGACTTTCAGTGGTGATGGAGAAGGATTAATGTATCAATCTGAGGTAAGGGACCCTCCTCCGGAAACGACCGAGTCGGAAGTTATAACGAAAATAGTTCTGATACCTCTGAGCGTGGAATAGATGTACCGATACTACTGTTCCTAAGACTGTAAGGTAGGCAACTTCCAGAAACGGCATTGTCCGCCGCTGGTAGCTGAGCGGTCAGAGCGACGAACTGTCATACATAACGGCCCGTGTTCGAACCCCGGCTGGGTCGGAAATTTTATCCGCTCAGGAACTGGGTGTTGGGTTGTCCTTATCATCCTCATTTCATCCCCATCGACACGCAAGTCGCCGAAGTGGCGTCAACTCGAAAGACTTGCATAAGGCGAACGGCCTACCCGAGGGAAGGTCCTAGCCACACGGCATTTCCGTCACAGAAGTGACATTATGGACCAAAACAAGAAAAACATGTCTAGTAAGCATGGGTTCTAAAATGCGTACCTTAAGAGCTATGAAAGGACAAGATCATTGGCTTTCGGGCCAAGGGTGGATGCATTTCCGAAATGGCTGTGTTTGTAAACTGTTCACGTGTCGCCGTGGTTTAATTATAACATGCATGGCAAAATGGCGCTATCCAAAACCGTCACCGAGGAAACTATGGTGTACCACGAACTATAAAATGACAGGGCTGAACGACGGCTGCGAAGATATGCACAGGCGATAGATGTGCAACTGTTGAGTAACTGACCGCCCAGATGAACCAAGGAGCTAACAACTGTTTCTCCTCAACGACCGCTAAGCGAACGTTACAGTGTATGGACCTCTGTATCGAGCACCTAGTTCATGCACCCATGACGACTGCTGTTTATGGGCGATGAAGGCTGAAATTTGCACACCAGTATTGCTGCTGAACGTCCACTGAGTGGCGACAGGCGGCCTCCTCAGATGAATCGAGTTTTATGCTCCATTGGGCAGATGGCCGTTGGTATGCACGACGTGAACGTCTGAAAGCAAACACTATGCAAAGACTCGTCGGAAGGAGCAAGGCTAGAGGAGGAAGCGTTATTGTCTGGAGAACGTTTTTGTGGCATTCTCTGAGTGGTCTCGTCACTCTGGAAGATAAAATCGATCAACATAAGTATGCATCCATCCTTGGGCACCATGTCCACACCTAGATACAGTTTGTTTTTGAGGGGCACAATGGCATCTGCACGGCCCGCAGCAGTCTGCGCTGTTAAACGTGGTTATTCAGGCTTTTGACAGGTGGTCACATTAATGTGACTGGACAGCATATACTGTACATATATCGCAAGGACAGGCTAGGCATCAACGGTGGTGGCATATTTATTGCAAAAGGAATTCGAGAATAAATAATGACATTATTACAGATACCGAATGTGGACTAATGTAAATGAATTTAAATATCAATAGTGGGTCAAACATTGTTATCAGGCGCTTCTATAAACAACCAGCGGCAGTAAGACATGTAGCAGCAGAGCACTTCGAAGGTAACGAGCGAATAAATTTCCTGATCACGCTACTATAATAGGGAGAGATTCAATTTGCCAGCTATAGAATGAGAGAGCGATGCGATTAAAACTGGTGCCTGAGGCTGTAGTTCGTGTGACATTATTCTGAATGTCGTGTCTGAAAATTACTTCGAGTAGACAGAGAAAAGGCATTTAAGGGAACATCTTAGACTTCCAGCAAAAAGCAGCTCTGAACTTTTCAAATTAGTAACTTAGAGGATGGAATCAGTGATCATAAGGCTGTGATAGCATCAATGGCTAAGGATGTTACCGTATAAGGAGTGTTAAGAAAGATAGGCAAATATTTTTGCTCAACAAGAGTGATGAGGTACAAATTACACAGTATCTGTTTAGTCAACATCAAATCTTCACTGCTGAGGACGAAGATATGGAGCAAAAATAGATAAATTTCAAACGTATCACTCAATACGCCTTAGTCCGCCCCCGGTAGCTGGGTGGTCAGCGCGACAGAATGTCAATCCCAAGGGCCCGCGTTCGATTCCCGGCTGGGTCGGCGATTTTCTCCGCTCAGGGACTGGGTGTTGTGTTGTCCTAATAATCATCATTTCATCCCCATCGACACACAAGTCGCCGGAGTGGCGTCAAATCGAAAGGCTTGCACCAGGCGAACGGTCTACCCGACGGGAGGCCCTCGTCACACGACATTTTTTTCTATTTTTAATACGCTTTAGACACGTATTTTCCGAGTCACAACGTGCCAGACTTCACGCATGCCGGGTGTGTGGGCTAAGGTTCGCGCGTCTCGGATTTGCTCGGTCCTTGGACGTATCGGTTACAGCGCGACATTTCATTTAGTACTGCAGTGTGGTATTTTTCGATTGGCACGACTCTCTTCAGTTCAGCAGAAAGAGGCAGTCTAGCGACCAATCGTCACAAGTCTTTAAAAATTTATGAGAATGACTTCTCAGTATATATTATGCAGTCGCGTAAGCGATGGGTACTGCAAATTTGCTATGAAACGACGTTATACACCAAAGCGCCAAAGAAACTGCTATAGGCACGCGTATTCAAAGACAGAGAGCAGAATACGGCGATTCGGTCGGCAGTGCCTATATAAGACAACAAGTGTCTGGCGCAGTTGTTAGATCGGTTACTGCTGCTACAATGGCAGGTTATCAAGATTTCAAAAGAGTTTGAACGTGGTGTTATAGTCGACGCACGAACCATGGGACACAGCATCTCCGAGGTAGCGATGAAGTGGGCTTTCCCGCACGACCATTTCGTGAGTGTACCGTGAATATCAGGAATGCGGTAAAAGATCAAAACTCCGACATCGCTGCGGCCGGAAAAAGATCGTGCAAGAACGGGACCAACGACGACTGAAGAGAAACGTTCAGCGTGACAGAAGTGCAACCTTTCCGCAAATTGCTGCAGATTTCAGTGCTGGCCCATCAACAAGTATCAGAACTATCCTATCAACATCTACATGGATACTCTGCAAATCACATTTAAGCGCCTGGCAGAGGGTTCATCGAACTACCTTCACAATTCTCTATTATTCCAGTCTCGTATAGCACGCGGAAAGAACGAACACCTATATCTTTCCGTACGAGCTATGATTTACCTTATTTTATGGTGGTGATCGTTTCTCCCTATGCAGGTCGGTGCCAAAAAATTATTTTCGCATTCAGAGGAGGAAGTTGGTGATAAGAATTTCATGAAAAGATTCCGTCGCAACGAAAAACGCCTTTCTTTTAATGATGTCCAGCCCAAATCCTGTATCATTTCAGTGTCACTCTTTCCCATATTTCGCGATAATATAAAACATGTTGCCCTTCTTTGAACTTTTTCGATGTACTCCGTCAGTCCTGTGTGGTACGGATCCCACACTGCGCAGCAGTATTCTAAAAGAGGACGGACAAGCGTAGTGTAGGCAGTCTCCTTAGTAGATCTGTTACATTTTCTAAGTGTCCTGCCAATAAAACGCAGTCTTTGGTTGGCCAGCCTTACCACAACATTTTCTATGTGTTTCTTAAAATTTAAGTTATTCGTGATTGTAATTACTAGGTATTTAGTTGAATTTACGGCCTTTAGATTTGACTAATTTATCGTGTAACCGAAGTTTAACGGATTCCTTTTAGCATTCATGTGGATGACCTCACACTTTTCGTTATTTAGGATCAACTGCCAATTTTCGCACCATTCAGATATTTTTCTAAATCGTTTTGCATTTTTAAAAAATCTTCTGATAACTTTATTAGTCGATCAACGACAGCGGTATCTGCAAACAACCTAAGACGGCTGCATATATTGTCTCCCAAACCGTTTGTATAGACAAGGAACAGCAAAGGGCTTATGACATTACCTAGGGGAACGCCAGAAATCACTTCTGTTTTACTCGATGACTTTCCGTCAGTTACTGCGAACTGTGACCTCTCTGACAGGAAATCATAAATCCAGTCACATAACTGAGACGATATTCCACAAGCACGCAATTTCACTACAAGCCTCTTGTGTGGTACAGTGTCAAAAGACTTCCGAAAATCCAGAAATACGGAATCGATCCGAAATCCATTGTCAATAGCACTCAACACTTCCTGCGAATAAAGAGCTAGTTGTGTTTCACAAGAACGATGTTTTCTAAACCCACGTTGACTGTGTGTCAATAGACCGTTTTCTTCGAAATAATTCATGATGTTCGAACACAATATAAATGTTCCAAAATCCTGCTGCATATCGACGTGAATGATATGGGCCTGTAATTAAGTGGATTAGTCCTACTACCTTTCATGAATATTGGTGTGACCTGTGCAACTTTCCAGTCTTTGGGTACGGATCTTTCGACGAGCGAACGGTTATATATGATTGTTAAGTATGGAGCTAATGCATCAGGATACTCTCAAAGGAACCTAATTGGTATACAGTCTGGACCAGAAGACTTGCTTTTATTAAGTGATTTAATATTGCTTCACTATTCGGAGGATATTTATTTCAACGAAACATCATCGATATGGGCTTTCGGAGCCGAAGGCACACTCATGTACCCTTGATGACTGCACGACACAAAGTTTTATGCCTCGCCTGGGCCCGTCAACACCCACGTTGGACTGTTGATGACTGGAAACAAGTTGCCTGGTCGGACGAGTCTTGCTTCAAATTGTGTTGAGCGGATGGACATGTACGGATATGGAGCAACCTCATGAATCTATGGAACCTACGTGGCAGCAGGGGACTGTTTAAGCTGGTGGAAGCTCTATAATGGTGGGGAGCGTGTGCGTTTGGTGTGGGACCCCTGATACGTCTAGATATAACTCTGACAAGTGACACGTACGTAAGCATCCTGTCTGATCACCTGCATCCATTCATGTTCATTGTGCATTCCGACGGACTTGGAAAATTCCAGCAAGACAATGCGACACCCCATATGTCCAGAATTGCTACAGAGTGGCTCCAGGAACACTCTTCTGAGTTTAAACATTTCTGCTGGCCACCAAACTCCCCAGACATGAACATTATTGGGCATATCCCCAGATACGTGCTGTTCAGAAGAGATCTCCATTCCCTCGTATTCTTACGGATTTACGGACAGCCCTGCAGGATTCATGGTGTCAGATACCTCCAGCACTACTTCAGACATTAGTCGAGTCCACGCCATGTCGTGTTGCAGCACTTCTGCGTGCTTGCGGAGGCCCTACACGATATTAGGCAGGAGAAGCAGTTTCTTTGGCTCTTCAGTGTAATACCGGACAGAAAAAATTTAAAGATTTAGTTGACAATGAAGGAGCAAAAAATTACAACGATCAACAGGTTTCATTGTTCTGCACATCAAGAAACGCTTTGTGCTAAATTTGCAGGCATGCAGCACATGGAGAAATTGATGGTACAAATAGTAAAATTTCTGAAGTCAGTTGCAACAGTTTTCGATCTAACTGAACAAAGAGTACGGAGTCTTCAGATATTACTGTAAAGAACATTGGTTAAGTCAAGTGACATGTCTGCAACGAATTTTCGAGAGAGCAATGAGAGAACCAGTCAATGAATTTCGAAGTAAAATTTTGCCAAACGAACTGTCTAAAAAATCTAAGAAGTTTTGGTCCACCAAAATCATCTGTTCAGTTAACGACCACACTGGCACCGAAACGGAGATGACAGAGAGAAGCTGTTTCACCGTGGAAAATCTTAATACGGTCCCTCTTTTCAGTCGTCGCTAAAATGGCAGATTCTGTACTGAGATAAGTGATCGCGGAATAGAAAAGCAACTACAATACCTTAGTAGTGGAAAGGAGACATACTTGTAAAATTCTCCAGAGATTAAGTATAAGAACTTGCTTCCATTCTAACAGCAGT
This sequence comes from Schistocerca piceifrons, assembly GCF_021461385.2. Classification (NCBI taxonomy): domain Eukaryota; kingdom Metazoa; phylum Arthropoda; class Insecta; order Orthoptera; family Acrididae; genus Schistocerca; species Schistocerca piceifrons. The sequence goes on from NC_060149.1 coordinate 169,488,194, forward strand.
TCATCCTATGTCGCTAGAGCAATGAAGATTATCTAGTGACTGGAAAAAGTACAAGCGATTCCTGTCTTCACGATAGATCATAGGGCAGATGCACATAATTATAGGTCCATTTCGCTGACGTCAGTCATTGTAGAATTATGTAACACCATGTTCTGTCACGTATTGTGCTGTTTATGGAGAACGAAAATCTCCTGTATAAAAAATAAAAATCAACATGGATTTGGAAACAGGAGTTCACGACACACTGCTCGCATTAGTCGCCCATAATATCCACAGCGCCGGAGACATTTACGTTCAGGTTGATGCAGTGGTCCTTGACTCCAGGAAGTGCACTGCCTTTAGTGTGTGTGATACATATATATATAACGAGCTTACCTAGTATCGGACCATATTTCTGACTGGTTCCAAGACTTCTCAAGCACACAAGGTACAAAAGTACAGTGCATTGGCGAGGCTGTCATTTGTACTCGGGTGGTTCATGTGAAAAGGTTTCCAACGTGATTATAGCCACACGTCGGGAATCAACATGCTATGAATGTGGAATGGTTGTTGGAGCTAGACACATGAGACATTTCATTTCGGAAATCATTAGAGAATACAATATTCTGAGATCAACAGTGTCAAGAGTGTGCCAAGAATACCTAATTTCAGGCATTACCTCTCACCACGAACAACACAGTGGCCAACGGCCATCACTTAACGACTGAGAGCAGCGGCGTTTGCATAGAGTTGTCAGTGCTCACAGACAAGCAACACTGAGTGAAATAACCAATGTGGAACATACGACGAACGTACCCGTTAGCGCAGTGCGGCGAAATTTGGCGTTAATGGGCTATGGCAGCAGACGGCCAACACGAATGTCTCTGCCAAGCACGACATCGCCTGCAGCTCCACTCCTTGACTCGTGACCTTATCGGTTGGACCCTAGACCACTGGTCAGATGAGTGCCGATTTCAGTTGGCAAGAGCTGATGGTAGCGTTAGAGTGTGGCACAGACCCCATGCAGCCGTGAACTCAAGTTGTCAACAAGGCACTGTACAAGCTGGTGGTGGCTCCATAATGATGTGGGCTGTGTTTACATGCAATGGACTGAGTCCTGTGGTCCAACTGAACCGACCATTGACTGGAAATCGTTATGTTTGGCTACTCAGAGACTGTTTGTACCCATTCATGGACTCCACGTTCCCAAATGATGGAATTTTTATGGATGACAATGCGCCATCTCACTGGGCCACGACTACTGAATTCTACAGTATCTTGATAACGTTTTATTCATTGTTGTGCAGTGTGCTCAGGAATGCCATACCATGTCCTGGCCTCTGATGCCACCAAATTCCCTTCCTCCACAAGAGCAATAGCGTATTTGCAAATAGTCTGTTGACTATGAAGTATGGCACATGAATAATGCGACTCAATTCAAAGTGATGTTGTGCAAGTATTTGACCTTGCTTATGTACTGCCATTAGCTATCATAGAACATATAGTGAGTCTGCAGACCTAACTCATCAGTCTCACATATTATGTCAAATAGAAGTGTAAATTTAATTCTTTGACTCCCGGGAGAACATTCTTCACCAGATGTGATTCTCATTCATTGATAGCTGAGATTCTATTGCATCTTCTGTTGGAAAGTAGCTCCAAATCGCTGAAACATTTTCAGCTACAATGGAGGGAATCTTAGACAAAAAACTGATGAACAAGAGGAATGTGTGTCTTGTGGCAAAACAAACATGACATGGATTTGAACATGAGACTTTACGTATAAAGTCTGCCTATAGTTTATTCAGCTACAGTGACCATTTATGACCTTACATCTATTCAGTTAACGTACAGTGTGTTTATAGATAATACCAGCATTTTGTATTTCTTGAAAATATTTTGTACCTTTTTGGAACAGATCTAGAATACTGACAAGATCTGTCTCTTGTAATATTTTGAAGTAAAATTTCCTGTTTGCATGTTTCCAAAGTAAACAGAAAAATATGGCATGTTACATTTCATTCACATGAGTGGGTTACACACACACACACACACACACACACACACACACACAAACATGCGCTCTATGTGATCAAAAGTATCTGGACGCCCCCAAAAACAAACGTTTTTAATATTAGGTGCATTGTGTTGCCACCTACTGCCGGGCACTCCATATCAGTGACCTCAGTAGTCATTAGACATCGTGAGAGAGCAGAATGGGGTGCTCTGCGGAACTCACGGAGTTCGAACATGGTCAGGTGATTGGGTGTCACTTGTGTCATACGTATGTAGATATTCATGGCTACTACATTAGAAGGGAAAATGATCTGCATTACCCCTGAATGAATCTAACTTACATAACTAATAGGTTACATATACAGGTATAAAACTCTTCAACAATCTACCCAATCAAATAAAATGTCTAACAGATAAGAGAAATGCATTCAAATGCACATTAAAGATGTTTCTCCTTGGCAACTCTCCTATACCATAGAGAAATTGTTAAGTATAGATGATTAGTCATTAAAATATCTGTAAATTGCCAGCATAGAGCCATATAAACATTGTTTTTTCATTTATTTAATGTATTTTTTAGTTGTAAATAAGGGTAATTTTTTCTGTTGACACATTCCATATCATAGTGTTTATTGTGAATCTGATCTATGGAACAAGGAACAAAATAATTAACTGAAACATACTACTGCATTTCTTGGGTTGATGGATATAGTTCAGAACTGGCTTCAGAAGATTGGACTACATTGCAATGGCCTTAAAGGAGAGGTGCCATGCCAATTAACGATTCTACAGATCAGCATTTACTGAGGGCATTGTCAACTGTGACTGGCACTACATGATATTTTCTGACAAATCAGTATTGCCCTTAGTGAATGATGGTCCAGTACATGTATACAGGCCACATGGTACCTCTTTTGAGCCCAAATACATCCACGAGTCATTTCATAGTGGCCATATGTCTGTGGCATTTGAGGCTGGATGTGTTCCTGTGGACTTGGAATGCTTCACAAGATACATGGTCTACTTGATGCTGCCAAGTATACTCATATTACGAGTAATGTTATGGTCCCATCAGTGTGACAACTATATCCTGGGCGAGTGATCTGTTTCCACCTGAACCAATCTCCTATAACATGACAATGATGATGCAGTAGTGATCTGCAAAACAGAATGAGATTTCTCTTCTTGATTAGCCTCCTTATGCACCAGATCTACACCCCATTGAAAATTTATGGGCTAAGACAAAATACACAGTGCAAGAAAACTGGCATTACCCCATGTCTGGAAACTGTGGTGACCTTCAAAACATCAGCTACTTGGAAGGAGCTGGCAGAAAATGAGTGTTATTACCCACCTCACAGAGTCCCTTATTTACAGACTGCAGACAGTTATTGAAGTTGAAGGCCTCTGGACAGGCTATTAGGTGGTAAAGAGTCCACATGTTGTGCTCTTTTGAGGGCCAAAATATCTTGTAAGAACTGTGAACTGTTTGTTTGATTAACTTTGTGATTTCTACTGATGAAACAACTTAATAGAGTAATGCAAAAAAATTTGACCGAGTCAGATACAAAGCAAACCTTGTAGCCTACTTGACCACTGAATATGACATTGAGCTACAAAAATATTATTCTACACCTTCCAGCATTTAAATACACTCCTGGAAATTGAAATAAGAACACCGTGAATTCATTGTCCCAGGAAGGGGAAACTTTATTGACACATTCCTGGGGTCAGATACATCACATGATCACACTGACAGAACCACAGGCACATAGACACAGGCAACAGAGCATGCACAATGTCGGCACTAGTACAGTGTATATCCACCTTTCGCAGCAATGCAGGCTGCTATTCTCCCATGGAGACGATCGTAGAGATGCTGGATGTAGTCCTGTGGAACGGCTTGCCATGCCATTTCCACCTGGCGCCTCAGTTGGACCAGCGTTCGTGCTGGACGTGCAGACCGCGTGAGACGACGCTTCATCCAGTCCCAAACATGCTCAATGGGGGACAGATCCGGAGATCTTGCTGGCCAGGGTAGTTGACTTACACCTTCTAGAGCACGTTGGGTGGCACGGGATACATGCGGACGTGCATTGTCCTGTTGGAACAGCAAGTTCCCTTGCCGGTCTAGGAATGGTAGAACGATGGGTTCGATGACGGTTTGGATGTACCGTGCACTATTCAGTGTCCCCTCGACGATCACCAGTGGTGTACGGCCAGTGTAAGAGATCGCTCCCCACACCATGATGCCGGGTGTTGGCCCTGTGTGCCTCGGTCGTATGCAGTCCTGATTGTGGCGCTCACCTGCACGGCGCCAAACACGCATACGAACATCATTGGCACCAAGGCAGAAGCGACTCTCATCGCTGAAGACGACACGTCTCCATTCGTCCCTCCATTCACGCCTGTCGCGACACCACTGGAGGCGGGCTGCACGATGTTGGGGCGTGAGCGGAAGATGGCCTAACGGTGTGCGGGACCGTAGCCCAGCTTCATGGAGACGGTTGCGAATGGTCCTCGCCGATACCCCAGGAGCAACAGTGTCCCTAATTTGCTGGGAAGTGGCGGTGCGGTCCCCTACGGCACTGCGTAGGATCCTACGGTCTTGGCGTGCATCCGTGTGTCGCTGCGGTCCGGTCCCAGGTCGACGGGCACGTGCACCTTCCGCCGACCACTGGTGACAACATCGATGTACTGTGGAGACCTCACGCCCCACGTGTTGAGCAATTCGGCGGTACGTCCACCCGGCTTCCCGCATGCCCACTATACGCCCTCGCTCAAAGTCCGTCAACTGCACATACGGTTCACGTCCACGCTGTCGCGGCATGCTATCAGTGTTAAAGACTGCGATGGAGCTCCGTATGCCACGGCAAACTGGCTGACACTGACGGCGGCGGTGCACAAATGCTGCGCAGCTAGCGCCATTCGACGGCCAACACCGCGGTTCCTGGTGTGTCCGCTGTGCCGTGCGTGTGATCATTGCTTGTACAGCCCTCTCGCAGTGTCCGGAGCAAGTATGGTGGGTCTGACTCACCGGTGTCAATGTGTTCTTTTTTCCATTTCCAGGAGTGTACAACTTACTGCTCTTGACTCCACTTCACAAAACGAAGTACCTTTACTAGGTCTGCAATGCTGCAAATGATGTGGTGCAGTGTTCATGTGGGTCTTTAGGGCATGTTTCCTTATGCTGTCAAAAAGGTGTTGATCCTTCTACCACACTTAAGATTACAAGTATTCTCTCTCTTTATGAGCAGATCTGTACACTCCATATTGTGACTGGGTCATGCCTAACATGGTGGGTAATTCACGTTTCAGCCATGACCATTTTTTGTGCTGTCAAGTGAACCATTACACAGTCAGAGTTATCTGACTACTTACCAGCCATGACCTGAAGTCATATCCAATGGTTCTCCACACCATGATGCCAGGAGTAACACTGCTGTGCCTCTCCAGAACACTGGATCTCTCCTCAGGTTGCTGCCATACTCACCAACAATAGTCATCCTGGATACTGCAGAACTGCAATTAATTGCTGAACAATATGTGACACCATTCTCCAGCCATCCATGCTTCTCAATCATGACGTCATTCCAAAAGCAGCTGTTTGTGTTGTGTATTAACAGCAGCCTATGCGTGGGATGGTAATTTCCTAGTCTGGCTGTGCTATTCTCCGACCGATTTTTTGAGATGACACAGAATCTTGCAAGAAGTCCATTACTTGTTTTTGAATGCCAGGTGCAGATGTGAAGTGGTTACAATGTGCTTGGTGCACAGTCCAGCTATCCTCCCTTGTGGTAGCCCAATGTACTGACCAGAACCTTGACGACAAGTACGTCTGACCTCACATTCTCGTGCAGTCCAACAGTGGACCACTATTACATCCAAATCTGGATATTGCACGATTCGGTCAGCCAGACAAATGGAGACTGACAATGAGACCCCTTTCAGACTCTGTTGAGTGATAATAATGCTCTCTCATGTGATGAAACAACATCTGCATGTCCTTCACAGTGTCCACTTGACATCTGATGCTTTTTGTGCTCTTGATATATCCTACCCAGCCTGGTAACAAGACTAAACATGAACAACACTAGTGCACTCTGATGGCCATTCAGTCTGTAACCCAGACCTGCAACACTAATCATTCGTGTACTCAATGATGATATGTACATGTACAAAGTTACATTGAACCTGACCATGCCTTGTGGGTGCTTCAATTTTTTTGTAAGGCTGTAGACTTCCTCCCAGATACATCTTACAAAATGAGACAATGAGAAAATCTGAGAATTTAGAGCTAATACAAAGGTTTATGAACAATCATTTGTCCCACATGCCATTTGTGAATGAAACAGGGAATGGGCATTGGACAGTGGTATTAGAAATACCCCCCACCATACACCATAAGGTGGCTTGCAAAGTGTAGATATAGACAGACAGGAGTCTTCACTTTATATGTTGAATCTGATAAGGACAAAAGTGCAATAGACTAGATATCGGGTCCTTTATCCTCAAATTCAATGGGAACTTACTACCAGATAAGGTTAATATAATGATTGTTGTTGTTGTTTTATCATGGCAACAATTTGATAACTGTGCATCTCATATCAGTAATGACAATAAATGGCAAATATTGTAAATATCTTTATCTTCTTCTTCTTCTGCTTTTACGGCCTCATTGGACCACTTCAGTCAATCATTTCTGGTCCTCTTCTTTGGTATTTTCCCCTTCCGAGTGGCCCAGTATCTCTTCATTCGTTCCGATGCTTTTCGTCATTCCTCATCTGTAAATACCCTTTTCATTGTATGTCGTTTGTCAATTTTTGGTTTAAAACTTATTTCTGTGTCCCTCAACTTCTTTAAATTTGGCGTTTTGTTCTGCAAATCATCCAGAGTTATTTCCAGTTCTTCCATATCCTCTCTTATTTCCTTAAGCCATCCTCCTTGTTGTTTCAAATTCCAGAGTTTCTCAATAATTTTCCTTGATAATCTGGTTTCTGGTGTCCTCAGAATGTGACCACAAAAAGAGATCCTTTTCTTTCGTATAGTATCGGTGATGGGCTCCAGTTCTCTGTATACCACTTCATTTGGAACTATCCACCATTGCCTAGCTTTTTGATATTTCTTATTTATGCATGTTCTAGCAATTCTTCTCTCTACTTTTAAAATTTTGTCAATTCTGTTTTTCTGGGTGACTTTAAAAAGAGTTTCACTTCCGTATGTAACCTCTGGTTCAACAACCGTCTTGTAATGTTTTAATTTTGTTTTAATTGATAGACATTTTTTATTGTACATAGACCATGTTAGTTTTTGAGCTTTTATCATTTTATTAGTTCTTGCTTGCCATGCAGGTTTCTCCTCCAATTTATGTGTTATAATTTCACCCAGGTATTTAAATTGTTTCACTATTTTAATTTCCCTATTCTTCACTGTGATGTGAGCTATTACAAGTGGATCCATTACCATTATTTCAGTCTTTTCAAATGATATCTGGAGTCCTAATTTTTGTGCTATATTTTGTAAGCTTGTTATTTGTTTCGTGGCTTCCTGAATATTATTAGCTAGTAATGCTAGGTCATCAGCAAATCCCAAGCAATTTAGTTTTATTTTATCTTTCTTAGTTCCAATTTTAATATTCATAGGATTTTCCTTGTACCATTCTCTCATTACATACTCAAGAGCACAACTGAATAGCAATGGTGATAAACAATCTCCCTGTCTCAACCCTGTTTTAATCGTAAATGGTTCAGATATTTCTCCTCTAAATTTTACTTTGGATTTGGTGTTTGTTAAGGTTAACTGTATCATTTTTATTAATTTAGGATGAAGTCCAAAATTCCTTAATATTTTCATCATTGAAGATCTATGGATGCAATCATACGCCTTTTTGAAATCTACAAAGGTTATGACTAGTTGTTTCTGCCTTCTTTTGTAGACATCCATAACTAATAAATATCTCTATCATATTATAATGTTTCATTTTACTTAGCTGAATACATATAAGTATTAATCAACTTAACATATTACTTCAAAACATATAACTTTATTTGTATATAACGTTTTGGTCACGTAATCAACATAGCAAAACCTTCCACATTACAAGAATCATGTATCATAAATTACAATAATCAAGTATTGCAGATTGTTTGAACCAACTAAAACAGCCATTAATCCATATTTATATACGAGGGCCGTTCAGAAAGTAACCTCCGGTTGATTTAAAAAAATACACCAAGTTAAATAAAAATATTTTAATATATACATCTTACAACTACATCTTTGCACTATTTTTCTACATAGTCTCCATAGCGATTGAGGCACTTATCGTATCTCTTCACAAGCTTTGAAATTCCTTCTGCATAAAAATTACCCGCTTGTGCCTGGAGCCAGCCTGTGACCGCATCTTTGAGCTCTTCGTCGTCATCAAACCGCTGTGACCCGAGCCATTTCTTCAAATGCATGAAGAGGTGATAATCACTTGGCGCCCGGTCTGGGCTGTAAGGTGGATGGTTGATAACGTCCCACTTGAAGGACTCAAGAAGGGCCGTTGTTCTGCGAGCAGAGTGAGGACGGGCGTTATCGTGCAAAAAAACGATACCGGAAGTCAGCATACCACGTACGTTTGTTCTGTATAGCCCGTCGTAACTTTTTTATTGTTTCACAGTACACGTCTTGATTAATGGTCGTACCACGTTCCATGAATTCAACCAACAACACTCCTTTGGCATCCCAAAACACCGTTGCCATCAGTTTTCTGGCAGAAAAATCTTGCGAGGCTTTTCTTGGTTTGGTAGGCGAATTTGAATGTGCCCACATTTTTGATTGTTCTTTTGTCTCAGGGTTCACTTACTTAATCCAGGTTTCGTCACCGGTCACGATTCTGTTTAACAATGGTTCTTCTTCGTCCTCATAACATGACAGAAAGTCTAATGCAGAGGCCATTCTTTGAGTTTTGTGGTGGTTGGTAAGAATTTTGGGCACCCATCGTGCACAGAACTTACAGTAACCCAATCTTGCTGTCACTATCTCGTACAAGAGAGTCTTAGAAATCTGTGGAAAACCAGTAGACAACTCCGACATTGAGAAACATCGATTTTCACGAACTTTTGCATCAACTGTCTGAACGAGTCCGTCAGTCACCAATGATGGTCTACCACTCCTCTCTTCATCATGAACGTTTTCTCGTCCACTTTTAAATAAACGTACCCATTCACGGACAACTCCTTCACTCATAACTCTTGGTCCGTACACGACACAAAGCTCACGATGAATAGCTGCTGCAGAATATCCTTTGGCTGTAAAAAACCTTATGACAGCACGCACTTCACATTTGGCGGGGTTTTCTATTGCAGCACACATTTCAAACTGCCACAAAAACTAAACTAGCGCAGGTACGACGTTCACTCGACCACGGCTTGATGCCGACTGACCTGTTGAGTGCGTGAACGCACAGATGGCGTCGCTACTCCCCCCACAACCCGCACTGTGACCAATCGGAGGTTACTTTCTGAACCGCCCTCGTAGAATGTAATAAAATATGCTGAATGTAAAGTCCTATATGTCAAGCTTTGGTGCTAACAGCAATAAGTTCTAGGAGTTCAAAGAACCACATAATATGCAAAATTCAAGTGTGCGAACATATCTCATATATGGAAAAATGCAATTATGACAACATGGCGAAGTGACAAAACCTATTTTCTTAATGAAGCCTTAGTAAACAAATGTGAAAAATATTGTCATAACTTATTTACATTACTTACAACTAATGGCACAAAACTCTAAGTATAATTCCATAGTAGTTTCAAACTGTCATGACAGAACATGCCTCAACATGGTAGTATCCCACTGAATTTCATTATGTTTTTCGGAAATTATTTCATAATAGTAAAATGTTTGTTAGAGGATCAGAGAATACAACCCCCACGTTTTCTACATCAAAAACAGCACTTTCTGATTTCATTTCAGTTTGAGCTACCTTCTTCCTTCTTGAGTATTACCCTCTTTACATAGTCCAGACATATTACAATAAACACTCAGATGGTATAACATATTAATTAGTAACATTACTTTCTTTCAAAACATTTCCATAACTAACTGTTTTACCATTTTCATTACCTCAAGGTATACGATATCACAAGTCCATTGGAAGTAGTCAGCATACTTCTTTGTTGTGCCATCAGACTCACAGCAAACACATTACATACCTTCATCTTATTCCCAGCTATAGACATATCCTACATGACACAACTGATAATCACATATGGCAGTATAGAATAAAGTTTCCCAACACATAGCAACCTCATAACAATTACCAACTCCAAAATATTACAATTTAACCTTACTTCATCGATATCTCATTATAACATGAAGTAGCTCCCGACATTTCATCATCACGTTGTATATAAACCCAACTCAACATATCATAACAATCATATACGGCATAATTGTCACCTGTTATATTTCTCAAATCTTACATATACTCTGAAAAATAATCTCCTCACTCTAAGTGTCTTTCACAGCAGAATTTACTTGAGACAGAACACAAAGGTTGTTTAAGTATGAAATTCCAACTTACTGATCTATTCCCATAACAACATCCTTCACCGTGTTTTCACTCTAATAGCTGTATTCAGCTGTTGACTATGTATCTTGAAAATCACAAAAACAAACCAACAAGTCTGACTCCCTATCATCCCAGTTGTAAATACAGCACTAAAGTTCCCTAAACAGAACAAAAATTTGTATTTATGCAATTTCTATACAACCAAACAGCACAGAAACTCAAAATATATTTCTGATGTAAAAAATATTTTTCCTCAAAAAAGTCAGAAACATGCCTTCTCAAAAACCAAGACTACTGCTTTACTACACAAGTGTAAATGTGAATATTTATTTCAGTCACAGTAGTGAAAATACCTAAAGGCTAACCATGTTTCCAATATTCTCAGATTTAACCAGTTGGGCACAAATACCATTTCAAAAACATAAGAAACTTCAGTACAAATAATAAAAAAAGCTTCTCATTAATAACATTGTGTTATCAAAACTTGTTGCCATAAAGTAGTGAGAAAAAGTAAGGGAACTGCCAGGGAACATGGTCTCAGTCAGACCTGTGCATAACTGGTTCACACCTGATCTACAAATGCTAAGAACTCAGTCAATGATTTCCTATGACAAATCAAAGAATAGTGAAGCAGAAAGAGCAAACTACATAAGGTTAACGAACAACTATAGAGCAGAAGTTAGATTGAGCATGTGTAAGGCAAACAATGATTATATTAATAAGTCCAAACATAATTGTAGAACACCCTGGGCTATTGTCATCACTCATTTGAGTAGAAGTAAAGATATTAGCATAAATAATTCCTATGATGCTGATATCTCAACACACTACTGCAACTGAATAACACTACTGCAACTGAACATGGTCATAAATATGACAACACCCAGAACTCAAATCATAGAAACTCCTTCTTGCAAAATTTGAAGATGTAGTCCCTATCATTAAGTGCAACGAACTAAAAGTAACTGATATTATAACTGCAATAGCAAAATTAAGTTCCTCAAAACTGGAAGACATTTATGGGCTCTCCAATTTTGTGATCAAAAAATTTTTGGATGTTGTCTTATAAACTGGATGTTTCTCAGTGGCTGTTTCCTTTCATCCTAAAAATGACAGTCATTACTCCACTGCAGAAAAAAGTGACAAGTCTTGTCCTAATAATTACTGCCAACTCTCTCTTGTACCCATCATTTTGAAAGTAGTGGAATATTGCATACAGCTCCAAATCAATCAACATCTGTGTGTCAATAATATTCTTAATGACTCTCAGTATGGCTTCAGGTCCAGCTAATCAACAGCCAAAGCAGTTGAAAATATTGTTTCATTTATATTACCATCATCTGAATCAAAATCATCTGTTAATGCTATCCTCGTGGATCTCACTAAGGCATTTGACTCTGTCAGCCATAGAATACTGATAGAAAAACTCTGCTGCTATGGTTCTGAAGGCTCAGAACTATCTCTGATGAGGTCCTACCTGAGTGACAGAAAAAACATTGTGCAGTCAACAATATGACTTCAGACGCCTTGGATATCATGCAGGATGTGCCACAACGTTCTGTATTTGGACCTTCACTCCACATAATATATGTATATGACTTGTCCAGAACTATGTTGTGTAATTCCACACTCTATGCAGATAATAACACTTTTGTTATAGCCAAGAAAGACTCATGAACATTAAAGTAGGAAAGTAGGGCTCAACTCAGAGCAGCCAGTAAGGTGCTCCAAATTAAAGAATAGTGTATTAATCATGAAAAAACTGTAAATCTCTTCTTTACCTTGTGTATTAAAGATGACAGCTAAACTACCTGGACTACTCAAAATTAATATGGAAGAATCATACCAATTATATCCCTACTAAATTAGCATGTGTGACATATTCATTTGGAAAACTAAGATCTTGGGTCAGTGGTAAGTTTTTGCTAAGCGTATACTATGCATTTTTTCCACACCCAGTTGACATATGGCATTTTATTATGGGGGAATTCCCCTGGAACAGAGAAAGTTCTTGTTTGGTAAAAGAAGGTAATCAGGTGCATCTGTGGAGAAGATGTTTAATATATACAAAAGGAAATCAACACAGTCACAAACCACAATGATCACACAACTACAGTCATCATACGTAAAACAGAAGATTTACGTCACAGTTGCTGGACTTGAGAAAACTCAAAGAGAGTTTCACTATTTACGTGTTGTTCAAACCTAACTGTAACTAATCTAGCAGCTTTGATGTCTTCCTTCACTCTGACCTGGTATGTATCCCAAAGACTCAAGCAGTACTCAAGAACAGGTTGCACCAGTGTCCTATATGCAGTCTCCTTTACAGGTCAACCACTCTTTCCTAAAATTATCCCAATGACCCAAAGTCGACCATTTGCCTTCCTTGCCACAGTTCCCACATGCTCATTCCATTTCTTATCACTTTGTAACATTATGCTCATTTATTTAAACGATTTGACTGTGTCAAGCAGGACACTAGCAATACTGTAACTGAACATTACATATTTGTTCTTCCTACTCGTATGCATTAACTTACATTTTTCCACATTTAGAGCCAGCTGCCATTCAACACACCAACTGGAAAGTTTTTTCTAAGTTGTCTTGTATCTTCCTACAGCCACTCAATTTCAACTTCTTACCGTACACCACAGCATCATCAGCAAATAGCCGCAGGTTGCTGCCCACCCTGTCCACTAAATCATTTATGTATATAAAGAACAACAGTGATCCTGTCACACTTCCCTGGGGCACTCCTGATGATATTCTTGTCTCTAATGAGCATATGCCGTCGAAGACAACACACTGGGTTCTATTACTTAAGAAGTCTTCGGGCAACTCACACATTTGTGAATTTATTCCATATGCTCATACCTTCATTAACAGTCTGCAATGAGGCACCATGTCAAATGCTTTCTGGAAATCTAGAAATATAGAATCTGCCTCCTGCCCTTCATCCATAGTTCTCAGTATATCATGTGAGAAAAGGACAAGCTGAGCTCTGCACAAGCAATGGTTTCTAAAACCATGCTGATTCATGAACATAAGCTTTTCAGTCTCAAGAAAGTTTATTATATCTGAACTGACAATATGTTCAAGGATTCTGCAGCAAACCAAAGTTAGGGATATTAGTCTGTAATTTTGTGTCTCCATTCTTTTACCCTTCTTATATACTGGAGTCACATGCGCTTCTTTCCAGTTGCTTGCAACTTTATGCTCATGAGAGATTCACAATAAATGCAAGCTAGTTAAGGGGCCAGTGCCATAGAGTAATCTTTGTAAAATGGAACTGAAATTCCATCTGGACCTGGTGATTTATTTGCTTTCAAATCTTTCAGTTATTTCTCTACACCAGGAATGTTTATTGCTCTGTTGCCCATACAGGAGTCTGTCTGATGTTCAAATGACAATATGTTTGTATGACTCTCCTATGTGAACAATTTCTTGAACATGAAATATAAAACTTTGACTTTCATTTAGCTACAGTCAACTGCCACACCACACTGGTCAACAAGGAACTGAGTGGAAGCCTTAGACAAAGTTAGTGATTTTACATACAACCAGAATTTTCTCAGGTTCTTTGCCAGATCTTTTGCTAACGTGTGATGGAGGTGGTAGTTCTATGCTTCATGCACAGATCTCTACTTACCTCTGCTTGTTGCCATTTGTGCACTCTCTTTTGAACCAGGAGTGCACCAGCCTCTGCTTCCTCAACAGTTTATGAATTTCATCACTAAACCATGGTGGTTCTTTTCAATTCTTTATGCACTTAGTAGGCACATAACTCTCCAGACCACAATATACAGTCTGCTTAAACTTTGCCCATAATTCCTCTATGTCCATCTTACTGGAACTAAGTGATGACAATTCACTGTCTAAGTGAGATGCTAGAACTGCTTATCTGCTCTGTCTAGCAGAAATATTCTCCTAGCCTTCTTGACTGATATATTAACTTTTGTAACCATAGTTGGTATAATGACACCATGATTGTTAATCCCCATTTCTATACTGACATCGTCAATTACGTCCAGCATATTTGTAACTACAAGATCTAAGATATTTCCATTGCATCTGGAATGCAGAGCTAGCTGCTCAAGGCAGTTTTGGGAAAATGTGTTGAAAAATATTTTACGTGACTGTCTGTATCCCTCCCAACGAATCCATAGACATCTCAGTCTATACTCGGTAGGTTAAATTCACCTCCAACTAGTATTTCATGGTCTGGGTATTTCCACACTATTGACCACAAAATTTCTTTCATGAACTGTCACAGTGGAGCTGGGCGACTGGTAATAACATCCAACAATTAACTTGATTTCACTTACACATGTTACATGTGACCAGATAACTTCACTGTCACATTGAACTTCAACTTCAATAGAGATAATATTTTTGTCAACTGCAATGAACACTCCCCCTCCTATGGCTTCTAGTCTGTCTTTCCAATACACGTTCCATGACTCACTAAATATCTCAGAGCTTTCCACTTTGGGTTACAGCCAGCTCTTGGGCTCAAGAATAATATGAGCACAACAACCTTCCTAGAGGGCAGCAAATTCAGCAACTTGTTTACGAATACTTTGACAGTTTACTGATTTTTGACAGTTGAAGTGTCTTTACTCTGAACATAGTCTAACTTTCCTTGCTGTGTATCAACTGATGAATGTTCATCAGTGCACCTCAAACTACCGTCTAGCCTAAAAATCCCTCATGTGCACCCACAAGTATTCTGCTACCCGAGTAGCTGCTTCCTTTGTGTAGTGCACCAATGATCTACAAGAGGAGTCGTACGAACCCCCACACAATAACACAGGTCGATAAATCTGCATCGAAGACCATCACAGAGTCGATGAAGCCTTTGGTTGAGACCCTCCTCTTGGCTCCAAACCAAGGGACCTTGATCAACTCTGGGAACAATGCTGCAAATTGAGAGCTCTGCTTGCAAACCAATCTACATAGTAGATTGCTTACAAATCACTCATGTGACCCATCCAAGAACCAGCTTTAAATGACAACTCTAGAAATATCCTACAATCCCCTAGATATAGCTTCATATGGTTTGTGAGGATGAGATTAGATTAATTTCAGCACATGCGTAGGCATTTAAACAATCATTTTTCCTGCAGTTCGTACATGAATGGAATGGGAAAAAGCCCTAATAACTGATACAATGAGATGTACCCTCTGCCATGCACTTCACAGTGGTTTGCAGAGTATAAGAGTAGATGTAGAACTCTACACTACTATCACACTCATTTGGATGTGAAACCTTGTTGATACATTGGGAAAAAAGAAAAAAAGCTCACCAAACAACTGGCTAAGGAAGAAATTAAAAGAGGAGAAACAGACATTGGAATACCTGGTGCCAGCCTACTATCTCAATAAAGACATAGAAGCTTGGTACTAGAGTAGCAAGCTATTACCTTCTCCAACAAACTAAGACCAATTATGGGAACTGCTACTGAACTTCATGGAAATAATTTATCACTTTATGCAGGCTACGGATCAGCCATGTTAGGCTCACTTGTGATTTTATATTATGATTAGAGAATGCATTTTACTGTTTGCACAAGGGACCCCACTCACAGTAGCCCATGTATTTAGAGAATGTGCTATCCTGGCGAAACTAAAGAGAGAATGGATGCTGAGTACCTCTTTGCCTCTCATACTAGCAGATGATGAATTGGCTTTTAGATGAATACTAAGAATTCAGAAGAGAAAGTGGATTTACCACAAAATTTGGCAATCATCTCAGCTTTACACAGTGTTTAGGGTTGGGGAGCCTCTTGCTGCAATAAGATCCAGAGGGGCCTCCAACTGTGTTCGATACCCACACTGATATACTCAAGAAGTTCTATTATGCTTTCAAGCATTCAATCATTTAATGTCAGAAACCCTTGTCTGCCTACTCTCCCCAATTTCAGACATAACTGATGTTAGTATTTTGCCTTCTCAATTTTAAGTCAGTGTGCAGAATCGATGTGGCGAAAGAGCCTCAGGACAGCAATATTCAAGAGTGTTTTCTAGTTACCTGGATATTCTTCCTCTGCTTTTTTTTGCTTTAGTCAAGTAATAAATCACAGGAACATGGTGACCTGTCGAGATCACTTATGCATTCTTGTGCAATGGCACTCAACCCTGAGGTAGGTGAGTTCAAATCCTGGTGGTGGAACAAAATTTCACTCCCAGTATTTGGCCAGCAATAGAAGGAGAACACACACACACACACACACACACACACACACACACACACACACACATGATGATGATGTAATATTAATGGTCTCAGAGTCATTAATTGCAAAGTTTGTCTAGGATGGATTGACTGATGACCTTTTAGTATAATCCCTACAAAGCCACAGTCATCACCATCACTGTCCAGAGTTTGGATCTAGAATGAAGTTATCATTCTACAATGGTGTCACCTGAAATGAACCTTAAACAGAAAAGGACATTGTGCTGAAATGGAACTTGGGCCTAAATGTTTACATTTTATGTGCAATTTTTCCTCAAGTACGTATCACAAACAGAATCAAGACTACACTCTTCCAGGATCTCCCTTCTACTTTTAAAGTATTGAGTCAATTCGTGAAGTACATCTGGGTGGCACATATGGCAAATCACTGATTTGATGCTCACTTGCACACTCATTTTTACTTTGTCTGGAATGTTAAAATGCATCATTGTTTGGCTTTAATTGAAATCCTGAAATAACTGTCTCCTCTTTGTTGCAGGACACAATGAATGCAAAGTCAGCACACGTAGTACTTCTGACTGGAATCTTTCTACTAATGTTAATGGACAGTAAGTAAATTTATTTGTAGAAATAAAATTGTATTTCATACATGAAAATGTAATGAATATGAACTAACAAAACACTGATAATGAAACAATGATGACTGGACAGAAAACACCATTTCAAAAATTAACATTTTTGATAAACCTTGTGCAAGGGAGATGTAAGGCTGTAAAAAGATTAAAAAAAAAAACAAACAAACATAGCCTACCCAGAAGTATAGAAGAAATTAATTTACCTGTCAACTACTCTTGTAAAAGTAGATTAGGGGAAAGTGTATAACAGTAGTGGTTACTAATAGTTAGTCGCTTGTAGACACTTGGTAGCGTTTTGTCAAGTATCTTACATTGTTTAGACTTTTAAAAAATGTCAAAAAATTGCCAAGAGTCTTCACAGGTGTGTATATGTAAAAGCTCTAGTCAGATGTGTTACAATAATTACACATTATTAATGATGAAAGAGAGAGAGTTAAGTTTTTTAATTGTATTTATTCTCCTTTAATCATGGTTGGATTTGGCTACTTGTGATTCGCCATGTCAAATTATACTAATAAGTTGAAATCTGCAAATCATGGAAGGTTGTGCCATACAAGATCACATAACACACATTTGTGTGCCATACAACAAATTTGCTGGGTAGTGTTTTATTTTTGCTTTTATAATATGAAATTATTACTTGGTTTGTATATTACTATAATCAAAGAACACACTACTCCTACTGTGCAGAATAGATATAAATCAGAATTCCACTTGTCGTAGTATAAATATTTCATCATTAGTTGTTAAACTGTAATTTTTTCCAACACAACATCAACAAATATACACGAGACAAGAACAGTCACTCTATGAGTGATGCCTGACATGCTATTAAAAAAATACCGATATACCTAGTACCTTATCTTGTCTAGTTAAGATTCACTGTTGCATCCACACTCTGCACCAGTGGCATAGGCACCTTCTGCTGTTTCCTCCAGAACCTAGCACATAGATCTATTCCCAACTCTGCTTCTCCTTGGTCTTTTTTAGTGAAATGAGTTATCTTCATGGATTTTATCCCCAACTCTCTGTTTCCTGGAAATTGTTTGACCCAGTGCCCCTCTCAGCACTGTTAACAAAAGTACAAGCATATAGAATAGGTTCCCAGACTTGTGAGAGGCTCAAAGACTTCTTACAAAATAGAACCCAGACACAAAGGAATTAAAGACATTAGCATTGATTTGTATCAGTGGGGCAAATTGAAAATTTCTGCTGGACCAGGATTTGAACATGGGTATCCTGCTTACTAGGCAGATGCTCTGACCACCATGCCATCCATACACAGTCAAAACTGCACAGACATACCCTAGCACGTCTCCCATCAGACCCAAATTCTCAACGTATGCCACGCACTACTGATTTGGTGTCCCTGCCCATTAGCATCATTACTTGTGGCATCTCACTGATTCCCTAAGAGTTCACACTTAGTGTACAGCTGCACTGAAAGTATTAATGGCTGTCATCCCCTTAACCACAGATGTGGTGTCTGTTCTTTCAGACATGTCCAGAAGAACAAACACCATTTTGATCCTGCAAGCCACTATGAATCAAGACACAAAGGAATTAAAGACATTAGCTGCCAGTGGGCAATGATCTGTATGAATGGGGCAAGCTGAAAATTTGTGCTGAACCAGGATTCAAAACCAGGTGTCCTGCTTACTAGACAGATGCACTGATCCCTACACCATCTGGACACAGCAGTCACCACAACTGCACGGACTTACCGTATCATAGTCAGGCCAAGGTTGTCAACTTGTACCATACACTATTAATACAATGCACCTACTCATTAGCCTCATTACTCATGGCACCTTGATGATTCCTATAAGAGTTCAAGCTTGGTGTGCCTCTGCACTGAAGGGATCATGGCCATCATCGCCTTACTGGTATATGTGAAATCTACTCTTTCAGACATATCCGAAAAAACAGACTCCATATATGTAATAGAGCCCAGTACTCATCAAAGACAAGGGTATGGTCAGTAGTGCTCCAGGGAAGTGTGATATGACTGATCTTATTATATAAACACATAAATGATCTGACGGTCAAAGTGAGCAGCAATCTGTGTTTGTCTGCTGATGATGCTGTGTTGTACAGGAAGGTATCCTCATTGAGTGACTATAGGAGGATACAGGACTTATAAAAATGTAAGTTAATGCAGATGAGTAGGAATAACAGTCCCATAATTTTCAGATACAGCATTCTCGAGAATAAAGATTACTGTTAGTAATCTTGGCAAAGAAGTTTACCTGCTCTAAGCTGTTATCACAGTTCACCCCTTGTGGCTCAAAATGAGTAAAGTAAAGCATTAATAGTGCAATGCTTGACACAGTCACATCAATTAAATATGCAAGCATAATGTTGCAAAGCAATATGACATGAAAGGTGATAGTAGTGAAGGCAAATGATCGACTTCAGTTTACTGGGCGAATTTTAGGTAAGTGTTGTTAGTCTGTTACGGAGACCACATATAGAACACTAGTGTGACCAATATTAGAATACTGTTCAAGTGTCTGGGATCCCACCAGGTCAGATTAAAGGAAGACATTGAAGCAATTCAGAAGCATGCTCCTAGATTTTTACCGGCACATTTGATCATCATGTGAGTGTTACAGAGATGCTTCATGAACTCAAATGGGACTCCCTTAAGGGAAAATGACATTCTTTTTGTGGAGCACTATTGAGAAAATTTAGAGCACCGGCATTTGGAGCTGACTGCAGAACAACTCTATTGCCATCAGCATACATTTAACGTAAGGACCACAAAGGTAAGATAAGAGAGATTAGGAATCATATGGAGGCATATATACAGTCTTTTTACCTCTCTCTATTTATGAGTGCAACAGGAAGAGAAATGACTAGTAGAGGTACAAGGTACCATCTGCCATGCACCATATGGTGGCTTTTGTAGTTTGTATGTAGATGTAGATGCCTTCACAAAAACCCCTGTCCATACGAAGTGTACAAACTACCAGCAATACCTCCAATCTGGCTACTGACTTTTCAAAGTCAAAAAGTCTCAAACAATTTGTGGTGCCTTGCTATATTTGGGCACTGTATCTGCAGCAGGAAACAGAAATTTCGCACATGCACTAACAATCTTAACAGAGATTTTACAGATGCCCCGTTAGATCAGAAATAAATTTCCTGCAGTATTTACAGTATTTAGTTTCATGACACAAACAGACCTGCCACCATTTCCAACTAGCCACCTATTGTAATCCTTATCACCTAATACCACCCAAGCTTCTAATAAACAGATAATAGAAAGTTTCCAGGCAGCCACATTGGAACCAGAATTGAGGGGTGTATATTATAGATACATCTTTATCTACCTTTAGCTGTTGTTTTGCCAAGGAAGCACTAATCTATGATTCTAGCAAAATGATTTTTAAAAATTTAATTACAAAAGTTTACAAAAGTTGTGTGCGCAGAAAAAGGAATTATATAAAATGAAAACTCTTAGAGCAGACAGAGAAGTAGGACTGATTTTGTACAACAATAAATATCATTCTGTTCAAGGAAACTGATTAAAAATTTTAAAAAACTTATTTATAGTATTGTGGTTATCATGTAGGATTAGCTGAGGCATAACACACACTAAATACTGAACACACATTTATTAGTCACTCGTACATAACAAATATGGCAGTTGAACATGTTACGAGCCGAAAATTAACACTAGAACTCAACTGTCCAAAGAATAATGCCACAGAGCCCCCCCCCCCCCCCCCCAGTAGTGTGGAGCATGGTTGAGGGAAGTCACATTACACGAGTTCGTAATCTTGGTGCCACGGTGGTCAGCGCGGGAAGTGGAGGTGTCAGAATCGGCGGTGCAGCAGTGCCATTGTTCCAACAGCTGCACAGGCAGAGACGAATCAGCAGAAGGCAAGACGGCTGCATTGGGAGGTAGATAGTTGAGTGACCATGCCAGTTTCAGTTGATTAACAGACACTGTCTGTGGCCGTCCATGTAGGTGACTGATGAACATGTTCGTACCGCAATATAGCATGTGGTGAGGGCCTGAATAAGCCAGTTGCAGAACTGCCCACGCAGTGACATCCCACAGCATAACAAAGTCACACGTAGTAAGGTCCTTGTGGACAAACACAGGTGGGGTGGTGTGGAGGCAGGGGTAGGGGGTGCGGAGGTGTGCAACATGTGTGCATGTCTGCTCGACAAGTGTAGGGAGATCCTCGGATGCGGCTGAAGGTGAATCCTCGACGAACTCGGCAGGGAGAAGGAGAGGGTCGTGGTACAGAACCTCAATGAGTGAGGCATTAAGATCTTTATGGGCCGAACGAACACCTAGCAGGACCCCTGGAAGAGCTTCTGACCATAGGCCTCCATGGCACATTAGGGCAGCCTTGAGTGTGCGGTGCCACCACTCGCCAATGCCGTTCGCCTGAAGGTGGTAGGCTGTGGTATGAAATTTGGCAACACCGCAGAGTTTGCAGAGACGTGCGAAGAGGGCGGACTGAAACTGGC
The DNA here is from genome assembly GCF_021461385.2 of Schistocerca piceifrons. Taxonomy (NCBI): domain Eukaryota; kingdom Metazoa; phylum Arthropoda; class Insecta; order Orthoptera; family Acrididae; genus Schistocerca; species Schistocerca piceifrons. The sequence goes on from NC_060149.1 coordinate 169,510,071, forward strand.
ATCCCTGGTGGGTCGTGAGAGACAGAGGACAGCCAAAGCGAGACGAACAAGCGGGCAACAGTCTCCACCATGATGTCCATAAGGGGGACCACCTTGACCCAGCGGGTCACACGGTCAGTGATCGATAAGATTTATCTGTAACCCTCGGAAGTGGGGAGGGGATCAACAACGTCAATATGGACATGCCGGATACGCCCATTTGGAATGACGAACCTGCCCAATGGAGGTTGAGTGTGCCTGTCGACCTTGCTGCGCTGGCACATAATGCACACAAGGCTCCAAGTGCGACAGTCATGCTTCACGCCAGGCCAGACTGAGTGCTCCATAACCAGCCTCATCGTCGCTCGTGTCCCATGGTGAGCTAAACCATGCAAGGCAGTAAAGACCCTATGACAAAGGATGGCAGGGACCAGGGAGTGGAGTGTGCCTGTAGAGGTGTCACGAAGGACAGGGATCATCGAACCAGGTAGTATATGGGGCTGGACAGAGAGCAATGACTCGCCATCTGATTTTATTCACTGTATATCATCGTCGTCGGCTTGTAGTCAGGCAAGCTCCTCCAGATTCAGCGGTGTGGTTAGCACGCAGATGCGGAAAAGGTAGTCTGCCACAACGTTCTCCGCGCTGCGGATATAGCATGCGTTGGGAGAGTGTTGACAGATGTAGTTCATATGACAGAAATGCCTCGGCAGAAGGTCCTTAGCCAGATTATGAATAGCATCCATGAGTGACTTGTTATCTTTATAGATCGTGAAGGGTCACCCCTCTAGGTCACTACGGAAATGTTTAATCGCCTCATACGCAGCAAAGAGCTCATGGTCAAAAGCCGACCACTTGCACTGGCTCCTAGTAAGTTTCTTGGAAAAGAAACAGACGGGTTGGGTGGAGTCGGCGGTGTGCTGTTGTAAAACAGCACCCAAAGCTGAGTCACTGGCATCGGTCGTGATCGAGACACAGGCCTCAGGGTGAGAGTGGGTGAGTGTTACAGCTTTGGTGAGGGCAGTTTTTAGGTTACCAAAAGTGTCGAGCATCGATTTGGTCCACTCCAACTTCCATTTTCCAGTGGTGTTTTTGCCGGAGAGAGTATCGGAGAGGGCAAATTAGATGGAGGCAGCTTGAGGAATATGGCAGCAGTAAAAGTTTTCCATACCCAGAAAATGACGCAGCTGAGCATAATCCTCAAGGAGAGGAAGTTCAAGTATGGTTTTGACATGAGAACTCGTTGGTTGGAGGCTGTCAGTAGCAACAGTATGTCTGAGAAAGGTAACAGATGTGGAACTCAATTGAGATTTATCATGATTGATCACGACACCACTGACAGCGAGGGCCAAACGGACTGCATCGCGGTGAACTTGATGTTTCTCAGTGGAGGAGGAAAAGATAAGTATATCATCTAAGTAAACATAGACAAATGTCAAAGAGAGCAAAATGGAATCAATGAACCGCTATCACGTCAATCCATAAGGCATGCAACAGTATTCAAATAGGCCGAAGTGTGTGATGATGGCTGTCTTCAGAATATCTGGTGGATGCATAGGAATCTGACAATATGCCTTGGAGCAATCTAAAATAGAGGAAAAGGTAGAACGATGAGTAACTGCATGAAATCCGGGATATGTGGAATGGGGTAGTTATCGATAATGGTGCGGGCATTAAGGGACCTACAGATGTGTAAGGTACCATCCTTTTTGGGAACAAGGCGAATAGGTGAAGACCAGTTGCTATCAGAAAGGTGGAGAATGCCCAAAGCCAACAGGTCCTGAACAAGCTCCTTGGTGCATAGAAGTTTGGAAGTGTTAAGGCTCCTGGCCTTACAATGAACAGGTGGTGCAAATCGTGTGACAAGTGCCATTTTGATAGCCGATACGCACATAGGGGGGTCGGAAAGAGGGGTCAAGGAAGTATCCAGAGGCAATGTCGGTTCACTGACCTTACTGAACCAGGGCGGCACAGGTGGGGTGTCAGCTGTAGTCGGTGATGGAAGGTGCGAAACAGGAGTGAAGCAGAGCGGAGAATCTGGAGGGGCGCATGTCGGTGTGTCTTGTAACTTTGTCTGCGGCAGTGTGAAAAAAGCAGCAGGTGGTGGAATGCTCGACACAGGAGCAGATTGGTGAGAAGATGCTGTAGAGGTGTGTGTAGGGCCGCCTCGCTGCAGGGCTGCAGATAGGCAATGTATGATACACAGCGCATGTGACAATCCTGTGGAAGCAGCAGCGATGCAGGTGCGTAAGGCATCATTCTGGGTGTGGAGTTTGCAGATTTGTTAGGGCACATGCGACAAATCAGAACGCCGTGTGGTTATGCACTCACGCGTGGAAAGCGTAGCCAAGGAGATGGAGAGCGAAGTCGTGCTGAACTCGTGTGAGTGCGGAACTGTAGAGCCAGACACGTGGTGGAGCGCAGCAGCCTGCTGGTCTGGTGAAAGTTTGTAATGGTGTAGAAAATCCAACCCGATCACAGGTTTATCCACATCAGCAGCACGGAAGGTCCAAGGGGAAGGTGAACTGGTGATAGGTGGAGTGACTTCTTGATGGAGCCATGGACTGCAATAGAAGAAAGTTTGGTGGCAATCAAGGGAGGGTAGAAGGGGATACTGTGTTGACAGTGTGCTTGGCCGGGATTATGCTAATGTCGGCACCAGTGTTGACGAGAAAACGGATGCCTGCTGACATGTCTGTGGCACAGAGGCATTGGATCGCTGAAGCAAGTGGTGCAGCGTTGCACTATAGGTGCCATGAAGGTAAGTGGAAGGACATGGCGTCTAAGCGTGCCTGCCAGTCTCATTTGGGTAGGCGCAAGGCATGTGGCAGTTGCGGGTGGTGTCCCTGTAAGTAGCATGGAACCAGCACAGTGGGTAGACCGATTGGCATAGCGGTGCGATACGTGAGGGGTTACAGCTAACTGCGTAGGGGCCGGTAGCCGATTGGGTTGCTGCTCGGGCAAGGTCAGCAGCTGTCAGGAGCCCGCTGGCAGTACATCCTGTAGGCCGATAGGTGGCAGCACCTGACAGCCAGCTGAGGTGACGAGGAGGGCATGCTGGCCTCTGCCGACTGGGCGCAGAGCCGGAGGCGCAGGTGTGCCAGCTGAGGATGATGGAGAAGATGTTCGTGATGGGTGGTGTAAGTGACGAATGACAGCGTACGCCTGATCCACCGAACCTTGAGTGGATCAGTGACATGAGACAGTAGACGAAGTTGCAGATCTGAACGCATTTTGACCATCCATAATGTCCAAAGCATGGCATCAGGTAATGCTTGATCATCAAGCCAAAGCTGTGAAGGCGTACGGATGTTGAGATCCTCCTTGTGAATAATGTGATGAATAGCCTCTGCCGGAGGGCGGGGAAGGCATTTGATGAGCAGTGCTTTGGCCATCGAATATTTGTGCGAGAAGGGTGGTGAGAGAAGAAAATCACTTATGAGGTCCGTATGTGTGTGTAGGTGGCTCAACAGGCAGACAAAACAGGTCTCATCATCCGAAATGCTGTCGATGTCCAGTGGGTGGTCCACTAATGCGAACCAAGTTTTTGGATTGTCTTTTTGTAATGGAGGTAGCATAGGGAACCTGCCAGGTAACACATGTTGAGGCAGCACTGGCAGACTGAGATCGGTAAGAGCAGAGCAGGATACCTCTGATGCCGGAAGTGCAGTAGCGGTGAATGGTGCATGGCCTGAGGTCTGTGTGGGGCAGTGGCTGCATGCAGCACACAGTGCAGAGGGAACGAGTGTATAAGTTGGCACGGTGTGTCCAATCTGCAGTGCCGCCAAAGAATGCGGCGCAACGGGTGGGAAGTGGTCATAGTGAAGCCACAGGGGGGGCTGACCTGGTAACCAGTGCCAGTAGAACAGAACAGCCGGCGGCCATTATGAAAGCTGGCAGAAGGTGGTCACAGTGCAACCACAGTGAGGCAGTCACGGAAACCGATGCAGTCAAGGTGGCCAGTGTTGCGGAAACAGTGTGCATGGAACGGGTGGTGGGGGGTGCTGCAACACTATGTAAATTAGAATGTGCTACCCCATGCATAGAAATCTTCAATTCACAGTTCTGGAACTTTGCCAGCACATCAAGCCATCCCGAAGGCAATGGTGTACATGAAGGATAAACCACAATGTCTCTAACTGGAAGGTCATCAACATTGTGGTTAGGTGCCGTGCACTGTCCATGTTGTGGCTGTTGTTGTGCTGCCACGCTAGGCACCGGCCACATTGAGCCGGGTAAGATTAGGTGGCTGCCAGTGTGGTCGGGCATAAATAACTGTTCACTTTTAACCAAGTTCGAATTAGGTACACTTGTCCACACATGGTTGCAATCGGCAGAGTTGATGGGGCACATTACACTTGCACGGAAAGTCACTGGTAGATCCATTGTGGCGGAAACAATGTGGGCTGGCACACAAAGTACATAAATGACGAAAACAAGCACAAAATAACTCCAGATGAGACAACAGCGGTGTCGGGGTCACCACTGTGGTTATCACGTAGGATTAACTGAGAGAGAACACACACTAAGTATTGAACACACATTTATTAATCCCTCGTACATAACAAATATGGTAGTTGAACATGTTACACACCGAAAGTTAACAGTAGAACTCAACTGTCAAAGAAGCAAAGTCACAAAGATAGAGGGCTCTCCACCAGAGACGCCACAGTATCTTAAATTAATTATTCACTTAACAAAGTTAGATCTGCATGGACAATAGTTAAAAGAGAAACAGAGAAATCAATTAAGGGGTGTAACAACATTTTTACTAAAGCAAACAGCAAAATAATAAATTATACCAGTCAGGTAGCCAACATATTTAATCATGTAGAGTTGGAGTGTAATTCATTTAGTTCATGGCCTCTTAGACCATGATGGTCACCTAATAACATTTCGTATCAGTGCATGATATAAATAAAAATAATTGGAAAACTACATAGGTAATAAATTAAAAAGGAATTAAAGATTTCAAGAATACTTGCAAAATCCAGACTGGAAAGATGTGCACAACACCCCTGGTGTAAGTGAAAAATATAACATATTCTGTGACATAGACTTCTTTGAAAATTGTTTTCCTAAGAAATTAATGCACATATACCCCAGTTCAGAAACGGGATCAGAATATCATGTCAGACTAAGAAAACACTGCACTTGGCATCGAGGGACACTAAATGATGACAGAATTAAATCACATTACAGACTTTACTGTAAAATTCTAAGCAAAGTCATTGGCATCAATATATACGGTCCTTAAATGAAAAGAGAGAGAGAGAGGGGGGGGGGGGGGGGAGAAAGAGAGAGAGAGAGAGAGAGAGAGAGAGAGAGAGAGAGAGAGAGAGAGAGAGAGAGAGAGAGAGAGACACCTCCAGCAACAAAATAAAAACTATTTGAAACATACTTACACAGGTTACATTTACTTTGACAGATGATAAACTAGAATCAATAAATCAAAAATTTCTACCATTGAGAATATTTTGCGACTTGTCAAAGGCTTTTGGTTGTGTAGATCATGATAACCTCATGCAAAAGTTAAAATATTATGGAATACTAGGCATGTCAGGTTCATGGTTTTTATCTTGTCTGAATGACAGAAAGTAATGTGCATCAGTTCCATGACGATACCATAATGACGGGCACTTGGAATTTGAAGCAATCAGGCAAAGGGTGTCACAAAGTTCAGTTTTGTGTTTTCTGTTGTTTCTGATATACAAAAATGATCTTCCACTTGCAGTTTCAGAAGATACAAATTTTGCACCTTTTGTAGATGATACAAGTATAAGAATAAAATACAATATCAGTCCCTTTACCGAGAAAGCAGCTAATGAAATACTGGAACACATCAACAGATGGTTTATGACAAGTTTTGGCAAGGCTTAGTACATACAGTTCAGTACTTCTTACCAAACTTCACAAGTTCTAAAAAATGTTTCTCAAACTATGAAATACAAGAAGTACAAAGTGTTAAGTTTTTCATACTACAGAAGGATCAAAACCTCAGTTAGAAAACCCAACACCTAGAATTAATCAAGCACCTTGTGTCACCCATGCTTGCGGTACACCAGATTACTGATATAGATGTACAAAAAAGATAAAAATAGTTTATTCTGTGTATTTCTATTCATTAGTGAGTTATGGAATTTTCTGGGAAAATTCTTATTACAGAGATAGTTTTTTTTTTCAGAATACAAAAGCACATTACAAGAATTATATCTGGCATTAGTTAAAGAACATCCAGCAGTGATCTCTTCATAAAACTGAGTATTTTAAAAATACTTCACAAAACATTCCTGGGTGCACATGTATTCAGAAACCGTCTTCTGCACCTGAGTTACAAGCAGATAATGTAGTGGAGATGAATACTGAATTAAAGAACTTTCTATTGGACAATACCAGGTACTCAACTCAAGAGTATCTTCTCAGAAACTCTTAAATTTGATGTTTTAGGTTAATGTAGGGACTTCATAAAACAAATTACACATGGCGTCTCATGGTAACACAATTTCTCAGCAAGAGTGAAGCTTTCTCAGAAGAGAGTTCATGTTTCAGGTTTCCTGATGCTGTTCAGGGAACAGGTGTATCACAGTGTGTGACTGAAATGGCATGGCGGCTGGAAACTTACTCCAGAGTTGAAGTAAGTGGGACAATATGAGCCTTGTGGGCAAAACATCTAAACTGCACACAGGTTCATGATGAAATTCTGGTGATATGTGAACCAAATGCAAAATTTGGTTAAGTGGAAGTTAAATGATTCCAACAATTTGACCAAGGCTGCTCAGACATAGGTGATGCTGGTCAGGAAGTCCAGATCTTACACCATGTGATTTTCCAGTGATGAGGATATTCACACAGCAGATCTTCAATGACTCTGTTACCTCAGGGCAGATTTCTATCATCGAGGCATTGAATATATTCTGACCATTGTGTACAGAGACTCGGTGACTATGTTCAAAAATAATGTAATGAATCTGTGTGACTCTGAAGTGTAGTGCAGCAGTCAATAAAAGTTAGTTGGTGTGCTATAATAATGTGTAACTTACTTTTTGAAGTCCGAAGATATGTGTGCATGACACACTATCCGTGTTACAGACTACTGTTAAGTTGCAGCTAATGACAAACCTTAGCACCAAGTTGATCAACACCATGACACCAGTAAAGCAAAAGATATTTAATATCTTAGGTTTGACAAGGAAGGAAGAGGAAAATGGCAATGTCTTTGCTTAAGAAACCATCATGGCATTTACTTAAAATAATTTAGTGAAACCCCATAAAAAAAATAGGTCAGGATTGCCATCTGAAGATTAGAATCCAATATCTTCTGCAATGCTTTCTGCAAAAATTATTTTGAGCAGTGACTTCAAGAGCCAACACAACACACAAATATTTTAAAACAACATACCAGACCTCTTCGCAACAAAAAATTCTAAGCAAGTCCACAACTGGCCATTAAAATTGCTACACCAAGAAGAAATGCAGATGATAAACGGGTATTCATTGGACAAATATATTATACTAGAACTGACATGTGATTACATTTTCACGTATTTTGGGTGCATAGATCCTGAGAAATCAGTACCCAGAACAACCACCTCTGGCCATAATAACGGCCTTGATACGCCTGGGCATTGAGTCAAACAGAGCTTGGATGGTGTGTACAGGTACAGCTGCCCACGCAGCTTCAACGCAATACCACAGTTCATCAAGAGTAGTGACTGGCGTATTGTGACGAGCCAGTTGCTCGGCCACCATTGACCAGACATTTTCAATTGGTGGGAGATCTGGAGAATGTGCTGGCCAGGGCAGCAGTCGAAAATTTTCTGTATCCAGAAAGGCCCGTACAGGACCTGCAACATGCGGTCTGGCATTATCCTGCTGAAATGTATGGTTTCGCAGGAATCGAATGAAGGGTAGAGCCACGGGGGGTCATAACACATCTGAAATGTAATGTCCACTGTTCATAGTGTCATCAATGCGAACAAGAGGTGACCGAGATGTGTAACCAATGGTACCCCATACCATCACGCCGGGTGATACGCCAGTATGGTGATGACGAATACATGCTTCCAATGTGCGTTCACTGCGAAGTCGCCAAATACTGATGCGACCATCATGATGCTGTAAACAGAACCTGGATTCATCCGAAAAAATGACGTTTTGCCATTCGTGCACCCAGGTTCGCCATTGAGTACACCATAGCAGGGGCTCCTGTCTGTGATGCAGCGTCAAGGGTAACCGCAACCATGGTCTCCGAGCTGACAGTCCATGCTGCTGCAAACGTCATCGAACTGTTCATGCAGATGGTTGTTGTCTTGCAAACGTCCCCATCTGTTGACTCAGGGATCGAGACGTGGCTGCACGATCCGTTACAGCCATGCGGATAAGATGCCTGTCATCTCGACTGCAGTGATACGAGGCCGTTGGGATCCAGCACGGCGTTCCGTATTACCCTGCTGAACCCACCGATTCCAGATTCTGCTAACAGTCATTGGATCTCAACTAATGCGAGCAGCAATGTCACAATACGATAAACCGCAATTGCGATAGGCTACAATCCAATCTTTATCAAAGTCGGAAACGTGAAGGTACGCATTTCTCTTCCTTACATGAGGCATCACAACAACGTTTCACCAGGCAACGCCAGTCAACTGCTGTTTGTGTATGAGAAATCGGTTGGAAACTTTCCTCATGTCAGCACATTGTAGGTGTTGGCACCGGTGTGAACCTTGTGTGAATGCTCTGAAAAGCTAATCATTAGCATATCACAGCATCTTCTTCCGGTCAGTTAAATTTCGCGTCTGTAGCACGTCATCTTTGTGGTGTAGCAATTTTAATGGCCAGTAGTGTAGATTCTTATCAGATGATGATATCTTTTACCATCTATTAACATCATCAAAAGATCAAAATATATTTCAAAATAGTGTAGGCAAGATCTCTGCAAGGTAAAAACAGTGGTAATTGAGCCTAAACAAAAAATATTAGTCCACCAGATGAATACCAAAAGATTCCTTTAAATTTTGGTTGCATGAATCACGCAGATTTGAAGGGTGTCGATTCAACTAAATACCAAAGGATTATTATTATGAACAACTTAAATTGGTATCATTATATAGGAAATTTTTGGGGGAGGGGATGAAAACCAAAGATTGAGGTTTATTGGCAGAACACTTAGAAGGTGCAATAAATCTACTAAAGATACAGCTTACACTATGCTTGCCCATACTCCTTGGAATATTTTTACACAGTATGGGAGCCTGGCCATATAGGATTGATAGTGAATTTCAAAACAGTTCTAAGAATGGCAGCTCTTTTTTATTATTGCAAAGTAGCGGAGAGGGTGTTAAGGATATGATAAGTGAGAGGGGTGGTTAATAGTAATAACAAAGGCTTTTTAATTGTGATTACTTTCCATAAAATTTCAGTCATCAACTTGCTCCTATGACTGCCAAACTATTTTGTTGTCTCCCACCCACATAGGGAGAAATGACAGAATGGGACAGTAGAGAAATAGTCTGAAAGTTGTTCTGTGAACCTTCTGGCAAACACTTAAGTGTGAATTCCAGAGTAATCAAGTAGATGTACATTTATTTACCACCAGATGACATATAAGTCACATGTTAATGTTGAAAGTTTCTGCTTCCCTATAAGTAAGATCATGCATTTATTCTGGTGAAAACATAGCATTATGAAAATAACAGATAATTTTTAATATTACTGCATTTTATAATTTTTGAATGTACTGCTGTTATCACCTACACATTTGTAATATAATAAGTTTAAGGATATGCTAATTATTATTATCCAAATCTTTCAATAGTGTTTTCATTAGTTACTGACTTTTTAATATACAGTTAAGTAGTGCCCAGCAGCATATCAGCTACGATTAATTCTTGTGGCTATTATGCAGCAACCAAATGGATTTTCCTGAAACATACACTTTTCCCCATCTGCAGAGGAAATCTTAGGTGGAGGAGGATTATGGGTGGAGGGGGGTTGTGGCTTCTATAATTCACTGTGTCCACCAGCTCTCTGCTGGATCTAGTGAAATTTTATAGCAAAGGATATTTGTGCCAAGGCATGATGTCACATGTTTTCTTTTAAATGTGAATACCATTGGCTGTTGTTGTCTGCTCTCATATATCATCACTATTGCCATGCGAAAGGAGACTGGTCTCTCTCCTCTTCAGTATTGGAAGCCATATGCCATTAAGCTTAACACTTTTATCTTATTGACTGAAATTATCATTGTGTTTGGTAGACTCTAGTGCCTCTCTCTACAGCATATCATAGTACCCACACTCTCTTGGCTGGCAGGGCCTGAATGTAATAAGTCGAAACCAATGGTTTCCTAACTGCAAAATTTCTCAAGCTACAGTTCACCTACTCTTTTCTTCTGCTCTATAGTTGCCCCTATCCTCTTCCATTTGCTTTGCCACTGTTCTCTTTATAGTACACCTGCACACAATTCATGGTTGGTGAGCATCCTTTGCTTACCTTAAACATTCCTGTATTTAATTTGTGGGTATCTGTACTACACTGATATGTCAGTTTCCCAAGATCTTTCCTACACGGTGACTGACATTTTTAATGAGGGATAAAAATACCCTTGGTTTTGTTGGTGGTTGTACACTACTGTGGCCTCTCTATGATGGTTATAACATTGTTTGTACAGCTGAGGACCAGTGCTGATTTCTTAACAACACAGTAGTAAGGTATTTCACTTTTTCTCCAAGTAACTCCAGTTCACATATTGTTCTTTCTCTGCTGTGGATGGTGATTTAAATCCTGATGTTGCTGACAGTCTGTGTGTTAGGGTTTTTCCACACACATTGTGTCCCATGCTACTATTTACTTCCTTGAAAACTTACACATTCAAGTTGTAGTATTTATGACTGACGCAAACAACACACTATGGTTGATGTACCCAGGTAGCCAATAAAATGGAATTTTATTGAGTCTAATAAACAAAATACAGTACCATCAACTTGAGGGAATTTGCACTAGAAGTGTAACTTCAACAAAGTACCTTGTTGAATTCAATATTTTCCAATGCTAAAAATTAAATTAGTGTAATGTTGGTAGTTATGCAATCGATATTATATATCGATGTATAAAAATAACGTAACTTTTTAATTTGCCAACCCTGAGGCACTGGCTGTGGTATGCTGCAAAGAAGCAGTTAAGATTTCATATTTGAAAAATCACTGTGTACTTCTGTATTACAATGAGAAGGTAAGAAATTTATGATGTATATAATTTGTTAAGTAGGTCTAGTTTTTAGTTATACTAAATAAACTATCATGAATTTTTCATAAAATCTCTTTGACTGATTATAATCATGAACCATTGAAAAAAGTGGACAACTAGCAGCCTTACTTTACACAAGATTTATTTCATGTTCTTTTTCTATATTTGAGATTTCAAAATGCTGAGAGTTTGTGAAAGGAGTCCAGTGGCAACAAAATATTGCAGCTATACTAAGGAGAGCATTTAAGACCACTTTGAAATGCAGAGGGAAAAGTTTGGCATCCTCATGAAAACAATTTTGAGTAAAGTTAAAAGAAAACAAGTTCAAATGATTGCCAGTCAGTGTCTTTTAAATTTGACTGAAGAAAAAGGATGGACACAGATTCAAAAATATTTATGGGGAGAGGACTGGGTTTGGCTATTTGTAAAAAGAAGCAAGACTCATCTACAGAAATGGATCTGCTCAAACATCAAAAGATGCCATGCCAAAGTGGGCAGAAATGATATTATTGCCGACTTTAATAACCTCAAAATTATACTGGCAAGTGTTCCACCAAAAAGTATAGATAACTATGATGCCACTGACCTCACTGATGACTCTGGTAAAAAATTGGCAGTTGTGAGACAAGGTCAGAAATACCATGAAAATAACAAAATGTGCAAAATTTGTGTAGTCACTCCAGTTGACAGTAACAGTTTCCTGGAGAGTGAGTTGGCACTACTCGATTAGGTCTGATAGTTAATCACTGAAGCACTGTAGTGCCCTACTAAGTAAGCACTGATAATGCTCTGGAGTGTCCTAGTGGGTACTCACTGACATTGCCAGAGGATGTTCATATGTGGATGAAGTCCACAGTGATAGTGCCCTATGAGACGAGCTTGAAGACGAGTCAGAGATGAAATCCCACAAAGTGATAAGCTGAAGTAGACTCCAACTGGTGGACTGCTAGGCACTGGCAGTGTAGAGTGTACAGGGCACTCAGTGGAAGAGCTTTGATTGACGGACTGCTTGGAACAGCTGGCATAGAGCCCAGAGCATAGAATCCTCCTGGAGAAACAACTCCAATTCAGAAACCACTAGGCATAAGGCAAACAGTGTGAACTGATTGCAGAGTGGTCAGCTAGTGACCTAAATACTCATACAGTAGAAGGATACTGACAGACCCACAGAATCAAGGTAGAGCTGCAATTCCAGCACTGTTTGCAGTAATGTTTCTGCCTCTGGTGGAAAGGCTGGTGCCACATGGTACAGTGGTGACTATTGGAGTTTGTTTGTAAACTACCCAGCATATTTGTTGTGGTTGTGGACTGTTTTTGTCTGAGTTCCAGAGGAAGTGTCATTCATGGGCCAGAGCTGTGGCAACCTGCAGTACACGACTGTATGGTGGGTGGCTGTGTTGGGAGGCATGGACCCGGGGATTGTTGGCTGAAGGCAAGTGGCTTAAATGTGATCATGACACATGAATCTGGCTCAGATGAGCACTGGCAGGAGCAAACCTGAAAAAGAGAGACATGCAGTCTCATTTTGTTATTAGGTGGAGCTGGCTACTCGATGGGGCAAAGGAGACATGAGGTCATAATGGTGGAAGGTCGATTTGGCTGCCAGAGGCAAGACCTTGTGTGATCCAGGTTTGCATCGAAATTACCAGAAGTGTGCAACTGAAGGGCTAGGGAAGTCTTGCAGTTGGCCTGAGTAGAGTTTCCAGATGAGGAACAGCTCCAACCCTCATGTCACAAGAAGACCTTGTGACTGCACCTGGTGCCACTGGTGTGAGGAGACCTGAACAAGCAACCAAGCAGGTTCACAAAGAACATTGATTATTGGAAGGCATATTTTATTTTGTTCAATTGTTACAACCAAAAGCCACACCAAAACCTAATTTAGACATCAAACTACTGAAGGAACTGCCTGTTAAAGAAAACTATGCGACTGACATAAATAAGTGATTTACGGCATTGCAAGAAGCTAAGGAGGAAATATCTAACAAGGAAGTTTTTTCAGTATTCAGAGAAAAGTAAGAGTGGTTATCAAAGTGAAAACCTATTCATAAAAGATAAAAATCAAAATATGCTAACATAGCTGGGAGATATCCTAGAAAGATGGAAAGAGTATTTCTCAGAAATGTTAAATTGCAGTGATCAGCATATAACCTTCAATTACACAATGTCTGAGAATGACAGCATTAATAATGACAAATGTAGAATCACAGAACAGGAAGTGATCCACACCATTCAAAAGCCAAAAAACAACAAGGCAACAGGCGAGGACCAGATATCAGCAGAGATGTTAAATGAGGGTAGAAGCAAACTACACAAAGAAGTTTATAACTTTTTCACAATGATATGGAAAACTGAAACACTGCCTGAAGATTGAAAAACTGCAATAATTTGTCCCATACATGAGAAAGGAAACAGAATGGAGTGTGGAAATTACAGAGGAATCAGTCTGCTGAACATAACATACAAAATCCTGTCAATGATCATTCTGGAAAAACTTCAACCTTATGCAGAAAACATTATTCAAGACTACCCGGCTGGATTTCGAACAAACCGTTCCACAACTGATAATTTGTTTACTATACAACAGATCTTTGAGAAATACTGGGAATTTAACAAAAACATCCACTGTCTCTTCATTGACTTCCAGTGAGCCTATGACAGCATCCACAGAAGTAGCCTCTATAACACATTACGAGAATTTAGTATACCCAGTAAAATCATTAGGATGATACAACTGTGCATGGATGGCTCTCGGGCAGCAGTAAAGTTCAGACGATCCATATCCCCCACCTTTCCAATGAAAACAGGCTTATGACAAGGAGATGCTCTTTCATGTGTCCTCTTCAACCTTGCACTAGAGAAAGTGGTTCGAGAGAGTAATTTACATCTATACAATGGTCTCCAATTCGAACACGGTGAAGTAAAACTCCTGGCTTAAGCAGATGATATAGTGTTGCTGAGTGAAACTGAAGAACTGAAAGACATGTACAGGTCTCTCAGGCATAGTGCCAGCAAAATGGGGTTTTTGATTAACCAAGAGAAAACAGAATATATGGAAATAGGTCGAGTCATAGATCCAAATCCTTGCTTTTAAGTTGACCAACATTCTAAATTCAGAAAAGTTCTTCATTTTAAATACCTTGGATCACATTTAAACAGTAAAAATATCATAACAATGGATATAAATGTAATAATAGTCTCAGGATCAAGATGTCTGTACTCACTAAGCAACCCACTCAAAAGTAAAGCTTTGTCAATTGCCACAAATATGAAGATATGCAACACTGTCATCTGCCCTATAGTACTGTATGGTTCAGAACGCTGGACGCTTACAAAGAATGAAAGAGAAAAGCTGAATGTGTTCGAAAGAAAAGTAATGAGAAAAATCTGGGGACCTGTGTTGGAGAATGGCATTTGGAGAATTCAAAAGAACAATGAAATTTATCAGTTAATGAAGCAACCCACTATCAATCAGAAATTAAAAAGTAGGAGACTGCAATGGGCTGGACATGTGGCTAGAATGGAAAACAACAGAGTCACCAAGAAAGCATTTGAAGGAACTCTCCAGGCAAAAAGACCATTGGGCTGACCTCGTACAAGTTGGAAAGATGACAGAGAAGGACATCGCAGCATTAGGAATTTCCGCAGGGTGGAGAGAGACTGTGAGAGATAGAAGGTGGTGGAAGCAGATCGTTGATGCAGTGCATGGTCTACAGGGTCTGTGACCTCTGAGAAGAAGAATACTATATTTTGTTATGTTGCTCATCTAAAACCAGTGCAAAGCATAAGGTGTGTGGCCTTTCTGGTGAATAATAGGAGAAGTGTGTGAGAACACTCAGAAGGTGCAGAAGGGACCTGACAGGGCTGGGTTGTGGGCAAGTTTAAGCAGGGAAGGATGGCCCGTGAAAGCCAGACCAGAAGCATGTCGAGTCTGCAATGTGATGCCAGAAGCGATGATGCCATTGGACATGACGATGCCACTGAAACCAATGGTGCCTGCAGCAGTGCTGATGGCTCCTGTGAGGTCGCTCTGGAAAGTGATGGTGGCATGAAAAGGTGCCACTGGAGGAATAGGATGGTTAATGGGAACATGAAAAGATTCTGTGTCACAGGCTGGGGAAAGGCTGTAAGGTAGTGGGAGTCCTGAAAGCTTTCAGTATGTAGATAAAAAATGAAGGCCTGGAAGGTGTCAAGGAGTGGCATGGAGAATACCATGAAATGTGTAAGGTGTTGAAATGTGGCATAGAGGATGCCACAGAATATGTAATGTGTGGATGAGCACTGGGAATGAGGCAAAGAGAACAGAAGGGTATCCAGGAAGACGCTACAGAGTATAGAGTGTGCATTGGAGCACAAAAATTGTCAGAGTAAGCATTGAATTGGTCCCAAAAGTGGATATACGACAGGTAGGATGGTTTGTACCTTGGTTAAGGAATAGAAGAATGTGACAGGGATGAGCACCAAAATAAGCAAGGAGAAAAATTAAGAGAGACAGTTGGCACTGAGCGCACACATAAGCAGCGAAAATTATCAGCAATGGTCTGAAGTAGTGCCTCGGTATGGAAGGCTACTCTGGGAAAGCACAAAACTGAGGGAACATCATCCCTAAGTCAAGTATTCTCCTCACTATGGTAGTGGGGACAAGAACATTGAATCTTCGATCCTCGGTGCTGGTGAGTGTGACTAAATGTTGCAAACTTTGATCCTTGTCACCATTGTAGGAACTAGGAGGTTGCAAACATTGATTCTCATCATCATTGCAGTGGGACTAGTAGGAAGCAGACTATGATCTGAATCACCACTGTAGTAGGACAATGAGGGAGCAAACAGTGATCCTTGTTGCCATTGTAGTGAGACAAGAAGGGAGCAGATGGTGATCCTTGTCATCATTGTAGTGTTCATGACTGAGGGCACCAACACACTATGATTAATGTGCCTAGGTAGGCAATAACAATGGAACTTCATGGAGTCTAATAAACAAAATACAATAACAGTTTCCTGGAATTTGAGTTGGCATTAGCATTGTCCTGGAGTCTCCTAGGAGGTAATCTTTAACATTACACAGGGATGTTAATATGTGGATGAAGTCCACAGCAATAGCACCTCACAAGGCAATGAGCCTGCAGACAAAATGCTGTGAAGTGGTTAGCTATGGTGGACTCTGATTCGTGACTTGCTAGGCATGGCTAGCACAGAGTGCAGAACATAGAACATGCTGAAAGAACTCTGATTGAGGAACTGCTAGGTGCAGTCAGTGTTAAGCCCGGAGTGTGAACTGACTGCAGAGCAGTTGGACAGTTACCTAAACCCTCATCTCGTAGAAGGATACTGACAGAGGCACACGACTCACAGAATCGAGGCACTGCTGTGATGGCAGTACCGTTTGCAGTGGTGCTTGTGTCTCTGACAGTGAGGCTGACACCACTTGGTACCATGGCAGCTGCTGGAGGTTCAGTTGTTAACAACTCATAGTATTTGTGTGTTGCTGCAGATTATTTTCATCTGAGTTCCAGAGGAAGTGTCATTAGTGGGCCAGAACTGCAGCAACCTGTGGTGATCAAGTGTACAGTTTGTGGCTCTGTCAGCAGGAGATACAGCACAAGCTACATAATCTGCTGCAGATGGGAACAAAATGTTAGGTTTATCATTAATTCATATACTGTGTTTAGTAAATATTAACATGTACAAGAGTCTTCAGGAATGTGTAACACATTAAGCTATATATTAATAGGCAGAAGCAAATATCAGGGGCTGCTCCTGTATAGTAATCTAGCAACCAGCTGCAACTAATGGTAATCAGTTCACATTTTATTACTTTTTAATACATTATAAATCAGGATATTATATCATAAGTAGAAAAGCAGATATTCTGAAGGAAACTTCTCCACATAATGTTTTTATTATTGCTTCACACTAAATGTTTATATAACTATACTGGTTTGAGAAAATACTATCAGATACCTGTGTAATGGAAAACTTAAAATTTGTTTACACTGAAACATTTTGTTAAGAAGAATTTACATCCTAGCATCCAAAATATTCTGACAAATTATAAAAGGAGTTCCAGTAAAGTAATCTTTCCTTTACTTTTGAATATCTTGGATTTTTCAGTTTATAGCCCAATTTGGATGGGCAACTTGTTAAAGACTTTTGCACCAGTCTATTCAGAGTCCTAATCAAGGCTGCATGGCTGTATGGGTATTATTTTTGCTTCCAATATTGTGGCTGAGAATTTCACAATTCATCCTAAACACGGTCTTATCACTAACCAAAATTATAGTAATCAGTAAATATATTGGCACACGAGTGTAAGAAACTCAAGGTACCTGTAGAAGTTTTGCAAGCTATTTGAATGTTGACATATATTTTCTTACTTTTGGCAGCAAACAAGCTGTAAGGCTGTTCTACACAACCATTGATGGTGCTAGATACAGAAAATGCCAACGACATAATTTTTCTTGTTTAATTCTGCCAGAACTGAGTTAATGAGATCATATACTACTATATCTATAGAGAATCCTTTATGGAAACCAAACTGAGTATTTTGTAAAAGGCTACTATCAGAAAAGTTGTTCAGTCTTCTGTTATAACCTACTTTACCAAAAAAATGTTGAAAATATGATGAGGATGGAGATGTATCTATTACTAAAGATGACTTTTTAATCTCCAAATTCATAAATTAGGTATTACTATCGTATATTTCAGTCTTTCAGGAAACACTCCATGTCTCATTAACTTGGCTCTGAGCACTATGGGACTTAACATCTGAGGTCATCAGTCCCCTAGAAATTAGAACTACTTAAACCTAACTAACCTAAGGACATCACTCACATCCATGCCCGAGGCAGGATTTGAACCTGCGACGGTAGCGGTCGCGCGATTCCAGACTGAAACACCTAGAACCGCTCGGCCACACCGGCCAGCGTCTCATTAACTGACTATAAAGGTAGCACAAATATGGGGGGGGGGGGGGAAGGGGCGGGGGGAAGGGGTGGGGGGGGGGGGGGGGAAGGGGCAGGGTAGCAGACAGTATTATCAAGTAGTTGGAAAGAGGTTTTAGTACTCTGGTTGAAACACCAACACTGTAGCCAGAACAGTTATTGGTTTTCAGTGACATAATGATTTTTGTAATCTCTGTAACACTTTAGCTTGCAAACCCAATATCTGATGATGGAATCTGCTTTTTTTAAAAAATAATCCTCTTTGCCATGACGAAATAGCCCAGAAATTTTTGTAATTGTAAAATTCCTAACTATTAAAGCTTAACTTTAAATGTGATCATCCACAATCTGAGAAAAAAATTTTGTATTTAAAAAAATACTTTACGTGCTCACTGGATGAGGCCTTCAGATTTTAACTGTTACCAAAACTTCTAATTTTTCAGTGGCTAGTGCTGTGAAGTGCTACATTTGCAGCTGGAATCCAAGAGATTATGACAATGATACATGTACAACAGACAATTTCAGATTTTAACTGTTACCAAAACTTCTAATTTTTCAGTGGCTAGTGCTGTGAAGTGCTACATTTGCAGCTGGAATCCAAGAGATTATGACAATGATACATGTACAACAGACAATTTCAATCCACAGCGTACAAGAACAGATGAATGTGATGCAGGATGTGAGACTGTTATCATGAGAGACAGCAATGGTAAGAATAGTGACAAGTTGGTACCTTGTTTCAAAAATTATGGTTGCTTTATGATTGTTATTCCTATTATATTTGGTATTGTCACTTCAAACCAAAATTTTGATTACGATTTGTTAGAATCATTTATATTGCTAAATCTAAATTACAGAAGAACAGAGTTTAATGCCTTGCCACTGTTGGGGTAACTAGAAATGAAGCAAAGTTCAGATTGGACAAGGACTAGAAATTAAGTTAGCTGTGCCCTTCTCAAAGGCGCTATGCCAATATCCACTCACAGCAATGTAGAGATATTATTAGAAAACTGGATTGGACTCCCTCTCCTTTAGGATGCAATACTAGTGTCTTAACTACAGCACCACCTCACTTGATCACGGTGCAGAAACTGAGCAATGTGTTGCAGTGATGAGACACAGACCCACAGTCAAACCCCATCTAAGAACCCACGAGGAACTTCAGGGATAATAGGAAATTGGCCCAATTGGAGTTATGTCTGACTGCTGCTGCACATGGATGACATTGGGACATTTAAAAACCTCAGAGTACTATATAACAAGATTCTCATAATAAAAATATTTCTTTCTCAGTGCATCCTGTCACAAATGATCCTCCTAAACAAGAGAAGAAAATAAAACTGGTGTTAACAACTACCACACCATCAGACTGAGAGGGCAAAGGAATCAATATTACACGGAAAGTAACATATTGCAAACAATTTTCAGATGACACTGCGCTGTTTACAGATTGGCCAGATGACCTACAGGAAATTTTAGAAAAACTAACAAAGTAAACAAACACACTGGCCCTTGCATGGATCCCATAAAATCAAAATGAATGACAAAAAAGCCAGAGATCAAGCTGAAGGCTACCTGTGCGAATATACACAGCAGTTTATGTGCCTCAGACTAATGTTGGCAGCTGGAAATTGGTGCCTGAACAAAAAGCATTTGAAAAAGAACAGAAGCTTAGGGTTTTATATGGAAGGCAATCTGTCCCTGTTTAAAGATGACAATCTTTAATATTTCTACCACTTACATAGTTAACAGGAATAGTCTATTACAAACAAACTGGTAAATAAAATCAGAGTTACACAAAGGGCAATGGAAAAATAGCTTACACTGGATGTACAACAAACAGACAAAATCTTAAATAAGGAAGAATGAAATAAAGAAAGCATAAAGGACACCATGACTGATGCCAAAACACCAGAATGGCAGTGGCAAGGTACTGCGACCTCAGCTTTCATGATGTGAAAAAAAGAAAACAGGAAATACACACAGGTGAGACACAATATAACATTTATCTGAAATTGCAGTTGTTTGCCACAACAGGTTATTAACAAAATGCATTTAATTGTTTAAATTTAAAAGTGGTTGTAGTATCACACTTTTTTTTCTTCAAGTACTGCTACATTTTTAATTGAACTGAACAAAACAGTGCTAAATATTTTATTCTATGAGTGATAGTTAATTTAATAAACCAAGTTATGTGTTTTGCTATTGAACTGAGTCATTGGTGTAAATATGGTGACTGCTGCTGAAGCTCTGTGTCAAGTGACTCGGACTCTCGAGCAGAATGTAACACGAGGTGTAAATCAAGTCAATACAATGTACAATTCACAATATTTTATTACACTATAAGGAAACATTTTACACACAAGAGAAAACATGATCATATGGTGTTGTTGGATCCAACAGCAGGAATGTTACATACTGTGTTATTGCTAATGCCGTGGGACCCAACACATGAATGAGTAAAACAGGTGGTTTTCTACATCATGCACAGAATACAAAAAAAGTATACTATACATTACATTTTTGCAGTCTGTTCTGCAGTGAAACAGACCTGATTAAAAAGATAATTTTTGCATAATGTTAAGTTTAAGCTTCAATGCAAACCATGCATATCTGGTGATGAATATAAATGGTGATAACTGATGATGAGTTAAAGCATGTAACTTTATCATCTCACTTCAGTCTGTACCTTATCTATTTTCAGCAATTAAGTTGCTTGCATTTTGATACTGCTTCAAGAAATTTATCAGTAGTAACATATACTGATACGCCAAAACATAATTACCACATGCTTAACAGCTTGTTGGCACATCTCTGGAATGCAATACATCAGTGGTTCTACATGGCATAATTTCAAGAAGTCCATGGTAGATTTCCAGAAGTATGGGCACTATATATCTATACACTGGCATTCAGGTTTCATAAATCACAGGTCAAAGTTTATGGGCACGAACTTCGCACCCGGTAGTGCCCCAGATAGATGGGTTCCACCAGGTTATAATCAGGTAAATTTGGTGACCAAAACATCAATTACAATTCACTAGTATGCTCTTTAAACAACTGTGGCATGATCTTGGTCTCATAACATGGATTGTTAACTTGCTGGCAGATGCCATCACTGTCACAGAAGACATCAGACATGAAGGGATGCAACTGGTCCACAGTAATGTTCACATAATACACAGCTGTCCTTGCATTTTCAATTAATACTGTAGGTCCAATAGAAGCCTAGACTTTGATAGTGCCTATCTGCAGTGACCGTTAAGTCCTCAGAGTCTTGTTGATTAAATTTTGTAGAACAACTGTAAACTGATTACCATGAATCGTGCTAATGATGTACACTACATAAGTTTAGAAATAACTCAATGTTTCTGAAATTATGACTTATCTTTATCCCTATCAGAATACCACATTCATTTCATTTGTTGACAATGGATCATCATCAATACATATTTCTTTAGTGCATTATTACTCAAAAACATTAGTATCAAAGACATAAATAGCAAATGTTTATGTCATGAGAAATAAAATATGCAGCAGTATATAGTTAATAACTTAACAAAACATCACGATTTCATTCAACTGTTTTTTAAAGTGCCTAATTACATATATTACTTAAGTGTTGCCTCACATCTTATGAGTAGTTTTTCACATCAAAGAACATATTTTACCTTCATGTAGGTAGATTGTTACTTATGGCTATTCTCATTAAATACTTTCTCTACTAAATCTTGTTGGCTCTAGAAGTGCATTTGCAAAAGTAATCTACCTCAAACACAGGGTTGCAAACAACTTCCACAATCGTCACTGATTATCACAACAGCTTTCATATCTCTCACTAGAACTCACAATATTTCATTGCATTTAGTCATTTCCCATTATTAATCATGAAAATTTCTGCTTTGTTTCTTTACAAAAAAATTACTCTTCTAAATGACATTCCACAGCAACAAATGACTCAGTTGCCTTTAACTGACAGGAGTGTATGATCTAAGTTTTTCAAGGTCTTGTGAAAAGTCCAGTAATGTTATATTCCACTTTTTCTCATCGGTATTTATGTACACGAAAATGTCTTCTGTAAGAAATACTCCGTTTTAAACCATGATTAAATGATGATGGCGTCCCCTTGGGTAAAATATTCCGGGGGTAAAATAGTCCCCCATTCGGATCTCCGGGCGGGGACTACTCAAGAGGACGTCGTTATCAGGAGAAAGAAAACTGGCATTCTACGAATCGGAGTGTGGAATGTCAGATCCCTTAATCGGGCAGGTAGGTTAGAAAATTTAAAAAGGGAAATGGATAGGTTAAAGTTAGATATAGTGGGAATTAGTGAAGATCGGTGGCAGGAGGAACAAGACTTTTGGTCAGGTGATTACAGGGTTATAAATACAAAATCAAATAGGGGTAATGCAGGAGTAGGTTTAATAATGAATAAAAAAATAGGAGTGCAGGTTAGCTACTACAAACAGCATAGTGAACGCATTATTGTGGCCAAGATAGACACAAAGCCCATGCGTACTACAGTAGTACAAGTTTATATGCCAACTAGCTCTGCAGATGATGAAGAAATTGATGAAATGTATGACGAGATAAAAGAAATTATTCAGGTAGTGAAGGGAGACGAAAATTTAATAGTCATGGGTGACTGGAATTCGTCAGTAGGAAAATGGAGAGAAGGAAACATAGTAGGTGAATATGGATTGGGGGGAAGGAATGAAAGAGGAAGCCGCCTTGTAGAATTTTGCACAGAGCATAACTTAATCATAGCTAACACTTGGTTCAAGAATCGTGAAAGAAGGTTGTATACCTGGAAGAATCCTGGAGATACTAAAAGGTATCAGATAGATTACATAATGGTAAGACAGAGATTTAGGAACCAGGTTTTAAATTGTAAGACATTTCCAGGGGCAGATGTGGATTCTGACCACAATCTCTTGGTTATGAACTGCAGATTGAAACTGAAGAAACTGCAAAAAGGTGGGAATTTAAGGAGATGGGACCTGGATAAACTGAAAGAACCAGAGGTTGTAGAGAGTTTCAGGGAGAGCATAAGGGAACAATTGACAGGAATGGGGGAAAGAAATACAGTAGAAGAAGAATGGGTAGCTCTGAGGGATGAAGTAGTGAAGGCAGCAGAGGATCAAGTAGGTAAAAATACGAGGGCTAATAGAAATCCTTGGGTAACAGAAGAAATATTGAATTTAATTGATGAAAGGAGAAAATATAAAAATACAGTAAATGAAGCAGGCAAAAAGGAGTACAAACGTCTCAAAAATGAGATCGACAGGAAGTGCAAAATGGCTAAGCAGGGATGGCTAGAGGACAAATGTAAGGATGTAGAGGCTTGTCTCACTAGGGGTAAGATAGATACTGCCTACAGGAAAATTAAAGAGACCTTTGGAGAGAAGAGAACCACTTGTCTGAATATCAAGAGCTCAGATGGCAACCCAGTTCTAAGCAAAGAAGGGAAGGCAGAAAGGTGGAAGGAGTATATAGAGGGTTTATACAAGGGCGATGTACTTGAGGACAATATTATGGAAATGGAAGAGGATGTAGATGAAGATGAAATGGGAGATAAGATACTGCGTGAAGAGTTTGACAGAGCACTGAAAGACCTGAGTCGAAACAAGGCCCCGGGAGTAGACAACATTCCATTAGAACTACTGATGGCCTTGGGAGAGCCAGTCATGACAAAACTCTAACATCTGGTGAGCAAGATGTATGAGACAGGCGAAATACCCACAGACTTCAAGAAGAATATAATAATTCCAATCCCAAAGAAAGCAGGTGTTGACAGATGTGAAAATTACTGAACTATTAGTTCAATAAGTCACAGCTGCAAAATACTAACGCGAATTCTTTACAGACTAATGGAAAAACTGGTAGAAGCGGACCTCGGGGGAGATCAGTTTGGATTCCGTAGAAATGTTGGAACACGTGAGGCAATACTAACCTTAAGACTTATCTTAGAAGAAAGATTAAGAAAAGGCAAACCTACGTTTCTAGCATTTGTAGACTTAGAGAAGGCTTTTGACAACGTTAACTGGAATACTCTCTTTCAAATTCTGAAGATGGCAGGGGTAAAATACAGGGAGCGAAAGGCTATTTACAATTTGTACAGAAACCAGATGGCAGTTATAAGAGTCGAGGGGCATGAAAGGGAAGCAGTGGTTGGGAAAGGAGTGAGACAGGGTTGTAGCCTCTCCCCGATGTTATTCAATCTGTATATTGAGCAAGCAGTAAAGGAAACAAAAGAAAAATTCGGAGTAGGTATTAAAATCCATGGAGAAGAAATAATAACTTTGAGGTTCGCCGATGACATTGTAATTCTGTCAGAGACAGCAAAGGACTTTGAAGATCAGTTGAACGGAATGGACAGTGTCTTGAAAGGAGGATATAAGATGAACATCAACAAAAGCAAAACGAGGATAACGGAATGTAGTCAAATTAAATCGGGTGATGCTGAGGGGATTAGATTAGGAAATGAGGCACTTAAAGTAGTAAAGGAGTTTTGCTATTTGGGGAGCAAAATAACTGATGATGGTCGAAGTAGAGAAGATATAAGTCGCGTGCCGCCAGCAGATTGTTTACTATTTTGAGCTTGTACTACACAACCTTCAAACTAGATGGCGTTGGCTTGGAGCACGCAGGCTCAGAAAGAACCACAGAACACAAACTTGGCGCCAACTTCGCAGTGTGCAGTGGTTATCGTTGACGTTGTTGTTGTAAGTTATTGAATGCCATCTTTCGAAATGTTTCCCAAACGCAAGCAAAATGGAAATTAGCACAAGAGGAAGAGAATCAGTGAGGGTTGCCATATAATGACGAAAGTGGGAAAGCAGTTCCTGGAAAATCTGTGGGTGCTGATTGCAAGTAAGGTACCCCACTACTGACATTTACCCATTTAACAACTTCAGTGTAATATAAACTCCATAGCATATGTTACCTTTCCGATTAAATTCCAGGTTCTGAATGGAATGCTTCGAACATATCAGTTACGATGATCGCATCGAGATACTTTTAAACTATGTAAACATAAAGAAAAACAGTCAGGATATTTATCTACAATGGTTAGTTGTGGCAGGTAACACTACGAAAAGAAGGCCAAAAAAAGTTGTTAGTGACATCGCTTGAATCAAGAAACAAAATTTCTGTGTTTACCATGCCATTGTCTGTGATAGAAGAGTATCTGTCTGCAAATTTGCGTTTCTCAGTTTTCATGCTGTACAGCAGAAACGCGTTTTTCGAGTTTGCCAGTTACTAATTAAAAGTCAAATTCCAAAGGACATGCATGAAACAAATCTATTCACAACTAAAATTTCAGAAAATGTAATAAGTTTGATACCCACATCACATATTTCCCCTCAAAGAAACTCACTATGCTGGGAAGGAAATGAAATATCTAGATGCACGTTTGGAGCTGAAAACAACGTACGAAATGTTCCTTACGAAGTGTCCAGAAGTTAACGTGAAGTACGACTTCTATAGGAAACATTTTCGTGAAAATTACAATTTTCCTTTTGGTCGTCCCCAAATTTATGTACGTGGCTAATGTGAGTAACTTCAGGCTAAGTTAAAAAGTCCACATATCGCTGACAGTTGAGTTGGATATTCACAAGCGACGCAGCAGGACATTTTATACAATCGCACCAAAAAGTATTGGCACAGTTACATTTTAGTGGTTGTAGGTTAAACGAAACATATATTTCAGAACAGAACCCATACATGTGACACCTTACATTACATAGTTTACAAATATGTCAAAATCACCTGTCCTTAAAGTAACATACAGTGTCATGAAAAAAAACATCGCTCTTCTGCACCCAAAAAAGTATTGGCACACGCATATGAATCGGACAGTGTGTTCGTTTTCTTCATTGATGTTCACCATCTAATAGCTAGTGTGCATCCCTTTAGCATCTATAACAGCACGTAAACGCCTAGGAATGCTTTGTATTAAATTCCGGGTGATATCAGGGGTAATTTTCGACCATTCCTCCAGGAGCACTTTCTCCAAGTCGTTTTTACCGGACGGACGCCTTTTTCTGACTTGTGTGTCAAGATGAGCCCACAGGTTCTCAATGGGGTTCAAATCAGGGCTCTGAGGTGGTGTTAGAACCCTTCTGGGGGCATTGTACAGTAACCACTCCCGGGTTTTCATGGCGGTATGTTTTGGGTCGTTGTCTTGCTGGAACTGAAACACCCCAGTAAGGCCCAATTTCTGTGCACTAGCGTGTAAATTACCTCGCAACACGTCAATGTATCTCATATGATCCATTGTGCCGTGAATTACAGCTAGATTTCCAACGCCGGAAGCCGCCATACAGCCCCAGACCATGATACCGCCCCCACCGTGTTTGACTGTGGGATGCATGTGTTTGATGTCGAGGTGCGTATTCGGCTTGCGCCAAATTTTCTTTCTTGCATCAAATCCGAACACATTGAACTTCGATTCGTCGCTAAATATCACAGTGTTCCAAAACTCCATCGGCTTGCTGATGTAGTCCTTGGCAAACTGCAGGCGTTTCTGCCGGTTAATTTCCGAAATGTATGGCTTCTTCCTGGGAGAACGTCCATGCATGTCAGCCTCATTCAACACATTTCGTATAGTCTGAACACTAACCGTCTTGTCGGACGTTGTCTGAACAATCTCAGCAATAGTTGCTGCACTTGTAGCAGGTTCCTTCCGAGCAAGTGCGATGATATGGCGACGCTCTCGGGTTGTAAGCACTTTTGGACGTCCAGGACGACACTTATTCACTGTTGTTCCAGTCTCTTTATATTTCTGAATGATGGCTCTTACCGTGGTGTAGCTCACAGACACCTCTGCTCCGATTTGTCGATAGCTTCTCCCTTGTGAATGGAGCAATACCACTCTCTCACGCAACGCCACTGAATGTTCCTTCTTCTTCGGCCCCATGCTGACCACTATCGCGCACTACAGCAACATACTGGCGACCGGGCCGTCAACAACACGCAGTGTCTAATGTGTCAGCAGATGGCGTTCCGGTACCTGAAAACCCAGCAATATACCGAGATGCCATGCTCTGTGCCAATACTTTTTGTGTGCAGAGGAGATACGTGTTTGCCCATAACACTGCATTTCTTTGTTAATGGTAGGCACTATGGGCAGAATTGTAATGTCTGGTATGTGAGGTAGCACGTACATGTACTGTGTACCGGAAAGTGCGGCGTTTGTAACCAGCAACGATAAATACGCACGTGTGCCAATACTTTTTGGTGCGATTGTAAATTCATTAAACAGGCCGCATAAGACCCGGGAGATCCGGGAAAAACCCAGGAATTTTTTCATCCGGGAGAAAACCGGGAAAACCCGGGATATTTTTATAATTCCGGGAATTTTTCATTGTTTTTTTCAGTTTTCAGTTAAATTTTTTGACTGGTAAGAACCGATACTCTAACAAAGGATATTACTGTATCCCGCTACTGCAGAATAATACCTCAACAATAAAACATAAACGAGAGAAAAAACGAAAATAACTTAAATTGCAAAGGAAATGCGCAATATACAACGACACACAGTGCTCATGCAAGCGTCTGCCAATTGAAAATGTGTCAAGGCCTTAGCAAGACTATGCATTGCTTCATAACAACAAATTGCCTCCAATAAGCGTGAAGTCGCAACTGTTTACATTCGATTTGTTTTAGCAGTTACGTGCGGGCGCATGCGCAGTTGAGCCACGTTTGAGTAGTAGATTCTCCCGCTTCTGGCTACAGGAATGTGGCTGTTGGCTGTGCAAGCAGTCGCAGCAAGCAGGTAGATGCTACCGGGAAAAGGAGGCACCAAATTCATATTCTTGAGGGAAAAAAAACTTGTTTCCCAAAGAGCCTAGCAGTCAGCGCACGTTTGTCTATCGATTATTCATATGATTTTGAAACGCTTCCCATCATTTTTGAACACATTTTAAGTTGAGTGGGTTTGCGAATGACCAGCATTGTTATAATTACTAGCGAAATCCATAGATTCAGACTACTAGAATGGAAATAAACGACTGACAGGAATAACAGGTGAGAAAGAATACGTATTATCTTCTCGGTGTATCCAAGAAAATGAAATTTTGACAAAATTTTTGGCCAGATCGCTACACTTGTAAGGACCAGTAGTACAGTCGCGGCTAGCAGCCGCTCAAGTAACGCGGAAAACGTTTTGTCGAACTCGTAATAACGCCTAACCGGAAAATAATCGCGGGATAACTAAACCTATCATTCTGGCAGGGTTAGTGAAGTTAATCGGCGAACAAATTTTTACAGTGGCAGCAATAGCTACAGAATTGGTGATGACAAGATTGCTTGTTAGAACGAGGAAGGAGAAGAAACGGGGATATCACGCAAATTATGGAAGAATAAAAAAAATTCGTAATGCTACTTTTCGATCTCATGCTTGAGAAGCTGGTGCGTACGAATGAAATGTGAAACTATTTCCTAACATAAAGCTTTTTGCTTGTAGTAGGCCTAATAGGCATTTGATTCTGTCGTGTTATAAAAATGGCCATTTGTGCCAAAACAGTCTCGTTTATTTGTTGTGTTATAAAATTTCTGCCATATTAGAAAGGCCTATTTTTTTATCTAGCAGACAGTGACAAAATAGACGTAATCAGATCGAGAAACCACAGCAGTCTTGGGTATTATTTGTATTAACACCTTTTTCAGTATTAGACAACGACTTTTCATGTAGCAAAACGTTTGAAGAACTATGATGAGGTAATAGATTCTTTCGCAGAAAGGAAGGCACGCCATGTAAAGCTGTAGCAAGATTAGAGAGAAAAAATGCTAGGAGCTAAGGTTTGAAGAAATGTGTAATTTCTTGCTTATCTCTTGTCAGTATTGGTTTTATATATCCTATATTTAATTTTATGTCACACAAAACAGCAAGTTATTAACTAATAGGCAATAAACAGTTCAGATATTCTGAAGAGTTCTTGTTCTCTCGATTACAAATAATCCCATCCGCTATTAATTGCGAGATATTTTTAAGAGGGGCAGGTTGTAAAACCGGTCGACCGGGAGCAGGAGAGGCACCAAAGGACATTTCAACTTCCACTGTCCTGAATATAGTTTAGACGTGCGGTAGAAAAATGCTTTATGAAGAGGCGTGGCACTGCACTTTGGCACACTTAAGACCAAATAATGTCTTACATTTCCTCTAATACATATGTTTTATGTTTCATACTTTTCAGAAAGATGTGCGCTACAAGATGAACATATTTTGAAAGTTCGATTTTTTTTAGTATTGACCCGGTTCGCAAATGTCGTAGATCCGTGGCTGATGCGCAGAGCAGTCTGAGTTATAGTGGGTAGTCTCCACGTGACCCGTGTTTACATTAGTGATTTTGCTGTTTCCCCTTCGTTTACTCTCAAGTCAAATGAAAACAAAACGGATGTCTGTGGTCTGGAGCTATCAAGTGAATTAAAACACATTCACATAATTATGGAAGGCTGAATGATGTCATTAGTTTCATATTTTATTTTCACCTTTCTTACAGCCAAGCATTAATCGCCTTGCGGAACAATGAAGTTATTTTTGTCTGTTTGCTAAAGATATTTGACTTTCGTTAACCTTTTCCGCAGAGGCAGTTAATGTATTTGAAACGAAATGTTTAATTCCACAGTACTGGCTAGTTTCAACTGTTCGCTGCATTTCAAGTGCACGTTTTCATTTTCTAGCACGAATGGCATTATGCCATAATAAAGAACCAAACATGATATAATACAGTAATGGTGCTCCAAGAAAATTTACATCCCGAAAACCACACTGAAAAGCTTAATATCAGGTCGAGGTCTACTTCATTGGGAATGTGGACATACGAATGTGCACTTTAAGTATGCATTTTAAATGTGCACATTTTAGTATGGTTCACGAAATTCAGATGCTCTTGGAATATCCTCTGATGTCTTGTTTCTTTTATGAAATAATGTATGATCTTTTAATATTTTACACGTACGTACATACTGGCTTCCTACGTCATGATAGCTACCCAAGCGCGGTGTCGCTTGGTATCTGCGCTCTCTGGCAACTGCTGAAACGAACCTATTTCTAACAGGTCGCGGGAAAATATTGCGAATAGTGGTTTGCAAAGTGTTACTTTCAAAGTAAATATCCTCTTACGTAAGTTGGACAATGTGCAAAAATGTACCATGAATTTATTAAATCACAGAGCGTTTGACCCTGATCTAAAAATCAACTCTTTGATGACGAGCCATTTAGAAGAATTTAGAAACCTGAAGATCAGATATTTATGACATTATTAAAAATTTTACTGGCACATTTGTGTGATATATCTTAAAGTGTAACACGGGGAAAAAAAGATCAACAGTATATGCGAAAGCTTAGCTTCTCTTGCAGCTTGAGACCAACATTATATGTTAAAGCTTTGCTTTTCTCGTAGCAACATTATGTATATTAATTTAAATTATTAACTTTCCCTGTTTGTGTGTTCGTGCTACTTAACAAGTGATGTTGCTGTTGGCTGACTACATCACGTATCCTATGCTCTGAATATCCGCTGTCATCGGCTGGCGAGATCACGTGACATGAGCTACGAACGGCTTACAAAAGCGCATCGAAATCTCGATTTCAATGATTCGGAAAGTGACACGCAGTGTTTGGTGGAATTCCAATGTATACTTTCGTAATACGAAAATACGCAGCGTGCATGTTGCTGAACATCTTTGATATTTCCAAAACGTGTCTTTTTCCCTGATTTTCATTTCCTAAAGTGCCGAGAAATTGTACGCCTGCGTATAAAACCATAACCATTCAAAGGATTGATAAGGGAAAATATACTGTCATCCGGGAGAAATAGTATTTTTAACCGGGAAATCCGGGATTTTTTTCCCTTGTCCACGTATACACCCTGTTAAAGTAACTGAGCAAGAATGTATGGGCAGGGATGACATTGTTGGACTAGCTTTCGACTTCATACATAACTTACCTCTGCCAAACATACCAGTATGCAGGACGCATCCTATTTACGTCAGTTGTGGGTTAACTGTTTCTGCATTTATGATATAAAGTCCAGGCGTTCCACAGTGTACTTGTATCATGAAGATGAAGTGAAAAAAGGAGCGAATGAGATCTGTTCATTCCTGTACCATTACACTGAAAACTATGTACCGAAGAATGTTACAGAAGTACACCTGTTCTCAGACAGAGCACCTGGTCAAAATAAAAATAATACCGTAGTAAAGGTGTGCCTTGCATTGAGAGACACTGAAATACTTAAAAAAAATCACTCGTTTCCCGAAAGAGCTCACTCGTTTCTCCCTTGTGACGGTGTGTTTGGAATCCTGAAGAGACAAGTACGGAAATGTGACCGAATTTACACCTACAGAGTATGTGGAAATCATAGCAAACAGTATCTCTGTAGGGATAGTCGTTATGGTAGGAATATGAAGACATAATGGACATTGACACGTGGTGGCCTCGTCTTTACACAAAAAAGCCCAGTCTAGTAAAGTGGCATAGTCTAGGGAAAACAGCGTATCTCAAGATGCCTTGTCAAGAAACACAAAATTTTTCTGTGGCAATGTTCAAAGAATTTCGTTATGAAGCAACGAAGCCCCAAGCTGGGAGTCGTGACTGCCTACCCTTCCATTAACAACTGTCAGTCACTCCTTTAATCTGGAAAAAAACTAAACTCACTTCGTTTTAAAATGGGTTGCGATCGGTACGGTATGTGATGGAAAAAAAGGGTTAGAATCAATAAAAAGGAAACTGGAGATTTTCAGAAACTAGTTAAGTACATCTATGGAGAAGATGCTGGAATTTTTTATGGGGAGATATTGAAATGGCCGACTACAAGTGATAACTCACTATGATAAATTATGAACTATCCAGAACTTTGAATTCTATGAAGTAGTTGTTTTCATGTTCAGTTGAAGATAATTTTCAATTAGTTAATCAATAAATTTGAATTTTTGACCAGAAATGTGTAATTTTGAATATGTTGTACTCATGAAAAGTGCTCAATTGCCTTGTTGACTGTAGAAAGGAACTATGGTATAAATTTTTAATTTTTTTCAGAAGATGCTTTTTAGAATAGATGAATATTATTTTCACTCATAGTATGAATAATTAGCGTGCAACAAATGTCGAAAATTTCAGTGCAGTCTGTCAAATAGTTTGACAATAAGAGTGTTTCTTGTTTCTCCTGAAAAGTAAGAAAAAGGGGATTATAGAAGTGTCCAATTTCACCCATCTTCTTTGACCCATGATGTCATCAATACAGCGGAAATGGCTATTTTAAGCGTCTCCAATATTGTGCCTGTAATGTCACTACATACACATGGCAATAAACACGAACATACATATAAATAAGACAATAACCTCTCCCTCCAAATATACAATCAAACTAAAGGGACAACCGCAGGAAATTGTGGGTTTTAGTGTGGAGACATTCTAAATATAATAGTAAAAAAAAACACACCACGATTCCAAAACACAAAAAATGACGAAAAAAAATTACAACATTCCGCTACACCAACAAAAAGCTACAGGAACCGGACACTTCTCTTGACCTAAAGGTCAACCACAGCTGCCGGTAGCAAAAGGTCAACCACAGCTGCCGGTAGCAAAACACCAACACCTACAACCAAAACTATGGAAATTGGAATAGGACATTTCCCTTGACCTGTGTAGGTCAACCACAGCTGACGATACTAAAACGCCAACGCCAACACCTACAACTAAAACTACGGAAATTGGAATAAGACATTTCCCTTGACCTGTGTAGGTCAACCATAGCTGACGTTACCAAAACACCAACACCTACAACTAAAACTACGGAAATTGGAATAGGACATTTCCCGTGACCTGTGTAGGTCAACCACAGCTGACGATACCAAAACACCAATACCTACAACCAAAACTATGAAAATTGAAATCGGTGACTTCCTTGACCTATTGCTACCAAAAAATCAACACCTACAACTACCAAAACTAAAACCAAACCACGTCACCTCAAAAATCAAACATCCATACATAAATTAAAACACATTAAATCCACTTCACAATGTCGGTGATCAGTCCAAATAACTGGAGGAATTTAATAACTGACAACATGTCCTCCCCCATCTTCGACTGCAGCATAGCACTTATATTTCATTGTCACATCCATACCTAACAACAGAAGTCACAAAATAAATTAAAGGTCTTACTGCACCACAAACAGCAAACCAATAACACCTAACAAGAACACCAAACACACAAACAAAACTGAACTATAAACACTGCCAGCAACTTCACACATCCGACACCAAGGCTCAAATGAACCCAGTACAACACATTTCACTCAACACATACACTCACATCACCAGAGGGCACCATCAAACACAAGACCTCTACTAACACAACCAGCTTATAAACCATAATGGCGTCACACTGCAACACCAAAAAGACAGATGGAATCGGACGATTCCACTGACCCAGAAAAAGTGACATAGTTCTTTTCTCCACCGACTGATTCAATGTTTCTTCCAGTTGATGATGATTGAAATAACAAAACCTGGTCTAGAATAAATATAATATATACAGTTGATGGCAAATAAAAATGGTTTTCTTTAAATAACTTAGGTGTAGCTAATTACCTACAGTAATTTGAATTATAGTGGTGAAGCAACTCTTTGTTTCTTTAATAAACTATTGACCCTAGAATCAAATGACGTAGTTTTGTGTTGCTCTCAGTGATATCTACTTGCAAACAAATTCACATGTCACTATGACCACTTTGAAATTTGACCAATTGAACACTTTTTTTTAAACAAACCACTGGTGGAAAATTCCCAATTTTGCAGACATGCAACATTTATGGTTTCTTACTTTTTTATATACATACTTTGAAAACTGAGATCCCAGATAGACACACTCCTTGTTGGTGATATTTTTGGAGAACGAAACACACCTCTATGAAAAAAATGAGGATTTCACAAATGGTGATCTTTTGAAAATCAGCTTGCTCTGTTCATCCATGAGATGGAACAGCAATCAGATTCTATAAAAAATTTGCTGCCCATTTAGCTGCTATTTTAACCATAATCTCTCAAACAAAAAAAGTGCCCAGTAGTTGGACGAAAGCACAGGTCATATCTATCTAATAGAATATTCTGAGGTCAAATGTAATGAGGCATCTCAAACAGAATGATCTCCTCCATGCCAATTAAAATCAATTCTGAAAATATCAGTTATACAAAACCCAGGTTTTTGCTTTCCTCATGTGACATCCTGAAAGCCATGGAGTGAGACGATCAGGTAGATGCAATATTTCTTAACTTCCAAAAACAATGCTTCTTAACAAAAATATGATAATATGGCATAGCAAACAAAATTTTAGACTGTATTGAGGATTACTTGGTAAGTAAGAAACAAATTCTTGGATCTCCATCCACTGACAGAGAAAACACTCTTGTGACCCATCATCAAGTGTGTGTGTGGTCCATAACAGATAGGACTAACAGGATATAGAAAGTATATAAAAGAAGGGCATTTTGAATAGTGTCAGGCTGTTTAATCCATGGGAGAGCATTACATAAATAAGAAAAGAGATCCATTACCTTTTTATTATGCTATAGGTGAAAAATGACTGGCAACAGCAAAATACCTAAGGGCGGTCTAAGTGAAATGATAACATCTAACTGATTGTAGCAAAAGTTGAGGCCAGGCTGAGACTCAATGGGAGAATCTTAAGGAAATATAGTTCATTGTGAAAGATGTGGATTACAAAATACTTGTTCAACTGATTCTTGAGCACTGCTTGTCAGTCAGGGACCCTTACGTGATTGGTTTAGTAAAAGGATATAAAGAAAAGAGTGACATGTTTTGTCTTGCATCCGTTTCATAAGTGCAGGAACTCTATAGAAATGCTCATTTAAATCTTTTGGCAGACATAACAAGAGAAGCAGTGAATATTATGGAGATGTTTGTTGTTCAAATGCTGAGACTGTAAGTTTTAAGAAGAGTTGGATAACATATCACTTTCTCCCACCTACATCTGACAAAATTACCACAGTGGAAAAATCAGAGAAATTAGAGCTCCTATGGAGGTTTATCAACAACAATTCTTCCCACACGCCATTTTTGAATGGAAGGGGGAAGATGAGAGATGATGGTACACAAAGTACACTCCACAACACATCACAAAGTGGCTTGTGAAGTTCATAGGTACATCTAAATGTACATATAGACATTTATGTGAAATATATTCAAAATTGTGAATATGGACAACCATCAGCTGAATAATGGAATGATGACAATGAATATTTGTTCCGGATCGGGCTCAAACTCGGATTTACCACTTATTGCGAGCAGGTGCCTTACTATTATATTACCTGAGCATGACCCACAGCCAGACTCAAACTTCCATATGTCATCAACCACATGTCTACAACCTGTACTTGTACATCCATACAGTATATTCCTGTCCAGGAGAGACATTTCACGTGAAAGTCGCTTGCCAAGTGTTCATGGATAAGTACGATATTGCAGTGCCTGTATTATTCCGAATTATAATGCAATGTTCCTTTGCATTGTAATGTAGAATAAGACACTGTATGTAGACATTTACAATAAAAGCATCATCATCGACTGTTTGAACTATTTACACAATGTGGTTATACAGTATGGGCATAATATACCATCACAGTAATTAAAAAATATTCACATTATAATGCAGTTCAGATTATATTGAAAACAGGAAAACTAATCATGTGTGAACTGTTTTAAGGAACTAACACTTTGACTTTTCCCTTATCATATTCAAGACCACTGTGACAGCATTACAGGATCCCACAAAACTGGAGACAACATTCATATCCATGACACAAATAACCAGTGTGTTTTCTCAAGTACAGGATATGTTTATAAAACAGATCTCTATACTCTGGCATCAAATTAATATAAGCATTGCAAAGAAACTTACAAAGACTCAGGACTAAAGATTTTCACTGTAATTTTGAAAAAGGGAAAAGATTTAGGTTGGGTTGTTTTGGGCGAGGAGACCAGATAGCGAGGTCATAGGTCTCATTGGATTAGGGAAGGATGGGGAAGGAAGTCAGCCATGCCCTTTAAAAGGAACCATCATGGAATTTGCCTTGAGTGATTTAGGGAAATCACAGAAAACCTAAATCAGGATGGCTGGGCGTGGGATTGAACCGTTGTCCTCCCGAATGTGAGTCCAGTGTGCTAACCACTGCACCACCTCGCTTGGTAAGGGAAAAGAATTCTCTAATGTAGCAGAGCAAATGGACAAATAGTAAGCAGTACATTCTGTGACTAATAGATTTTATAGACAACATTAAGAGAAATCAAACAGCCAGAAGACCCAACTTTGGTGCTTTGTGACTCATGTACAATAAAGAATAATAATAATAATAATAACAATAGAAACCAGTGCATTGTATTTTTATAGTCTATGGTAGTTCTGCTAACAGAACTTATACTACCTACATCTACTACATATTGTATACACAGACATCAAAAAAAGTTTGCATCACCTCTGTTCCGAGTGTTCCAGAACCTGTACAGAAAATTGGATTAGAGATGAACATAACATCATTTCCACCCTTTTTATTACTCATGAATATCACACATTTAATGTTGTACCACCATACAGCGAGACCTTCAGAGGTGGTGTTCCAGATTTCTGTACACAATGGTACCTCTTAGCACATCCTCTTGCATTGATCCATGCCTGTATTCATTGTGGCATACTATCCACATGTTCATCAAGGCACTGTTGTTGCAGATTGTCCCACTCCTCAACGGCAATTCGGCATAGATTCCTCAGAGTGGTTGGTGGGTCATGTTGTCCATAAACACCCCTCTTCAATCTATCCCAGGCATGTTCGATAGGGTTCATGTCTGGAGAACATACTGGCCACTCTAGTTGAGTGATGTCATTATCCTGAAGGAAGTCATTCACAAGATGTGCATGATGGGGATGAGAATTGTCGTCCATGAAGACGAATGCCTCATCAATATGCTGCTGATATGGTTGCACTATTGATCAGAGTGTCCATGAAGACGAATGCCTCGCCAATATGCTGCTGATATGCTTGCACTATTGATCAGAGGATGGTATTCACATATCGTACAGCCGTTACGGCTCCTTCCATGACCACCAGCGGTGTACGTAGGCCCCACATAATGCCACCCCAAAACAGCAGGGAACCTCTACCTTGCTGCACTAGCTGGACAGTCAGGCAGC
This sequence comes from Schistocerca piceifrons, assembly GCF_021461385.2. NCBI lineage: Eukaryota > Metazoa > Arthropoda > Insecta > Orthoptera > Acrididae > Schistocerca > Schistocerca piceifrons. Next base: position 169,547,455 of record NC_060149.1, read on the forward strand.
AGTAGCCGGCCGAGACACAAGCAGCAACAGGGAAGTAACCGATATTGTGACTTTTACGAGTTCCTAACCAGGAGTGAACTTTGTAATATCATCTGTGTGCTTTAATAGTTTAGTTTCTCTAGTTTCTGTGTGTTAATTTAATATCTAATAGCCACAGTTCTCGCATTTTTGTTTGCGCTGTAATGTAAACTGATTTTGTGACATTACAAGTTCGTAATCAGGGGCGAATTATTTAGTTTCATCTGAGTGCTTTGGTAGTTAGGGTTTTGAATCTCTGTATATTAATCTAATTTACTAGACACAATTCCTGAGTTTTCATCAGGGTATACAGTACAGTTGTGCAACACATGCCAATAGTCTGTTTATCTGCATCATTTAGCTTTCCATGATCTTTAGTATGGACAGAGACTGTGATTGTTGTGTGTGGATCGAGCTGAGTTGGTAACACTTCGCTCTCAGCTTCAGGCTGTGATGACTTCGGTTACACAGCTTGAGGCTGCAGTGGATGGGCACCACCGATGTGGGCCAGCCACAGGGATCCAATGGATGTCCATCGCATCAGAGTCCTCCTATCGGTCCTCACCAGTGGACAGCCCAGTTACTGCTTGCACTGAGGTTGATCCTCACCTGTGGTCGAGTGGGAGGTCGCCTGGGGCATAGCAGGTGGCGAAAGATTTCCCAGGCGGTTGCACGTAAGGCCTTTCCAGTTTGTCTGACAAACAGGTTCCAGGTGCTGTCTGTGGCTGACACTGTCACTGAGCCAGATGCTGTTGCCTGTCCTGTTTCAGGGGAAAACTCTCAGCCTGCAAGACCCAGACAATCACAGAGCGTGGGATTATTGATAGTTGGGAGCTCCAACATTAGACGTGTTGTGGGACCCCTTAGGGGCCAAGAAGGGAAAGAAAACCAATGTGCACTCTGTGTGCATACCGGGTAGAGTGATTCCAAATGTGAAACGGGTCCTCTCAGATGCCATGAAAAGCACAGGGTGCAGCCAACTGCAGGTGGTTGCTCACTTCAGTACCAATGATGCATGTCACTTTGGATCAGAAGTGTAAAGGCTGCCAGTCTTGCTTGCAAGATAAAAGCAGAGCTGACCATTTGCAGCATAGTCGACAGGACCGATTGTGGACCTCTGGTACAGAGCCAAGTGGAGATTCTGAATCAGAGGTTCAGACGGTTCTGCAACTGTGTAGGTTGCAGATTCCTCGACTTGCGCCAAAGGGTGGTTGGGTTTCGGGTTCTGCTGAATAGATCAGGTGGCCACTATACGCAGGAGGTGGCTTTTTTGGATAGCAGGGGCTGTGTGGCATGGGCTGGGCAGTTTTTAGGTTAGAAGATCTTGGGAAAACACAAGAAGAGCTTCAGTCACAAAGAGTGCAGGCCGAACACAGCAAGAACGTTTATACAGGAACCATCAGTAAAACAGTTGTAAATTGTCATAGCTGTGTTGCAAAAGTACCAGAGCTCCAAGCACTAATAGAAAGCACTGATGCTCAAATTGTTATAGGCAAAGAAAGCTGGCTAAAGCCAGAGATAAGCTCAGCCAAAATTTTTCTGAAGAACCTAATGGTATGCCGAAAGCATAGACTAAACACGGTTGGCAGTGGTGTGTTTGTTGCAGTTAGAAGTAGTTTATCTTGTCACGAAATTGAAGTAGGTAGGTCCTGTGAGTTAGTATGGGCAGAGGTTATTATTGGGAACTGGAATAAAATAATAATTGGATGCTTTTACACCCCAATTCAGATGATACAGTTGCTGAAAGATTCAAAGTAACCTTGAGTTTGATTTCAAACACGTACCTGACTCATACGGTTATAGTTGGTGGTGACTTTAATTTACCCTCAATCTGTTGGTTAACATTCATGTTTAATTCTGGATGTACGCATAAAACATCATCCGAAATTGTGCGAAATGCATTCTTTGAAAATTATTTCGAGCAGTTTGTTCATGAGCTCAAGGGTTGTGAAAACATACTTGACCTCTTAGCAACAAAAAATCCTGAGTTAATAATGAGTGTCAAAACAGATACAGGGATTAGTGAACACAGTGTTGTTCTAGCGAGACTGAATATTGTAACCCCAAATCCTCTCAAAATAAACGAAAAATATGACTATTAAAAAAAGCATATAAAAATTCATTTGACACCTTTCTGAGAGACAATTCCAAATTAATAATATAAGTGTAGACAAGATGTGGCTTGAATTCAAAGAAATAGTATCAGCAGAAATTGAGATATTTATACCAAATAAATTAACAAACAATGGAGCTGATCCTCCTTGGTACACAAAACGGGTCAGAACACTGTTGCAGAAACAACAAAACAATCATGCCAAATTTAAACAGACACAAAATCCTCAAGATAGGCAATCTCTTACAGAAGCTCAAAATTTAGCACAGACTTCAATGCAAGATGCTTCTAACAGTTTCCACAACAAACCTTTGTCTCAAAATGTGGCAGAAAATCCAAAGAGATTCTGGTCATATGTGAAGTATGTTAGCAGCAAGAAACCATCAATGCCTTCTCTGTGTGATAGCAATGAAGATACTAAGCACTAAGATAGTGCTGCCAAAGCAGAGTTTCTAAACAGAACCCTCCGAAATGCCTTTGCAAAAGAAGAGGAAGTAAATATTCCAGAATACGAATCAAGAACAGCTGCCAACATGAGTAACGTAAAAGTAAATATCATCGGAGCAGCAAAGCTACTTAAATCACTTAATAATAGCAAGTCTTCTGGTCCAGACTGTATACCAATTAGGTTCCTTTCAGAGTATACTGATGCATTAGCTGCATACTTAACAATCATATACAACCATTTGCTCGACGAAAGGCCCATACCCAAAGACTGGAAAGTTGCACAGGAGTAATCCACTTAATTACAGGCCCGTATCATTAATGTTGATATGCAGCAGGATTTTGAGATCATATATTGTGTTCAAACATTATGAACTACCTCGAAGAAAACGGTCTATTGACACACAGTCAACATGGGTTTAGAAAACATTTTTCTTGTGAAACACAACTAGCTCTTTATTTGCATGAAGTGTTGAGTGCTATCAACAGTGGATTTCAGATCGATTCTGGATTTCTGGACGGCTTTTTACACTGTACCACACAAGTGGCTTGTAGTGAAATTGCGTTCTTATGGAATATCATCTCAGTTATGTGACAGGATTTGTGATTTCCTGTCAGAGAGGTCACGGTTCATAGTAATTGATGGAAAGTCATCGAGTAACACAGAATTGATTTCTGGTGTTCCCCAAGGTAGTATTACGGACCCTTTGCTGTTCCTTATCATATAAATGATTTGGGAGACAACCTGAGCAGCCGTCTTAAGTTGTTTGCAGATGATGCTGTCATTTATCGACTAATAAAGTCATCAGAAGATCAAAACAAATTGCAAAACAATTTAGAAAAATATCTGAATGGTGCGGAAATTGGCAGTTGACCCTAAATAACAAAAAGTGTCAGGTCATCCACATGAGTGCTAAAAGGAATTCGTTAAACTTCAGTTACATGATAAATCAGTCAAAAGTGAAGGCCATAAATTCAACTAAATACCTAGGAATTACAATTATGAGCAACTTAAATAAGAAGGAACACATAGAAAATATTGTGTTTTATTGGCAGGACACTTAGAAAATGTAACAGATCTACTAAGGAGACTGCCTACACTAAGCCTGTCTGTCCACTTTTAGAATACAGCTGCGTAGTGTGGAATCCTTACCAGATAGGACAGACGGAGTACATTGAAAAAGTTCAGAGATGAGCAGCACATTTTGTATTATCGCGAAATATGGGAGAGTGTGTCACAGAAATGATACAGGAATTGGGCTGGACATCATTAAAAGAAAGGCGTTTTTCATTGCGACGGAATCTTCTCACGAAATTCCAATCACCAACTTTCTCCTCCGAATGTGAAAATATTTTGTTGACACCAGCCTACATAGGGAGGAATGATGACCTCGATAAAATAAGGGAAATCAGAGCTCGTACGGAAAGATATAGGTGTTCCTTCTTTCTGCGCTCTATACGAGATTAGGATAATAGAGAATTGTGAAGGTGGTTCGATGAACCCTCTGCCAGGCATTTAAATGTGATTTGCAGAGTATTCATGTAGATGTAGATGTAGATGTAGATCCTGCATTTCAAAGCAACAACAACAACTGCTATTACTGCTACTACTACTACTACTACTACTACTACTACTACTACTTCAGACCAATTTTCTTCTTTTAGACATTCCAATCTAACCACTGTCATGAATGATGATGATGAAATGATGAGGACAACACAAAGACCCAGTCCCTGGCAGACAAACCCATATGATAAATTTATAGAAAAGGCAGAAAACAAACTCAAAGCAGCCTGCCATGTCACCAAACAAGAGACAAATAGAAGAAAAGAAAAGAAAAGAAAAAGGAAACGTAATACAAGGAAACATACAACTTCAGCACACTTGTACCTCAATGCATGATCCCAAAAAACTAGCAGACTTTGCAAATTCACAGTTCAGCAATGTAGTTGCCAAGATACAACAGAGTTTGACAAAATAAAGCCTTTACAAGCAATGAACTATGTATCAAACACAATGATGTTGTGACTCACCACTGTGGAAGAACTAAGCAATGTTGGGCATAACATAAAAAAAATAAAAATAAAACCTCATCAGGTATAGATGATGTGCTTATGTGCTTGCAGATGAACTGTATAGATAGTATCAAAGACCCTTCAGTGCACATTATAAATGAACCCTTCGCCACAGATTGCTTCCCATAAACACTAAGGCATGCAAAAGCCCTGCCTCTATATATGAAAGGTGTCCCAGAAAATATAGAAATTATAGGCCCATCTTTTTACTCTTATCATTTTCAAAAGTAATAGAAACCATAATGAAAAACAGGCTCATAGGATACTTAACAAAGTTTGATCACAGATCTGGTAAAAGCATGGGACAAATGTGATCTACAAATGTTGTTCTGGAATCACTGGACAAAGGAAATCACATAAATGGCATCTTTCTTGACGTTACCAAAGCTTGTGATACAGTAGACCACACAATTGTGCCAAGGGTGCACCAGGAATTAGGGGTGTGGGAAATAAGAGGTGTCATTTGTACCTGAAAAACAGAGTGCAATGGATGGAGATCTCTCAATAAAACCGTCATACCACAATATGCTTTTCTAACCCCAAACACATTAATGTTAGAGTCCTGCTAGGAAGTGTTCTAGGCCCAGTACTCATCTTGATACACATCAATGATTTTCCCCAGAGTGGAAAACACAGTGAAACAGAACTATTTGCTGATGGCAGTAGCATTCTAATAAGTTATGAATCACCAAGTGCACTAAACAAAAAAAGCTGAAGAAATGCCCATGCATATAAACAGGTGGATAGAAAACAACAAATAAACCCTGCATGTAGAAACAAACCAACATTATTAATTTTCATCTAATCAATAAAGCCAACAGTTTCTCTGTAAATGTGAATGAAGAGTTCATGGAATGAGCTTCGAGAACAAAATTTGTGGGGATACATGTTTACTCACAACTAAAGTGGATTCAGAATGTTTCTGCCCTCAGAAAGTGAACAGTTTCAGCATGCTGTGCACTTAGAATCAAGGGCACCCAAATGATAGATTTTAGGGTGGGGAGGGGGGCTAGATCTGGGATTATGGAGTGTTTTTAATATTTTGGAAGACAAATGGTGACCTCTAGGTATCCATCAAAAAGTTCTGGTTCCAACCCTGTTAAACACCTGCATTATACCAAGTTTTAAATCATTTTCATGAAAGAAAATCATGTGACAGTACTATATTTTTTCCTCTCCTTGAGAGCTAGGGGGAGGGAGGGGGGCTCTTGCCCATGGGGTACAGTCACCCTTGCTTAGAACAATAAATTCATTGTATGTGCACTAGAACAACATATTTCACATATGTTCATTCTATAACTAGTTATGGAATGACCTCCTGAGGAACAAATGGACAGAATATACAAACAATCTTTAAGCTACCAAAATAAGGCTGTACCAGTTACAAGGACTGTTCCATGTGAATACATTTTACAAACAGTGATCCACATAAGGAAGTACATATTTAGCAATAGCCAAAGAACATTACTGTAAATGAACATAGAACCAGATCCTGCCACAACTTACATTTCAGTAGGAAAAACTAAACAAAAACCTAAAATAGTGTGCTATACTATGGAATTAAGCTATACAACAAATTTCCACAAGAGATTAAGGATAAAAGTGGAACACAAACCTTCAGAAATACCCTTAAAATTATTGTTTAGAAAAGTGTTTTATAATTTCAAGGAAATAATATATAAATTATGCTGATAATTCAGTTAATGATTAACTGCTATGATTAAGAGGCATTTTACAATATGTTCAGTACAATTTTGAAATACTTTGTACAAGCATGTAACATATTAAAGCAAATAGTGTATGTATCTATTTTTGTATCTGTGCTTGTATCCATTCATGTACTTATGTGCATTTATTGTGTAAATTTGTTTATTGACAACATCCATACAATTCATATTGTCTATGTATGGATAAATCAATAAATAAAATAAATAAATAGGTGTATCTACTGTGTTGGGACCAATATAATTCCAAATCACAAAGTCATTAACAAGTGGAAAAGCTAAATTACACAATACAACACATTTTAATGTTTAGATCATGATATTAAAATCTAAATGACACATTGGATCACTTTTATCCAAATAACATAAAAAATGGAAATATAGTTAATGACTTTCTGTCATACAAATACAAAATAAAGTAACTAGTTGCACTGTTACAGTATGTTATTGAGCACAATTGCAGTGCAGACATTTAAGCCAATGTTGGAGGACAAACTTGGCAATAAGCCTACAATGCAGAGAACTTGAATGGTCTCTATAGCACATCTCTTCAAACCTTGGTCACATTCTGTGATAGCTCCTTCCATAAAAAAATTGCAGACAGATATGAAGTACTGATTTGTATCACTGATGGAATTAGAGTATCATTTAAGAACAAACAGCAGCTGGGAGCTGTACGAGGGGGGACCCAAAAATAACAGGAATTTCTTTCTAGAAAGCACATACTTTATTGTTTTCAAATACAACCTTAATCTCCTTCGAAGTACTCTCCATTAGCATTAATAAACTTGTCCAAATATTCATTCCAGTGTTCGAAACACCTTTTAAGTTCGTCCTCTTTGGTACCTGCTAGCACTTTCATGACATTGCGTTTTACGTCTTCCACATCCACAAAATGCTTCCCACTCAAGTCTCTTTTCATCCTCGGGAATGGGAAGAAGTCCGAGGGTGCTAAATCTGGTGAATAGGGCACATGGGTCAAGGTAGTCATCTTCGTTGAGGCCAAAAACTGGCGAACGCTGAGAGCAGTGTGCGCGGGTGCATTGTCATGATGCAAGAACAACACGCCAGAATCCCACGAAGCCGGACGTTTTCGCGACAAACTTCTGCGAAGCCATTTCATAACCTCCAAATAGAATTGTTGGTTTACTGTCTGGTTTTCGGGGACATATTCAGAGTCTACAATCCATTTGATGTCAGGTGACTTCCATTGTGATAACTGTTGTTTACTTTCTGGATCGTACCCATAGCACCACGACTCATCACCTGTAATGATTTTGTTGAAAAAATGTGGAGCATCTTCGAACGTGTCCTTCATTTCAAGACAGGCTTGAACGCGATGATCTCTTTGTTCTCTGGTAAGAAGCTTTGGCACGAATTTCGCTGCCACTCTTCGCATCCCCAAATCGATGGTCAAGATGTGCTGAATTGAGCTCCAGGACAACCCGGATAAGTTCTCAAGTTGGTCGATTGTCCTGTGTCGATCTTCACTGATGAGATCACGGATTTTGTCGATGTTGTCTTCGCTTCAAGGAGTTGAAAGTCGGGTGGAACTGGGCTGGTCTACAACCACTATTTCTCCCTTTTTAAACTGAGAAAACAATTCGTACAATCACGTTTTACTAAGAGCTTGGTCTTTGTAGGCTGTCTGAATCATCACAACAGTTTCCGCTGCATTCTTGCCGAACAAGAAACAAAACTTCACTGCCGCACGTTGTTCATAAGAACTAGCCATTTCCTCGTGTCACGTCTGCACTGTACGCACACTCAAAGAACTGCCAGAGAAACCACACTTCTCACTGTTGGGTGACGCCGCATGGCAGAATGACTCAGCGGTGCAACCTGCTACTACAAGTACACGATGTACAGAATTATGATTCTGGTTACTTTTGGGTCCCCCCTCGTATCATAATATCAAGGACAAAGACTGTAACAGAATGTCACTACAGACAATACTGTAAAATGCTGAGGAACATCATCAGACAGGATAAGTCAATTTATAACACCAAGAGAACAGAGAGCTTTCAGAACAAACTTAAGACTATAAGGTTGTGACGGATTTTTACGTGAGTGCGTGCGATGCACCAATTGCGACGGATTATACGTTGCTGCTGCAATGCAATTTCTTTTATAATTTTTGTTCACCTTCCTCTTTACAGCGGTAGATCTTCGCACATAAACTCCTGACTGCAGCTACTTACGAGATCATAGAAAAGCAGTGTTGAGGAAACTGTAACCTCATAGCTACACGCCGGAGGCCGCTATAAGTAAAAATTTGCTGAAAATTGTCTATGTACTTTAAAGAAATGATTCAGAAAGGGGATGTCACTCGTACTTTAAACATGAAGTTCAAATTTAAACATTCAATAGATCTTTATTGCCATTAAGCAAGATCATCAGCCCACATTTACGAAAATTACTAAAGTTTCTGCTCACAGTTATCACCATGCCTAAAACAGCTAGAACTTTTACCTTCCCAAATTCCGAAACCAATTACTTGTAACACAGTCAATGATCGGCCAATTACTTCTGCACACGATATTCAGTGGTTGTCTTTAGTAAAAGTTTATGATCGCCATAAAATACTCAGTAAGAATATACTCAGTACTGCCACGCTATATAATTCAAAGTTCACTTGTGATTTTTGTCGGAACGAATTATCACAACACTCTAAAGTTTTCATAAACAGTTCGTGGTCACCACCAGATACCATCAACGCTGGACCATAACGCGGAAGTCATTCCAAGACTTCATCTTACACATAATGCGAAAAGTCACATCCAGCATAACCACCTCCAATCAAAGCTAGGTTGTGATTCCCCTATCACTCTTCCACACTCAAAACTATATCTCCTCACTAGGCGGCCAACCCTCTCGCTTCTCATTGGCTGTCAGCATTTACGACCAATGAGAACTCACTTCTAGAGTGCGGCTCGCGTCAAAATCTAGCAAGAACCAACCACTTCTCTAGGCTCATTGACGTCATTAAATTAAGTAACACAAAACTCTCTAATTAAATAAACAAAACAAAATGAACTATAAGCTTTACTCTACATCTGGAAATTTATTATGTAGTTGCGAATGTTCTGGCTGTCATATACATAAGCATACATACTTGGACATCCAACATTCACTAGTAGGGGAACCACTAGTGGATTCGTTCCCACGTTACAGAGTTGGAACACTTGCCAGTTCCTGTAGAGAATTACATGAATGATTTTTAATAATGCCGAACGTCCCACATACTCTCATGCACGCATTCTCATTCACATGCACCCTAACACACAATACACATATTTACTTAGAATTCTTGAAATTATTATTATAGAAAAGTTACAGAGGTTTTCTGAAACTAAAAACTTTCCGAATTTATATATAAACACTGAAAGTATTATCAGATCATCGTACAGTCGCCGAAGGTGAACTATTACATCACTGTATTTATTTAAATTCTCGACTTTCAGAAAATTACGTTTTTTGAATTTTACTAACTTCCAAAATACAACTATTTTTGATCTCAGACTTTGACATATTGTTTGTTTTCACAACAGAAAGTTGTACATCAAATGTGACATTCCTCATGTTATTCCTTTATTAGTTATTAATATTTTTAGTTTCGTATAATGTAAGTGGCCTGCCAGCGCTACTCCACTGCTTTCACAAGCGCAGCTGCAACAGATGGTCATGATGTCAGTCTGCAGGACACAACTCATCCGTTACTGACCGTATAATACTCTACCGGCTTACATAGCAGCCCACATTTACGAAGTAAAGCTTTTAATAGACAAATGGGCAATCGCGCACTAGTTGCGACGCCACAAGGTCAGTTGTGAAAGACGTACCATCACAGAATGTAGATGCTCAACACATTACACCTCTCTTGTTATTCAATGAAACAGTTACTGGTCAACATAAGTTGTGCAAAATATTTAATTATCACTTTTTCCATGAAACTTCATGGCAGATTAAAACTGTGTTTCAACTCGAACTCGGGACCTTTACCTTTTGTGGGAAAGTGCTCTATTGACTGAGCTACCCAACCACAACTCACAACCAATCCTCACAATTTTACTTCTGCCAGTTCCTTATCTCCTACCTTCCAAACTTCACAGAAGCTCTGCGAAACTTGTGGGACTAGCACACCTGGAAGAAAGGATATAGTAGAGACATGACTTAGCCACAGCCTGGGGGGATTGAGACTCAAACTAGGGATCTTTGCCTTTTGTGGACAAGTATTGTACCAACTGAGGTATCCAAGCATGACTCACAGCTTTATTTCCGCAAGTTCCGCATCACGTACCTTCAAAAGGCACCTGCCCACAAAAGGTAAAGGTCCAGAGTTCAAGTCTCTGTCTGGTACACAGTTTATTCTAGAAACAGCCCCCAGGCTTTGGCTAAGCCATGTCTTCACTATGTCCTAGCTCCACGTGTTTCATGGGAAAACTTCAGTGAAAATTCGGAAGATAGGAGAGGAGGAACTCGTGGAAGTAAAGCTGTGAGTAATGCTTGGATAGCTCAATTGCTAGACCGCTTGCCAATGAAGGGCAAAGGTCATGAGTTTGTGTCTCAACCCAGCACACAGTTTTAATCTGTCAGGAAGTTTCATATCAGTGCACACTCCACTGTGGAGTGAAAATTCATTCACTTCTTCGATAGTTGGCAAGCTGAGTAAAAATTTTATTCGTACAGGTAAATAGGCGGAACTCCTGAAAGCTGGTGTTCTGAGACAACAACATCACATGCAGCTACAGGAAACAAGCAAAGATGAAAGTGAATTAGATATTACGTCATTATACAGTAAAGACTAACAGTAAAGAAGAGTGTGACAAAATTTCAAGTAGGGTTATGGAAAGTAATGCACTAAGTATTAATTCTGTACTCAGTCACCTGCACGGTGTTACTTTCAGGTCTGGTCAATTTCCTTACAGATTGAAACACTCTTGAGGAAAACACTTCATTAAAGAGGCAAGAGAGATAATGCAGACAATTAGTTAGCAAATTCTTTACTACCAGTATTTTCGAACTTTTTTGAGAAAGCAACGTGTAGGAGAGTAGTGGCACACCTAAGTACATATAATTTGCTGTCAAGGCTTGCAGTTTGACTTCATAAAAGGAATATCCACAGAAAATGCTGTTTACTCTTTTGGGAGTGAGGCACCAGCATATCTAAATGATAGGTTGGGGAAAGTAGGTATTTTCCTTGGTTTAACAAAACCACTTGATTGTGTGGACCATGTAATGCTTTTGGATAAATTGGAAAATTATGAGATTAGGTGAAAAGCTTAACAATGGTTCACTTCATATATGAGAAGTAGGAAACAGAAAAGGAAAAAGTTTGAATCTGACTGGAGTCATGTAAAGTGGGGAGAGGGGTGGCAGGTGAGGGGAGGGATCTGCTGGGTTCTGCTCTCAGTCCATTGCTTTTTTTGGAATGTATATCAATGATCTGCCACTAAATGTGACAGACGACTGAAACATTTTTCTTTTTGCACATGGCATTAATTTTTTTTTCTTTACAGGTGAAACAAGTGTTATTGTGAAAGGCATGGAGTGTAATGTAAATGCTGTAGCTAATAGGGTAGTTTCTAACATCAGCATATGGCCTTCAGAGAACAGTTAATACTTTATTGCAAAAAAATACAATGCATACAATTTCTGACGTAGAACTCTTGTAAAAGAAAAATTTCATTGCCTCAAGGTAGTCAGTCAATCAGTCAGTCAGTACAGTTGATCATTTTAGATTTATAGGAATGAGGGTAGATGAAAGATCTTCTTAGGAAAATCATATTCAAGATCTCGTGCAAAAACTGAATGCTGCTATCTTCACATAAGAACGATCTCCACTTTTTCTGATACTGAAACATGAAGGTGTGTTTACTTTGATTACTTTCACTCTATTATTTCATATAGTGTTATATTTTTGGTTGACTCTTAGCACTCACCAAAAATGTTATTAACACAGAAAAGGGCACTCAGACTGATCTGTCACGTCAGTTCATGAGTTTTGTGTAAACCAGTGTTTAGGTGTCTCGGAATCATAACTGCACCAGCTCCATATGTGTATTTTATCATGGAAATTGTTGTTGACAGTATTGAGTCATTCAAAAGAAACTACAATATTCATTTAGTGAATACTAGATGGAAAAACTATATGCAGTTTGATAACACTTCCTTAAGCACTGTACAGAAAGAAGTAAGCAATCCAGCAGGTTTCATTTTCAGTAATATTGCAGCAGAGAAATGAAAAAAAGAGTGATAAACACCAAGTATTCAAACCTAAGTTGAAATATTTCCTTGTGGCACACTCCTCCTGCTCTGTGCAGGGGTTTCTCACAATACTTAAGAATGGAAGGAGTATTAAGATTTAATGTCCTGTTGATAATGAGGTCATTGGAGATGGAGCACAAGCCCAGATCATTTCAACAATGGGGAAGGAAATTGTCCATACCATTTCAAATGAACCATCTTGTCTTTTGCCTGGGATGATTTTGGGAAATCACAGAAAATCTGAATCTGGATGACCACATGCGTATTTGAACCATATCCTGTGTGCTAACCACAGTGTCACCTCACTTGGTCACCATACTTGAGAAATTTTGTCTGCAGCATATTAATTATTTGTTTGATATATACATGTTTTCATGTTTTAGTAATTTTCTAATTCTTTTGTTTATAAATTTTCTAATCATCATATTATAAACTATGTTGTGACTCATTCCTTGAACACATACCTTCAGCTCACATGGTTATGTGGAATCTGGTAGATAAACAAACAAATACGTGAATAAAATAAAACTTCACAATATTTTGCAGTTATTTTCATTATGATATCAGTCAAAAAATACATATCCCATCAGGCATCACAATATTCAATTTTTTTTTCTGTTGTTTTCACAAAAATTATATGAATGGATGAATAAAACATTCCATTCCCTGTCAGCCACTTTTCTCATCAGTTTTACTAGTTTGATAAAGTGTGAATTACGACATAACATAAGTGTAAGCCAGAGTGCTAAACTTCAATTTATCTCTACTAATTGAAAAACTGCTCTCATATTTTAAAGATGACATATGAGGTGTTGCCATAAAATAAGGGGACTGATACTGTGACAGAGTAAATACATATGTGCGAAAGATGGATGAACAATAGTTGTGAAGTGTGAAGCCTTCTCAGTTGAATGCAGCTGCTCTGGTGTCTGTAGACAAATAAGTGTGTCTGTGTCTTTTGTTTGTGTAAGAGCTGTTATTTTGTTTTTCAGAAAAATGGTAACTGTAATAATAGAGCAGTGAATTGTCATGAAGTTTCACATAATATGTGGAATAACTGCCACTGAAACCTATTTTCTACTAAAAGAAGTGCATGTCAAAGTCTGTTTATCATGTACAAAAGTTTCTGAGTGGTTCAAGCATTTCCACGCTGCCCAAGAAGGTGCTGAAGATGACTCATGATTGGGACACCCTTCAACATCAAAACAGATGAAAATATCGAAAAAGTAGGTAATGTGATTCAATCTTACCATTGGTTGAGTATTTGATCGATTGCTGAAACTGTAGGAATTGACAAAAAATGCATAATGCAAATTTTATGTGAACAATTTAACATGAGAAATATGTGTGTGAAACTGCTGTAGAAAAGTCTCATGATCGAACAAAAAGAAGTTCGTGGAAATGTTTGTACTGACACTTTAAATACCATTGAAAATAATCCTAATTTCTTGGAAAGAGTGTGACAAATCTTGGTTTTTCACTTATGATCCAGAAACTGAGTGCCAACCCATTCATTGGAAGGGTCCAACATCACTGAGATCGAAAAAATCTCAAATGGGTGAACCAAGATTCAAAGTGATGATGATTGTTTTTTTCAATATTTGTGGATCCGTGTATCTTCACTGGGTTCCTGAAGGTCAAACTATCAATCAGCATTACTACCCTGAGATTCTTGCCCAATTTTGTGAGAAAATAATAAAAAAAGACCCGAATTGTGGAAGAAAAAGTCATTGGTTCTGTGTCAAGACAATGCACCGGCTCATACTGCGCTATCTGTTAAAAGGTTTCTTGGAAAGTACAGGTTCCCAGTGTTGAACCACTCACTTAACCCACCTGACTTAGCACCATGTGACTTTTATCTACTCCCCAAAGTCAAATCTACATTAAAAGGAACAAGATTGCAGTCCACTGAAGCGGTGAAATAAAAAAGAGCGTGGGTCATCGAAGAGCTCACAGAGGAAGACTTCCAGAACTGTTATAACAATGGAAAATTCACATGGAGCATTATAGGGATACAAACAAGGTCTATATTGAGGGAGAAAATAACTAAATATGTATATTTTTGAAACATTTTACAGCAATAGTCCCATTATTTTATGGCCACATCTTGTATATCACTTATTATTTTAAGTTTGGATTTTTTTGTGGCTATTTCTATTTTTAGTTATCATCATATAATATTTTGTCATATGTTCTAGGTGATCTGGAAATGTTCTACAGAAATTGTTACACGAATGGAAATTATATTTACAGCAAAGAGATGAAAAGAGTAAATAATGAAGAAAAATACAAATGCAGTTCGAGATTATGTAACACTGGAACAAGAATACAACTGGCTTTCTTACCTGTTCTTTTCTGTGGCTCTGTGATAATCACCCTATGCTTAACTGTGCTCATGTGAAGTGTTTTATAGTTATCATGACTGACAAAACCTCAGGGAGTCATTCATTTAAAAAAATTCCAGCAGCAGCAGTATTAATAACTGATTAGTCACAGTAATTTTGCCATTAATTTTCATGTTATTTATCTATGAATGTGCATTTGAATACTTTGTTATTTATATTCATACAACTGATTATGGAGAGTTAGCGATCTTAAAATGTATATCATACCATAATTGAATAAACATGTATTTACAAGGTCATATTACATGTGAATCCTTTATGAGAAGATATATGAAAATACATTAATCCAAATAAGTAAAGTGTTGTATGAAACATATCACACAAGAAATTATTTTATTTTATCAAGACAGGGAACAATTGACAGGAATGGGAGAAAGAAATGAGCGTTACGGAGATGATAGATAAACTCCAGTGGAAGACTCTGCAGGAGAGACACTCAGTAGCTCGGTACGGGCTTTTGTTGAAGTTTCGAGAACATACCTTCACCGAAGAGTCAACCAGTATATTGCTCCCTCATACGTATATTTTGCGAAGAGACCGTGAGGATAAAATCGGAGAGATTAGAGCCACACAGAAGCATACCGAGAATCCTTCTTTCCACGAACAATACGAGACTGGAATAGAGGGGAGAACCGATAGAGGTACTCAAGGTACCCTCCACCACACACCGTCAGGTGGCTTGCGGAGTATGGATGTGGATGTAGATGTAGATGTAGATGTAGATGTAGATGTAGATGTAGAAGAAGAATGGGTAGCTTTGAGGAATGAAATAGTGAAGGCAGCAGAGGATCAAGTAGGTAAAATGACGAGGGCTTGTAGAAATCCTTGGGTAACAGAAGAGATACTGAGTTTAATTGATGAAAGGAGAAAATACAAAAATGCAGTAAGTGAAGCAGGCAGAAAGGAATACAAACGTCTCAAAAATAAGATCGACAGGAAGTGCAAAATGGCTAAGCAGGGATGGCTAGCGGACAAATGTAAGGATGTAGAGGCTTATCTCATGAGGGGTAAGATAGATACTGCCTACAGGAAATTTAAAGAGACCTTTGGAGAAAAGAGAACCACTTGCATGAATATCAAGAGCTAAGAAGGGAAAGCAGAAAGGTGGAAGGAGTATATAGAGGGTCTATACAGGGGGATGTTCTTGAGGACAATATTATGAATATGGAAGAGGATGAAGATGAAATGGGAGATATGATACTGCGTGAAGAGTTTGACAGAGCACTGAAAGACCCAAGTCGAAACAAGGCCCCAGGAGTAGACAACATTCCATTAGAACTTCTGACAGCCTTGGGAGAGCCAGTCCTGACAAAACTCTACCATCTGGTGAGCAAGATGTATGAGACAGGTGAAATTCCCTCAGAGTTCAAGAAGAATGCAATAATTCCAATCCCAAAGAAAGCAGGTGTTGACAGATGTGAAAATTACCGATCAGTTTAATAAGTCAAAGCTGCAAAATACTAATGTGAATTCTTTACAGACTAATGGAAAAACTCATAGAAGCCGACCTCAGGGAAGATCAGTTTGGATTCCATAGAAATGTTGGAACATGAGAGGCAACACTGACCCTATGACTTATCTTAGAAGAAAGAGTAAGGAAAGGCAAACCTATGTTTCTAGCATTTGTAGACTTAGAGAAAGCTTTTGACAATGTTGACTGGAATACTCTCTTTCAAATTCTGAAGGTGGCAGGGGTAAAATACAGGGAACGAAAGGCTATTTACAATTTGTACGGAAAGCAGATGGCAGTTATAAGAGTCGAGGGGCATGAAAGGGAAGCAGTGGTTGGGAAGGGAGTGAGACAGGGTTGTAGCCTCTCCCCAATGTTATTCAATCTCTATATTGAGCAAGCAGTGAAGGAAACAAAAACAAAAAAAAAAAAAAATGGAGTAGGTATTAAAATCCATGGAGAAGAAATAATAACTTTGAGGTTCGCCAATGACATTGTAATTCTGTCAGAGACAGCAAAGGACTTGGAAGAGCAGTTGAACGGAATGGACAGTGTCTTGAAAGGAGGGATAAGATGAACATCAACAAAAGCAAAATGAGGATAATGGAATGTAGTCGAATGAAATCGGGTGATGCTGAGGGAATTAGATTAGGAAATGAGACCCTTAAAGTAGTAAAGGAGTTTTGCTATTTGGGGAGCAAAATAACTGATGATGGTCAAAGTAGAGAGGGTATAAAATGTAGACTGGCAATGGCATGGAAAGCGTTTCTGAAGAAGAGAAATTTGTTGACATCGAATATAGATTTAAGTGTCAGGAAGTCATTTCTGAAAGTATTTGTATGGAGTGTAGCCATGTATGGAAGTGAAACATGGACAATAAATAGTTTGGACAAGAAGAGAATAGAAGCTTTTGAAATGTGGTGCTACAGAAAAATGCTGAAGATTAGATGGGTAGATCACATAACTAATGAAGAGGTATTGAATAGAATTGGGGAGAAGAGGAGTTTGTGGCACAACTTGACTAGAAGAAGGGATCAGTTGGTAGGACATGTTCTGAGGCATCAAGGGATCACCAATTTAGTACTGGAGGACAGCGTGGAGAGTAAAAATCGTAGAGGGAGACCAAGAGATGAATACACTAAGCAGATTCAGAAAGATGTAGGCTGTAGTAAGTACTGGGAGATGAAGAAGCTTGCACAGGATAGAGTAGCATGGAGATCTGCATCAAACCAGTCTCAGGAGTGAAGACCACAACAACAACAACAACAACAACAACAACATCAAGACAGGGAGCGAAAAACAACAGTGGTCTTAGCCCACTGTTGCCTGCTGAGTGTATTGTGTGGTTTTGCTCCCTGTGATTCTAGTAAAGTCAACTGGCACCAGTTACTTATTAGACACAATTTCTTCATGATTTAATAGCCCAAAAATTCTGTTTCTTTTGCCATCCAACACTTCACACTGGAAGATTAAGTGCAGTCTGGTTTTATTCTCCTCACCACATAACCCACACTAAGGGGCCTCTTCCTCTTTACCCATCATGTGTAGGCATTTCTTGAAGTTCCCATGGCCAGTCTTAAGTCCCACCATGAGTTTAATCTGTTTCCTGTTGCAGTTCAGGATCAGAGATGGTCTCTTGAAACACAGCTTTGACAGCATTAGCTTGACATTTTTATTTATTTATTTATTTATCATAATCCAATATTCTATGTACTGACTCACAATCTATAGTCCAATATTCTATGTACTGACTCACAATCTATAGTCCAATATTCTATGTACTGACTCACAATCCAGCTATGTAGTTTTGACTTTACCATCACTCAATGATGGTTAGGACAAATTCCTGTCCAGTAAATGGAGTCATCACACCTATCCTTGCCGGTCTATCAGCTTGTCATTACCACTAATTTCTGAGTGACAAGAGACCCACAGCAGTTTCACCTTGTTGCTTTCCCCTAGTCTCACAAGGACTTCATTGTATGCTGCAATGATCTTTTTATATCATTGCAGGGATTGACAGAGATTTCAAATTTGCTGTGCTATCTGAATAAATGTAGATGCTACAATCCTTGTATCACCTCCATTGCACTCTTGCACGCTTTGATAGTGATTTTTTTTTTTCAGCTGGAATGGTATGGCTAGCTTCCCTAGAGAGACCACTCTCTCTAGTGTAGGCTGTACCCCATATACTGTGGCCTCAGTGACTTCATTTGGTTTTGACCCATTGGTAAACAGACAATGTCTCTTGAACTGTGTCATTGTTTGTTCTTCCACTGCTTCCTTCATTCAATTGTTGTGCTGAAAGGTTTATTTAAGCAGCTAGAAGTTGCCCTGCCTTCATTGTAATATGGTGGTCTAATGAGGGTATGTCAGGCATGGTCTCTATCCCAGCAGTGGGTGTGCTGCTAATTCCACCTGTTACAGCTAAGCAGGCCAGTCTCTGCACCTTACAAAGCTCGTTAGCAGCTACCTTCTGTTCTGCTTTATTCCATTATACTGTAGCCACATAAATTATCATAGGTCTTATTACATTGGTGTACATCCAGTATGTACATATGAGATGTAGATTCCATATGCCCTTCTAGTGCTCACAATACTACCTTTTGCCATGAAACATGATAGTTTTGCATTTGAGGTTACACCTAGATATTTCAGTATCCCCTTTTACTGGTCGAGTTTCATTGAAGAGCCTGAGATTCCAACATATATGCTTGATATGCTCCCTCATAACTGGTACCACAGCTGTTTTCTTGGCACTGATCCTAAGATCCTGTTTTCTGCACTAGTTTTGCACAATGTCCAGTGCACAGTATGCCACTGTTATAACAGTATTAGAAAATTTGCCAAGTATTGGTACCTACATCTACATATATATCTACATCATATCTACATGATTACTCTAAAAACTAACTAAACTCCACCTGATCAGCCCATGAAGGCCCAACAGTACCAACTGGACGCCATGTCATCCTCAGCCCACAGGCGTCACTGGATGTGGATATAGAGGGGCATGTGGTCAGCACACTGCTCTCCCGGCCGTATGTTAGTTTACGAGACCAGAGCCACTACTAATCAAGTAGCTCCCCAGTTTACCTCACAAGGACTGAGTGCACCTCATCAGCCAACAGTGCTCAGTAGACTGGATGTTCACCCCTTACCACTGTGGCAAGGCAGCTGGCCGTGATTACTCTACAATTCACATTTAAGTGCCTGGCTTGGGCTCATCAAACCACCTTAAAGCTATTTCTCTACTGTTCTACCCTCAAACAGCTTGCAGGAAAAACAAACAATTAAATCTTTCCATGCGAGCTCTGATTTCTCTTATTTTATTATGATGATCATTTCTCCCTATGCAGTGGGCGGAAACAATATATTTTTTGCATTTGGAGGAGAAAGTTGGTGATTCATGAGAAGATCTGGTCACAACAATAAAACACCTCAATTTTAATGATTGCCATCCCAATTTGTGTGCCATATCTGTGGCAATGACTATGACTAAATAATCTGCATATCCTTGGGAAATTAGTCTTCAGTATTTAGCTCTTCAGTGAGTTCATTTGTAACTAAGTTACGCAATAGTGGGGACAAAATCCCTTCCTGTGGACACCTGCCGATGGTGTAGATCACTATTTTCTCATTTTTCATGGTGGCTTCTACCTTTCTTCTATTAGCATGGTCTTAATCCACCTGCATATGGTGGTCAGAATGTTGTGCTTTTCTGCTGCTCTAATCATGAATTTGAAGGTCATACTGCTAAAAGCCCCCCCCCCCCCCCCCCCCCCCCCCCACCCCGTCAATATCCAGGAAGATGTGGAGAGCAATTTTCTGAAAGTGCAGAGGTTTTTACACCTTCCCAAGTTGGTGTTCTGCTGTTTCACATGAGTTTTTTTGGTTCATATGTGTGTTTGTTTACATTTAAAGGAACCTCATCTAACCTCTTTCCCTTGGCATGATCAGTTCTCCTTGGCTTTGGAATGAATACAATTCTTACAGTCCTCCAAGCATCAGGAGTAATTTCTGTAGCTAGGCTGATTCAAAACAGTCTACATAGGTTTCTAATTAAACTCTCTCCTGCTTGTTGCAATAGAGCTGGAAAGATTCCATCTGGACCTAGCGATGTGTATGGTTGAAATGTTCCCACCGCACACTGTTTTTTTTTTTTTTTTTTTTTTTTTTTTAAAAATCAACACATTCTCTGTCAATTTTCCCTTCAATTACCTGTAAATCAGTGTCTCTCATGGACAGATTCCTGGTCTGTGTTATATGCCGGAGTGCATTGAGGGAAATGAGTCCAGTTTCTCATCCACAATCCTTGGATACCCACCATCCTCCTTCCTTAGAGTACCTTTTATTTAGTATTCTGGTGTGGATTTTGTGGAGGCTGCCACAAATAGCTATACTTTCCAATTTCTCACATAACATCTTCTAGGATGATAGTTCTGTTTGCTTCATCACAAGGTTGTATTTGGCAAGGGCTATTTATGTGCACCCATCAACCACAGGGCATTAAGTTGGTGGCCATAATAACAGGACAGACCCCTTGATTTGTCTGATCTATCCAAAGGCAAGATCTACCATCCACCCGATCTCTAGTGGGCAGCTATCACCAACTGCCAATCATATGCTGAGATCTGAGGTATGGAGCTCCCTGCTGTCAGGTACTTTGATTGCAGACTGCAGTGCAAGTCAGACAATAAGGCTTTAGCCATAACTGCCAGCCTTCTATGCCACCAACAAATCAGCTCAGCTGTGCCAGACTTCATGTGAACCACAGATCACTGCCTGGCTGCGCCTACAGGATATGGAAGCTTACCCATCTCCAGTTGACAGTACCATGTAAGTGCACCTTGCCAGAGTTGTGGTGAAGCCCTTAATGACAGCAAAGATGCAGAAGATGGATTTTAGAATGGTGGAGCTGGTGGAATATGCAACCTGTTGTCCAAGGCTAGAATGGACAGAGGGAGCAACAATTCCATGTCTTAGTAGCGGTACCACAACACCATTTGTTCCATGTGTTCGAGGCACCTGAATAAGTAAAAATCAAGGCTAATAACCTTTTCTTATTTTGGGAATTCAGGGATAGCTCTTGATTGTATGCTCTATAGAAGCTACAACTTTAAATGACAAAATGGAAATTTCACACAATGGATGTGCTACCATGGTTGGTAACTGTGATGTGGAAATCTGCTATTACATCTTGTCATTTATTTTGATCTAGGATTTTAGGGAGTTCCAGTATTTGCAGTAAAGAAGAAATGGCACATACAAAAATGCCTTCTAAGTTTAAGTTCAAGAAAGGAACATTAAATGAAAATTCTTTTCTGAAAATTGGAATCCAAAAGGAATTGGAATTACTTCTACAGAAGAACCATACACAAACTTTGGCAGCCCAAGAAAGGAGATCCATACATGAGAATGTAGTACACAACATTACAATAGTAAGAATAATGAAATACATTCCAGTGTTTGGAACAGCATTTATGTAAACAAAAAAGTAGATAATATAACAGATTTTAAAACAAAATCAGAATCATGTCCATGTCAGCAATAAACATACAGTACACTTAAGTACCAACAAAAATGGCGAAAGACTGATCAATGTGTGTAAAATATTCCAGTTAAAACTGATGTCCACATATTTTTGCTAACTGCCAAGAAAAGCCAAAACTTCAGTATCTCTACATCCAAATCTAGGAGAATTTTGAATGGACCACATGACAATATCTGAAAGCAATATCAAGGAAATTATTAACAATATTATGAAAATGATAGCTGCTACTCACCACATAGTAGAGATGATGAGTTACAGATAGGCACAACAAAAGTTATTAATGTTAAAGCCATTGTGGCCGAGCAGTTCTAGGCGCTTTAGTCCGGAACCATGAGGCTGCTACAATCGCAGGTTCAAACCCTGCCTCAGGCATGGATGTGTGTCATGTCCTTAGGTTAGTTAGGTTTAAGTAGTTCTAAGTCTAGGGGACTGATGACCTTAGAAGTTAAGTCCCATTGTGCTTAGAGCCATTTGAACCATTTTTTTGTTAAAGCAAGCACAAACAGGGAATTTGATTTGGATCATTGTTCCTTTAAGGTTAAACTATGATTTCTTGCATCAGTAACAAGAAAGAAAACCCAGAAAGAAACCAGATACAACTCTAATAGAGCAACTATTTGTAAATAAAGTGCAGAAAAATTTCCAGAAGAAACTGAGACAACTAATAAAGGCGAGTGTCATGAATTACAGCTGGAAATTACTAAAGCAGCACAGAAGATGTTAGAATTGGCCCATATGTAAAGAAGGCATGGTGGAATTAGGAATGTGAAGAAGTAGGAGAAGAAATAACTCAAAAATGGGGACCTTAAAAAAGAACAATTCAGACAACAAATAAATAAATAAAATAGTGTAAGTAATCCAGAAAATCAAAAGAACCTGTGGTGACATCAGTTCCTGTGCAAATAGCCAATGGAAGAGATGGAAGATGAATCACTGGTTTGGTAGAGAGTCTTTCATATCTCCCCCGCGCCCCCCACCCCCCTCCCCCTCTTTTTAACTAATCATGTCTCCTGCTATGCTGCAACTTGGAGATAAATTGGCAAGACTTGTATTCCATGACCCATTTTAGTTAAGTTGAAATACCACCATTCTGGCCTAATCACAGCCACTGATGTGGTTAATATACATAGACTAAATATTTCAGCAACATGGAGTGCGCACCAGTGATGACAAGTATGTAATTGCAGTTGCACATTTAGAAGGGTCACTGATAGAAGAAACAGATGTTCTACTGAAATGTTGCTACATATCACTAATGGAAGTGCTCATACAATGCTACAAATTTCCATCGGAGTTTTGGCTGCAGAAAGCTTTTAACAATGAACAGCTAGGCGACAGATCCCATCTCAAATGTTGTGAACTTTAGGTGCTTTAGCTAGCCCTGATCTGCTGCCTGAACAGTCACTACAGTTATATAGTAAATGACGGCAATATTTTTGGCCACATACTTCAAGAATATCCACTTGTCGCAGCTTTTTCAGCACTTACAGGAGTATGGCATAGTCATTAATAACGCAAAGAGTGTTTTTGGAAAATGAGACATGCAATTTTTGAGATATATAGTCTTGTCAGCTGATCTGTCATCTTTTCCAGACATGTAGCAGCAGTGCAAGATATACCTTTGCCAACAACCTACATAGGATTGCACAGATTTACTACTGGTGACACCTTCCAGGGCTGACAAGTCAGCATTTACTGTGGAGCTCTCAGGCAAGCATACAACTAATAGTCGGAAGATACCTTGAACCCCATGGAGTGAAGCAGCATTTCATAAAGACAAGCTTTGTTTGGCTCAAGTTGCACCACTAGCTTACCTGTGCTTTAGTGACCAATTTGCTTTCATGGCAGACATAAGTCAAAATGTGATCAGCACAGTACTGCAACAGAATGTGGATGGTCAATGGCAACCACTCACCTTTTATTCGCAGAGCCCTATACTGCAGCAGAAGAAATGGAGTGCTATCAATCATGAATTGTTGATGATCTGTGTGACCATTAAACATTTTCAACCATGTGTGGAACAAGAACATTTTACAGTTTTTTCTAAGCACAAACCATTAACTTGTTTCTTCCGATGCACGGTGGATCATGCCTCACAGTGGTAATGTAGATAAGTGGAATATATAGCTCAATTTACGATCAGTGTACATCACATTGCAGGCAGAAACAACATTGTTGCAGACTGTCTGTTGTGAAACTGTGCCAGCCTGTAAGTGGTACTGCAGACTGGGATAGTGACCAAGCAACAAGAGGACTCAGTGCAGCAAGACTTGCTCCTGAGTGAACACACAGTCCTGTAGCTGCAACATATTTCTGTTCCACATTGTGTCATGATTATCTGGTGCAACACATCCTAGGACAACAGGACAAACAATGTCTGTACACAAACTGCCTATTGGCTTCTGTCTCTGGTTCTTTGGCCGATGTTCATCTGATGATTTTACTGACATTTCACCAGCATGAGTGACTTGCATTGTCAAAATTTCACCCTCCATTGCCAGCAATGGATAATGTTTAATGGTCACACAGATCATCAACAATTCATTATTGTTAACACTCCATTTCTTCTGCTGCAGCACAGGGCTCTGCGAATAAAAGGTGAGTGGTTGCCATCGACCATCCACACTCTGTTGCAGTGCCGTGCTGATCACATTTTGACTTATGTCCACAATGAAAGCAAATTGGTCACTAATGCACGAGTAAGCTGGTAAGCTAGTGGTGCAATTTGAGCCAAACAAAGCTTGACTTTATGAAATTCCAATCCCACACTGTTTTCCAATCCTGAATACAACCCTGAGAGGATGTACACAGATTATGCAATACTCAGAATACTATGTGCCAAAATTCTGCAAGAGTGTACAGGCATTACAAAATTGTTAAGGCTTTTGTGGCCACTTGTTAACTGTCTATTGGCTTCTGTCTCAGGTTCTTTGGCTTCATCCTCCATTGCTGGCAATGGAGTTTGAAGTTTTGACAATGCCAGCCACTTGTGCTGGCGAAACGTCAGTAAAATCATCAGACGGACATCGGCCAAAGAACCCGAGACAGAAGCTAATAGGCAGTTAACAGGTGGCCACAAAAGCCTTAACAATTTTGTAATGTCTGTACACTCTTGCAGAATTTTGGCAAATAGTATTCTGAGTATTGCATAATCTGTGTACATCCTCTCAGAGTTGTATTCAGGATTGGAAAACAGTGTGGGGTTGTAATTAATATGTAGCACTCCAGTTTGGAAAAAGAAACTGTATCAGTTTATTGTGCTGCTGCGCATGCTGTGTGCAGAAGCATGAGGAACTGGCCACAGTTCACATATAGCTGAATGTGCTTTTGGATACAGTCAGTCACCTTCAGGCTGTCTTCTTGGGGTGTGGCAATGGCAGAGGATCTGGCACATTGCATTGAACACCTTAGGTGTCACTTGTGTTGCCCACAAGCTCTGCTTCTGAGGCACTTCGTAGTGTACCCAACATGGTGGATCTGCCCTCACAGTAGGGTGAGTGGTGGGTGGGAATGCGTTCACGTCACTCGAGGCAGAGGGCCAGTGTGGAGATTGGCCACCTGACATCACCCATTCATCCTGTGAGTGGACAAGTGGCTGGTCTTTCAGCAGGTACATGGGGGGGTTACTGGTTATTGGGAGCTCCATTGTTTGATGTGTTATGTAGCCCCTCAGGTAGACAGTGTTCAGGGCTGGAAAGAAACTCAATGTGTATTTGGTATGTCTCTTGGGGGGCCTCACCTGAGATGTGGAGGGGGCGTTGCATGTGGCTATTGAGTGTGCAGGTAGCAGTTGCCTGCAAGTTGTGGCTCATATCGGCACCAACAATGCCTGTCAAATGGGTTCTAAGGCCATCCTCTGTTCATACAGGCAGCTGGCAGAGGTGGTGAAAACTACAGGTCTCACACACAGGGTGCAAGCTGAGCTCACAATTTGTAGCATTGTTCCCAGAGTTAATCAGGGTCCTTTGGTTTGGAGCCGAGTGAAGGCTCTCAACCAAAGGCTTCATCGACATTGTGATGGTGTTGAGTGCAGATTCCTAGACCTGTGTTATCATGTGGAGATTTGTAGGACTCGCACAACCCAAAGGAAGCAGCTACTTTGGGTAGCAGAGTATTTGTGAAGTGCACATGAGGGTTTATTAGGCTGTACAGCAGTTTGAGGTTCTCTGATGAACACTCGCCAGTTGATATGGCAGCAAGGGAAGTCAGATCATGTTCAGAGCAAAGACCCTTCAACTGTCAAAATTTTATCAGTAAACTGTTGAAGTATTTAAACTAAAGTTCCTGAATTTACTGCTCTCCAGGAAAGTTCTTGTGCTCAAATCTTTCTTGGGACCGAGAGCTGGCTGAAACCTGAGATGGAAAGCTCTGAGATATTTAGTGAGTTGTGGAATGTATATTGGAAAGACAGATTAGAGGCCATAGGGGGAGAAGTGTTCATCGTAGTTGACGAAAATATTGTCTCTATTAAAGACGGGGGGGGGGGGGGGGGGGGGGATGGCTCTAAGCACTGTGGGACTTAACATCTGAGGTCATCAGTCCCCTAGACTTAGAACTACTTAAACCTAACTAACCTAAGGACATCACACACATCCATGTCCAAGGCAGGATTTGAACCTATGACCGTAGCAGCAGCATGGTTCCTGACTGAAGCACCTAGAACTGCTCGGCCATAGTGGCCGGCACTGAAGTCAAAGTTGAGTGTGACAGTGAAGTTATGTGATCATGTATAACATGTGTAGGTGAAACCAAGTTACTTATTGAATGTTTTTACCAGCCACCTGATTCCACTGTGACAGTTTTAGAGTCATTCAAAGGTAGCCTATTGTCAATATTGTCGAAATACCGAGATCATGCAATACTAGTTGGTGGCAACTTTGACCTACTGAGTATAGAATGGGACGCTGGGATTCCTATAGATTCACAGACAGTCATGCGAATTACTTTTGAACATATTTTCTGAAAACTATCTTAAGCAGCTGGCTCAGGAGCTGACACAGTAGAAATATCTTAGACCTTGTAGCTATGAATAGGCCACACCTTATCAAAAGTATCAGTATAGAAACAGGGATTAGCAATCATGACGTCATTATAGCAACTATGGTTACGAAAGTCAATAAATCAGTCAAGAAGACTAGGAGAGTGTTTCTGCTTGACAGAGCAGATAAGCAGTTGTTAGCATCCCACTTCGACAGTGAACTGACATCACTTAGCTCCAGTGAGATGCACATAGAAGAATTATGGACGAAGTTTAAGCAGACTGTAAGTCATGGTCTGGAGAGTTATGTGCCTAGTAGGTGGGTAAGGGATGGGAAAGACCCACCATGGTTTAATAATGAAATTCATAAGATGCCAAGAAAGCAGAGGCTGTCGCACTCACGGTTCAAAAGAGAATGCACAAATAATGACAAGCAAAGGTTAGCAGAACTTCATGCATCTGTGAAAAGATCTATGCACAAAACATACAACTACCACCATCATACCTTAGCAATAGATCTGGCAGAGAACCTGAGAAAATTCTGGTCGTATGTAAAATTGCCAAGTGGGTCTAAGGCTGCCAGTCAGTCCCTTGTTGAGCAGTCTGGAGTTGCACTTGAAGATAGCAAATGAAAGCTGAAGTCTTAAATTTTATGTTCAAGAAATTGTTCACACAAGAAAGTCATAGAAACATACCATCATTTGACCATCGGACAGGCTTCCGAATCGATGAAATACTAATAAGCATCCCTGGAATAGAGAAACAGCTGAAGGATTTGAAAGCAAATAAATCACCAGGTCCAGATGGAATCTCAATTCAGTTTTACAAAGAGTACTCTATGGCACTGGCTTCTTACCTAGCTTACATTTATCATGAATCTCTCACCCAGCACAAAGTTCCAAGTGACTGGAAAAAACTGCTGGTTACTCCTGCATTTAAGAATGGTAAAAGAAAGGAGCCACAAAATTACAGACCAATATCCCTAACTTTTGCTGCAGAATCCTTGAATATATTGTCAGTTCAAATATAATAAACTTTCTTGAGACTAGGAAACTTATGTTCATGAATCAGCATGGTTTTGGAAACCATTGTTCATGTGAAACTCAGCTTGGCCTTTCCTCACATGACATACTGTGAGCTATGGATGAAGGGCAACAGGCAGATTCCGTATTTCTAGATTTCCAGAAAGCATTTGAAATGGTACCCCATTGCAGGCTGTTAATGAAGGTACAAGCGTATGGAATAAGTTCACAGATATGTGAGTTGCTCGAAGACTTCTTAAGTAATACAATCCAGTTGTTGTCCTCAACAGCATATGTTCATCAGAGACGATGATGCTGTGGTATACTGTAAAGTGTCGAAGTTGAGTGACTGTAGGAAGATACTAGATGACTTAGACAAAATTTCTAGTTGGTGTGATGAATGACAACTAGCTCTAAATGTGGAAAAATGTAAGTTTATATGGATGGGTAGGAAGAACAAACCTGTAATGTTCTGATACAGTATTAGTAGTATCCCGCTTGACACAGTGAAGTTGTTTAAATATCTGGGCAAAGCAATAAGAAATGGAAAGAACATGTGAGAACTGTGGTAGGGAAGGTTAAAGGTTGACTTCAGTTTCTTGGGAGAATTTTAGAAAAGTGTGGTTCACATGTAAGGTAGGCCATATATAGGACATTGGTGCAACCTATTCTTGAGTACTACTCAGGTGTTTGGGATCCTTACCAAGTCGGACTGAAGACAGACATCGAAGAAATTCAGAGACAGGCTGCTTGATTTGTTATCGGTAGATTCTAACTACACATAAGTGTTATGGATATGCTTCAGGAACTAAAATGGGAATCACTGGAGGGAAGGCAACGTCCTTTTTGAGGAATAAAATTTAGTGAACTGGCATTTCAAGCTGACTGCCAAACGATTCTACTGCTTCCACTATACATTGCGTGTAAGGAACACAAAGATAAGATATGAAAAATTAGGGCTCGTAAGGAAGCATATAGATAGTCGTTTTTCCATTGCTCTGTTTGTGAGTGGAACAGGGGAGGGAATGACTAGTAGGGGTATATGGTACCATCTGCCACACACTGTACGGTGGCTTGTGGAGTATCGATGTAGATGTAGGTTTTTTCATGGAGATTATATGATGAGGACTGCCAGGGGCAATAGAAGGTAACTCCAGTGGTCTCACACCAATTGTAAAGGAGAAGGGACTATACAAAGGTAAAGGATCTAAGCCATTTAGTGTCTGCTGCAGGGGCAGCTCAGAACAGAGGAGAGTGATGTTTTTTGGTTGCAGCTCCAAGAGCCCTCAATCTCACATGTCATGTGATCCTGTAACTTGATTTCATCAGCAAGACAGTCTTGCTGATGA
The DNA here is from genome assembly GCF_021461385.2 of Schistocerca piceifrons. NCBI lineage: Eukaryota > Metazoa > Arthropoda > Insecta > Orthoptera > Acrididae > Schistocerca > Schistocerca piceifrons. Next base: position 169,576,855 of record NC_060149.1, read on the forward strand.
CAGTTAACTCTATTCCAGTCTGAACCAATGATTTTGAAGCATCAGCGGAGAAGTGGCAAATGAAAAAGATGGCATCTTTCTAAAATTTAAATAATAAAAATTACTTATATTCAGAGCTTGGGGCACCTTGTTCATCTCATCCCCTCTCTCTGAAAGATTTCACCAAAGATTAATTTGACATCTGAATGGGATCTTAAATGTAGGGGTAATAATATTTTAATTTCATTTAACAACTGAAATATTAGAATGTCAGTGACTACAGTTGTCAACACAGGACTGTGATAGCAGTGGCATTGCAAAGCTAGATTAAGTTGATTTCAGAGACAGTGTTAAGGAGTACAAGCAACTGAAACAGTTGAATGAGAAGGATTAGGACATAACATAAAAATAATCAATACATGTTTACAGGCTGGGTTTAAGTGAATGACTGGTTTATAGCATTAATACAGGAGGTAACAGACACAGTGTGATTTTTAATAAAATGGGGGTCACATGACATTGAAAAGCACTTCCTCAAAGTAATGTTGTGCCTATTTAACTGACAAAAGAAATGTTGCAAAACTGAAAATATATTGATGTGTGGAAGGCAATAAGTCAATTAGTTGATTAAATCTTTCTGTGCATCAACCAGAATGATGTATGAAATTAAATAGATTTAACTAACAAAAATATAAAATGACAACTACAAAACATGATGCTTCTCATTGAATGGATGCATCTTATAAACAAATGATAAATTATTTACAATAAACATCTGAAGGGTGATTCAAATACTCTTTGTTCTGGAAGCTTCTAGAGCAATCGATGACTCAAATTAATAATTTATCACCTTCCGTTTCTTATATTTTACATATTTCCAAAATATTCAGTGTTTATTACAGATAGAAAATCTTTGCAGTTATTATCAAAGTAAAAGTTATTTATGAAAGTAACAATATAAATTAAATAATTTTCAAAATTATGGATGTTATGCCATTCCATTAATTTGATATGATATTGATTGGTAAATTAATAAAAAAATAATTCACAATTCTCATGAACAAGTTTAAAATGATTTTACAAAACAGGAATAAAAATGTGGTTGTATTTGTATGTTCTTAGTGACAGTTACTGGAAAACCAGTTTTCACAGTGTAACCTGGTAGCGTATGAAACTATCAATACATAATTGGTAAAATATATAAAAACCAAAACTTCACCAGAGTGAGTGTAAATAAATTTTCTAAATGTCCAAAAACGTGAATAAGGTACTTTACAATCTAAACATGGATAAAAACGATGTGGTATCATAGACTTACGTAATTGAAGAGATGTTCTAAAAGATCTTGGCTTATTACTATATTCCACCCTTGACTGCGAGGATGCCAAAGGCCAATGATGTTTATGGCATTAGACACCCTACATACTGCCTACCAAACAACCATTATATTGGCTGCTAATGGCAACAGGGGGTGGGACTGGAGATATCTAATGGTGAGCATGATGCTATGGGGAGTAGTTGAAATGCTTAGTCGATGAGTAACTCACAAAAGCACTACAATGTTAGTGGTGTTGATACAAAGCAGAGCAATGATAAACATGCAAACATTGCATTATATCTACAACAACAGTTACTGACGTTGACATTTCATCAGAATATAAACTAAGGAAGTTCACAGAGTGGAAAAGAAGTAGCAGATGAAATGTTGGTGTTTCTGCAAGATGCATCAGTGGAATTGTGGTGTCATATACACTTGACTGTGTGTACGATGTACATGAACAAGTGAAAGTAATATTGAAACAGGAGTCAAGCTATGTAGTTCATCATCCATGTTGAACAGAGAACCACAGGTCCTATCTCCAGTGAAACAAAGTAAAGGACAATTGTTGTCCGAGGAGTGTGTACTAAACATAATTACATGCATGGAAGATCATCCACAGCATAGTAAAAAACAATTATGAACAGATTTTGAATAAGTTAGCAGAAATATGACTGTGCAGCACATAAGAAAAACTATGGATATTCTAGGGAAGATATGTGCACTTTTTACAAAAAACTGGTGTTTGCGCATTTCAAGAATGCTCAATACAATTTACACAATGTGCATCACCTACAATGTTACACACATCAAATTGCATGTGCCTTAGATTAAAGTGAATTCAAGGGAAGTGGTGAATGGTTGCATAATTTAAAACAGTGCTACAGATTTGGAAGATGTAAAATAACAAAATTTCAAATGAAGTGTCAAATTGATGATGCACAACAACTTGTGGACTCAGCCCAAAAAATTGTAGATGAGATAAACAAACTTATCCAATCATTCAGTGAGGAATTTATTTTCAGCTCTGACCAATTGGCATTTGAAGAGGAAATGCATATGAAGGTACCGTAGAAATTAGATTTACCAGGAGAGTTGTATCAAGATCAACTAGTATCAGTGCCTTAATGCATTCATATACAACTATGACAACCGTTAATCTAGATGATAAAGTTATTTATTGTGCTGTGAGACACTGAAAGTGCTCTACTCCCTATGATTCCTTCTTGTGTGCATGATTTTGCAAGGGCAGTGGGGAATATTAACGTCACAGAAAGCAAGAGTGAGCCATAAGAGAACTACAACTATGGCATGAACGCTGCTTTTGGCCAATAGGTGGTCAAAATAAATTTCTTTTGCTTGATTCCTGATCTGTATGTAAATATCATACTCATTTAGAGCAAAATATCCCTCCTGAAATGCATATGACTTTGCAATCGTACAACCTGGAACCACTGGACAAATTCAGCCTCTGGGTGTTTGTTTCTTCCATGCCCATAAATCATACACTATGTGATCAAAAGTATCAAGACACTCCCAAAAACATATGTTTTTCATATTAGGTGCATTGTGCTGCTGCCTACTGCCAGGTATTCCATATCTGCGACCTCAGTAGTCATTAGACATCGTGAGAGAGCAGAACTGGGTGCTCCAAGGAACTCACGGACTTCGAACGTGGTCAGGTGATTGGATGTCACTTGTCATATGCCTATATGCGAGATTTCCACACTCCTAAACGACCCTAGGTCCACTGTTTCCAACGTGATAGTGAAGTGGAAATGGGTAGGAATATGCACAGCAAAAAAGCGTACAGGCCGACCTCGTCTGTTGACTGACAGAGATCGCCAACAGCTGAAGAGGGTCATAATGTGTAATAAGCAGACATCTATCCAGACCATCACACAGGTATTCCAAACTGCATCAGGATCCACTGCAAGTACTATGACAGTTAGGCGGGAGGTGAGAAAACCTGGATTTCATAGTCGAGCGGCTCTTCATAAGCCACACATCACATCTACATCTACGTGATTACTCAGCTATTCACAATTAAGTGCCTGGCAGAGGGTTCAATGAACTACCTTCACGCTGTCTCTCTACTGTTCCACTGTCGAAGGGCATGTGGGGAAAAACGAGCACTTAGATTTTTCTGTGCGAGCCCTGATTTCTCTTATTTTATCTTGATGATCATTTCTCCCTATGTAGGTGGGCGCCAACAGAATGTTTTCACAATTGGAGGAGAAAACTGGTGATTGAAATTTCATGAGAAGATCCTGTAGAAGATTGTGTTTGGGAAGCACAAGGGAAAGTAACAACTACAGTACGCAACGCAACAAACTGTAAGAGGTCAGCTAGGGGTAAATTTTTTGTCACCAGAGCAGTATTTAGAGGGTATAAGGAAAGTAAAGAAGGAACTATCACCACAGTAGGGGTTGGGTTTAGAACCTGGGCACAAAAAGTTATCATTTTTTAGAACCTGAGCACAAAAAGTAACCTTTTTATTTCAAGGTAGCCACAGTATTGATGAGAACTGATGGAGCAAAAGTTAACATTTCCATTTCTATACCAGTAATAGGGAAAGAAGCACATTACAGCTGCTACATAGTTCATGTATATCCTATCAAGTGTGGGATATTGAAGAAGTTTGTAAGACTAAAAACGCAGTGACTATTTTTAATTCCAAAAGACAAGAGAAGATGTGTAGAGATGGAGGAAACAAAGTTACGAAAATGTTACCAAGGGGAAATCACAGTCTGTGCAATCATGGTGATAAGAGGGGGGCAGAATACCTGCTTAGTGAAACTGTTAATGGGACAAAAGAAGGTAAGAGAACGCAATAAAAAAGTGATTGAGCCAGAATTGTACTTTCAGCAGGTCAAAGTGCATTGGTTGTACTCTACCTTTGACGAGATGGTAGTAGTTGCTAGTTTTTTTTGAGCAGGGGAAGCTTACATCAGCAAAGACACTAGAATTAAAGAGAAGTGGTTTGTTATTGAATGGAACAGTGCGCGAGATAATGAGGCCTAATTTCCATCTACCTGCTGCAATTTCAGGGATAACTCACCTGAATATTTCGCAGCCTCATTTGTATTGGCCAGAGGAGCCCATGGAAATATTACCTGCCACAAATCTAACCAGCTTAAATCCAACTATAGGGCCATCATTAATAAACACTCTTCTGAATCAGCAGGAGGGGCGAGTCTCACTGTAAACCTTGTTGCAGCATGTAAATTTATATTGGGAAAATCAGTACTGAAAAGAGACTATGCTGACTACTGTCATACCAACCACTGCAGTGGCACTTTTTCTGCTGAGCATAGTTCTTGTTGGGTACACTGAAGACAAAGTGCAAGACTGAGTTTGGAACCAGTCATTGTTCAGATTCCAGTGGACTGGATACTCCAAGCATAAAACCAACAGAAGGAAGATGAACACACAATGGGGTAGTATTAAGGATAAATGATCGATTTTAGCTAGTAAGTTTGGAGTAGAAAGTTAGTTTCTTTTTTGCAAGAAGCCTAGTAATGAGAAAAGTTCCATAGTGTTTGAGTTAAGGAGCAGGGCAAGAATCCCTGCAGAAATGTAAAAGATTTAGTGATAGTGTTAAGGAAACCAATTGTTAGAATAATTCTTTAGAGGTGACACAGGGCCAGAATGGCCAGTCACCAGGAACACCAGTATGGAGGATAACATAGTTGGGTCAAACTGAGGAACCAGGTCTTGATACAGAGGAGGGCAAATTAGTGTATCAACCATATTTGGTCAAAACGTATGCCAGAGTGGAAGTGAGTTGCAACAGAACCAGCTGCAGGCAGGCAAGCACGTTATGTGTTGCAAAGCAGAGCCAGCTGGGCGCGGTACAGCAATAGCCAATGCTGCAATACGCTAGTGGAAGGACGGAAGTGTTTGCTCACTTGCCACCATGGAAGTGTTTAGAGTACGCGCCTTAAGCCCTAAATGAACATAGTCTCAAGCGTATGAGAACTCAGCCACTCATGTACTAAAATATTATCCTCTCTGTACCACAGCTTACATCATGAGTCTGCAATGCTCAAAGCAACATCCTGGAATGCAGTACAGTGTCCACTGTTCAATCACAGGACAGGGCAGCCTGCCCTGAGTCATGAGAGAGCCACCTTCAGAGCAGTGAGCTGCCGACCCACTGGAGGGAGGTCCTGATCAGCCCATTGGTTATGTCAGCTACGATGCTGTGCTGTTGTCTTCATGGTCACAGCTGGAGACATCGCTGACAGTGGAGTTTGAGTAATGCCACACTTGGCCCTGCTCTTTGGGCTGTCAGCAATGCTGGACATCTATTGATTCACATGAGAGGCAACTGGACACCTCCACCATGGTGTTCTTGATGTAATATGGCTGAGGGCCAAAATAAAGATGTTAATTAAATAAATCTACTGTTGGCGTGATATCTCATTTCACTCTCCATGGATAACAATCAAAGGGTCATCTAACAACACAACACTTTCAAATGAGCCTTACTAAGGATTGAACTTGTGACCTCGCACTCAAGGGGTTTCTTGTAAGATGTTAAATGTGAAAAATGATTTAGTTATGACAACATAAAACAAGTGGCAATATATGTTTTCTATAAAAACGTAACATGAAAGCTTAAAAAACATTTTTAAAAACTGAAACAAACAAAGTGTACCTAGAGCTATTTACTGATAATGAAAATCATTAAAAAATTTAATTTTCTTTTGTAAACATTATGTCAAATGACATGTTGATTGTTCACACAGCAGAATTTAATAAATATTCAAAAATATTTTTAAGTGACCATCACTGTACATTTGGTATCAAACGGATCCATTAAACCACTAAAAATTTTTGAGTACAGGAAAGTTCAACAGTCTTTTGACAGTCAGTAACAATGGAGTGCATGGCATGTTGTGTGTCAAATGAATGTCCAATAAAATTACAAAAGTAACAATATTTGGAATAGAAAATTGTGTTTTAAGATTGTGCATTGAACAATATATTTTGTATTGCCCTCAACAAATCACAAACTCCATCATTTCCAAACACATGTCCTTTGTCTTTATTTGGTCACCAAAGACATTATGGTTCTCACATGGCCCTCGTCTTGATAATTTTAGATCTGAAAGCACGTCATATTTTTTTTTTTGTTAGGGAGAAGAAGTGGCAAACAATGCTACATTCGAAATATATTGGTTCCCACTAACTATGTGAATGTAGATGCCTTTATCAATAAGAGTAGAACAAGCACAGTGAAATATATATATTAATATTTAGCCAAGTAGGTGACTATATCTGGGATTTCATAAGTAAACATTTAAATATAAAAGTTGTTTGATATATTCCCCCAACATCATGAATTTTCAAGGAAAATGTATAGTTCAGAAAAATGATCAAAATGGACAAACATCTTCAGTTCAAAGTAGAATCAATAAAGATACATGCACCACATGTGTAATCAAGTGACAAAGAAAATTTTTATACATACACAATTAAACAGTCATCACAGTAACAGAAAAATTATTTCCCAGTTTCTTTGAAGTAATCTTTAACCCAAATGCATCAGGTTGTGACATCTCTTTTAACTCCTGGTGTTTTGTCAAATAACACAAGTACGTTTTTATAAAAAAAATCTAGTGAATAAGGGTCCTTTTTTCATTTCAGTCAGTAACAAATATCTTTGTTTCACATTTATTGACAAATAAAATGAATGAAGCATTATCAAAAACATAGTGAAAAACATTTGGGTATTGCAGATAATATTTAGTTCTGAAGAACAAGAGAGCGTGTAATATCAGCAATTGGTAATCAGATTAGTTTTCATGTCATTCAAAGACCCAAGTGTGTGCTTTTCATTTGAGAAACAAGGAAGTCACTTGCAAGTTGAAAATAGTATGGTCGGGGGTTGAACTGGAACACTAAGAGACTCCAAAATACCTAGGAGTCACACTTGATAGATCTCTCACTTTCAAAAAGCACTGCATGAAATGCAAGTCAAAAGTCTCCACCAGGAACACTCTCCTACAGAAACTGTCCAGATCACAGTGGGGTAGTCAACCTGAAGCACTCTGAACATCTGCAATGGAACTATGCTATTCTGCAGCAGAGTATGCCTGTCCTGTTTGATATAATTCAAGTCATGCCAAACATGTGGACATAGCTCTCAATGAAACCTGCAGAATTATAACAGGTTGCTCGAAACTCACTTCAGTCGAATGGCTTTACCACCTCGCAGGAATAGCACCACCACCTGTTCAGAGAGAAATAGCTGCAAACAAGGAAAGAAAGGCAGTGGAACAGGAAATTACTCATCCTCTGTATGGGCATGAACTGCATCTGCAATGACTGAAGTCAAGGAAGAGCTTCCTTAGGGACATCAAAGGAACTTAGAAACACTGCTGAAAAACCTAGGTTACAACTATGGAGGACTATAACCTACCTTCCCCCATGGTTGGAAAAGAGTTGTTGAAGCTTTACCTCCAGGCCATGACAGGGAATGGACAACTTGGAAGTCCCTTAATAGACTGAGATCCGGGGTTGGAAGATCAAAAGTTAACCCGGCAAAATGGGGATATACTGATCCAAATGATATTTGGCATGACTGTAGAGAAGAACAGACAGTCCAGCACATGCTTCTGTGTCAATTGTGTCCAGTCTCCTGTAGAGAAGATGACCTTCAACAAGCAACAGAAAATGCATTGGAAGTGGCCAAGTTTTGGTCAAAAGTAATTTAATCGTAACTGTGTAAAATGTATGTACATGTACCTGTACATTTCTGACATGAAAATAATAATAATAATAATAATAATAATGTCAATGAGATAATTCTGAAACACCAGTTCACCATGATTTAAAAGTTTTAAGTATAAAAGACAAGGTAGAGACATATGCAGTGGTTAGACTTTAATAAATTTGCACTTAAATAGAAACTGACTTAATCCCCCATCTTGTAGAAAATGACCCTGAATGACCTTGACTTCCGGAAGGCATTCGATACAGTTCCGCACTGTCGCCTGATAAACAAAGGAAGAGCCTACGGAATATCAGACCAGCCGTGTGGCTGGATTGAAGAGTTTTTAGCAAACAACACAACATGTTGTTCTCAATGGAGAGACGCCTACAGACATTAAAGTAACCTCTGGCATGCCACAGGGGAGTGTTATGGGACCATTGCTTTTCACAATATATATAAATGACCTAGTAGATAGTGTCGGAAGTTCCATGCAGCTTTTCACGGATGATACTGTAGTATACAGAGAAGTCGCAGCATTAGAAAATTGCACTGAAATGCAGGAAGATCTGCAGCGGATAGACACTTGATGCAGGGAGTGGCAACTGACCCTTAACATAGACAAATGTAATGTATTGCGAATACATAGACAGAAGGATCCTTTATTGTACTATTAAATGATAGCGGAACAAACACTGGTAGCAGTTACTTGTCTAAAATATCTGGGAGTATGCATACGGAACGATTTGAAGTGGAATGATCATATAAAATTAATCGTTGGTAGGGCGGGTGCCAGGTTGAGATTCATTGGGAGAGTCCTTAGAAAATGTAGTCCATCAACAAAGGAGGTAGCTTACAAAACACTCATTCGACCTATACTTGAGTATAGAGAAGATCCAAAGAAGAGTGGCATGTTTCGTCACAGGGTTATTTGGTAAGTGTGATTGTGTTATGGAGATGTTTAGCAAACTCAAGTGGCAGACTCTGCAAGAGTGGCGCTCTGCATCGCGGTGTAGCTTGCTGTCCAGGTTTCGAGAGGGTGCGTTTCTGGATGAGGTATCGAATATATTGCTTCCCCCTACTTATACCTCCCGAGGAGATCATAAATGTAAAATTAGAGAGATTCAAGCGTGCATGGAGGCTTTCTGGCAGTCGTTCTTCCCACGAGCCATATGCGACTGGAACAGGAAAGGGAGGTAATGACAGTGACACATAAAGTGCCCTCCGCCACACACCATTGGGTGGCTTGCGGAGTATAAATGTAGATGTAGATGTAGACCCTAATGTACACAATAATACAGAATAAAGCACAAAAATTCTTACTTTTTGTTTCATGTAATCTCACAGTGCAATATGAAATGCAAAATATAATCAAAAATGTCAACTCTGCCTTTGTTAAATTTGTTAGTCATTAAATATCTTTGATATCTTTTAACAAGAAGAATCCCACATTTTGTTTAATATTCAATAATCCCCCACTTTTCATTTGTGGTCAGCTATGCCTTTAGTATATCAGACAGTTTCAAAGTTTATTCAATAGATCCCAAATTTTTATAGTCAGCAACAACATTATCTTTAGTATTTCATAAAGGTTATTTCAGTAACCACCTATTTTTGAAACCATGTTATTACAATAAAGTTATCATCTGAAATTTACATACCACAAATATGTCAGGCCTATTTCAAGCATTTTATAAAAGTCATCAGCATACTATACACAAAAATTTTACTTGAACATATAGTATAAATTCATCTTATTCAGCCTTCAAATCATATATAGCATACCATCACAAATGGAAGTGAAAAAAATTACAAAACAGAGCACCAGTAAGTCCCTACCACATCAACAGCTGTACATCATCATCATCATGATATACATAGCAGAATATCACAAACCTCTTCACAAAACCATAAATTACAAAATATCATAAATTTCTTCACAATACCAGAAATACCAAAAAAAGACTTTTTTATAGCTTCCACGTAGTATCATCCAAGTAGAAAAATGCTCTGAATATAATTTATATACCTCACTCATCACAACACACCATATACCTTGGACCAAAAACATATAACATTACAACTGATCTCGCAAAACATCTCACTGTATACGTAACCTTTTGTTTATGCAATTGTCCTTTTGGTCTGACAAACATCCTCATCTATTGGATTTTTCTGTAACAATGACACCACAACAGTAACATCTCTTAAAAATGTTTCTTTGCTTCTATCCAAACAATTTTCCCTGTATTGCCCAATACAGTCTCAGTACTTCTTTAACTTCAATGCTGTGGTACCTGGTTTAGCAGGTTGTTGGAATGTTGCCATTTGTTTTGGACTTCCTTGTGTTCTTATAGTGGGAACACTGCCAAAATGGTGGACATCTTCCCCAGTTTGGTCTTATTGTGTTTGTAAGTTAACTATGCCTTGAAAACGGCACAGGGAGTTGTTGCTCAAAATTGCATTGAAATTGTGGTCATGCTTTCAAACCACTTTGAATCTGACCTTGTACTTATTTCCATCTATTCCCAGTTCCACATTTTGCAAACCTATTGGATAAATTATCATTTTTCCCACCTCACTCAACTTATAACATTGTGGTTTTAATTATTGACTGTAAGTAGATTTAATGAACAAAACACTTACTTTTGCATCTGTATCAGTGATAAAGATAGAGTGTTTGTCATTGATTTTTACCTTGCAAAATTAGGTTTCCCACCTGAGCAAGTCCTACCTCTCTTACTGAATTTACTTTGTGGAAGCAGAGCAATGGGCAGTGACAGAACTATTCCTGTTTGCATTTCCTGTGTCCACAACATGCTTAACAAAGATCTCAAATGGTCTCACTGCTGATACATAATTTGAGAAAATTTGTTCCATAGTATGATGAACAGTGTTTTTGTATGTTGGTGAATGTGGAACAGCAATGATCGTATATGCCTGACACACTATGAGGAGTTGCCATCAGATGATAAGTGGTGTTTCCAGAGCTTCAGTTCAGAGACTGGAGATGGTGGATAACATCAGTTATATTTTGTAAGCAGATCTATCTGATCCATATACTGTCCACCTATAATCAAGCTAAGGTCTCACAAAAACCTTGTAAAAGTGGAACAGATACATCTCACCGCTCCCCAAGGCCTGGGGCTACAGAACATGTTCAGTGTCTCTACATCCTATATATGTGGTAATCATGTCAGTTTTGAATCAAATATAAGGCCCAGAAACCTCATCAAACCTTTAAAATGTAGAATGGTGTACCTTATTTGCAAGTCTGAGTCCAGGAACATGGGACTTGACCTATTTTCCTGTCTCTGATTTATGTTGAGCTTTGGTCCTTCCTGCACAAAAAGGTGTGAGATTTTCTATAATTGGTCAGTATTTAAACCATTGCATAACCGTACACCTGATCTGGATTTCTGAATGGCATTTATTGCTCCTACAAGGTATAGGTTGACTCCTAATATGACCTGAGGACTTTGGGATGAATCAGCAACATGGCAAATCATGCTTCTGATATGGTCCACCCAGTCGTGGATGCAGTATTGGTGCTCAAAAACTGCCAGTTGGCTAAATAGTGGCCAGTTTGCTTTGATGACCACCTGTTCTGTTGATTTCCTTTCAGGAACTGCTTCATCTTATACAAGAAGCCAGAGTGGGAAGTGGTTACTGGAATTAAGGTCATCAGTCACTGCCCACTGAGCATAATCTGCAAGGGCTGGCGAACAGAACAAAAGGTCTATGGATGAGTTAGTTAGTTAGTTCAAGTGCTGTGGATCATTTTGTATGATAAATCATAATAATGTGAATTGAGTCATTTTACATTCACATTAATTTTTAAATATGGCTACATGCTGAACATCTATAAGATTTTTTAAATACATCTGTCAGTTAGTAATTCCTGCCCACCACACATTTCAATAATAGAAAATCTTTTACAGAACAGGAGTATTTCTCAAGGATAAACTCTTCAGTTTGTTTTCAAATTTTACTTCACTGTTGTCACACTTTTTATATAACTGGGCAAATGATCATAAATTTTAGTTACACCATTGTGCGCCATTTTTGTGCTAAAGGCAACCTTAATGTGGGGTAATGAATGTCATTCTTTCTTCTGGTATTGTTATTAAGTACATCATTGTTCCTTTTGAACTACAATTTACAACAAACTTCATAAGGGAATAAATATGGTATGAAGCAGTAGTCTGAATGCCCAGCTTCTTAAACAGGTGTCTACAAAATGGTCATGGGTGAACACCACATATTATTTTCACATAACATTTTTTAGCTATGAAGACTTTTCTTCTTAAAGATAAGTTACCCCAGAAAATTATTCCATATGACATTATTGAATATAAATATTCAAAAATGTGTGAACTTGCTTATTTGACTCTTATGATTTACAATGATTCTAAGTGCAAATGTGGCTGAACTAAGCTGTTTTCGGAGTTCCAAAAATGCTTTTTCAACTTTAAATTCTCATCAATATGGACAGCTAAGAATTTTGAAGTTACCACCTTATTTATTATTTCCTGACTATGTGTTACACTTATCACTGATGTAGTACCAGTAGACATGTAGAACAGAATATGCTGCATGTCTTTAAAGTTTAGGGCGAGCGAATACACAGAAAATGAGGATGACCCTGTAGCAGTACTGAAATGTGTGTGGTTGCCAGTATTGATAATCATGAGGTGACCTTTGATGAGCCCTACAACTCACTGTGTGTGTTAAAGTTTTCAAGTAGGAGGAATGGTTGGGGGAATTGTATTATGAGAGCCTCATAACCTAATGCCTCTTGCAGTGGTAAGTGCAGGTAGCATACTGTAATCCTCTGTGCTTTTCTTGCTATAGCTGTTCTACTTTTACAACTACATCAATACAACTACTCTGTAATTCACAATTAAGTGCCTGGCAAAGGGTTCATCGAGCCACCTTCAAGCTATTTCTCTATTGTTCCACTCTCAAAGAGCACGCAGGAAAACAAACACTTAAATCTTTCTGTGTGATCTCTGATTTCTCTTATTTTATTACAGTGATCACTAACTAAATATTTTTGTATCCAGAGGAGAAATTTGGTGACTAAAATTTTGTGAAAAAAATCCTGTTGAAATGAGAAACATGTTTGTTTTAATGATTGCCACTCCAACTCATGTATGATATTCATGAACCTCTCTCCCCTTTTTCATGACAATATAAAAAGAGGTGCATTACTTTGAACTTTTTTGATGCCCTCCATCATTCTTATACAATGTGCAGCCTACACTGTGAGCAGCACAGCAGAAGACAACAGCCAAGCATAATGTAAGCAATCTCTTTCGTAGACCTGTTGGATCTTCTAAGTGTCCTGCCATTAAATTGCAGTTTTGTGTTAGCTTTCCCCACAGGATTATCTATGTGGTCATTCAAATTCAAGTTATTCATAATTGTAGTCCTTAAGAGTTTAGTTGAAATCACAGCCTTCAGATTCATGTGATTTATGGTGTAAGCAAAATGTAGTTGATTCCTCTTAGTACTAATGTGGATGACCTGACACTTTTCATTATTTAGAGTCAATCACCACTTTTTGCATCACACAGATATCTTGTCTAAATCATGGTGCAATCAGTTTTGATCATCTGATGACTTTACAAGATGGTAAGTGACAGCATCACTAGGAAACAATTTACGAGAGCGACTCAGATTGTCTACTAAGTCATTCATATACAGGGTGCAGAAGTTTTGGACACTCAAGGGTATGAGAACAGGCATTGGTCAAATGTCTACTAAGGATCTGGAGAAAATGATTACAAAATTCGAAAAGAGAGCTTCTCTTGAAGCACATCGTGGCAGTGGGAGGAAAACAGTTGATTCGATGTCTGCCAAAAATGTGGCCACAACAATGCAGGAGGGGTCAAGCAGTGGTATGCAGACAAGCAGTGCATGGGTAATTGCCTGAACATTGGACATGCCTGGGAGCAAGGTGCATAAAATCCTACAAAACATCCTATATTGTTATCCACATAAAATCACCCATGTTATGGAACTACTTTCGGCTGACCCAGCAGCAAGAGAAATGTTCGCTCTCAAAATTCCTTGCTCACCTGGAATGAGACAATGAATGGCCAGGAAACATTCTGTGGATTTCCATCTCCAAGGATGTCAATACACAGAAGTGCAGGATATGGGCAATGGAGAATCAGCAGTCACAACAACCAGTATCACTTTATTCTGAAAAGGTGACTTTGTGGCATGGGTTGACAGCATCATTTATCACAGGGCGATATGTTTTTGAGGATATAAGTCCTGTGGACTCTGTTACCTGTGCCATAGCTGGTTGTTGTTGTTGTTGTTGTTGTTGTGGTCTTCAGTCTTGAGACTGGTTTGATGCAGCTCTCCATGCTACTCTATCCTGTGCAAGTTTCTTCAGCACCCAGTACCTACTGCAACCTACATCCTTCTGAATCTGCTTAGTGTATTCATCTCTTGGTCTCCCTCTACGATTTTTACCCTCCATGCTGCCTTCCAATGCTAAATTTGTGATCCCTTGATGCCTCAGAACATGTCCTACCAACCGGTCCCTTCTTCTCGTCAAGTTGTGCCACAAACTCCTCTTCTCCCCAATTCTATTCAATACCTCCTCATTAGTTATGTGATCTACCCATCTAATCTTCAGCATTCTTCTGTAGCACCACATTTTGAAAGCTTCTATTCTCTTCCTGTCCAAACTATTTATCGTCCATGTTTCACTTCCATACATGGCTACACTCCATACAAATACTTTCAGAAACGACTTCCTGACACTTAAATCTATACTCGATGTTAACAAATTTCTCTTCTTCAAAAACACTTTTCTTGCCATTGCCAGTCTACATTTTATATCTTCTCTACTTCGACCATCATCAGTTATTCTGCTCCCCAAATAGCAAAACTCCTTTACTACTTTAAGTGTCTCATTTCCTAATCTAATTCCCTCAGCATCACCTGACTTAATTTGACTACATTCCATTATCCTCATTTTGCTTTTGTTGATGTTCATCTTATACCCTCCTTTCAAGACACTGTCCATTCCGTTCAACTGCTCTTTCAAGTCCTTTGCTGTCTCTGACAGAATTACAATGTCATCGGCAAACCTCAAAGTTTTTATTTCTTCTCCATGGATTTTAATACCTACTCCGAACTTTTCTTTTGTTTCCTTTATTGCTTACTCAATATACAGATTGAATAACATCGAGGAGAGGCTACAACCCTGTCTCACTCCCTTCCCAACCACTGCTTCCCTTTCATGCCCCTCGACTCTTATAACTACCATCTGGTTTCTGTACAAATTGTAAATAGCCTTTCGCTCCCTATATTTTACCCCTGCCACCTTTAGAATTTGAAAGGGAGTATTCCAGTCAACATTGTCAAAAACTTTCTCTAAGTCTACAAATGCTAGAAACTTAGGTTTGCCTTTCCTTAATCTTCCTTCTAAGATAAGTCGTAAGGTCAGTATTGCCTCACGTGTTCCAATATTTCTACGGAATCCAAACTGATCTTCCCCAAGGTCGGTTTCTACCAGTTTTTCCATTCGTCTGTAAAGAATTCGTGTTAGTATTTTGCAGCTGTGACTTATTAAACTGATAGTTCGGTAATTTTCACATCTGTCAACACCTGCTTTCTTTGGGATTGGAATTATTATATTCTTCTTGAAGTCTGAGGGTACTTCGCCTGTCTCATACATCTTGCTCACCAGATGGTAGAGTTTTGTCAGGACTGGCTCTCCCAAGGCTGCCAGTAGTTCTAATGGAACGTTGTCTACTCCAGGGGCCTTGTTTCAGCTCAGGTATTTCAGTGCTCTGTCAAACTCTTCACGCAGTATCGTATCTCCTATTTCATCTTCATCTACATTCTCTTCCATTTCCATAATATTGTCCTCAAGTACATTGCCCTTGTATAGACCCTGTATATACTCCTTCCACCTTTCTGCTTTCCCTTCTTTGCTTAGAACTGGGTTTCCATCTGAGCTCTTGATATTCATACAAGTGGTTCTCTTCTCTCCAAAGGTCTCTTTAATTTTCCTGTAGGCAGTATCTATCTTACCCCTAGTGGGATAAGCCTCTACATCCTTACATTTGTCCTCTAGCCATCCCTGCTTAGCCATTTTGCACTTCCTGTCGATCTCATTTTTGAGACGTTTGTATTCCTTTTTGCCTGCTTCATTTACTGCATTTTTATATTTTCTCCTTTCATCAATTAAATTCAATATTTTTTCTGTTACCCAAGGGTTTCTACTAGCCCTCGTCTTTTTACCTACTTGATCGTCTGCTGCCTTCACTACTTCATCCCTCAGTGCTACCCATTCTTCTTCTACTGTACTTCTTTCCCCCACTGCTGTCGATTGTTCCCTTATGCTCTCCCTGAAACCCCGTACAACCTCTGGTTTAGTCAGTTTATCCAGTCCCATCTCCTTAAATTCCCACCTTTTTGCAGTTTCTTCAATTTTAATCGGCAGTTCATAACCAATAGATTGTGGTCAGAGTCCACATCTGCCCCTGGAAATGTCTTACAATTTAAAACCTGGTTCCTAAATCTCTGTCTTACCATTATATAATCTATCTGATACCTTTTAGTATCTCCATAGCTGGTAAACACTATGAAAATCTTTTGCACACCAAGGTCATTCTAATCCTCCAACAGCAGGTATATGTGTGTGTAGGATCATTTTTATGTAAGATGGCACTCCTCGACAAAGTGCACAACCAGTGAACCAGCTGCTGCAGAGGCATTCTGGAAATCCTAGAAATATCAGCCATCATTTCCATGCAGCCTGGCTGTCCAGATCACCTGATTTTAATCCATGTGACTTCTGGGGGTCAGCTGAACTGAAGGCATGCAATGTGCAACATTTTCTGAATGTGACCCTTGAGGCACACTGATCTGTTGCGGGACAGACTGTTTCTCAAATTCAACTTGTAGCAGAAATGCAATGCGCCAGTCTCACAACAATTAGCAACCAATGCCATTTTGGTTCTTATGCAGTTTTTGATGACAGGACAACTAGAAACCAATTTTTCCTCTTCAATGTGCTATGACCTTCCTATGGTGGATGGACTTGTCTAACTAAAAGTGCCACAACTATTGGAAATTTGGGAATTTGTAGTAAAGTCTCAAGGGGCCAAACTACTTAGGTCATCGGTCCTTAAGTCTACACACTACTTAATCTAACCTAAACTAACTTACACTATGGACAACACACACACCCATGCCCGAGGGAGGACTTGAACCTCTGACGGGGGTAGCCGCAAGGACTGTGATAAGGTGCCTCAGACCACACGGCACGCAACTATTGACTACCAAACTTGTGCAGTTGTGCAATCTGAACAGTATGGATGGTGTAATGTGCAATTCACCATCATAGCCACGATATTGTGATTCATTTGTAATTTGTAGTCAGTCCCATTTATGTTAGGACTCTTACAGCACCATATATTGCTAAACGTTATGTTAAATTTATTTTTCTTCCGTAACATTTCCACCAATGTCAATAATATGCTGTTCAAATTTGACATAAGCCTGACCATTGGTTCCCTTTCTACAGTCTTTTGGAAATGGAACTTTAATTATGGACACCCTGTAGATTAGGAACAGCAGAGGGCCTATAATACTTTCTTGGGGAATGCCGAATGTCACACTTCTTTATGTGTTTGACTTTATGACTTTCCATTAGTTACTATGAAATGTGACCTTTCTGACAGGAAATGACAAATCCCATCAAATGACTGAGATGATACTCCATAGGCATGCAATTTGATTCACTTCACTTCACTTCTGAAAAATGATGTCAAAAGCCTTCTGGAAATCTTGAAATATGGAGCCAATTTGAGATCCCTCATCGATAGCACTCATTACTTCATTATAATGTTATCAGCAAACTGCAAAGTTTTTATTTTGTCCTCTTCAACTATACAATTTCAGTGTACATAATGAATAACATGAGGTATAGGGAACAACCTTGTATCACTTCCTTCTTAACTACAGCTTCTTTTCATGTACTTCAATTCTTATAACTGGGTTATGCATACATTGCAGATAACCTTTTACTTGTTTAATTTTATCTCTCTACCTTTGGACTATCAAAAAACCAGAGAGTATTCCACTCAACTTTATCAAATGATTTCTATAAATCTACAAATGCTATAAATGTAGGTTTGCTTTCTTCAGTCTATCTTCTAAGGTAAGTTATGGCATGAGCATCGAATCACAAATTCCTACACATCTGCTGAAACAATCTGATTCCCCCAAGGTCAGCTTCTACAAGTTTTTTCATACTTCTGTGAGTAATTCGTGTCAATATTTTGCAACCATGACTTATTAAGTTGCCGGTTTGTAAAGATTCACACAACAGCACCTGATTTCTTTGGAATTGGATTTATTACATTATTCTTGGCATCTGAGTGTATTTTGCCTACCACATATATCTTGCACACCAAATGGAATAATTTTGCCATGGTTGGCTTTCCCATTGATCTTAATAATTATGAGGGAATGTTATCTAATGCTGTACATGATTCAGGAAATCATTCCCATGCAATTCTTGATGGAGGTATACATGGTATGGATGGAACCGGTGACATGTAAGAATATGATGTACACTGGCTTTAGGAATGCCAACCTCGTGTTCAAGCTGTCGTGTGCTCACATGTGGATTCATAGCAATGGAAGTGAGAACAGTAACTTCGGCAGCTTCATCTGTGTGAGTGCTATGATGATTGCGTTGTTGTGGGTTGAAACTTCCCGTTTCCTGAAGCGTCACAACAAGATGAGAAAACATCCATCGGGAAGGTAGGGTCTTCTCAGGATATCACTCTCTGTACAGTTCCGCTACCTGGGTAGCATTTCGCCTACCTTCAACAACAACAACAATAAAAGAAACATTATGTTGGTGCAGCCTTTACTGTATGCCTACTCTACACAACAGTATTTAAAAGGACTAAACTACCATACTAGATGTACCTGTACATAAGAAAACAGTATTGCAATTACTGTTCTGCTAACTTACATTTCCCATAGATGAGTAGCCTTTTCTTCATTGGTGTACATTCTACCCACACAACTCTTCAACTGATGATGGTTGACAGAATGACGGGTGTAAACTCTAGTTATGTTCACATTTGTCATCTGTCAACATCAGCACATGGATGTGTTCCATTACCTCGAGCACCTACACTACGCGCTGTGAGCGTCAACATCAAAGTTGTGTTATGTAATTAATAACATTTTGTTTCAGTGAGTGGTACATTGTGATACATTTTTGAATAGTTCTTTATGGGAGGAAATGAATTACTGAATAAAAAATAGAATGTGCCATTTAAAGAAGTCATACCACTGTTCATATCTTTGTAAAAAAACAAAGCTAAAACAAAGGCAATCATGCTGATTGATATCCTCCTGATGGCTAAAGAACATTTGCTTGAAACATTTTGTAATTTGCATCTGGACAAACAGTTATTTAGGGTGGTCAAGATAAACGGGACACCCTGTATATTACTTCCACCTTTCGGCATTTCCTCTTCCCTTCATACTGGATTGTCATCTCAAGCTCTTTTCTCCAAAGGTGTCTAATTTTTTTTTATGGGTGGCATCTATCCTTCCCACTGTTATGCATGCTTCTGCGGCTTTTGATTTCACCTCTAGTCATTGATGTTTTGTCATTTTTACTTTCTGTCAGTCTCACTTTTTTAGATATCTGCATTCCTCGCTGCAGTTTTGTATTTGTCCTTTCATTAGTTAAAGTAAATATCTCTAGTATTATCTAAGGATTTTTAATGGGCCTTGTATTTTTCATTATTTGATCTCTGCTGCCTTCAATATTTTATTTCTCAAAGCTACACATTCATTTCCTATCGCATTTCTTGCCCTTGTTTCAGTCAATGGGTGCCCTAAAGCCATTTTGTAACCTTCAACAACTTCTAGTTCTTTGAATTTATTCGTCTCTCATCCCATCAATTTCCTACCTTTCAGCAACATCTTCAGTTTTTTTGCAGTTCACAACCAATGAATTACGGTCAGAATCTACATCTGACTTGGGAAATATTTCACAGTTTAAAATCTGGTCTATGAATTTCTATCTTACCATTAAATAATCTGCACTACCAAACAAAAAACTGAAGCACCCACAAGAGAAAGAGTAATCAAAATGAAACTTTGTGGGGTCAAGAGGGTAGGCGATATTATTACAGTGATTACAAAATAAATTTGTGTATGTGTATGTGTTGAGTGTTTGGAGCTTACAGGCACTCAATAGCATGGTTATTGGTGCCCTTACACACATTAAAAGAAATGAATGTGGATAAAATTACTAAAATGTTAACATACAAGCTAAGACAATGGAGAAAGAGTAAAAGGTGCTATAAAGGAGATTAAAACACAGGCAAAATGACAGAGGAACTATAAGAAAGGCACTGGGGAATGTCACTGGCTGACTACTTACAAAAAACATAGGTGAACAAGTCACCTTGTTAATAATTTAACACCATCTCCATAAAATCTAGAGAAAGATGTTGTATAATTCACAAAACTTTAAAATTGAAACCACATTCATTTGAACATTACTTAAAATAGAGGGCAAATCCTTCAGCAAACCCACTATGGCCAGCTGGTCAGAAAATAAAACACAGTTCAACAAAATGTGGCACACAGTGCTCTGTACACCACAAGCACCACACACTGGAGGGTCCTGTTGCTGGAGCAAGAAGCCAGGCATCATTGGACTGTGGCCAATGTGAAGGCAAGAAAGGAATACCTCATCTTGTCAAAATGGCTAGAACGAGGTATGCCATGGCCATGTTGTGGACTTTACTAGACACAGCTTATTGTCTGTCACTTCTAGCCATTCATCCTCCAACTGGCACAAGACTCTGGATCTCAACAGTGAGGCTGTAGCATGCAGGGGGTGGCACACTGAAATAACTGAGGATCACAACACACCTCCTTGGCTGCTAGATCCACCCTTTCATTCCCTGCAATACCCATGTGCACTGGTACCCAGCAGAAATGCATCCCCTACTTAGAGGAGGGCATCTTGGATATTGTGGACTGCTTTGCCTGCAGGATAACTTTGTAGAGAGTGAAGGGCATTCAGAGCATCAGAAGAGACAAGAAATTTAGCACTAGAAGAATGTCTCATCTGCTCCAGTGCCAGCAAGATCATATATAATTCTGTGTCAAAAACAGTAAAGTCTTGTGGCAGTTGGACCTTGAGGACACAATTTGCGAAAACAAAAGAGCAGCCAACACAGTCCCCCTGTTTAGAGCCATTTGTAAAGACAGCTAAATAGTTGTGGAGCTCATATAAAATGTCAGAAAACATCACATTAAAAACAGAAGGAGGAGTGCAATCTTTCCAGCATTGCACTAAATCTAAAATCATCCTTGGCCTCTGCAGTAAGCACGGTAGCATAGCAGGCAGTTAAAACCCTGGATTTGTCATTGTACGTACTCCACACCAAGTGACTCCAGGACACGCTCATGTGGAAACCAAATGGCAATGCTGCTCATGGATGATTGGAGAAAAGGCATTCCAAAGGTGGACGAGCAACAGTATGGCATGCAGGTGAATTCAGAGGTGTGAGGTACTTCAATGCCACATGCACAACGAGGAGCTGCTGCGAGATGGTAAGTGGTGGTTCCTCAGCCTCAGCACAGAGACTGGGTATGATGCTATTCCTGCAAGAACCTGTGGGTGGCCTAATCCCCTCATGGTAAATAGCATTAATAATCTTCAGGTAAGATGCCCTCGCTGATCTGTACATTGTGCAGTCACAGTCTAGCCATGAATGCACAAAATCCCTATAAAATTGGAGCAGACATGCCCTGTATGTATCCCAAGACCTGTGGCTAAGGCACTTGAGAGACAATTTTAGTGCTTTCAGTGTTCTGGATTTCAGATCTGTCAGGTGCAGTAACAATGACAGTTTGGAGTCAAAAATGAGGTCCATAAACCACTCTCTGAACACTTGTCTTTGCAGCCCACTTCACCAACCGTTGTTTTGTAAGCTGCAACTGATGGGTAGCTGTTGCAGTGATGGAGGAGGAACAGAAAACAGCAAAATTGTCCACAAATAAGGAGCAATGTACAGGACTCTGTACCATAGACATGATACTGTTGACAGCTATGGCAAAGAGAATAACACTTAAAACACTGCCCTGAGGAACACCATTCTCCTGCTCAAAATGTTCTGACAGTACGTCACCAACTCAAGACCTGGAAAAGCACTTTGACAGGAAGGACTGTATGCAAATGGGGAGCTGGCCATGAAAGCCCCATTCACGGATTTACATGAAAATATTGTCTCCAAGTAGTGTCATATGTCTTACTGATATCAAAGAATATACAGACACAGAGATGTTTATGTAGGTAAGACTACCGAATAGCCACCTCTAATAGAGCCAGGTTATTGACAATGGACCAAAATCTCCAGAATACACACTGAGAGAGGCTAAGGAGTTGTCTCGTCTCTAACAGCCAGACTAAGCAACAGTTAAACCCTGAATTCCAGGGTTTTCCCTAGAGCTCACTAGGGCATTGCTCTGGTAACTACTGGAACATGTGTGGTCCTTTCCTGGTTTGAGGAGCGATATTAAAATTGCCTCTCTCCTTGAGCTGGGGAAACTGCCTCTCTGCCATGTAAGATTAAAATATTTGAGGAGGATTTCCTTTGACGCCACTGGCAACTCTCGAAGCTTGCAGTACCTGACTGGGCCACGACTGGGTGCAGTGTCACGAATATCAGACAGTGGCAACTCCAGCTCCCACATGGAGAAAGGGCAGTTTTATGACTCAGAATTGTTGGATCTGAAGTCCACCTTTCTCCTCTCTACAGTCAGGGTAGTGGCGAAATCCAGGCTGTAATTGGCAGTAGTCTTTGCAAAATGATCTGTCATTGTCTGGGTGATGGCTCCTTGTTTTGTTTGGAGACAACCCTGTTTCAGCACTGCTGCTTTTGGTAAATGGCTATGCTTTTTGGAAATCCTCCAGATGGCTTCCCATACTGTTGAAGAAAAAGTGGAATGGTTGACGGAGTCAAGGAATCCTTGCAATGACCTTTTCTTGTTCTCCTTAATTATGCATTGAGCCTTGGCTCTCATGACTCTGAAGGCTGTGAGGTTGTCTGATGTTGAGCAGCATTTAAACTTTCTAAGAACCACACGCCTGTCTCATATTTCTGAACAGCACTCACTAGTCCACCAAGGTACAGGTCATCTCCTAAGATGATACGAAGACTTTGGAATGGGTAAGTCAGTGGCATGATGGATCTCTTGCGTGATGTGATCCACTCCTGCCTGGACACTGTTGCAGTCTTCGAACACAGCCAGCTGGCTGAATAGCGTCCATTTAGCACTGCTGACCATCCATTTTGGTGGCTTCTGTGCAAGAAATTCTCCATCCAGGAGGTGAATGTGGAGTGGGAAGTGGTTGCTGGAATGAAGGTCGTCAATAACTTCCAACAGAACAGCGTCTGTGAGGGCTGGTGAGCAGAAAGAGAGATCAAGGGCTGAGAATGACCCTGTAGCAGCACAGAAATGAGTGGTAGTGCCTGTGCTGGGAATGCACAGCTCATGGGAGGTCATGACGCTATCCAAAACCTGACCCTGAGGGCAAGTAGAGATCGAACTCCACAATACATGACGGGCACTGAAATCGCCCAGGTAAAAATGGTCAGGGGAGTTGTTCTAAGATCAGTTAGAGACTCAGAGTCAATCATGTTGTGTGGTGGTAAATATAGCAAACAAACTATGATCCTCTGATGCACATGAACTACAACTGCAACCACTCACAGGTCAATATATAGGAGGAGAGCAGTGGAGTGGTGCATGTTATTGACTACAAATTGACCTTTCCCTTTGGCTTTTCCCCAGCCATGTTATCCTTGTGATAAGAGTGTATAGCCACTTATGACAGGAGCAGAAGACGATTTAAAATGTGTTTTCTGCCAACACAAGTACAGGGGACTTTCCTGTACTAGCAGTTCCAGTTCCTTCACACATGTCCTGAAACCATTAATGTTCCACTATATGATGAAAGCCATCTATTGTCTAGCACTTTCTTCCTGACTTTCTGCCATGGAGGGCAGCCCACAATGGGTGGAGGCTCAGTCTTGGGGCGAGATGATTGCCCCAGTCCAACATCAAGGTCCATTGCCTCTAAGGAAGAGTTGAGAGAGATGTCAGAGAAGATAATGTTGATTTACTTCCCAGTTCTATCTGAAGGCCTGGGTAGGCTTTGGAGGCACAATCATGGCTGTGGTTGTAGCAACACTGGACAGCATAGCAGACTGAACCATTGGAGGGGCAGGGAGCACCACAATGTTAGCAGCTATGGCTTTTTTTCATGTTCTGGAGAAGGGCTAGGTTTCAAAATGACTGCAGCAGCACAAGTATGTGGACAAACGCATGTACTAGTGCTGATACTAGCAACTTTCATTTGTGTAGCAGCATCAACTTTCTGCACTGGCTGTTTAACAACTGAAACAAAGGAGGTAACAAACGTTTGGAGCAGCATGGCTTCATAGATCTTTTTGGCCCCATTATGTGGGATGTGCTTTGCAGTCTTAAGCTCTTGTATATTCCATTCTTCCAGATACATGTTACAGTCTTGCCTTCATACAGGGTGAGCTCCAGAACAATTCACGCACTTCAATGGAGACAAACAAGGGACACCTATGTGGGTGGCCTTGCCACATTTACCACAAGTAGCTACTCTGTGACATCCAAGAGCGGTATGCCCATTTGAAACACCACATTGGTTTAGGCAAATAAGGCCACACATTTAGGTGAAGGAAACCTGCCTTAACATGCTCTGGAAGTTTTGTGCTATTAAACATTGGACTTTACAAGTCCCCCATCCCCCCCCTCTTCACGATATTTTGACTACACCATTGGTGTAATTCAAGGAACAGTTAACCATGTCCTTCCATACCCACTTGCACTAACTATCTACATTATTTAATGACAGAGGTACTATACATCAGGAACACCTCTCTTACCTTTAAATACTATTTGCAAAATAACATTGTGCAGGGCTAAAGTGCTGGTTAGACCAATACCATTTTCCCCAGGAGCAAGCAGAAAATCCCTTGCACTTGCTAAACAAAGAAGGGATCCAGCCAACTAACTCCAAAGTCACAGTTATTGACTGTGTGCCCTGCCCCCAAAACTTATGGATGCTGCAAGGCTCTTTGGGAAAAGTGAATTGTTATTCAAAATTATTCCCACAAGTGGCCAATATAATACAACCACTGAACCATTAGTGGAAAGAAAGCTTTCACCACGGGTGGACAGCTACCTGCGAGTATGCCTTGGCACAGTTGAAGTGTATGCTGGGTTCATAATCCTACCTTGCACCATTTTCACCAATGTGACCAATGGGTCTGGCTACAAATGCCTCTCCATATGGCACTGGTGCAATGCTGGCACATAGGAACTACACTATGTGATCAAAAGTATCCGGACACCTGGCTGAAAATGACTTATAAGTTCATGGCGCCCTCCATTGGTAATGCTGGAATTCAGTATGGTGTTGACCCACCATTAGCCTTGATGACTGCTTCCACTCTCGCAGGCATACATTCAGTCAGGTGCAGGAAGGTTTCTTGGGGAATGGCAGCCCATTCTTCATGGAGTGCCACACTGAGGAGAGGTATCAATGTCGGTCAGTGAGGCCTAGCACGAAGCCAGCATTTCAAAACATCCCAAAGGTGTTCTGTAGGATCCAGGTCAGGACTCTGTGCTGGCCAGGCCATTACAGGGATGTTATTGTCATGTAACCACTCTGCCACAGGTCATGCATTATGAGCAGGTACTCAATCGTTTTGAAAGATGCAATCACCATCCCCGAATTGCTCTTCAACAGTGGGAACCAAGAAGGTGCTTCAGACATTCGTGTAGGCGTGTGCTGTGATAGGGCCATGCAAAACAACAAGGGGTCCAAGCCCCTCCCTGAGAAATACGAACACACCATAACACCACCTCCGAATTTTACTGTTGGCACTACACACGCTGGCAGATGATGTTTACCAGGCATTCACCATACCCGCACCCTGCCATCGGATCACCACATTATGTTCCGTGAATTGCCACTCCACATAACATTTTTCCACTGTTCAATTGTCCAATGTTTACTCTCCTTACAACAAGCGAGGCATCGTTTGCCATTTACTGGTGTGATGTGTGGCTTATGTGCAGCTGCTCGACCATGAAATCCAAGTTTTCTCACCTCCTGGCTAACTGTCATAGTACTTGCAGTGGATCCTGATGCAGTTTGGAATTCTTGTGTGATGGTCTGAATGTGTGTCTGCCTACTACACATTATGACCCTCTTCAACTGTTGGCAGTCTCTGTCAGTCAACAGACGAGGTCGGCCTGTACTGTTTTGTCTTGCACGTATTCCTTAATTTTTACACTTCATTATCACATTGGAAGCAGTGGACCTAGGGATGGTTAGGGGTGTGGAAATCTCGTGTATAGATGTATGACACAAGTGACACCCAACCACCTGATCACATTCAAAATCCTTGAGTTCCACAGAGCACCACATTCTGTTTTCTCAGGATGTCTAATGACCTATGAGGTTGCTGATATGGAGTACATGGCAATAGGTGGCAGCACAATGCACCTAATATGAAAAACGTATGTGTCCGGATACTTTTGATCATATAGTGTATGACGGTACTGAGCAATCTATCGCCTATGCATTGAAGTAAGTAGGTCTGTGGCTATTTAAGAACCATAAAATGCTGGTACCACTATTCACGCCTCTCTTCAGTCTTCCAGAACAGACACCGAAATGACTCATGTGCTCTTTTCATCAGCTCCTACAATTATGACATTAATACAAGCCAACAGTACAACATGCAAATGTGAATGCTCTATCGCAATTTCACACTGGACAAGATCTGGCCTTTGACCAGCAGGAAATCTCATTGATCATATAGTGGAGTAATGGAGACAGACCTTGGAAGGTTTTCCCACAGGGGTTGCACGAATCACTACAGACACGTGCTGTGACCCGATATTATGACAAGTCATGCGCCATATTCTCCATGGATGACCAACACACATTTCAAACAATAAAACTCAAGAGCTCCAGGCCTTATGCTGCATCTGCCACCATCTGTCAAACGTCAACAATATCCTCCTCACAGGCACTGAGGCATATACGCACTGTGCCCTTGGATTTTATAACTCCTTCATCGCAGTCACTGGGGAATGTTGAAGATGAAAGCCCTACTGAGGTGACATTCTTACTAGCCAGGTTTAAACAAGGACATGGAAGAAGTGTTACACAATTGCTCAGCTTGCACTAAACATCAGGCAGCAATCGCCCCATTATTTTCTCCCCTGGCCCTCCCCATCAACCTTGGGACCACACACCACAGCTGAGTTTCAGACGTGTAACCTGTGCCGGTTAGAACAACAACAATGCCTAAATTTAACTGTGAAATAAGTGTTAAACAATTAGGCTGTGTAAAAACAGTGACAGTGTCTGCTCCATACGTACCTCATTATTCTTCAAGAACTGTGGACTTCGTGGTTATGCTTTTACTGCTTGTAGATGTTCAACAGTAAAATGTTTATAGCAGTATGTGGAGTTTCACTTGCAAACTATTAATGAGGCTTATCACAAGTTAAACAATAGTGCACTGGCCATATAACTGTGTATTATTGGGGGAGGGGGGGGGGGGGGTGAACAGTGAAATTAAAGTACTATGAAACATAACTGTGCACCTGTTGGCTACATAATTTGCAATAGTCAGTGTCGGAATCCACAATCTACTTTTTTCAGCCAGTGTAGCTATGTAGTACACTGACACCAAGGGCAACATATGAAGAGATAAGTAAAGCAGGTGGAACCACCAAAATGGCAAGGTCCATGGTTTGGGAGGGGGGGGGGATAGGTGTTGGGGGAGGGGGCAGAGGGTTATGTAAAGTAAACATGGAGAACAGAGGAGCTGTCAAGTTCATGGAAAGATTACAAAACTTAAGAACATTAGCTTATTAGTTGCATACATCATTGCTTATTAACATTATGATGTGGAATATATGAACTGAACATAAGACTGAAGGGAGAGTTAAGCAATATAGTTGTAAAAGGCTATACACTGGCAATTTGCAGGCTAGCATAAATTATGCAAGTTTGTTACCGAGTACTTATTTCTAGTTAAGAATTATCTTGTGGTATAGGACTGTTATGGGGAAACAACCTTAATTTATATTTGAAAACATTCCTGCTGTCTGCCAGACATTTTAATTCCATGAGCAGATTGTAAAAAGAGTTCCATAGCAGGGTATTTCACTCCTTTATGTGCCCAAGTTAGATTCACTGGAAGGAATTTATAGCATTTTTCTCTTTTAGTATTATATTTGTGAATCTATGATAAACACACTGTAATGGATAGTTGACAGAAAATTTAATTAGTTACTAAATGTATTTCTAGGAAGTGTTAGGTATTCCCAACAGCTTAAATAGTCATAAATGTAAAACAGTTATCTATAATAAAAAAGACAAATGTGTAAGTGGAACAAAGAAAAGAGGTGACAAAAACGATTTCCTGTTAATTGGTCATTCTACATTAACAAACGTTATTGTGCTAGACTGCAAGATCAATGTTTGACCTGGAATTCTATCCCATCAGCTAAACAAACATTTTAAAAACATAGCGAGTGCAAAAATGAAGACAACCAAAAATGCTAATGAAACTACAAGTAGGCCTACTAGCAGCTACAGAAGTGTTTTAATCCACATGGGCACAAACTCCACCCGCAGGAGCAGTGGTGAAGAAATCATGAGTGAAACTAGAAATCTGATTCAATCAGCGAAAACAACCTCTGTGCTGGTAATTAGTGGGGTTATTCACAGAAGATTGGTAAGCGATACATCAACAGAATAAATAGTGGCATTAGAGAACAGTGCAACAGGCTTGGGGCAGTATTCATTGACCCAAACAACTGTTTACTTGATAAACATTTGGGGAAAGATAGCAGACACATCAACAGATTAAGACTCTGTACTTCAGTAAAACGTTCATAGATGTGTAAAATCCTCAAAAGCAAGGGAAACTGGTGCATTCTTATGGGGATGACAGTGTAAAGGTACAAACTGAAAATAAAAAGTATAGATACCAAAGAGGGGATACACATGAAATATCAGTCAAAAACAAAAGTTCTCTACTGATGCACTGGAATATCAATGGCTTAACAGCAGAACTACCAAACCTTAAATACTCCAACATTGATGCTCTTAAAATTCTGATTTCAGAATGTGTAAATATCAAAACAATCTGCCTAAATGAACACTGGTTAATAGAATATTGTATACAAGTTTTCAATTTTATTGATAATTTTAAGGTAGCTTGCAGCTTTTGAAGAAGAAACAAATCTTGTGGAGGCTCTTGCACTCTTGTTGACTCTTCAGTAAGTTGTAAAGTAAGACAAAATTTTAATTTTTTAAATGAAGAGAATATGTTCATGAGTTGTCCTATAGAGCTAAGTAATCTGAATGCAGTGATTATTGCATTTTACAGAATTGCTAGATGTGCTGTAACAAAAATGTTCTTAGCTAAATTCCAATTTCTGCTAGAAAAAACTTCAGAAAGAAAGTAAGAAGTTGTGATTACAGCAGACTTCAACATAAATAAGTTAGCTGACAGCAGTGATTCCACAAAATTTCAGGCCTTAATTGAGAAATCTGGTATGAAATTTAACTTTTGTGGAGTCACTAGAGCAAACAGTAGATCAGTGACCTGTATTGATAACATTATTACAAACTACCAGTTTGAAAATGCAAATGAGTACTTCTTAGACCTAAATATTTTGGATCATTCAGCTCTGTTTTTGACTTCCCAAAGGAAGGTAAATTAAAGCCTCCAGAACTGTATATAAAATGGAATTACAGCAAAAGTAGTATTGATTTGTTCTGCAATAAACTGTTATAAGCTGGTGTGTGGACCACTACAGTTAAGCACCATAAACTACAGCAAATTTTTAAATTTTTCTTTAGATATATTTAATGAATCTTTTCCTCCTAGAGCTTATCAAAAGAGAGTAAGTAGGAAACTTAAATGGATTACACCAGGAATAAAAATTTGTAAGGGGTGTTCAAAAAGAAATGAGCTGATCGCATAATTACAGAAATCAGTACCTGTATGTTAGAAGTATTGACCCTGGCCGTTGAGACACTTGTCCCACTGTGACACAAGGCAGTGAATGGCTGTCTCATAAAATTCCCGGGGCTGTGATGTTAACCAGTTCCGCATGAACAGCTGGACATTGTCATCTGAGATGAATCGTTTGCCCCTCAGAGCCCTTTTAAGAGGACCAAAAGTGGTGTAATCATAGGGAGAGAGGTCCGGACTGTATGGAGGGTGGTTGACAATCTCCCATTTGAATTTCTGCAGGAGTGCCACGGCTGTATGAGGCTTTGTGTTGTTGTGGAGCAGAATGACCCCAAGGGTGAGATTGGCTTGTCATTTTAATTTGATCGCTTGGCGAAGGGTGGTCAAGTTTTGTGAGTAACAGATCTGGGGATCTTAATAGCCATGAGACTACCTCAACATCACTTGGACATTTCGTAGAGACATGTGAGACATATGCCATATATCCTGTTGAAAGTGAGCCCTTGATACTGTTGCATGTGATGTAACACATGAGGATGCAGGATGTCCGTGATGTAACATTGTGCATTGTTGAACACAATAAGACACTGTTCATCAGCAGTCTGTGCTTTCCGGTCATGGCAACACTGCACAGTCAGCTGTTTATGTTGTGGTGTTAACAGCAGCCTATGAATGGAGCAGTAATTCTTTAGCCTGGCTGCTACTAGTGTCTGGCCAATGGTGTGGCATGACACAGAGTCCATTACTTGTTCTCAGATGGCAGGTGCAGATATGAAGAGGTAACACAGGGGCACCTCACTTTTTTTGTGAAACAGTGTGTTTTAATCTTATTTATATGCCTGTTGGCCACTCAGCACCTCAATTACATAGTGAGTGGATACCTTGACTCCTAGTATTTTATTTTGTGGCTTAAACATACACAAAAATAATACCTCCAAATTGAATCTTAGTGACTTTTTATAAGATGCAGTACATCAGTTGCAAAAATGAACCTGTGCTGAAATCTAAAAAAAAACATTTGCAAGGCAGTGCAAACCTACCTCCCTTGCATGACTGTAAGCACTGTAAATCTGCAGTGAATAAAAAAGCTACCATTAAATTTGTTAATTATTGCTGGAGTCAAATAAGAATTAAGTCAAATAAAAAAGTAATAAAAAGTAAAAGGTCTGCACTCATCAACAAAACTCAGAGCACTCTCACAAGCATTAATAAGAGAAAAATGTGGAACTCTTATTTCTTTGGGAATAAACAGAAATAATAAACAAACTACACTAAGAAAAAATAAAAAATGTAAAGCTGCAATTTTAATATGGATGTTTCCTTGGGAATAAAGAAAAGTAAACGATGAATTAAACCAAGCAGTTGGAAAGAATGTCAAGTTTTAAGCAAGAGATCTGTTGGGTTATAGTTAAGTGGTAAGCCTCATTTGTACTCAGGTACACTATGTAGTGAAATTGTTAAATCCAGCTTGACTTCCCATGTCCATGTTTTTGGTTTGTTTATACGTATGCAACATAACAGAATTTTTAAAGAAAAAAATGTGGTGGTAATTTATTGATGTATGATAGTCAGGACATAGGATCATAGACATAAGAGACATCTTGTCTAATCCATATTATGCAAGTTATCCTTCCAACACTGCACCACACAGAGAACATCTTATGACTTTCTAAGAGGGCATTCCACAGAAAACAGAAATATCCATATTTTTGTACAGCATATCTGGAAAAAAACTACTACATGTTTAATAAAAGGGTTTACCACGGTATTAAAGATCACCAGAAACCAAATGTACTGTCATTTTAATGATTGTTACAGTTTTCATACCACACAGCATATTTCTTCCTTTTCGCGAACTCTTTTTCACAACTCCAGTATTCAAACTTACAGCATAACTAGTACCTAATTATTAGAATCGTGTCCTCCTTCCATCATTTTTATATACTTTCCTATAGCACCAAATATGGTATATTTCATTGAAGTACCAACTCTGTAAAACCCTTCAATTAACATGCAATTCAAATTCATCCATTTGCTTTTGATACAAAATGTATTCCAGCAATAAGTATGCTCCATAAGTATGCTCCAGCAATGTAAGCCGAATTGTGAGAGCATATGAGATACTTTTTCAACTGTACAAAGAATGTGTTCAGTGTTCCACATGAGTATGGCCATCAATATAGATGGGGTGGGGCTCAAGCTGAAGTAACACTCTTAATTAACACACATTATCATTTATGACGCATGCTCTGAAAATGGGGCAAAATATATCGGAGTGGCTCTTACAGAATTTCATCCATGAAGTTTCCACCCTCTCCTCTGCCAAGCTTATCACTGTCCTCTGGTGGTCACATCTATAAATTATATCAACTATAATTCCAGAATATCCCTTACTTATGCACATCCCTTACCTACAGACAAATTCAATAAAACTTTGTTACTTTCCCACAGTGCTTTGTATCTTATTACCAATCACACCAGCACATAGGGCAAAATGTTTCGCTCATTTTCTTTGTCGATGTTTACTTCCTCTTCTTCTTCTTCTTTATTTTTAGCACATTAATCAAATTTGCATCTGACAACATTCAAAGAGTTTAGATTCACTAACTGGTCTCAATTCTTGTCTGCTGCCAACATGGAAGCTGAATTCCTTCTGTTCATTCCAACATGAGTCTTCTCTGCAACCTAACTCCTTTCTTCTCACCTCCCTCCATGCATAATTTTTTTTCCTTTCCATTTCATAAAAAACTGTTATTCTCTCTGTAGATATCAGAAGTCTTCTGATCTTTTTTTCACACGAAGGCTTTAAAATCAGAATTGTGATAAAACAAATAAAAGGCAAATATTATTACAAATTGTTTTTATTAACAATGTACATAATTATGGACAGATTTTCAACAGTTTAAACTGTAAAACTGTGGTATTGATTTGTCATTACTCTGTAAAGTCATGAACACCCCTAAGCTCATTGCACATTACAAACATGACAAAAGTTACTTGCAGCAATGCAATTGTCTGAAAGTATATTTAGGTTTACAAAACATTTCAATAATTAGTAATGTTTAGAAACCACACATTATGGCAGGCAAAAGACTGCAAAGATATATTGCAGTATTCAGACAGTACGAAAGTATTCTTGGGTCATCTTGCAAAAACCAACAAAATATCCAGTGGAAATCTACCTATGAGAAGTAGTTACCCATTGTCTAGCACACATGAAGTGGACTCATAGAGCAGTTTCATGGATACTGCTTACTTTGGAGCTAAACATCTCAAATATTACAAGATTTATTTTCTGTAATGCGCTTTTACTGATCTCATTACAAAATGATCAATTTATTCCACAGAACTTAATTTGTAGAAATTGCTTTATCCTCTTTCTAATTAACACAAATAATGTCATTCAACATACTGATGAATCTCATGTTTTTGTTTTCCTTGTCCGTATTTTTAGAGTCATACACCAGAATCGCATTAAATTTCACCCTGTAAGATATCACATTCCAAAATTTATAGACGGTAAAAATATTAAGAATTAGGAACATGTGCATAACTTAACATTAAATATATTTACAATGGTATAGTACAAGCGTAAAAAACTGAAGTTTAATAGTCCAACTTAATACTGATAGAAAACAAGAAAGTGAACAGAGATACCTGTCTTTCTAGGAATGCTGGGTCACCATTAGCCTTGAAAAGCTAATAACAGTGATGAGTAGGGTACATAAAACTGAAGGAAACATTTTGCACTTTCTTTTTAAAAGAGGTACTCTTACTTCTTGAAAAGAAAGGTCTGAGGCACAACTAAAATAGTGGATATCTTAGATGGCAGGATAAATTACAGGGAGTTAACATGTCAATGAACTGTAGTAGTATTACTATAAGCTTGTCTTCTTTCATCAGTAGTGTAGTAATCATCAGTGTTCTTCTTCTTCTTCTTCTTCTTCTCCTCCTCCTGCTCCTCCTCCTCCAGTTCTTCTACATTTTCTTTTCATTCGTTTATGGTTAGCCTCCAAGCATTCACAAATATTTTTTGTCATTTGCTATACTGATTGTATGTCACTCTTTATTTTTGGTCCTGTTTCTTTCTCTCTCTTTCAGCAGTCATATTTGGTCTTTAATTTTCTTTCAAATTATTCATTTATAGGTTATTCTAGATACACAGTACCTCTTAACTGTATACTCTCATGCTTTTCTCATAAATTCACAGTCTGCCAAGTAGTCTGCGGGAGAAACTTCTTCCAATTTATGTATAATTTTGCTCATCCCACATCCTTGAAGGTTCCTACTCATGATGACATTCACGGTAAACAATGTATGACTGGTGAATACCCTTTTCAAACTGTGCTGCCTCTCAATAGCCATTTGTCACTCCTTGCATATCATGTAATACCACTAATGTAGTTGTGCCTCAATGCAGGAAATTTTGTACTTTTAAACTTTTCTCTGATAACCCTTGTACAAAATCCAAAGCTCTGAAATTTCACTTTTTCACTTACCCTACCTGGTGTTTTTACTTATTTTTGGAGGTAAATGGTGATCACATATCCTTTAAAGTTTAATACTGACTGGCGTTCTTGTAAATACAACAATACTTTCAAGCAAAAGAAAATAAAAATACCAAGAGTAAAGACTTACTGAAATATGATGACAGAGAAAAAAGATAACATGAAGCTTATACATTATATCACAGGAAAAAAGTCAGTACAGTGTCTGTACAGAAATAACAGATCCTTGTACTGCTTTAAGTATAATTTTTTAAAATATAATATTTGTATCTTTTGATCATGGAAAAAAAGGGAAACGAAGATGACACATTGCTGTCAAACTATTTCTTTTAACAAAATTACATATATAACATAATTACAGCCTACAGTTCTGTGGTCATACAGACTCTGGTCCATCACTTGCAATGCTGTCCAGTTCATCACTGTCACAATTACTTGAGCCAGCACCACTGCTTGGCATGGCGACTCTTGCATATTCATCAGTGTCTATAGACTTGCAGAAATGGATGGCATATTTTAATTTTTCCCGCAGCACAGCCTGGAACCGTACAGAAAGAAAACTGTCAATCATGTCCTTCAGTAAACAAGCAACACAAACATTTCCTAGTAAATTAGTAGATAACATTAATCTACATTTATTAATGAAGGAGCTCTGAGAGTAGTGAACTATGTATGCATATATCCACATCCTTCCAATTCGATTTATATGTGGAGCAATGCACAAGCAGTGTACTTAAAAAGAATTTTTATGATACAAAAAAGGAGTTAGACAACACATCATCACACTGGCAGTGGATGCTCTTGGTAAACTGGCAGGAGGTATTCAATACATTAAACAACACATAAAAGGATATAAAAGGAAGTAAACTCTTTGTAGAAAATCTTAGAGGGGCTAACAGAAAAAAATATGTAATTTATGAATAGCATAACCAAACCTAAGATGAGAACTGCACACTTTTATATATAAATTTGTTAGTACACTGTCCTTTGTGGTATTTCATAATTATTGTAAACACACTTTGTATTCATTACAATTAAGCCTTCACATTATGTACCATGACAAATTAGTCAAATGGTGAACAGCTTGCCTAAATGTGTATGATGCATTCAACATTCACACCTGTAAACTGTCGCGTCCATGAGCAAAGAAAAATGAATAAATAAATACACCAATGAGCCAAAACATTACGATTACTAACTTTTAAGTATGTTGTTCCACTTTTCAAACACAGTACTACAGAGATTCTGCTTGGTAAGGATACTACAAGTACTTGACAGGATTCCAGTAGTATGTAGCACCAGATGTCTCTGCACAGGTCAAGCAATTCCCGCAAATTATGGAATGGAATGGGGCCCAGTATGTTTTCCAATGGGTACAGATCAGGCACATTTGCTGGCCAAGACATCAGTGTGAGTTCACTATAATGCTCCTCAAACCACTGTAGCATGAATATGACTTTGCAACATGGACAGTTATCCTGCTGGAAGATGTCATCACCATAGGGGGAAACAAGCATGAAGTGATGCAGGTGATCCACAATAACGTCCATGTGGTTCACTGATGTCATGATCCTTTCAATTACCACCAAAGATCCCATGAAAGCCCAACTCAATGTACCCCACAGCATAATTGTGCCTTCACTGACCTGCATCTGTGGTGCGGTGCATGTCTCTTGGATGACTGCAAATAAGGACCCAACTATCGAGGTGGTGTAACAAGAAATGTGATTCATTCAACAGGCGACACACTTCTATCGATCCACAGCAAGAACTCAGAGATGCTGTGTCCACTACAACCGTAACTCACAATGTTATTGGATCAACACAGAAACATATAGCGGTCGTGTGATGTGGAGCTCCATGTTCAACAATGGCCTTTGAATGGTGCTCCAAAACACTTATGCCTGCACCAGCATTGTATTCTGTTGTTAGATCTGCAACAGACTGTTGTGTGGATTACACAGTGGGGGATCCTCCGACCTCTATGTTTTGTGATGAGACATGGTTGTCTGATACCATATTGTCTACTCATTATTTCCACATCCTTCAACCACTCTCCATCAGGGCTCATGACATTAGTAAGCTAACAGGTGACCCAGGTTCACTGTTTCAGAGATTCTCATTTCCAGCAGCTGTGCCACAACAATATCCCCTTTGTCAAAACTGACTGTATCAGTGGATTTCTGCATTTGCCGTCCGCATCTTCGCTATAATGACTGCCCACTCATCTCTCTTCCACTTACATTCTTTCCTTACTGAGTCACATGCCTGCAGCACCACCAGGTGGCATTCAACATCGCGGTGGGCAGTGGTCAAAATGTTTTGTCTCATCAGTGTGCCTCTACACTACTGGCCATTAAAATTGCTACACCAAGAAGAAATGCAGATGATAAATGGGTATTCATTGGACAAATATATCATACTAGAACTGACATGTGATTATATTTTCACGCAATTTGGGTGCATAGATCCTGAGAAATCAGTACCCAGAACAACCACCTCTGGCCGTAATAACGGCCTTGATACGCCTGGGCATTGAGTCAAACAGAGCTTGGATGGCGTGTACAGGTACAGCTGCCCATGCAGCTTCAACACAATACCACAGTTCATCAAGAGTAGTGACTGGTGTATTGTGACGAGCCAGTTGCTCGGCCACCATTGACCAGATGTTTTCATTGGTGAGAGATTTCGAGAATGTGCTGGCCAGGGCAGCAGTCGAACATTTTCTGTATCCAGAAAGGCCCGTACAGGATCTGCAACATGCGGTCGTGCATTATCCTGCTGAAATGTAGGGTTTCGCAGGGATTAAATGAAGGGTAGAGCCACGGGTCGTAACATATCTGAAATGTAGCGTCCACTGTTCAGAGTGCCGTCAATGTGAACAAGAGGTGACCGAGACGTGTAACCAATGGCACCCCATACCATCACGCTGGGCGATACGCCAGTATGGCGATGACGAATACACGCTACCAATGTGCGTTCACCACGATGTCGCCAAACATGCATGCGACCATCATGATGCTGTAAACAGAACCTGGATTCATCTGAAAAAATGACGTTTTGCCATTCATGCACCCAATTTCGTCGTGGAATACACCATCGCAGGCGCTCCTGTCTGTGATGCAGCATCAGGGGTATCCGCAGCCATGGTCTCCGAGGTGATAGTCCATGCTGCTGCAAATGTCATCGAACTGTTCATGCAGATGGTTGTTGTCTTGCAAACGTCCCAGTCTGTTGACTCAGGGATTGAGACGTGGCTGCACGATCCGTTACAGCCATGTGGATAAGATGCCTGTCATCTCGACTGCTAGTGATACGAGGCTGTTGGGATCCAGCATGGCGTTCCATATTATCCTCCTGAACCCACAGATTCCATACTCTGCTAAAAGTCATTGGATCTTGACCAACACGAGCAGCAATGTCATGATACGATAAACCGCAATCGCGATAGGCTAAAATCTGACCTTTATCAAAGTCGGAAACGTGATGGTACGCGTTTCTCCTCCTTACACGAGGCATCACAACAATGTTTCACCAGGCAACACCGGGCAAATGCTGTTTGTGTATGAGAAATTAGTTGGAAACTTTCCTCATGTCAGCACGCTGTAGGTGTCGCCACCAGTGCCAACCTTGTGTGAATGCTCTGAAAAGCTAATCATTTGCATATCACAGCATCTTCTTCCTGTCAGTTAAATTTTGCGTATGTAGCACGTCATCTGCATGGTGTAGCAATTTTAATGGCCAGTAGTGTACATACAGTTTTCACAAGCCATTATATAACACATAATGCAGGATACTTTATACTACTGCCAATCATGCCATTTCCTGTTCCATGTATGAAAGAAGCAAGAGAGAAATGATTGACTGTATGCCTCCACATGACACCTGATTTCTCTTATCTTGTCTTCATGGTCCTAAGCGAGATATATGTTGGTGGTAGCAGGATTTTTCTGCAGTCAGCAACAAGTGCTATTCCTCTACATTTTCTCAATAGTGTTTTGGTAAATGGATGTCTTCTTCCCTACAAGGACTCCCATTTTGTTTTTTGTAATACTCACATGTTGACTGAAACTATCAGTAACAAATCTAGCAGCACAACTTTGAATTGCTTCATTATCTTCCTTTAATCTGTCCTGGTGAGGAATCCAAACATCAAGCAGTACTCAAGAATGGGCTAAGCAGTTTTTCTGTATGCATTCTCCTCTATAAATGAGCTACACTTTCCTAGAATTTTCCCAGTAAACTGAAGTTGACCATTTGTGTTTTCTACAATTGACTTGATGGGCTCATTCAATTTCATGTTGCTTTGCAATGCTATGCCTGGATATTTAACCAACATTACTTGTCAAGCAGAACACCACTAACACTATATTCAAACATTATAGGATTGTTTCTCCTACTGATTTGTATTAATTTCTGTTTCTCTAGATTTAGAGCAACCTCCCATTCATCACACACAACAGAAATTCTGTCCAAGTTCTCTGCATCCTCCCAAGGTAACCTAAAGATAACACTGTCCAATACATATCAGCAAACAGTCACAGATTGCTGCTCACACTGCTTAAAAAGTCTTTGAGCCTCTTACAAATTTGAGAACCTATTCTGCACACTCAGAACTTTGTTAACAGTCTGCAGTGTGCTATTGTGTCAAATACTCTCTGGAAATCCAGGAACATGGAATCTGGCTGTTGCCCTTTATCCATGGTTTGCAGGATATTGTGAGAGGAAAAGGGCAAGCTGAGTTTTGCACAAGTGATTCTTTCTAAATCTACATTAATTTGTAGATAGAACCTTTTCACTCTCAAGGAAATTGATTATACTTAAACGTAGAATATACTCAAGAATTCTGCAGAAAACTATTGTTAACAATATTACTCTGTAATTTTGCAGGTCCATTTTTTTACCCTTCTTACAAACAGGAGTCACCTGTGGTTTTTTCCAGTTGCTCGGGACTTCTGTCTTTCAGCTGAACAGAGACTACAAGTACCATACACTTCTTAACAACCACCTCTTGCCAAATGTTGGAAATCAAAATTGATTAATGAGTACTCACAAAGCAAAGTGGAACAATGGCTAACACAATAGGTATATATTCAAGCCCCTGTCTGGCTGCCATAGTTTAGGTTTCCTGCTGTCTACCTAAATCACTTTGGGGCAGTTCTGAGATAGTTTATTAGCTAATGCCACAGCCAATTTTTTCGCCATCCTTGTCCAACTGACAGATGTTTGATTTATAATGAACTCAACACAAACATGATGTTATACTCTATGTCATTTTTTCTCATGGATTTTCCAGAGAATGTAACACACTTCTACACGTCTACATATATAAATGAGAGTTTTGTTCAGGATAGAGATTAATTGTAATGGGACTCCACCCATTTCTCCTGGCTTTAGCTCAATGGAAAACTTATAGTAAACACTGTGCATGGCCAGTTATGGAGATGGCAAATGCCATATACACTGCAGGGCCAAAGAAACTGGTACACCTGCCTAATAACGTGTAGGACACCCACGAGCATGCAGAAGTGCTGCAACAAGACATGGCATGGACTCGACTAATGTCTGAAGAAGTGGTGGAGGGAAATGACATAATGAATTGGTACACAAGTGGGCCTTCAACTCGAAAAGGCCATATTGATGGTCTTCCATCGAATGGTTCGCATGCTAACACTTGTAGATGGCCCTGCATTGAAATCTGTAGCAATTTGTGGAAGGGTTGCACATCTGTCATGTTGAACAATTCTCTTCAGTTGTGGTTGGTCCTGTTCTTGCAGGATTTTTTTCCAGCAATAGCGATGTCAGAGATTTGATGATTTAATGGATTCCTGGTATTCACGGCACACTCATGAAATGGTCATACGAGAAAATCCCTACTTCATTGCTACCTCGGTGATGCTGTGTCCCATCGCTCGTGTGCCGACTATAACACTACGTTCAAACTCACTTAAATCTTGATAACCTGTCATTGTAGCAGCAGTAACCAATCTAACAACGACACCAGACACTTGTTGTCTTATATAGGCACTGCTGACCGCAGCATCGTCTTTTGCCTGTTTACACATCTCTGTATATCAGTACATTTGCCTATACCAGTTTCTTTCATGTTTCAGTGTAAAAAAAATATCAAATCTGAAGACAGAGTAGTATTAGCTTGAACACACAGCTTTTTTAATTCAGGACTGTGTAAACAAGTAATTGTATTTGTATCTTATTTCAAGCTGTACTTACAAGAGTGAAATATTTGATTGAATAGAATAATTTACAACAAAGACTTGTAATTTTGTAATCACTCACCTTTGTAAACATTGTTAAAGTACAGCAGTAAAAGAACTGGTCCCTGTGTCACTAAAGTTCCTATCTTTTTTGTAAGAATAAGTGACTCCGAATTTTATCTCTCATTTACAGTCTTCAGTTATACCAACCATTCATGACAAATTTGAAGACTCCTAAAAAACACCCAGTAGCAAAGTGGCTCATCTGAGGAATCAGTCTCACACCTACATCTTTCTAGTTCACATGAAAACTACATGGGAGAGGAAGTATTACTTCATGATAGGTGAACACAATGGATGAAGCTTTCAGTCAGTTGCTTAATTATATCCACAGTAAACAATGATGTAGCATCTTGCAATTATATATTCAAAATAAGACCAATTACTGCATGAGTTATATTCTTCGTGTAAAGCATGGCATATCCCCAAAATTTATTTTCATAGTTAAGAACTTGGAACATTCACCTCAGACAGTCCTATGTGTATATGAAAAAATGAAGTTGAATAGTGGTTCAGAACTGACTGTTTTAGTTCGTCATGTAATGTAACATTTGCATTAGTGTCAATTTGAGTCTTCCATATATGTTGATTCATTTCAGAGCAGTTGTTAGACATATCCAAAATGTGAACAAAGTTTGGAAATCTTGATATTTATGGAAGTGTTTAATGCTAAAGTCAAAATTTTATTTCCATTTAGGTCTCCTTCTATGTTCTGCTATTTCTTTTCCTTGTTGAAACAGACACACATGCATTACATAATTATCGAACAATTTTTGCTTCATGTGACAGAAATTATACAAGGATGTGGGACTGAATCTCTCTAAGTTTATCTTAATGGTCTTTTTGTGAGATGTACATGGGAGGAAGTAATATATTTTTTGACTCTTCTAAGAACATATGCTCTCAGAATTTTAACAATTAACGACACCATGATACAGAACACCTCTCTCGCAGTGTCTGGCACTGGAGTTTATTGATCATCTGTGCAATGCTTTGTGGTTACTAAATGAACCTGTAGCCAAATGTGCTGCTCTTCTTTGGATCTTCTATATTTCCTCTGCCAATCCTATCTTGTATGGATCCCATGCTGATGAGCAAAATTCAACTATTGGTCTTGTAAATGTTTTGTAAGCTAATTCCTTTGTTGATGGACTGCATTTCCAGAGGATTCTTCCAATGAATCTCAGTGTGGCATTTGCCTTACTCGCAATTAATTTTATGTCATCCTTCCATTTCAAATCGCTATGTACACATACTCCTGGGTATTGTATGGAAATAACTGCTTCCAGTGATTGTTCTGCAACTGTGTAATCATACAATAAAGGCTATTTATATCTATGTATTCACAAGACATTACATTTGTTTATGTTGAGGCTTAATTGCCACTCCCTGCATCAAGCATCGATCCTTGGCAGGTATTTCTGAATTTCACTACAATTTTTCCACTGTCACGACTTCTCTGTGTACAAGAGTATCATCTGCAAAGAGCTTCACGGGACTTCTGACATTATCAAGCAGGTCATTTATATATATTGTGAGAAGTAATTGTCTTGTAGCAACCCACTGGGGCATGCCCAGAGTTACTTTTACATCTGAGGACTTCCCTCAATTCACAATGACAACTGTGTTCTGTCTGCTAGGAACTCTTCAATTCAACCACAGAGTTGGTCTGATATTCTATACGCTCATATTTTGTTCATTAGGTGGCATTGTGGAACTGTATTGAATGCCTTCTGGAAGTCAAGGAAAATAGCATGTACCTGGGTTCCCATATCTACTGCTTTCTGGATCTCATGGATGAACAGAGCGATCTGGGTTTCACAAGATCGTTGTTTTCAAAACTCATGTTTGTTCCTACAGAGGAGATTTTGGGCCTCAAGAACTGTCATAATACATGAGCATAAAACAAGTTCCAAAATTCTATGACTGGCCAATGTCAGAGATATACCCCAATAGTTTTGTGCATCTATTCGACGAACCTTCTTGAAAACAGAGATGACCTGCACTTTTTTCCAATTAGCAGGAAC
Source organism: Schistocerca piceifrons (assembly GCF_021461385.2). NCBI lineage: Eukaryota > Metazoa > Arthropoda > Insecta > Orthoptera > Acrididae > Schistocerca > Schistocerca piceifrons. The sequence goes on from NC_060149.1 coordinate 169,619,816, forward strand.
ACTCCATTCCTCCAAAGACACTGCTGCTAAAAGAGGGTAATTTCTTTCGTATACTCTGTGTAGAATCAAACTGGTATCCCATCAGGTCTAGTGGCCTCCCTCAGTTTAGCGATTTTAGTTGCATCTCTATTCTGGGAACACTTATTTCGATACCAGCCATTTTGTCATTTGTGCGACAATTTAAAAGAGGCACTTTGATAGATAAAATTTTACTTTCAGATTTATTGAATGCTTTACACATGGCTCTCCTTACGCTCGTTGCATCTTCTCTTAACCTTTGTTTGTCTGTGAGGCTTTGACTATTTAAATTTAAAGTGAAGCTCTTTTTGCTGTCACAGCTTTTCAGGACCACCTGAGGTTATTTATTTTAATGGCGTTCGATGTTTCTCACCAACGTTTGAAAAATTTTATGCACTTATACATATCATCATTATATGCAAGTAAAAACATCTGGAAGACTTCGCTAATCCAATTTAAAGATTTTCAATCAGATTTTTGTCCCCTGCTTTATTGTAGCATACATAAATTTCTAGCTCTTTGGTCACACGTCATTTACTTAATTAGGGAAAGGTCTTATGACAGAGACCTATAATTCTGAAGGGTGCTCCTTGTTTTCATATTTTACAGTAATGTATTTCCTCTTGTTGGTCAATGTCAGTTTTATACAATGATCCACAATAGGGCACTCATGCAGATGCACATAGGCCATGAAATTGCAAAGTGCACTGGCCTAATAATCCTCCTCTACGCTTCATGCCACATTGTACATAGGTAAATGTCATGTTTCTGTAGCTGCATGGAAGGGGTGTGCACCTGTTGATTCACAATAAGAGTGTGCTCATTCATGTGGAAGAAATGAGATCAAACCATAACATCAAGGTCTGTGTCAGGTTATGATGGAGAACAAAGAATAAATTTCACATCCCATAGGGTCAAACCAACATAGCACTGTTTTAAAAATTTATTCTGTGTACAAACGAAACATCATGGCAATTACACTCCATGTTCAGAAGAATTTTTACTCTGCTGATATGCAGTTAAGGTTTATAAATGTTCACTAATGATGGTCATTTCACTAGAATGATGGAGTGTATGTTGTTACTAAAATTTTGAGTTCTTGTGTCAAAGTACAGTGCCAGATAAAAAAAGGAAATCTGATGTCCCTCAAAAGTAGGACTACTATTACTGCTTCTGTTACTGATAGAGATATAGCTATAAATGCCCCAACAAAATTATGGAAAAGAGTTATCAGTTCTTAAATCACCTCAGGTATACAATGTCAAGGATTTTCTCCAGTGTAAGTGAATTCAATTCTCACTTTTCCTGCTCCACAACCTCCTAATGAAACCTAAACTCTAAAGCACACTTTGTTTACATAGTATTAGATCCTAACAAAAACTTTGGGTACTTGCTCTTAGAGATTGAGCAAGTATCACTGTCAGTAATATAGTGGACTGTTACTGTAGGCAGCAAGGTAAAAGTCATCCATCCTCATTTAGGTTTCCTGTTGCTGAGGCAGCATTAAAATTCTTATCCAATCACCCTAATCTAGGTTTTATGTTGTTTTCCAGAATCACTTCATGTGAATTCCTGACTGATTCTGTCATTAGCAATGGCCATAGTTTCATTCTTCTTCAACTAAGATACTGCTCAGCTTGTAATGATCTAGTTGCCAGTGAAATATTAAACTCCAACCATTTCTGTCTCCTTCTACAGTGCACTCTTACACCCTTGCTGATGTTTGCAAGTTGGTAAGGAATGGACAGATTCACAAGGCTGCCCTCACAGTATGGGGCTCCTGAAATGTCTTTAGAACAGTCTCATAAAGTAATGGAGAAAACCAGAATAGTTTCTAACCAAGGAACAGAACTTCTTCATTTATTTTTTCTTCTAAGTTCAAGAAAAACACACACACATTCTTCTTTACGCTAATTAATTGGCATTATTGGTTAAATATCTACATCATCTTTTATCTGTTGAGGATGGAAGTTCATGAATCATTCCATAATTAAAAAAAAAAAAAAAAATGCATTTTTAAGCACCAGCTATTTATTTTAAAACCTATATGCCTACTGGTTTTTGGTCATGGACCATCTTCACAGGATCTCTATCAACACTGAAACAGGAAACATATAAGGTATGCAAAAATAGTATAATCTAACAAGACTGTGGGTATAAAATACTTATATGTATTTACACCATGAAAACGCATCAGGTAAAAGCATATTTCATGTTCATTTTAGGCTCATACAACCTCAAAGCTGTCAAGGTGAAAAATCCACAATTAATAGTCAATACAGTACTTAGAGCAACATCAACAGTGATTAATGTCAAACGGATGAAAAATTATGGAGGAACATTCACACATCAAACAAACAAAGACAATTGTCTCTAGTGTACCATCACAGATAGTAATGCTCGTGATATGTCTACTGGTGATCATAGCATAACTTTTTAACAGGGAACTTCTATCAATTGCAAAGAGCTAAGTAGAATACCTCTACTGACCATCTTTAGTAAGATAACTACAGAATTATTGACAGTGAAAGTTACTAGTGTTGACATTACTACATAATAAGAAAATGTAAAACCATTGTAATAGTGGAACTGAATAATCCAACAAGTACAACTACACATACATCACATTCAGGGCTCAACATTATTAATAATGAAGTAATAGTGAAACTCATCACATAAATATAGGGTGTCCATAATTAAAGTTCCAGATTTACAATGTTGCAGAAGAGAACCACTATTCAGAATGATGCCAAATTTGAAAAGCATAGTATTGAAACAGGAGGAAATGTCATGGGACACACCAAATTTAATGAAAATTTGAACAATAGATGGCACTACAAGCATCAGAATATGCACATCAACAGATGCAAGGCACACGGCTGTTCTTTATTGTGTGTCGGAGACATGACTGTCTCCATGAAGGATCATGTGCTGCTGGTAAAGCTCCTACACAATGACAGTGACTGCACCAGTAGTCCTGCACAAGTACAACACACTCAAGGGTATCAAAAAAGGCATTGGTCTGATGTTTGCTAGGGGTCTGGAGAAAATGATTGCAAAACTCGAAAAGACAGGTTGTTTTGAAATGCAGTGTGGCAGAGGGAGGAAAGCAGTTAATCCAACGTCTGTCAAGGATGTGGCCACAACATTGCAAGGAGGGTTAGACTGATGGTGTGCAAACACACAAGGAATTGCCCAAATGTTGGACATGCCTATGACCATGGTGTATAAAATCCTACCAAACATCCTGAATTGTCATTCATACACAATCACCCACGTTCAGTACTTGTTTTCCGCTGAGCTGTCAGCAAGACAAATGTTTGCTCTGGAAATATTAGTTAGGTAAGCTCATCCACCACAGCAATGTCATGTTGCATCAGACAGGAAAAATTGGTTTTCAATTGTCCTGTGGCCAAAAACTGTATAAAAAGCAAAATGATATCAGTTTTTACTTGTCCTTGGGCCAAAAAACCACATAAAAAGCAAAATGTCATCAGTTTCTGACTGTCACAAGATTGGCACAAGGATGTTCAATACGATATCAACAATTTTCTGCCAAAAGCTGAAATCGAGAAAGAGCATGTTCTACAACAGATCTGAGTGTCTTGAGGGTCCTGTTCACAAAGTGTTACAAAATACATGCCTTCAATTCAGCTTTGTTCATAGCTGGAACACTGAACACAACATCTTTCAGATAAATCCACAACCAGAAGTCACACTGATTAAGATCAGGTGATCTAGATGGCTAAGCTGTAGGGAAATGATGGCTGATAATTCTAGCATTTTCAAATGCCTCTGCAGTAGCCACTTCACTGGCCGTGCAATGTGCAGACAAGCACAGTCTTGCATAAGAATGATTCTACCCACACTGTTGAAGGGTTGGAATGACATTGGTACACAAAAGGCTCTCGTAGCCTGTACCAGTGATGGTACAAGTAACAGGATCTGCAGAAATCACCTACTTGAAAAAATATGAATCTATGATAAATGATGGCATCAACTCACACTACACAGTCACATTTGCAAAATGAAGTGGTACTGGTTGAGGTGTGTGTGTATTTTCTGTTGCCCATATTCTGCAATTCTGCATATTGACATGTCCCTGGAGATGGAAATGGGCTTTGTCTACCCACAGAATGTACCATGGCCATTCATTCTCCACATCCATGTGAGCAAGAAATTCCAAAATGAACGTCTGTCTTGTTGGGAGATCAGCTGGAAGAAACTCTTGAACATGGGTGATTTTGTATGGATAGCAATGCAGGATGTTTCATAGGACTTAATGCACTGTGCTTGCCAGCACGACCAACATTCGGGCAATTCCCCGAGCGCTGCATGTTTCCACACCACCGCTTGATCCTTCCCATAGTTGTGTGGCCACATCTTCAACAGAGGTTGGATCAACTGCTTTCCTCCCCATGCCACACTGCATTTCAAAACAACCTGTCTTTTTGAATTTTGTAATCCTTTTTTCCAGATCCTTAGCAGACACCAGACCAATGCTGTATTTCCTGCTCTGGAGTGTCCAGAACTTCTGCAGGCCTACTGGCACACAGTCACCATACTTGAAAAAAGAGTGTTACCAGCAGTGCACAATCCTTCATGGAGATAGTCACTTTGGGCATTTCAGGTGCCAACTGAAGAACAGTGATGTGCTGCATGTCTGTTGGTGTGCATATGCCGATGCTTACAGTGCCATCCATTGGTAAAATTTTTGTTATTGTTATTGTTGTAATTATTATTATTATTATTGTTCCATGTTGCTGCCTTGTGCCTGCCATCTACTGGTAAATCTTTTTCCTTTCTCCATGATGTTTTCCCCTGTATCAATAATATGCTGTTCAAATTTGACTTCATTCTGAACAGTGGTTCTCTTTCTACAGCATTTTGAAACTGGGACGTTACCTGTTACATATTGTCAATGAAGAAAGACAAATTGTGGTCGACAGACACAGCAGAAAAATTGAAAAACTAAATATGAAACAAAATCCTCTACAAGGTGATAAAACCACTGTGAATTTCCATTTCAATTAGAAACTGGTAAACGTTATAGACGTCACTTTTGAACCAGAGGAAATTTATATCCTAAATAAAGATTTCAAATTTAATGTAAAACACCATGTAGATGGAAAATGCATTAAGCTTTTGATAGCTCATAAAAATGGTTCTATTGACTAATTGACAGGTTCGACAGCATATAAAAATACTATGCTAAATACAGTAGATCATGTTTTTGACAAGTATACACAAAACAGCATTAAAGGATCTAGTAATAATGACCTAACACAAATACAATCAGTTAAACAATTCAGAGGCTTCCTTTACCAGTATAGAGATTAGCTGGCTGTTTTTCGAGCTCTTTGTGAAGTGCGGGAGTGGCCATGTACATAAAAAGCAGTATTCCATTTGAGTCCGTAGACGGATCTTGGCACTGCACTGAACGGGTATTTGAATGTTATGCAGGGGCAGTTGAATTTGGTGAAACTAAACTGCCAATTGTTGTTGTTTATAGGTCCCTTAATTCTGACTTCAGAGCATTTCTGCTAAAGCTAGTGAGGGTTTTTTGTTCATTTTATAGGAAGTACCAAAAATTATTTATATGTCATGACTTCAATATTAATTTTGTATGTGTTTGTGCATGAGAAAGGAAGTTGGTAGATCTCCTAAATTCATATGCTTGATGCAGATTGTGTTTTTTCCATCCACGGTGCAGGGGAAAAGTAGCACAGCCATAGACAATATTTTTATTCATTCTTCATTAATAGATCAGCATTCTGTTACTAAAAGGGTGAATGGCCTTTCAGACCACATGCACAAATTTTAGCTTCAAAGACTTTTGTTCTCAAACAAATCTTGCATATAATTACAAACTATGTAGAAAAGCTAATCCAACAGGATTAGAGAGTTTTTAAACCTTTGTTAAGGAACAAGAGTGGCATGATGTTTATAGTGCTGATAACATGGATAACAAATATAATGCTTTCCTTAACACATTTCTCATGCTCTTTGAAGGTTGCTTTCCATCAGAATGTGCTAGCAGTAAAGGCAGCCTGGGTGGTTGACTAGTAGGATAAGGGTATTGCGTAGAACAAAGTGGTAATTATATCAAAATGTTAGAAGTAATCACAATTGAGCTACAGTAGCCCATTATAAACAGAATTGTAAGAAGCTTAAAAATGTTATACGGAAGGCAAAGAGTATGTGTTATGCAAATAAAATAGCTAAATCACAGGATAAAATTAAAACCATATGGTCAGTCGTGAAGGAAGTGTGTGGTCGGCAGCACAAGGTCAATGATATGAAGTCAGTTCATAGTAAAAATATTTCTGTTACTGGCAAGTCAGATATATGTACACTATTTAACAATCACTTTCTGAGCATTGCTGGTGAATCAAATAAAACCTTAGTTTATACAGGGAATCATATAAATCTCTTGAAAAATGCCTGTGATGCCTGAAATACTCCTCTGTGATACTGACAAGGGGAGAGATTGAGTCAATAATTAAATCACTGAAGACTAAGGACTCTCATGGATATGATGGAGTGGCTCACAATTGGTTCACCTCTTACTTTAACAACAGACAATGGAAAAGTCGTTACTCACAGCGTTGAGAATGACTATGATGTGAAGTCTGAGTGGGGCACAGTGTCAAATGAGGGGGTTCCCCAGGGATCAGTGCTGGGGCCACTCCTGTTCCTTATTTACATAAATGATATGCCATCTAGTGTTAACAGGTGATTTTGATGTTGTGTGCAACAATGACATTGTTTCAAATAGTGCATTTCATGACTTAAGTCCATGGCCTGTAGAAAATAACTAATGCTAAATCACAGTAAGACCCAATTTTTAGTTTCTAACACACAAATCAACAAAACACAATATTTTAATTTCACAGAGTGGGAAGATGATTAGTGAAACTGAACAATTCAAATTTCTAGGTGTTCAGATAGATAGTAAACTGTCACACAAAGCCCATGTTCAGTATCTTGTCCAAAGACTTAATGCTGCCATTTTTACTAATCGAACGGTATCTGAAGTAAATGACAGTTCAACACGAAAAGTAGTCTACTTTGCTTATTTTCACTCATTTATGATGTATGGTATTATATTTTGGAGTAACTCTTCTCATTCTCAAAGGATATTGTTGGCTCAGAAATGGGCAGTTCGGGCAATAAGGGGTGTGTTTCTGAACCTCTTGTCGACTCCTGTTCATTAGTCTGGGTATTCTGACACTGGCCTCTCAATATATATATTCTTTACTGTTATTTCTTGTCAATGATATCAGATTATTCCCAAGAATTAGCAGCATTCAATCAGTTAATACTAGGCAGAAATCCAATCTGCATTTGGATCGGACTTCCTTGACTCTTGAGTAGAAAGGTGTGCAGTATACTGCTGCTGCATCCATTTTTGATAAGCTATGACAAGAATTCAAAAATCTTAGCAGCAATCCAAATGCTTTCAAATCGAAACTGAAGAGTTTCCTCATGGATCACTCCTTCTATTCTGTCGAAGAGTTCCTTGAAAAATTAAGCCAATTCCTGTGTTATATTGCTGATTGTGTTTACACAGACTTATGGCTTGTCTTTTTTGAGTTCATAAACATTTTATTTTATCTGTTATTACTTGTATGTTGTAATTTAATGTACTGACATGTTCCATGATCTTGGAGATTTGCTCTTCAGTTTGGTCCTACGGAACTACTCGTGTAAAATAAATAAATGAACAAACAAAAATGAAGCATTGATGATACCCTTCTTCTTAAAGCTGATAAAAGCAGTTCTGTGGTAGTGATGTAAATCAGTGACTACACCAAAAACGCCATACAATTTTTTAGAGACAACAATAGTTTTAGAATAGATAAAGACCCTACACCGAAATTTCCAGGAATTTGTGAAAAATTTTGTGTGTGTGTGTGTGTGTAGGTAACACTGGGGATAACATGATGTTGTTACATAGAACTAATAACAGTATAGGGATGAATATGCTTGAAGAAACTGGATTTTTTTTGCAATTTTAAACAATATTCACATAATATACTACATGAACAAAAAGATTTTTAAAAAACAAGAATTTCCTGGAAAACTTTACTGATATTTTATAATTACTTACCAATTTCAGAACGCCCAACCCTGGCTCCCCCCGTCCCTCCCCAACTCTTATTTTTAAACGATAGCCTGAAACTCAATTATCATAGTGTTGTACTGATATGCTACTTAAGCCTCCTGTGTTTTAACAATGTGAACACATCCAGTGAGGTACACATATGCTTTTATTTTATACATGATTTTAATGATTTTTACAGACTTACACAAATGCATGACCTTCAAGTATAATTTTTTTTACTGAACAAATGATACAACTGCTTCCCACTGGCTACATATTTATCTTAATAATTTATATTTAGTAGTACTACTCTGTTTGATCTTGCATCTTTGATTGTGTACAAATTGTCATTTTTCATCCAGTGTAATTCTTGTCATGTTTATGTGCTCTTGTCCTCTGAGATTTATAATTACTACTTTTCTCTGAATATATCTCCAGGATCATATGTAACTTTTGCCCACTACAGTAGACTTATGTTTAAGATTGTAAGTTTTTTAACAATATGTGATATAAGACAATGCTCAGGATTATGGACATAAGAAGTTATGTTACTTATTTCTCCACGATTGTTACTTTTTGTAGACCATTATTGTGTGTGTAGTTCTTATATAATGAAATTTGTATAGTCACTAGTATACAAGTAACTTATACCACAAGTTTGCACTCTACATGTAGTTCTAATAGTTGTTAATGTCCTATATAATTAGTGATGTTCACTACTTTATAGCTGCTACGTAAATTTAGATTGGACGTTATTTGACACTATGGGCAATCCTGTTGAGATACAACTGGATTTGTAAGACTGAGGTCTTAAGCAGTTTTAGATTTACATCTTAAATACAGATAATTTTTAACAGACTACTTCTTGACGATTGTGCACCTATACTGTCAGTAAGGAATGGTGTGTAGTCCGAGGTCTACATATATATTCGCACTGTATCCCTACCTTATCAACTGATATGCTTTCCTATGCTATTATCTTCTGTTAACATGACTGTGACTTTTGAATTATGAACTTTTGCACCTACTGTCTTCTTTAATTTTGTATGTACACATACCTTGACGTTATTTTAATCATGCTGTACTGGCATATAAGAAACTATGTGGATTTTTATTTAATGCCTGTATAACATGACTTTGTTTATAGAGTTTGTTTATTAAGGCTCAGTCACTACCTAGAATACAATGTATTCACATTGTGCGGTTCACTGTTACTTCAGTACTAATCATTTTGCATGCTGAATATGATGTATGTAAAGTGATACTTGTAGGATTATTCAGTTCCACTATTACAATGGTTTTTCATTTTCAGGAAAACATAGAGTGCTACGCACCATAAAGAAGACACACACACACACACACACACACACACACAAAACTGCCAACTCCAGCATCTTGGGCCATAATTTTTTTGATAATGCCTGTCTGCAACTAGATGTGTCTTTTTTACAGTAAGTAGCAATATATCTTTTCCTACATTGTTGATATTCCTACCTGGAGTTTCCATTGTTTGGTTTTACATTTTCTTGTTATGTAGTAATGTCAGCACTGATAACTTTTTATTATAACTAGTTCTCTAGTTATCTTACCAAACATGGTCTGTAGAAATATTCTACTTAGCCCTTTGCATTTGATACAAAGTTCTCTGTTAAAAAGTTACACTATTACTGCCTGCAGATGTACGAGGGTAATCCCAAAAGTAAGGTCTCCTATTTTTTTATAAGTACATAGACCTGTTTATTTCTACAATGATTTACATCAGTTTACAGCTTGAACATTTAGCTATTTTTTGACATAATCACCATTTCTGTCGATGCATTTTTGTAGACGCTGTGGCAGTATTCGTATGCCCATGTCATACTAGCTTGCTGCCATGCTGTTCAGAAAGTTATGAACCTCTCCTTTCACCTCGTTGCTGGAGCTGAATTGCTTCTGGCCAAATGTTCTTTTAACTTAGGGAACAGGTGATAGTCACTGGGTGCCAAGTCAGGACTATAGGGTGGGGGGTGGGTGGATGATTATCTTCCACTGAAACTGTTGCAGGAGAGAAATGGTTTGCCAAGTGATGTGTGGGCAAGCGTTGTCATGGAGAATGTGTATGCCCTTGCTCAACATTCCTCTTCTCCAGTTCTGAATTGCCCATTTGAGTTTTTTCAGAGTCTCACAGTACCTGTCAGCTTCAATTGTGGTCCCAGTGGGCATAAAGCTGACCAGCAATACCCCTTTCAGACCCCAAAAAACTGCTGTCATGACTTTACCGGCAGACTGTGCTTGTTTGAATTTCTGCTTTGGCAAATAAGGATGTCACCACTTGCATTATTGTTGCTTGGTCTCAGGTGTAAAGTGGTCTGCCCAGGTTTCATCACCTGTGACAACTGAGTCAGAAAGTTGTCCTGTTCAGCTGTAAGGCGGAGAAGAAATGCATGGGAAGCATCATCTCGTTGCCGCACGTGGTCCTCAGTCAGCACGCGTGGCACCCATCTTGCTCACACCTTCCGGTATTTCAATGTTTCCAATAAAATTCTGTGAGCGGTGCTTCGGGAAACCTCATGAACCAACACGCAGAGATCATCCAGGGTGATCCGCTGATCTTCATGCATGCTTTGCTCAACTTTCAAGACTGTCTCCTCAGAAACTGATGGTCTCCCACTCCTTTTTTCACCGTGAATTTCGGTCCAACCAGCTGCAAACTCTTTACACCACTTACGAACATTTTTGACATCCATGCATGACTCACCATACACTTCCATTAGTTGGCGATGGATTTCAATCAGCGCAGTGCCCTTTGTGTTCAGAAACTGAATAAATGCGTGCAATTCACACTTGGCGGTAACATCCAATGGGAGCTCCATTATCAACGGCTGCCAAGCCAAGACTAAGCACCTCAGCGTAGTGTGCACATGTTTACACATAGCGCATGAAGCATTCTTCATAACAATGTGACCAACTACCACACAAACAGAGTTCTGTACTTATAAAAAATAGGAGACCTTACTTTTGGGATTACCCTCGTATCACAGGCATTAGCATCTGTGATGGTATGCTATAGAAGATTGTCTTTGCTTGTTTCATGTGTGTATGTTCCTCCTCCTCCTTTTTATTTTTATTTTTTTTAAACCAGTTATATGCTGCAGTGGTTAGCACTCTGACTCACAATTGGGAGGACAATGGTTCAAAACCTGCTTCCAGCCATCTAGATTTAGGTTTTTCATGATTTTCCTAAATTGCTCCAAGCAAATGCCAGGATGGTTTCTTTGAAAAGGCATGGCCGATTTCCTTCCCCATCCTCGAGACAATCCCAACTTGTGCTCCATCTCTAATAACCTCAATGTCGACGGGTCGTTAAACCAAATCTTCCTTTTTTATGATTTTTTTGTCCCTTTAATGTTTGTTACTACTGTAAGTGCTGTATTTGATTACTGATTGTGGATTCATACTATGGCAGGTTTGAGGCTGTATCAGTCTAAAAGGAACATGAAATATGATTTTATCTATCTGGCTTCACCTTGTAAGTATTTATATATACATCATATCAACACTATAGTTTAAGTTATGTTATTTTTGGGTATATAACATGTTTTCATTTTCAATGTTGAAAGATGTCATGTGTAGATGGTTTATGACCAAAACCAGTTTTAAAATAAACAGCTGATGGTAAAAAAAAACAAATTTTCAATTACTTAATGACTCTAGGTTGTCACTTAAACAAAACATTAAATACCATGCCTAACCCACAATGTTATTTTATTTTTGGTGTAATATTAAGTGGCAGTGGTAGATAGCTTCATGAGGCAATGAAATATAAGAGAAATGAAGTAAGGAAAGCAGTACTGATCTGACAAAACAACATACCTTACATGAGTATCGAGGCATTTTCAACAGAAAGAAACAGGTGTAGCTTTCTGGCAGAAAATGGTCTGGTGGATTATATTTATCCAGAACCTGAAACAGACAGACATATGGAATGTAAAACAATATAACTGAGACAACAGAAATATCCAGATCTGTAGCCAAATGTGTGAACACAGACCTGTAGCACAAAATCTCGTCCTCTGAAATCAGCAATTGTTCGAGGAAGCCTCGTCCTACCCCAAACAAAACGTAAGAAAAGAGAGCGTTCTTGATTCGTGAATTCTTCCATAACCTCCCAGAACCACTGTATCAGTAGTGAATTAGCATCTTCACCTGATGGAGAAAAAAATAAACATATATGACATGTATACAAAGTCCTTGCATATTTTATTTAATATGTGAGACACAGACAATGCAAATAATTCTCAAATTCAGATTTTCTTCAGTCTGTTTATGCACTGAAATAGGCAAACAAAATATTAGGTAGATTACACAAAGTTGATGGAACTGTAGGGAGGTGATTATGAAGTGGGTTTGCATTATGCATAACAGATACCTATCCTAACTGCTGTTTCTATGAAGGAATAGTCATAAAGTTCCAATTTTCAGTTATATTGCCTCACATGGTGGTTAGTGTAAAAATTCAATGTGTGGCTCCATGAAATAATGTCAATTATGTAGTCAAAAAGAAAAACTATGAAAGCTGTAAGAATGAAATAACAAAGCACAAAGAACACATGTCTAGTGTACAATTTAACATCAGTTCATTGATGATGGATTTCAAGAAACTTACAGAAGAAAAAAGTGTACTGAACACAACAAAATAGAGGCGCGAAAGTTCAGTTTTCTCGGAGAGTTGAATGGAAGTAAAGTTCAAAAGATGCAAACAGATAATGCAGGGTATACAACATTGTGAAGCAAACAGAAAATCACTTTCAGGCTCTTTCTACTATGGATTGTGATAATGTTGTTAACAGTTCGAGTGTACCATGTGGAAAACAAAGTGACTTCATGAATGAGGTAGAACATGGAATATTTCAGCTGTACTTAAGTAAAAGATCATAGGCGAAAGTGCTCTCAAAAAATTTGCCACCGATAAGCTGTTCACCTGAGACATTATCGACTTATGTTAACAAAAAAGAGAAAATAAATAGTGCCAAATAAGGCATTGCACAAAGCAAAGGTGGGCAAAAAATCGGTAAGCTCCAAGCAGCAAATACATGTAAAATTGAACTGTATGCAGACAGCCAAGGGCAAAGTATAGCCACTGAATTTTGGTGGACAAGCAGACAGAATTTTAATTGCATAATAAAGCCAAGAGCAAAATACAGTGCTTCTACATCAATGAGTCAGGAAAAAATTTCCTCACTGAGCAGAAAGGACTTTTCCATCTTCCTGGCAGGATCAAACAATGTCACAAGGAATGGAAAAAAGGATCCCTAAATCTTGTTAAAAAGAAAATCGTGTGAGCTGAGAGGAACAAACGTTATTGTTTTTGCAGTTTCACGTTGTTACAACTTAAGAGAACGGCCCTGTTTACAAACAACGAAATTGAAAGATGAAAAATATTTGCAGGCAGTTTGAAAACGTAACATTTGTGAACATTAGCAATTTGGGGAAAAGATTCCACACAGCACACAGTTTTCATCTAAATATACTTGGAAACAACATTATAGTAACAAAAATTTTAGATGTAGTAAATAAAATCTCAAATGTGCAGTGTGATGATGTAGGAGTCATACTTCTCATGGACAAGAAGAGTGGGTTACCTGGAGACTCAAATGAGAAATCTGCTGTCAGTGAAGCTACACCTCTCCAAGACAAACATGAGGTTTTGTCAATGCAAGTGAACAACCCAAATGCAAGCAGCTCACAGAAAAGCACAAGGGTTGTAGAAGAGCAAACACCAGAAATAAGTGAAACAGCAGCAGCACAATCATCATCATCATCATCATCATTATCATTATCAGAAGCAGCAGCATCAACATCAACAACAACAACAGTAGCAGTAGCAGAACCAACAACAGCTGGAGCAGCAGTACAGAAGAGCTTAAGGAGGAGCCAAAGGGAAAATACATCTGTGTCACTCAATGATAATTTTTTATGGTTTCTGTTATGTCCTAGACAGTAATGCCAACCGAGCCCGCTGCCAAAAGGTTGGCAGCAGCCAAGTCCGGACGCCGTCCACATAAGCAGCGCCAGCGAGACAGCAAATCGCCGCAAGTCTGCGCGCGCCACCGCTGGCTTCTGGCTTCTTAAGCGCTGGAGTCGCGAGTGCTAGGACAGTTCTGTATTCGCCGCTCAGTTGTATACTCGCCACCAAATTGTGTACTTGCTAGTCAGTTGTGTGTTCATCGCAGCAGAGTTGTTGTTTGTCGTCAGCCGACGCTGACCTAGCCGCTCCGACTCGAACTAGACAGATTTCTGTAGACACCGAGTTCACTATTGTGTTTCTGTATCTTCATCAATAAAGATAAGTACCGACTTTTATTTAATCAGAGTGTTTGGGGTTTCATCTTTCTGTTTACTGTTCCAGCGGACCGGTCGGCCCGCTATTAAAAGTGTGGCAGTGACTTCGTAAGCCATTTCTACAGCCAAGTGTTTGTCGCTACGAACACCGCCACAAAAGTTTCAAGCCAGGAAGAACATAAAAATGTGAAAAATCAGGCTGCTAACTCACTATTAAGTCACAGTAACATCTTATTTTTAAACATTCAGGGTCTTGAAAATAAAGTTGAAATATTGGAGGAGTCATTGCCACAAAAAAGTATTTTTTTCTATGTTTATCTGAACATTGGCTTAAACCACGACAAATAAAATGTACCAGAAGATTTTATAAACATGGAAACAGTTTTTGCAGATCTCAGTACCATAATGGTGGTACTGTTTTCTATGTTTCAAATGAAACAGAGTTAAGGGCACTTGATCTTAGTGGCTCATGTGTAGAGAAACACTTTGAGATTACTGGAATCATGCATGATGTAATGAAACTTATCTTAGTATGTATTTACCATTCTCCTAGCTCAGACAAAAAACATTTTTAGATAATTTAGACAGTGTACTCTGTTACATAACAAAGTGGAAACAATATGTAACTACAATTGGGGGAGACTTTAAGTCAAGCTCAGATGTAACATGTAACAAATCCGGTGTAAATAGGTTACTGAATATGCTAAGGGAGCACAAATTCCGTCATATAAATTCAGAACCAACAAGACTAAAAGCATGCTTAGATAATACTTTTGTCAACTGAGTTTGTGAGATGTACTTCACCAGCATAAAGGAATTTGATTTTTCCGACCACTCCATGTTAACAGTAGGGTTAAGACATTTTATAAAAGGGGATTGGAACAAGGTTGTACAAAAGTTACCAAAATTGAATACCTTAATACTAACAAAAACCAATTTCAGAAAACTAACACACAAGCTGAGCATAACTAACTGGGGTAAATTATTTCAAAGATGTGATTCCAATGTCCAAACAGTTTATGAAATATTTCACAACTACTTAATAGATATGTTAAAAGCTCATCTTGTTCCAAAGAAATATCATAAAACAAGAAAGGGTAAATTGTGGTAGCCAAAGAGTTGAAGAATTTAAAAAATAAGTACTGCTGTTAAAGCACCTTGGCAAAGTAAATAATTCTAATGAAATTAAGGACCTCAAAATAACCATTAAGAAACTGTATAAGAAAGAGCTACAATTAGCTAAACACTAATCTCATAAAAATAGTAAAAGCTAGTGAAAAACAGTCTGGTCAGTAATTAATACTGTTAAAGGTGAAATCAGAAATTATGATAAGACAGTTCCAGTACCAGCAGATATGTTCAACAAATATTTTGTAAGCTGTTCTGACGAAATCAAAAAGTTGATCAGTAAACCCAATACAATATGTATAGATTATCTTAACAGCACAAACCTAAATCATACACAGACTGGACCTTGATTGAAACACTTCAAAGAGGTATGTCAATAGAAAGTTCTTAAAATTGTCAAAGATATGAAAAAGTCATACAGTAAAGATATTTTTAATACAGCAAACAATCTACTGAAAGAAATAATACATTACATTGCAGCACCAGTAATACATTCTATGAACTTGTGTCTCATAGAAGGGGCTTTTCCTGATCCTTTCAAACTATCCATGGTGACGCCAGTCTTTCAGAAGGGTACAAATCTGATATAGCAAATTACATGCCAGTTTCACTAATTCCAGTATTAGTCACAATCTTTGAAGACATAATATATCAGCAGATGTATCAGTACCTAGAACTTAATGATATGTTAAGTACATCACAGTTTGGTTACAGAAAAGAAAAGAAAGTCAACTATAAATGCCACAGAACTCTTAGTGAGAGATATTTTAGCAGCATTTGAGGACCATGCTTACATAAAGGTAAGATTATGTGATCTGTGGCCTTTCACTACGTTGACCACTCTGTCTTGCTCTCTAAACTTGAGTACAATGGAATATGTGACAAAAGTTTAAAACTCATCAAATATACCTTAATAAAAGGAATAATAATAATTAATAAAAGGAAGTCATCTAACACGCTTGAGGCTCAACATGGAGTGCAAAAGAGATCAAAATTAGGACCACTTCTATTCCTTGTACATATAAATGACTTACCGGGAAATATAGACATAAAGACAAATATGTATGCAGAAGAAACAACTTTTCTGTCAATAAACCGTGTATTTGATAACCTTGTTAGTAGTATGAATGTGGCCAAAAAAATGCAGTATCATGGTTTAATGTGAATGGTCTACTATTAAATGAGAAAGAGATCCAGAATGTGTGGTTGTCTATCAAAGATTGTCCAAGTAGAAAAACAAAATGCAAAATTTTTACATATCATATTTGACTTATTAACATGGAACTCTCATGTTGAAAAAATAGTGGTTAAACTGTCAAGAGTTATATATCTGCTGAAGAGGCAGATGTGGTGTGTGACATTTGAATATGTGTGGACAGTGAACTTTTTTTTTTTATTCATTTTAAATCTGCTTTAAAGTATTAGTAAAGTAATAAGTGAAATTCTATTGATCCAGAAGAAAGCAATGTGAGTAATGGGAAAGGTAGATTACAGGACACATTGTAAACTACTGTTCATTAAATATAGAATATTAACAGTTATTAATCTATATGTTCTTGATAGTGTTAACTATATACTAGCTGAACTACCAAATTTGGGTGTAACGAATCAAAGGCATGACAAGAATACAAGAATCTGTACTTCTCTGCTCCTTCCAAAAAATAGATTAGCAAAAGCTAACAGTCATAATTACATGACAATAAAATTATATAACAAATTGTCTAAACATGCCTCAAGCACGCCAATCGCAGTAAATGAAAAGTTACACAACTTCTTGTCAACTAACCCATTCTATTCATTAGAAGAATTTTTAGAAATGCCCAATATCAACTTAAATATGTAAAAATGTATTTTATAAAATAATAGGTTAAGTGAACTGATGAAGTCCATTGCATGTAATAATGCTCAATGACTAATAAAGACTCTGAATCTATCTCTTTCATATTGCCAATATCCACCCTAGCAAAGATCACTGCTAACCTCAGATGCAGTTGCACTTGGACCCGAGTGCGCAGAGATGGCACTGGACATGTGCGAGAGTTGTGCAGGTTTGAAAGTGTGTCCCCTTGTTTTATCTATGTCTCATGAAGGACTTAGTCTGATAACTAATAATATCTAGCAGTCTTCTTTCGATGTGCTTGTCTGTAACTCCACACCTCCTCTATTTAGTGGGTAGAAATATATCCTTTTCATATTGTTGTTAGGACATGAGACTAGTTATTGTGGTCCCATCGCCCTTCACATATCTGAAAATGTGGACAGAAGGCTGATTTAGAGTCCATTGGTCAATAATCTAGTAACTTATGGGTCTGCATTACCTTGATTTTCTTAAGGAATCCCACTGATAGTGTGTATCTTCCCTCACACACTGGTTCGAAAGTGATACAGCTATCACATTTGCATGTTTTGCAATGTCTCTCAAGGACGAATCACTGTCATAAAATTCAATAATGTAACCCCACAGGAGGACGTTATTATCAGGAGAAACAAAACTGGTGTTCTACAGATCAGAGCATGGAATGTCAGATTCCTTAACGGGGAAATGGATAGGTTAATGTTAGTCGATAGCAGGAGGAACAAGACTTTTGGTCAGGTGAATACAGGGTTATAAATACAAAATCAAATTGGGGTAATGAAGGAATAGGTTTAACAATGAATAAAAAAATAGGAGTGCGGGTAAGCTACTACAAACAGCATAGTGATTGCATTATTGTAGGCAAGATAGACACAAAGCCCATGCCTACCACAGTAGTACAAGTTTATATGCCAACTAGCTCTGCAGATGACGAAGAGATTGAAGAAATGTATGTAGGGATAAAAGAAATCATTCAGATTCTGAGAGGAGACGAAAATTTAATAGTCATGGGGGACTGGAATTTGATAGTAGGAAAAGGAAGAGAAGGAAACGTCATAGGTGAGTATGGAATGGGGACAAGGAATGAAAGAGGAAGCTGCCTGGTAGAATTTTGCGCAGAGAACAACTTAATCATATCTAACACTTGGTTTAAGAATCATGAAAGAAGGATGTATACATGGAAGAACCCTGGAGATACTAAAAGGTTTCAGATAGATTATATAATGGTAAGACAGAGATTTAGGAACCAGATTTTAAATTGTAAGACATTTCCAGGGGCAGATGTGGACTCCGACCACAATTTATTGGTTTTGAACTGCAGACTAAAACTGAAGAAACTTCAAAAAGGTACGAATTTAAGGAGATGGGACCTTGATAAACTGAAAGAACCAGAGATTGTAGAGAGTTTCAGAGAGTGCAGGAAACAATTGACAAGAATGGGGGAAAGAAATACAGTAGAAGAAGAATGGGTAGCTTTGAGAGATGAAATAGTGAAGGCAGCAGAGGATCAAGTAGGTAAAAAGACGAAGCCTAATACAAATCCTTGGGTAACAGAAGATATACTGAATTTGATTGGTGAAAGGAGGGAATATAAAAATACAGTAAATGGAGCTAGCAACACGGAAAACAAATGTCTTAAAAAAGAGATCAATAGGAAGTGAAAAATGGCTAAGCTGGGATGGCTAGGGGCCAAATGTAAGGATGTAGAGGCATGTATCACTAGGGGTAAGATAGATACTACCTACAGGAAAATTAAGGAGACCTTTGGAGAAAAGAGAACCACTTGCATGAATATCAAGAGCTGAGATGGAAAACCAGTTCAAAGCAAAGAAGGGAAAGCAGAAAGGTGGAAGGAGTATATAGAGGGTCTATACAAGGGCGATGAACTGGAGGGCAATATTATGGAAATGAAAGAGGACGTAGATGAAGATGAAATGGGAGATATGATACTGTGTGATGAGTCTGACAGAGCACTTATCTTAGAAGATAGATTAAGGAAAGGAAAACCTATGTTTCTAGCATTTGTATACATAGAGGAAGCTTTCGACAATGTTGACTGGAATACTCTCTTTCAAATTCTGAAAGTGGTAGGTGTCAAATACAAGGAACAAAAGGCTATTTACAATTTGTATAGAAACGAGATGGCAGTTATAAGAGTCGAGGGGCATGAAAGGGAAGCAGTGGTTGGGAAGGGAATGAGACAGGGTTGTAGCCTATCCGTGATGTTATTCAATCAGTAAATTGAGCTAACAGGAAAGGAAACAAAAGAAAAATTCAGAGTAGGTATTAAAATCCACGGAGAAGAAATAAAAACTTTTAGCTTTGGCAATGACATTGTAATTCTGTCAGAGACAGAAAAGGACTTGGAAGAGCAGTCGAACAGAATGGAGAGTGTCTTGAAAGGAGGATATAAGATGAAAATCAACAAAAGCAACACAAGGATAATGGATTGTAGTCGAATTAAATCAGGTGATGCTGAGGGAATTAGATTAGGAAATGACACACTTAGAATAGTAGTTGAGTTTTGCTATTTGGGGAGCAAAATAACTGATGATGGTCGAAGTAGGGAGGATATAAAATGTAGACTAGCAATGGCAAGCATTTCTGAAGAAGAGAAATTTGTTAACACCAACTATAGATTTAAGTGTCAGGAAATCTCTTCTGAAAGTATTTGTATGGAGTGGAGCAATGTATGGAAGAGAAACATGGACGATAAATAGTTTAGAGAAGAAGAGAATAGAGGCTTTCGAAATGTGGTGCTACAGAAGAATGATGAAGATTAGATGGATAGACCACATAACTAATGAAGAGGTACTGAATAGAATTGGGAAGAAGAGGAATTTGTGGCACAACTTGACTAGAAGAAGGGATCAGTTGACAGGACATGTTCTGAGGCATCAAGGGATCACCAATTTTGTACTGGAGAGCAGCATGGAGGGTAAAAATTATACATACACACTAATCAGATTCAGAAGGATGTAGGTTGCAGTAGGTACTTGGAGATGAAGCAGCTTGCACAGGATAGGGTAGCATGGAGAGCTGCATCAAACCAGTCTCTGCACTGAAGACCACCACCACCACCACCACCACCACCAACAACAACAACAACAACGACAACAATGACCCCTCTTGAACACATCTTAGTTAATGTTTCACATGCAAACCTTCCCTTGAGACATAACTGATTTCTGAAGCTGCAATAAAAGTGGATGCTATGGTAACAGTGACTGATGAATGTCATGGGCTGCACTTTTACAAGTGGAATACCCGGTGAAGAAAATACATTTTGTTGTTTTGTTGGCATGTGTTGTACAAGTAAGTTTACACCATTTTCCCTACCTGCCATGTTTGAAGCAAATCTGTTGAGTTCTCCAGGGATAATTATTCATCGGGGATAAGGGGGTAATATTAATACATGTAGAACAAACAGATATATTTTAGGTCATCAAAATTACAGTGCTTTTAGAAGAATGCTTAAACAGACACATTACAATACCACGTCACAAGGAGGAGCTATTAACTGCTGTAACACTCAGAACAATGTCCCTGAATCACCTATCTTCAGAAACATAGAGGGACTCTTATACAACTACTTTGCAACTAAGAAGCAACATAAAACCTTTAGTAGATCATTTGCTGCTAAACTGCAGTTGCTCCATTAGCGACACAAAGAAGTACACATTGCTATGGCAATTGCAATGCACAGACTCATACATTCATGAACATAAATTAGTCATTACATTAAAAAATGTGTGAGTGGACATCAGTTTTCAGGTAGTCTAGATAGTTTCTGGGCAGACTTCAACATTTCTGAGGATTTCATTTCCTTCCAAATTTGTTTAATGCCTGTCAAAAACTGGCATCCCACGTAATTAACATTCAGCTTAGGAATGACATTCATCTCTTGATCTCTGCTGCAATGTATGTTGGAAGTGTCAACATTAAGATCCAACCTGTTTACACATTTTAAAAAGTTATGTTGCTCCACAAACTGTCGACATGGACATTTGTCTTAACAATACTTTATACCTGCATAAGAAAATGGAAGACATTTATTGATGGAGATGTCAGCAATATCTTTCCTGGAGTGGTGCCATAGCCTCTAATAGATGTAAACAAACATTACGGCATATCAGACAAATTTATAAGTGAAAGGCACACAAACTTAGGGCATTTTGTAACTCTTCATGCTTGATGAACCACATACCCTGACATGTGATAAATCAAATGTTCCTTTGCTGACTTGCTTTCCAGAATTACCAGCACAAATTGTGAATCAGCTTGAGCTTCTGTGAAATTATGCCTTCCCATTCCCAAACTCTGTCTCTCTGATTTTGTCCGGAATATCTGGCTAATGTCCCCATTTAGCTTATGTATAATCTCAACGAATATTCACGTTTATAATCGCAGTTTTCACTGGAAGATAACGAAGGTTTTACAGGAATGTAAACATACTGTGCTATGTGCAAACTGACATAGTCTGTTACTGATGGATGATATGAGTATTAATTCCATATGGACGTTTGAGATCCTTTGCCAAATTTGGAAATGTATTTCTGAAGGAAGTGACAACAATCCACACTTCAAACAATGTCTGTATCCTTTGGGCAACTTAATCTTTAAAAGTATGCTATCCAGAAAAAAAACTAGTTATCATACCATATTCCCTAATTATTTTTTAATTAACATTTCTTTAACACTGTATCAACCATGATTTTAAGTTTCTTACTGAGTGTTGAATGAACTAGGACATCTGCATGCAGCTTTCCTAGACTGGTTTTGACATTGGCTGTTCTCAGATTATTATGTAATCACAGAACTTCCAGTACTTACACTTCAATGTTCTTTTTAATGAAACTACTGTGATTTCCAATCCTGACTCAGTCTCACTTTCCTCTTGTTTACCATCTTCTCTACCACGACTTTTCTTTTGCAAATGATTTATAGTCAATTTTCTTTTGTGTAATATTTTGGGTGCACTCAGCCCATTGAGGCCAATTGAAGAGCTACTTGATAGGAAAGTAGTGTCTCTGGTCACGAAAACTGACAATGGCCAGGAGAATAGTGTGCTAACCACATGCCCCTCCATATCTGCATCGAGTGATGCCCATGGGCTGAGGATGAGATGGCGGCCAATTGGTACCATTGGGCCTTTAAGGCCTGTTTGGATGGAGATTAGTTTAGTTTAAAATATCTTGAATAGCTATTTCAGTAAATGGGGAAATAAGTAAGGAACAGCTCCTAAGTTCAGAGGCCATCTTTGTCTTGATATTTCAGCTTGTTTACTCTCAATGATAAACAAGTCTGTTTTGTAATAAGTTTGTCTGTGAAATGTGGGTGCACACAGAACACCTGTAAGTCAGATGTCTGTCTGTTTGAGGAATTGCTCTCACTTCATTTAAAAATTTTACTACTTTTTTTGGAGGTTTAAGAAGTGTTTACTTTACTTTCTCTGTAGCCAGATCTGTACAGTGGAACAAACAATGGACATTTTTTCTCGATTTCCCCTTGTAAATAAAAATAGCTAGAGCTCCTAAACATGACATTATCACCACAGCCTTCAGCTATTTCACAAATATCATCATAAGCAAACTCACAAAATTACCATAGATGACAGCAACATACTTGGTCTGATTAAGTAGAATAATGCCAAATTTTGTCTCTGGTTGTAGTTCGTGGGCATGAAAGCTGTCCTACGGTATGCACAGGGACACTAGCTATTGTAAGTTTATAAAAGGGAACAGTGGAGTAACAGTGCAGATTTAATGGATGTAGTCTAGAGATATCACAGTAGTGCATAAACAGAGGATGGATCTCAGCAGTGTTGCTATCAGAAAGCAAAAGCAGTAGTAAAGTACTGCACTTCAACTTTCATGAAATAACTGTAAGATCTTAGCATGCCTTCTCATGCTTAATGGGTTACATGCTACAGCAAATGCAAATATAACTGCAAATAAATAAATTAAATGAGTAGCATATACAACAAATTCCAAGATGAAAACAAACCAGAACATAAAATAATAATAGTATTATTTGAGTTTACCTTTGTAAGTAGCTACAGATTTCAGAAGTGTTAGAGGGATGTCAGGAGAACCACAGACCATAGTTTCCAGCTCATAACCACTGAATAGTGACAACAATGGAACAGGAATTACTTTTGCCATTCCTTCACGGACAGCCTTTACCTGCTCATCAAATTCATGTAATCTGCCACAAAGAAGAATAGTATTTTCAGATTATCAACAAGTAAAATGGCTGTGATTCTCTATAACTTACTCTTACATATCCACCATACAAACTTGTGTTACAATGAAACACAAATTATTGGGTCACCTGATATATAAACAAGCAAAGGAAATCATTCAACACTTGTATGAATACAAACATAATCTAAGAGAGAAATGATGGTGTTGTATCTGCATCATCATGTTACACTCCAAGACATTACAATATTCCACACTATAATTTCACACAAAAATGTCACAGATAAAAATGGAGAGGGCAGCAGTAGCAAAGTAAATATCATTCACTGTGTTGACACTATCACTGAATGATCAATAAAATGAATTCTCTACATTCACTGAGACACTGATGTAACTGTGAGTTATTAATCATGCACATGATTGTCTCCCAATGGTTAGTGCAATGTCTTCAAAGTGAGACTGTGATATCATGCGAGCTCAAAATAATCTAGTAGTTTGTTGCTGGCTGTTGTGACTTTGACTTCAAAGCATTTAACATCAAGAGTATAAAATTTCTGACATGTATAAACCAAGACACACTTACATGCACATGAAAGAATATTATTAACAGAAAGAATATTATTAACACACAATATCAACCCCATACTGAAAGAAAAACAGGTAAGATACATATAACAGTTTGAGCACTCCGTTCATATAACTAAATTCAGCTTGTGTGCTCTGCAATGATAAAGTAACTGTGAACCAAGGAAGGACTGCCTTTTATGTTGGAAACATATGCTGAAGAAAATCAATGTACTCCAAGAAATTCAAAACATGAAGATGTTTTGTTTAAGGAGCAAACCAAACTCACTGCATTGGCTCCAGGATCATGTAATGTTGAGCATCAAGTGTATCTACTTGGATAAATATACTGAAAAAATGATCATGTAATCAAAGACGTCTGTCATTACAGGTGCATTAGTAAAATACTAGAAAAATGACAGCACTCATTAAAAATATTACAATATAAAAATTTATAAATATGAAAGACAGTAGCTTCCCCAAAAAGGAGTAATTCAAAACTCACTTATTAGAAATATACAAAATCATTATTGACTCAAATCCTGTAAATGACCTTTTATTTGCACCACATTCAGTTCTCGAATCCTGCACTTTGCACCAGTTCAAAACATGTTTGCTGCTTCTAATAACTATTTAAAAATTTCAATGGAAGGGCAAGCAAATGCATGCTTAAGCTTTGAAGTAAACACATTATTAGTCAGTTCATAAAATATTGCAGTGAGTGGTAAGTGGCAAATCAAATCTGGGAATCAAGGCCAAGTATATGACCAGACCTTAAAAACCTGCGAGGAGTTGATTTTAGTAGCAATGAATCACATTTAGCATTATAGATCTCAATGGTATTTTATTCCAACAAAGATTTCACTGAATTGTTTATTTTTTAATGTGAGAACAATTTTTTACTTGATAGTGCTCTATCAACTACCATTCATTGTGGAAGTTTATCTGCAGTAGATGTAAACAGTATAATGTCATCAACAAAACAAAGGTTGCTCAAAAATGTTCTGTTCAAATATATTCCTTCTTTGTCTTTCCAGTTAAAGATCTAAAAACTTCCCCAAGGGCTATGGAGGATACTTTTTCTGCCAGGAAACCTCCTTGCAGACTCCTCTCACAATTCTGAATTTCTCATCATCTTGATGTAGTCTAGTGGAAGCTGATCTTCAACATATATTTAAGATCCTTTATTACCCACTGATCACATAAAACAGAACAGATTTAGTCACTAACTACAGAACTGACACCAAATGTATTTTTATTACAGGAAATATAGTTAAATCTAATGTTCCTTCTTTTTTAATATTCTTAAAAAGCTAGGTTCAATGCTTTTACAAATAGTTCTTTCACTTTGTAAAATGGATATTCCAGTAACTAATCATAAACCTTGACTTTAAAAGTATTGTAGAGTACAGACAGGCAGATTTTGGAAGTTTACAAAAAAATTTAGACATGTAATTGTGTGTGTGTGTGTGTGTGTGTGTGTGTGTGTGTGTGTGTGTGTGTGTGTGTTTCCTCTTGGGTAGTCTGTGTACTGGGATAACAAATTCCACTTTTTCTCTCATATTCTCTCTGGTGTCAAACTCACTTAAATTGCTTTTGACATAAAATAATATTGTATAGATGTACAGGTTTACAATAACCAGTATCTTTAGTCTGATAACGAGGGAATGACAGTATTCTTTGTGTCTAATCATACTGAAACTCGTCAGGTGGAGAACGAAATACAGCATATCCAGAGCATGGAGCTCATGCAGCTTATTGCCATCTTTCAGACTTTAAAAAAGATCAAATCATTTGCATAAAAGGCGAGGGAGCATTGTTGTGACAGATCACACAGACGTTTGGTTTAGCACAATGACTTCAGAACAAATGAGATGGATTCAGGATAACAGTGTGGAAAGAAGATTAGGTACAAGTCCTTCCAAATGGACTACACTAAGAGAAAATTACAGGATTCTTAGATTGGCTCTGATGAATACATGGGTGAGAGCAGCTGAAATTTGGGTAGATGTTAGAGACAGTGTGTCACCACAAATTGTCAGGAACAGATTGCTGGAAGCTGGGTTGAGAACTCAAGTTGCCAGGCACTTTTTACCATTGTCACCATACCACAGACAACAGAGATGTGTATATGGCATAGGTACAGAGTCATCTGGGGCACTGAGTGGCAATCTGTAGCCTTCATCACCTGAGGTGTCATGCTCATGGCTGACAGATTGACACCAGTGTGTAGTAGTCAGTAGTAGTAGCAGCAGCAGCAGCAGCAGCTTTATTCACCCGTAGATCTCTTTTTACAAGGATCTAGGACATGTCAAATTGATAAATATCAGACATATGCTTCATGATGTAACACTTTCCATTTGTCAGTGTACATTCCTACCCATTTAATAATGCAATCAATGTGATAGTCTAACTGTTTACTAGCTTACTTTGTACATATTTACAACAATGTAGGAAAAGACAGATTGCTACTTACCATAAAGAACACACATCAAGTTGCAGATAGGCACAATTAAAAGATACATAAAGCTTTCAGCCATGGCCTTCCTCAGTAAGAGACACACACACACACACACACACACACACACCATTCACACACACTCAGACAAGCAACCACACCTCACGTATGCACGCCGCCAACTCCAGCATCTCTGGCTGGAACGCATTCCGGCCCGAGATGTTGGAGCTGGTAGTCGCATGTGCCTGAAGTGTGCTTGCTTTTTTTTTGTGTGTGTGTGTGTGTGTGTGTTTTGCTGCCAAAGGCTGTGTTCAAAAGCTTTATGTGAGTATCTTTTAAATGTGCCTGTCTGCAACTTGATGTATCATCTTTACGGTAAGTAGCGATCTGTTATTCCTACATTGTTGATATTCCTACCTGGAGTTTCCATTGTTTGATTTGTATATCTTTAGTTATTAACAAAATTAATTCTTGAGTTTTATTAGGATTAGATGAGTTCATTACATGGAAACCAATTCACTAATAGTTCTAATTTTTTTCAGTTGCAGAACACTATTCTACGGTACCAGGGCACGTAATAAGCATTGCTGTATCATCTGCATAACTGAAGAAATCCTAACTCCTGATCTACATATCTTAAGCCACTATTTCCACAAATTGAGGTTACAACCAAACTCAAATAAAACAGAAGTTTCATGTTTTCATCTGTTCTACAGATGGCACACAGAGCCCTTGATGTCTATTTTGAAGGAGACAAACTTCATCATAATATGCATCCAAAATATTTTGGGATCATGTTAGATAGGATACTTTCGTTTGAACAGCAGTTGACACGAACATCTGCTAAGCTCAAAACCAGAAATAACATTCTCCATAAACTCTGCGGTTCTCATTGGGTATCATCAGCAGACACTCTCAGGGTACCAGCACTCGGTTTGGTATACTCAGCAGCAGAGTACTGTGCGCCTGCCTGACTTGGCTGGTACTCAAAGACATTTAGATCAAATCCTTCTGTGTGTATGATCATGTCATAAGTAATAGAACTATACAAGTTTCAGCTGATATTGCAGGTAGCCTTCATCCGAGTGACTACTTAAGCAGCTGCTTTATATTTATTGTTTCAAAATGGCTAGGCATTTTGGCATACTACATTTTGATTGGATGAAAGTGTCAAGGGGGAGGAATATCAGATATAGCTGGGAAATTTTATGTGAATTTTTATTGGTGGTCATTAGCTATTTCCACATCCAAAGATTATTCCCCATTAAGAGCAAAGTATTGATTTCTATATGCAAAGGAGTATTCAAGTATGTGGCAAAGATGATCTGATACCATGTAAGCTATGTTTTCTATCCTTGGTCTTAATACAGAGCTATATTGAACATTTTCCAGAAATTAAGGAAAAGGGCTGAAACATGGATGTCGCTGTCAACCCCCTTTTGGATCTCTTGTAGAGAAATGGATATTTTGATGTACAATAAATTTTGTCATCATCACTGTGGTTTAGGATAGCTTGTCTGACTAGTAATCAAAATATTCTCAGGCCCAGGTTTGATCCCAGTCATTGGTTAAATTTTGATGGGAACAACAAACATCAGTAATGACAGCTGAAGACATCTGGTATAAGAAGTCATCCTCCTCCTGTTAACAGCCTTGTCGCAGAGGGTGGAGAAATGGATGAGGATTCAGGGAACCCTCTTGTCTTGGGGTGCGAAACTGCAGCTAAAGGTGGAAGAATCAGCAGTGATGAACAGCATGAGGATGCAGAAGACCATGGAAACCACCACGTTAACCCTTTCAGACCTGAATTTTTCTGGAGGAAGTAAAATTTTTCTTTATGTAATAATGCTCTTAGATGATTTTTTAAATAATTTACGATGCAAGATTTATACAAATATATGTACATGTTTTCAAAACATGCTTTGTACACTTGGCTTCATTTTATGAATTAAAATAACTAATTATGAAATATTCTCTATTGCAATAAACAGTAAAATGATTATTCAACAAATACCATACAAAAACAATAACAATATTCAGTTACATGATGGAATATAGTGAACCAATCAAATTCGTGTCACGAGCTGCTGTTCGCTGCTACACTGACTTGCTGGTATTTTCATAGCAATGCCCAATGACTGGCAGCACTTGCACATACTGAAAAAGTTGAACATTCACAAATGTGTACTTCAGGTTTCCATTGAGAAAAAATGCTTCTGTTGCAGCTAAGACACAGTAAAAGTTAATGTACACAATTGTAGCAAGGGGGTGTTAAAGAAACATAATTTTTATCCACAGAATATGTTCCCTGTAATTAAGTGTCGTTATCCTCCCTCCACTGGCAAAAGATTCTGAATTTCAATGGCAAAACATTCTGGATTAGTCCCACATTCAGATATACAGGAGGGAACTGCCAAGGTGGAGTTAGCAATGAAAAAAAAGACTGAATAACCAGTGAAGGGATAACATTCTATAAATCAGAAGGTGAAATGTCAGAAGTCTGAGTATGACAGGGGAGATAGAAAATCAGAAATGGGAGATGCAAAGACTCAGGCTGGATATGGCACATGTCAGAGCAGTGAAATGGAAAGGAAATAATGATTTCTAGTCAGACAAATATAGTGTAATATCAATAGCAGCTGAAAATGGTGCACCGGAAGTAGCATTTGTCATGATTAAAAATTTATGGCAGAAAGAGACTTACTATGAATAGTTCTTTGATAAGATTTTATATGTCACAATCAACAGCAAAACATTATCAACAACAATAGTTCAGGTATACATGCGCAGTTCACAAGCAGAAGATGAAGAGAGAGAAAAAGTATATTAAGGTATTGAACATGTATTTATTGTAAACGGAGATGAAAATCTAATAATGACAAGTGAGTGTTTTGCTGTAGTAGGTGAATGAACAGAAGACAGGGTTATGGGAAGCTGTGAGTTCAGTACTAGGAATGAGGGAGGAGAAAGACTAATTTAGTTCTGCAATAAATAGCAAATACATGGTAGAAAACTCACAAGAGGAGGAGGTATAATTGGAAAGTTCTGGAGACATGTGGTGATTCCAGCTGAATTACATCAAGATCAGTCAGAGATTCTGAATCAGATATTGGAACAGAATGTGTAGCCAGGATTGCATACAGATTCAGATTGCAATGTAGTAATTATGAAGAATAGATTTAATTTAAGAGAAATGTCAAAATAATCAATTTGGGAACAACTGGGATACTCAAGTACTGAGGAATGATGAGGTATCCAGAATGAAATTTTCACTCTGCAGTGGAGTGTGCACTGATATGATGAGGTCTGTATGAAGTTCTCCGAGGCTACAGATAATGTGATAATGAATAATTCAGTAAGCAGTTCACTTGAAAAGAAGTGGATAATTGTAAAAAGAACAGTCACAGAAATTGGAGAGACAAAGAAGGTAACTG
Organism: Schistocerca piceifrons; assembly: GCF_021461385.2. Taxonomy (NCBI): domain Eukaryota; kingdom Metazoa; phylum Arthropoda; class Insecta; order Orthoptera; family Acrididae; genus Schistocerca; species Schistocerca piceifrons. Next base: position 169,649,904 of record NC_060149.1, read on the forward strand.
TAAAGTGAACTTGCATAACAGAAGAAATACTTCAATTTGAAAGAAGGAAGTACAGAAATGTTCAAGAAAACTCAGAAGTACAGAAATATAAGTCACTTAGGAATGAAATAAATGTGAACGGCAGAGAAGACAAGGTGAAATGGCTGCAGAAAAATGTAAAGAAATCAAACAAGAAACAACAAATCGCCTGTTGGCTTCTGTCACTGGTTCTTCAGCTGACATTTGTTTGATGATTTTTTTGACATTTCACCAGCATGAGTGGCTGGCATTGTCAAAGCTTCCCCTCCATTGCTAGTGGTGGACTGACATTTTGCTGGCATGAATGGCTAGCACTGTCAAAGGTTCACCCTCCATGGAGGGTGAAGCTTTGACAATGCCAGTCACTCGTGCTCACAAAATGTCAGAAAAATCATCACCAAGACAGAAACCACCAGGCAGTTTGTCAACAAGTGGCTATGAAAGTCTTAACAATTTTAAACAAGAGATGATTGAAAGAAGGACTAATGCACCACACAGAAAAGTCAAAAAACCTGTCTTGAGATTACAAGCAAAGATGTGAACTGGACTCAAAGAGTAATTTCGCTGTTAAACACAGAGGATAGAGCACACAGATAGAAAGAGTACAGGAGGCACTGTCTAATGCCAAGACAGAAGAAGAAATAGGAGTTGATATGAAAAACATAAGCAATATCAGAGTTTAACAGAGTTTCGGAAGACTTGCAATTAATGACATGGGCCAGACATTTATAAATAGGCATATTATTGCAAATTTGCCAAACGCAGTTTCAAATGCTCGAAATCTGGGCATTTATAAAAAAGTAATTTTTAACATTTTTACTGCCAAAATATATAATTTACCAATTAAAAGAAGAGATGGGACAACACTCCCAATATTAAAAGTTGGTAAATTTTCACACTTCAACCTATGTATATCCCTCATTGCTTTTATTACTAAGAACGAAAGGAAAGAATAGGGAAGCATTTTTACAGCTGTGTAGTGATAGCCTGTGTATAACGAAAATAAAATAAAAATATATTAGGTCATCACTTTGTAATATAACACACTTTATAATCCATGTCAAATCTCTGAATATTATTGAAGAATGAATATTGATAGCAAAATTATTACTGAATATATTAAATAGCTGTCATGTGTTTCTTGATGATAAATGTCTGTTTTCAGTGGGGAAAAAAAAAGGGAATTGAGACAGACTACAGTTTCCTATTCTGCTCCTTTCTTTATCTACTTCTGTATGACTGCACCGTTGTGAAGATAAAATTGTCCTCATTAAAGATGTAAAAAGTTATGTTTACAGTCCAATTTATTTCCACTAATAACTTTCTCCTAACTCTCAAGCAGCTTTTTCAACTTGTTTACCCAATCAATAAAGATGTAGTGTTGTAAAACACCTTTCCCAATACAAAATATCAGCTTAATTTTTTGTATGAGAGTTGCTTATCAACACATTTTTGAAATACGTAAGTGCCTGGGAATTTATGAATTTTGAGCATTTGCCCAGGCATTGTCATTTGTCGCAACTTATAAATGCCCAGGCATTTTTACACCACTACTTGTAACTAAATTAGGAAGAAGCCATAGACAACATACTTTTGGAATTTCTAAAATCATTGGGTGAAGTGGCAAGAAAATGACTATTCATGTTGATCTATGAGTCTGGAGACACACTATCAGACTTTTAGCAAAATATCATCCACATAATCCCAAAGACAGCAAGGGCAGATAAGCATGTAGACTATCCAAAATCAGCTTAACAGCTCATGCGTAAAAGTTGCTGATACAAAATGATGAAAAAGGAAATTTCGGATCTGTTTGATCACTCTCAGTTTGGCTCTAGGAAAGGAAAAGTCTTCGCAGGGGCAGTTTTCAGATCATACTTGATAATTCAACACAGGACTTACAAGTAATCAAGACATGTTCAAAGGATTTGATGGTATAGAAAAAGTAATGATGAAAATGAAAGCAAAGTTCAGGAGTGGGATTAAAATTTGAGGTGAAAGGGTATCAATGATAAGATTTGTTGACGACATAGCTATCCCTACTGAAAGTGAGGAATAACTGCATAAGCTGTTGATTAGAATGAGCTGCCTAATGAGCACACACTATGGATAGAGAGTTAGCAAAAGAAAGACAAAAGTAATGAGTAGTAGCTAAAATGAGACTAATGATAAATCTAACATGAAAATTGGGAACCATAAAGCAGACAAAGTGAAGGAATTCTACTATCTTGGAAGCAAAATCACACACGACAGATGATGGAAGGAGGAAGGACTAGCACAGGCTGAAAGGGTATTCTTGGCCAAAAGCAGTCTACTAGTATCAAACACAGCCTTAATTTGAGTAAGAAATTTCTGAGACTGTACATTTTGAACACAACATTGTTTGGGAGTGAGTCATGGACTGCAGGAAAAGAACAGGATCAAAGCATTTGAGATGTGACACTACAGAAGGCTGTTGATAATTAGGTGGATTGATAAGATAACAGATGAAATGGTTTTCCTTAGAGTCATTGAGGAGAGGAAAATGTGTAAAAGATTGACAAAAAGAAGGAGCAGGATTATAGGATGTGTTAAGACATCAAGGAATAACTTTCACGGTACTCAAAAAAGTTGTTGAGGTTTAAAACTATTTGAGACGACATGGATTGGAATATATTCAGCAAATTATTAAGAATATTGGATGCAAGTGCTACTCTGTGGTGAAGAAGCTGGAGCCAGAGAGGAACCTGTGGAAGGCTGCATCAAAACAACAACCTGCCCTTCACCATGTAGTAGCTGGAGTGCTCAAAATCCTAATATTGAAGCAGATAGTATAATGAAGTTTAATATTGTCAAACAGTTAGATAAAGCAAAGAGATGCCATGAAAACATGGTGAACAAATGAATAAACTAATTCAAAGGAAACAGAGGACAAAACCAAATAAGAATGCTAGATGCACTGTTAAGAGTATCATAATTCCATATTTTCATAATGTATTGCAGAAGGTGGCTAATATATTTAAGTTGTTGCAAGGCTGAAGCTGCATTTCGAAACAACAATATGTTACTATATACCACTTTTACAGAATGTGTTTCATCATTTTTATCTTTATATAGTGATGACACTGCAATGTGGAATTTTGCATGCTTTACATGCAATGCAGGTTCTTGTGTTACGTCATTTCTGATGTTGAAGCCATGTCATTTCATGTGAATATGTGTTGTTAGCAAAGGATGTTGCCTGCGGAATTGGTGACCAACACAGGGATGTCATTTAAACATCCAACAGATATTGTTAGATGTAAGACATTGAAAATCTGCCTTGAAGTGGTCGTCAGCAGCCAAAAACATCAGGTGATGACTGCTACCTAAAAATAATGGTTTGAAGGTACTGCAAGGAGAACACAAAGGAACAGTATGCTGCTTTTTTGGAGGCAACTGGGAGGTCTCTGTCAATCCAGAGAGTACATAACCATCTCCACATGATGAATTTGGCTTCTAGGGTTCCAGTACATCTTCGAGTACAAACTCTCTAGTGCCATAGTGCACAAAATAGATGGGCAAAGAAGTTCTCAAAAGAATGGACTTGATCCTCTTCACTGACATGTACGATTTATGTGACACCTAGTGGTCTTCCTGAAGAGGGGGAGAAAACCAGGTACTGAAGAAAATCTCAAGCATGCAATCCAGTGAACACCTTATATGACCTAAGGAAGACCACCATTTAGTGGGATAAGTTTGAGCAGCAAAGTTTTCATCTTCTCATGGACAACATTCCATTGAGGTTGCTACAATGCATGGGGTCAGCCACAACAATTCTGAATGGTACCCAGCAACAAATTTTCATTTTGTAGATGCACAGTTTCAACAGACTGCCTCTATTTTGGTTACTGCCTTTATTTTGGTTACTGTTATATTTTCATTTCAAAGTAAAGCTATTTTTAAAATAATGATATGGATATAATAGAGGGAAACATTCCACTTGGGAAAAATATATCTAAAAACAAAGATGATGTGACTTACCAAACGAAAGCGCTGGCAGGTCGATAGACACACAAACAAACACAAACATACACACAAAATTCAAGCTTTCGCAACCAACGGTTGCTTCATCAGGAAAGAGGGAAGGAGGGGGAACGACGAAAGGATGTGAGTTTTAAGGGAGAGGGTAAGGAGTCATTCCAATCCCGGGATCGGAAAGACTTACCTTAGGGGGAAAAAAGGACAGGTATACACTCGCACACACACCCATATCCAACCGCACATACACAGACACAAGCAGACATTTGTAAAGGCCCTTACAAATGTCTGCTTGCAAGTCTTTCCGATCCCAGGATTGGAATGACTCCTTACCCTCTCCCTTAAAACCCACATCCTTTCGTCTTTCCCTCTCCTTCCCTCTTTCCTGATGAAGCAACCGTTGGTTGCGAAAGCTGGAATTTTGTGTGTATGTTTGTGTTTGTTTGTGTGTCTATCGACCTGCCAGCGCTTTCATTTGGTAAGTCACATCATCTTTGTTTTTAGATAAAGTTATTTTTAATTATATTACATTTATTATTATTACTATTACTATTATTATTATTATTATTATTATTATTAGTAGTAGTATGTATCTTATTATTTACTGGCTCCCTTACATCTAAGTCCACGTAAGTTCACAGATATGCAGGTAGTGCAAAACCTTCTTTGAGCAGTACATATAAATGATTGCATAACTAAAACTGCTCCACCAAAACTGCTCAACAGAGATACAGTCGCAAGGTCTAATAGAACAGCAGTTCAGTTTTATTGATTGATGGATTGGTCCTATTTGATTAAATTATTACAAGTACACACACTGTACATAGGACCAAGTACAAACCAGACAGTAAAATCTGTGTTCTGTCAGACCCTGGGGCCACTCCTCTACAGAGCAGTTTCAGTCGATTTTCCATTCTGCAGTTACTTATCTTTATATATGTCATTTACAGTTCAGTATTTCAGTCTTCTCCCTGTTTTCCTCATTTTTGATGTGAGTGTGATCAATAAGTTTCAGCCATGGCTAAAATTTCATTAGCTTTTTTTTTGTCAGTTTGCTAGTTAAAGAATTGTTTTCAGAATTAAATCACTGCTTGTGTTGCTTATTTTACATTTATTTGGACTCCTTAAACTATTATTTTTCAATTTCCCCCTCTCTTTTTCTTCTTCCTTTTCTTTTTAATCTGGGATGGAACTATCTCTGCTTTCGTAATAACTTTAATACAACATGGAAGTACATAGGTGGTATATAAGCAATGGAAGGTTAGCACTTAAGCCATCCTCACATGAGAAGAGTTAGTTAATGTTGATGTGGGCTTACACCCTATGAATACATGCTGCTTCTAAGCACCATCGCATTGAAGATCTCTCAAAAGAGCATCATATTGGTATGGTTTGTTGTAATAAAATGACAGAGAACCTCATACTCATCATTAAAGGATATTCATATTTAGTTATTTTTGTGTTATAATTTGCATGTTATGAAAGTATGCCATTTTAAGGCAACTGCATACTGAAGATTCATGAAAAATGAATTGCTCTTGGTAGGATTTGTTATAATTAAATACCAGTTAAAAATGTATCAATGATTAAAGCCTTCTGAATATCATAATATACAATAAAAGGGCATTAAATACAGAAGAGAGCATAGTGTAGTTGGTAGAGGCGCTAAATTACAAAACAATGTGTAGCTAGTTTGTGTCTTGCTGTATCCACATTCTTTTTTCCTTCCTTGCATTTTCTAAAAGGTTATCAAATAAATATAAATAATTTATGTAATATTTCACATTATGTAACTATGGGTGCCTGCTCTCTCCCTCCCCCCCCCCCCCCCCTCTCTCTCTCTCTCTCTCTCTCTCTCTCTCTCTCTCTCTCTCTCTCTCATAAATTTGTCTGACTCTGTGAAGTTTTGTAAGCTGATGTTCTTACTGACCGGACATGGAACTTTCATTCTTGTCTTATAGCATGTTTATGGACATTGAAATTTTTATTTATCTATACTGCAGATAGTGCAATGTGACTAGCAATTGGACAAAGGAGGAAATGTGCATTTTAACAGAGCTTTACGTATGCCCACTTTTGTAAACAAACTGTGTGATATGCTGCCGCTGGAGAGTGCTAAAGTATCAGTCACATTAATCAGCATGCCCCATGTGACACACACACTGTATCTCATCAGGTTGGATTTCCCACTCAAGTCCAAATCTACGTTAGCTGCCTTGTCCCATGTGAGGACGGATTTCCTGTATAGTTGAGGCACTATGCAATGGACAGGCATCTAAAAAAGACTTACAACTTACAACAATGTTTAGGGCTGTATCATACGCTTAAATTAAATGACTAAGTGAATATGAAATATTTTCAGTTGACTGGTACCTGTAATTGAGTGCTAGGCGAACATATTCCAGTCGATTTTCAGGCATAATTCTTTTGTATCTTGTGGAAAGAGGAATTTCAATTCCTGAAGCTGAAGGTGTTGAAAATGGCATCTCTAAAGTCTGAAATACTTTTGCATCTGGTTCCATATCTCGTATGCAAAGCAATCCTGTGAAGAACAATTTTAAATGAGATATACATAAAATGAAGTTCATACCAACTTTAATCCTTAAAACTTCAAATTTATATTCTGCTATTTTGCCAAAGAAACGTTGGAATATTACAATACAGATCCATCAAACTACAGAAAAATTGCACTCTCTCGTTAGTGTCTTATGTATATGCATGATAAAGACATCAAACATGGAGCACTTGTTCGAAAATCACAAACAGTGCAGCTTAGCACTTTATATGGGGGAGTCTGCTGTATTTTTGGTATTACACTTTGTGCTCAAAAGTCGGAGGATAGTAGGTAATATCATGTATTTTCTGTAATAATGAGCCAATAGAGAGTATGTAGTGGGCTCATACACTGCACAATTGTAGATACTCACAAGTTTTAACATTCCATCAGTGTGATTTCATAGGAGCTATAAGATTCCAGGTCCAGTGTTTACGAAGTAAAGTGGTAACATCAAGAAAGAGTTAAATTTAATCATCACTCTGTTACATATAAGACATTAGTTAATAGATACTGTCAAACTTTAAAGCATACAGTACAAATCAACTGTCAGACTTCCTCATCAACTGATGCTGAACACTTCCACTGCAGCTCAGGTACATAGGTCAATTACTGAATTATGTATTGAGTAGTAAGATGTTCCAGTTTTAACAAATACTGCTCCCCAGAGGCTACTAAACAGAAGAATGACCGAGCGAGGTGGCGCAGTGGTAGCACACTGGACTCGCATTCGGGAGGACGACGGTTCAATCCTGCGTCCGGCCATCCTGATTTAGGTTTTCCGTGATTTCCCTAAATCTGTCCAGGCAAATGCTGGGATGGTTCCTTTGAAAGGGCACGGCCAACTTCCTTCCCCATCCTTCCCTTATCCGATGAGACCGATGACCTCGCTGTTTGGTCTCTTCCCCCAAACAACCCAACCCCCAACAGAAGAATGAATGCACACAGTTCAAGACAGAGTGTTGAAAATAGTTTCATCAATAGTCTGTGGAGGAGTGAATGAAGGTCTCATGGAGTGATGAGTCATGGTAAATGATGTTTCACTAATCTGGGAATGAACAGACCTGCCAAATACTAGTAGTAAAGGAAGTGTGTTGTGGCAACTGGTCAGTTTCATGGTGATTTCATGGTACAACAGCAGCTACTGCAGCAGCAGCAGCAGCACCAGCACCAGCACCTCCTGCAGCAACAACAACAACAGCAGCAGCAAGACATGCTGTGGGAACTCCACCACCAGCAGCAGCAGACACAGTCGTTACAGCTTCTCCAAAACCAACAACAGTTTGTGGCTGTGGTGCACTCTCCTGCCACTCTGCTCCTCACTTGTTTCAATGAGGAAAACCAGGGTTGGGAAGTCTATTTCTATTGTTTTGTTCTTCATTGCAAGACACGTCAGATAACTGCTCATGGGTGTTAGTGTGCACTCATTGTTTTTGAGTAGTGAACTGTACAAAGTGGTGCGAAAATTACGCCCTCTTTCAGATCCCAGTAGTCTAAGTTTTTCTGATGTTTGTGCATGACTATTATAGCCACCAAATTCAACCAATTCCACCAATTTTCAGTTGGAAATAGGCATGGTTGTGCCTCTGGTTAACAAGGACACATACAGTTGCATTGGCTCCTTGCAGCTCCCCTCAGCACAAAGTGTTGGTGTACAATGACCAGTCGATCCCACTGCAGGGTCAGATCATTATCAAAGCTAAGTATAAAAATATTGCTCAGCAACTAACCTTGCTTGCAGTCAAATCTTGGATGACAACTCACATCTTTAGTTTAGACACTTTTGTGCTTTTTGGTTTTCAAATTTAAGATGAGGTTGATTTAGTTTCATGTGTGATCCCATTCACAGAACTTAATGCACTGTGTACACAACTTAAGCAGCTATTTGAACCTACATTAGGTGGGTGTTCTATCACCAGTATTGTCTAGCTGATGGGCTACACCCATGGTCATAGTTCAGAAACCTGCTGGGCCACTTCAGATTTGTGGTGATTTTAAGTCTACCTTTAATGCTGAGACAAATGTCGATTTGTATGTAATTCCTTGACAGGAGGAATTGTTGGCTAAATTGGCTAGGAGGGCAAATATTTTTCAAGATAGATCTCACTGGCACCCGGCTTTCAGTCACCTGTAGATGATCAGACGAAACAATTTTTAGTGTTTAACATGCCATTCAGCATGTATTGCTATAACAAGGCGTCATTCGTGGTTGCGAGTACTCCTTCGATATATCAGAAATGTCTTTAGCAACTCATTTAACATATTCTCAACTGTGTTAATTATTTATATGATTTGTTAGTTACTGGGGCAATGTGGCAGTAGCATCTGTCCAGTTTATAGATGATGTTTGAGCAGCTCCAAGCCAATGTTCTGTGCTGTCAGTTCAATAAATGTAGTTTCTTTGCAACAAATGTCAAGTACTTGGGTCACATATTAAGTCAAGATGGGCTCACTCTGATGCAGGACCATGTGGCCACAATCGCTGACTTACCACCTCCTAAGAACCTCAAAGAACTACAACTGTTCCTCAGCAAAGTAAATCATTATGCCAAGTTTATTCCACATGTGGCCCACATTTCCCATCCACGCAATCAACTGTGTAAAAAAGTGCTAAATTTGTGTGGTCAGAGGTGTGCCAAAAAGCTTTCATGCAACTTAAACAGTGCCTAATGTCAGCTCCTTGTTTAGCTGCATGCCATCTCAGCATGCACTTGATGATTGCCATTGATGCACTGGATTGTGGCAGGAGTGCTGTGTTGTCCCACAAATACACCAACTGCACAGAACAGCCCACTGCATTTGCATCTAAATCATTAAATGCTGTGCAGAGGAATTATTCACAAATTGAGAAGAAGGCATTAGCTATCATATACTGGCATCCAGAAGTTTCATGTGTTCCTGTATGGTGCAAAGTTTTACTAGATCACCAATCACAAATCTTGTATTTCATTGCTTGGCCCCAATTCAAAACTTCCCAATAAAACAGTGCAGCAGTTGCAGTGGTGGGCACTGTCTCCTCAGTAACTGTATCTGTGAGATCCATTATCAGCCCAGCCATACAGCACTCCAATGCAAATATGCTTTCCCAGTTGATGTGTGGCACAGATGCCAAATTTGACAGGCACAAGGTGCTGTGTTTTGCCTTAGACAGAAACCAGTGACACAACCTTGATGACCAGGTCACCAGCATTGTGAAGCCTAATGCAGGGTTGGCTCAGGTGACAGTTAACATAGGGGGGTTATGTAGGGATTTCACTAAAGAGGATCAGGTAGTGATTGTGGGTGGGGCTGGTAATAGTATGGGTAGGGATGGGGAGTATAACACAGATGGTGACCTGGAAAAGATAGCCACTCAGACTGACAACACGAATGTGCATTTCGTGGAACTGTTTCAGCGTCACGATCTGCCTCATCTTAATACAGCCGTCAGGCGTAATGACATGAGACTTGGGGGTGCGCTGATGACAGAAAGCATGGGTCACATTTCAGTGGTGTCGGTGGAGTCTATCAGCAGGACGGGTTTCACTAGACATGGCCTGCACCTCAACAGGTATGGGAAGGGGAGGTTGGCAAAGCTTATAGGTGGCAGCATAGGTGGGGTTGGTGGGATCACTCATGGGAAAATTCCTGCAGTAGTGGGTGTTAGAGCTGCACCCTTTTTAGATTGAAGTCAGCTGATAGGTATTCCTGCTTAAGGGAAGTCTCTCTAACAAGGGAATCACTTTTGACAAAGCTTAGGTATCTGAGTAATGAGGGAATTAGTATATTTCATCAAAATATTCAAGGTATTAGAGATAAAGTTAGTGAACTGCTTATAGATGTTGACTCTGAAATTATTGGTGTATCTGAACACTTCTTAATTAAGGAGATAATTCAGAGGTTTCCTTTACCAGTATACAGGTTGGCTGGCAGCTTTTCGAGGAGCTCTTTGCGGTGTGGGGGAGTAGCCATGTATGTGAAAAACGGCATCCCATTTGAGTCAATTGATGTTTCAAAGTACTGCACTGAAAAGGTGTTTGAATGTTGTGCAGGTGTGGTTAAATTTAACGGAGCTAAACTTCTACCTGTTGTTATTTATAGATCCCCAGACTCCGATTTCACAACATTTTTGTTAAAGCTAGAGGAGGTTCTTGGTTCACTTTATAGGAAATACAAAAAGTTAGTTATATGTGGTGACTTCAATATTAATTGTATAAGTGATTGTGCAAGGAAGAGGATGCTGGTAGACCTCTTTAATTCATATAATCTTATGCAAACCGTATTCTTTCCAACGAGAGTGCAAGGGAACAGTAGAACAACCATAGACAACATTTTTGTTCATTCCTCATTACTAGAAGGGCATTCTGTTAGCAAAAAGGTGAATGGCCTTTCAGATCATGATGCACAAATTTTAACTTTAAAAGATTTTTGTGCTGCAACACGTGTTAAATATAGTCATCAGCTGTTCAGGAAAGCTGATCCAGTTGCTGTAGAGACCTTTGTAAACCTTATAAAGGAACAAGAGTGGCAAGATGTTTATAGCGCTGATACAGTAGACGATAAATATAATGCTTTTCTCAAGACTTTTCTCATGCTCTTTGAAAGTTGCTTTCCGTTAGAACGTTTAAAACAGGGTACTAGCACAAACAGGCAGCCTGGGTGGCTGACTAGAGGGATAAGAATATCTTGTAGAACAAAGTGGCAATTATATCAAAACGTTAGAAACAGTCAAAATCTAAATGCAGCAGCCCATTACAAACAGTATTGTAAGGTGCTTAAAAATGTTATTAGGAAGGCAAAAAGTATGTGGTATGCAGATAGAATAGCTAAGTCTCAGGATAAAATTAAAACCATATGGTCAGTTGTAAAGGAAGTTGCTGGTCTGCAGAGACAGGTCGAGGATATAGAATCAGTGCATAGTGGGAATGTCCGTGTTACTGATAAGTCGCATATATGTACAGTATTTAATAATCACTTTCTGAATATAGCAGGTGAACTAAATAGAAACCTAGTCCCAACAGGGAATCATATAGCGCTCTTAGAAAAAAAGTGTTCCGAGACTGTTACCTGAAATGCTCCTCCATGATACTGACAAGAGGGAGATTGAGTTAATAATTAAATCACTAAAGACCAAGAACTCTCATGGATATGACGGGGTATCTACCAGAATACTGAAGTATTGTTCTATGTACGTTAGCCCAGTTCTCAGCCATATCTGTAACTTTTCCTTTAGGAGTGGTCGGTTTCCTGACCGATTAAAGTACTCGGTAGTGAAGCCACTTTATAAAAAGGGAGACATTGATAATGTTGACAATTTTAGACCTATTTCTATGCCATCGGTGTTTGCTAAAGTTATCGAGAAGGTTGTATATACAAGGTTACTGGAGCATTTAAATTCACATAATTTGCTGTCAAATGTTCAGTTTGGTTTTAGAAATGGCATAACAACTGAAAATGCTATATTCTCTTTTCTCTGTGAGGGTTTGGACGGATTAAATAAAAGGTTGCGAACGCTAGGTGTTTTCTTTGATTTAACGAAGGCTTTTGACTGTGTTGACCACAAAATATTACTGCAGAAGTTGGACCATTATGGAGTAAGGGGAGTAGCTTACAATTGGTTCGCCTCTTACTTTAAGAACAGAAAGCAAAGGGTAATTCTCCGCAATATTGAGAGTGGTAGTGATGTTCGGTCCCAATGGGGCACTGTTAAGTGGGGCGTTCCCCAAGGGTCGGTGCTGGGGCCACTGCTGTTTCTTATTTATATAAATGATATGCCTTCTAGTATTACAGGTGATTCAAAAATATTTCTGTTTGCTGATGACACCAGCTTGATAGTGAAGGATCTTGTGCGTAATATTGAAACAGTAACAAATGATGTAGTTCATGAAATAAGTTCGTGGCTTGTGGAAAATAATTTGACGCTAAATCACAGTAAGACTCAGTTTTTACAGTTTCTAACTCACAATTCAACAAGAACCGATATTTTGATCAGACAGAATAGGCATATTATAAGCGAGATGGAACAATTCAAGTTCCTAGGCGTTCGGATAGATAGTAAGCTGTTGTGGAAAGCCCATGTCCAGGATCTTGTTCAGAAGCTAAATGCTGCTTTATTTACCATTAGAACAGTATCTGAAATAAGTGACACTTCAACACGAAAAGTAGTCTACTTCGCATACTTTCATACGCTTATGTCATATGGTATTATTTTTTGGGGTAATTATTCTGATTCAAAAAGGGTATTTTTGGCTCAAAAACGAGCTGTTCGAGCTATATGTGGTGTAAGTTCGAGAACGTCTTGTCGACCCCTATTCAAAAATCTGGGAAATCTGACATTGCCCTCACAGTATATATTTTCTTTAATGTCGTTTGTTGTTAGCAATATTAGCTTATTCCCAAGAGTTAGCAGCTTTCACTCAGTTAATACTAGGCAAAAATCAAATCTGCATGTAGAATGCACTTCCTTGACTCTTGTGCAGAAAGGAGTGCAGTATTCTGCTGCATCCATTTTCAATAAGCTACCACAAGAACTCAAAAATCTTAGCAGTAGCCCAAACTCTTTTAAGTCTAAACTGAAGAGTTTCCTCATGGCTCACTCCTTCTACTCTGTCGAGGAGCTCCTGGAAGAGCTAAAAAATTAAGCAAATTCCAGTTTTACATTGTTGATTTTCTTCATTTGAACTTACGACTTGTCACCTGAATATGTTTTTTTATATTTCATTTTATCTGTTTCTAATATCGTGTTATAATTTCATGTATTGACTTGTTCCATGACCATGGAGACTTCTCCTTAATTTGGTCCCACGGAACAATAAATAAATAAATAAATTTCCAATTACAGTGTATGAGGTAGTGGCAGAAATGGCCCACAATCTGCTCCTCCACAGGATGTTGTCTGCTGTAGGTGAAGGTAGCAGGAGTATTTGCCTAAGAAGCCAACCCAGAATGGCACACCTATTTTTCCTTACGGCACAGGCTTAATGTCAATGAGGGGGTGAGTTTTGCTGGCTACAGGTGACAATGAATGCTCAGTGCTAGTTCCTCCAACACTGCACCCCCACATACTGCAGTTCCTCCACACTGCACACAGGGAATGTGGAGAACGAATGCAATAGTGCGACATTATGTGTACTGGTGTGGTGTTGATGCTATCCTTGAATGCACTGTCTGGAACTGCCATGTCTCCACCCACAACCAATTTGCACCAGCACAGCTGTTCAATCTTCAGCCTTGGCAAAGGGTACATTTTGATTTCACTGGTCATTCTGGGGAGCAATGTGGTCACTTGTCAATGCCCCTCTAACTTTCAGTATGATGCGTTTATGGCTACAAGTGCCCTGCCCACCATATTAGTGACAGATGGGGCTCTTCCATCCTGGTTTCTGACAATGGCCCTCAGTTCACAGCATTCACATTTCACGATTTTTATCAGTAACATGGCAATGAGTACCTGACCACTGCCCTTTCCATTCCACATCCAAATTGGAAGCTGGGCAGATGGACAGGACATTCAAAGACACATATGCGACAACTACTGATGACAGCTGACTCCAGGGAAGCTCTCACTAGCTTCCTTGCCTCCTACCGATCCACCCCCGCAAATGGATGTAGCCCAGCCAAAAGTTTACATGGGCACAAACCTCCACACCCCATTTTACTTGCTGCACCCGATTCCACGGGTCCACTGCCCTGCACACGGTTATATCAATGCATTGAAGCTCCCGCCTGGGTTCATACTTTCAGCCAGAACCTCAGGCGAACCCAAGGCACTGTCATCAGCAGCAGGAAGTGGCATGTGTTTGAGACTGAGGTCAAGTAGTAGCAGCTGGTCAGCAATAGAATCAGCTCCGACCACACCATAACATATACCCCCCCCCCCCCCCCATTTCCCACAACCACGACCAGCACCACCACTACCACCAGGATGGAGTGCTACCTGCGACCACACCAGGGACTGGCCTGCCACTTACTACTACAGCCTCTGCCTTTGTGTCAGGCATCAGCAAGAAATCAAAATTGACCAGCATTGGAAGCTGATCAGACTGAAACCTTTCCTCCTCCTATGCCACTTCCGCCTCTCACTCCTGCTATTGGTGGCCCCCTTCTCTCCCTATCAGTGGACATTGAACATTATTGGCCTGTGGTGTCCATGGAGGCTGACCCATTAGTATCATCTCCACCAGTTCCGGTGCCCACTCCCCTGCAGGCCGGTCCAAGCTGTGCCTCAGATTCCATCAATCATCCAGGACTCTCACATATGGCATTGCCTCCCTCCATCAATCACCCAGGACTCTCACATATGGCACTGCCTCCCTCCCAAGTTGATCACGATAGGGACCCTCCATGGGCACCTTTGGTGAGCATTCCTACTTTCCTCTCTCCCCTTCCTTCTTGAAGCAGGCAACAGCCATGTCACTTCCAGCTCTATGTACCAATTAAATGGTGGAGAGAGGGGAGGGATTTAGTATTAGAGGGTGACTCGAATTCTGAGCCTAGCTTGGGTGTTGGCTGAGAGCCTAGCTCAAGTATTGGTTGAGATAACATGTCAGAGATACTGGGGCTCCACGTGACAGCAACGGCTCATGCCTGAGCGATGCAAAGCTGCCGTGGCAACCACATGAGGTAGTGCCACCCTCTGACAAGTGTTTACTGATATTCTCACGTAGAAGAGGTTGTTATTAGATGAATATCAAACACTAACTTCACTTAACGAAGGTTTATTCAGTACTTGCATGTACAAGAGTGCAGGGCAAACTGCCTCTGGTCAGATCACATACAGTATATATCCAGCTACAGAATATTCCAGTACAATGATTCATGGCATTTGAGGATACTTCTAGAATGTATTCAAATTGAATATAGAAATTCAAATTGTTCAGTCAAGGTGAGTTTTGAACTCACAACCCTCCATGCAACAGTTTAGTGCTATAGTCACTACACCACGGTGCTACTCAGCTTCTTCTGTGACATTGCTCCCTCCTTAAGAGAACAGCATCTTGGTGTTACGTCCTCCTAGTCCGGGAACGAGTCATCGGTCCTGCATACTCCGACTCCTGATGACTGATTCTCGCCTTGGCGGTGACTTCTTAGAACTTCTTTTGCCGCTACACTCTTCGTCACCTTTCCGCTTGTTGCCTGTTGCTGGAGCTTCAGATTTACTGTGGGTTGCAGGATCCTTATAGGGCTTCATTCGAAGGATGTGGACCATATCTCTGATCTTTCATCGTCTTGTGTCAGGGCCGAAATCTTCAACTTCATAAGTAACAACAGACAACTGTCTTACAACCTTATAAGGTCCAAAGTAGTGCCTGAGGAGCTTCTCAGAGAGACCAACCTTATGAACAGGAGTGAAGATCCAGACGAGGTCACCAGGCTGGTAGACAACAGGGCGAAGGCTCACGTCATACCTTCGGCGATCGTTTTCTTGAGTCTGCAGCATGCAGAGTTGAGCTAACTGCCAAGCTTCCTCCACTCTGGTTAACACCTGGCTGATGTAGTAATTGTCCATGTCATCAGGATGTAACAGAAACACAGTAGCCATCATCGTAGTCACCCCACGCCCACGCACCAGGAAATATGCCATAAATCCTTTGGCGTCTTGTTTGGCGGTGTTGTAGGCAATCGTCACGAAAGGTAGCACCTCATCCCATTTGCTCTGCACAACAGTGACAAACATTGATAGCATGTCGGCCAAGGTCTTATTAAGGCATTCAGTAAGCCCGTTAGTTTGCGGATGGTAGGCAGTCGTCATTTAATGAGTAATGTTGCACTGATGGTTTATCTCTGTCACAAGATTTGATTGAAAAACTTTCCCTCAATCCGTAATTAATGATCTTGGGGCACCGTGTTTTAATACAATATCTTCCACGATGAATTTGGCTACCTCGGATGCTTTGGCTGTTTTCACAGCTTTTGTAGTGGTATAGCGCATCAGATAATCAGTGCAAACAATAATCCATCTATTGTCACTAGCAGACATTGGGAAAGGTCTGAGGAGGTCAATCCCAACACACCAGAAAGGCGTTTCGGCTGGTGGAATTGGTATGAGTAGGCGAGGTGGTTTCTGAGGAACTGCCTCTCTCCTCTGGCACTCTCGACAGTGCGACACACAGTGACAGACACTCCTAAATAAACCTGGCCAGAAAAATCTCTTGTGGATTCTGTCATATGTCTTAATAAATCCTAAATGTCCGGCCTCAGGTGTGTCATGGAACATCTAAGTGCATGTGTTTAGGAATCATTGGTAGCCACCTCTTTCCAAACGGACCAAAGTTTTTCTTGATAAGTAATCCATTAACTACCTTAAATTGTCCTTTCACATCCTCTGACCGATTTAAGGCAAGTATAATTTGAGATATCTTGGCATCCTTCTTCTGCTCAGCAGAGATATCCTGGAGTGCAGCGAGACAGGCACTATCTTCATCAAAGTCTTGATGGTCTTGCACAGGGTTTCTTGAGAGACAGTCGGCATCTTGGTGTTTTCTTCCACTTTAGTACACTATGGTAATGTCATACTCTTGAAGACGTAGTGCCCGTGTGACGAGTTGTCCTGTTGGATCCTTAAGACATGTCAACCAACAAAGTGAATGATGGTCTGTAACAACTGTGAATGGTCTTGCATAGAGATACTGTCGAAATCTGCACATGGCCCAGATCACAACAAGACATTCTCTTTCTGTAGTTAAGTAGTTTCTCTCGGCTTTTGTAAGTGTCCTACAAGCATAGGCTATAACCTTCTCTTTTCCATCCAAAATTTGCACCAGAACAGCACTGATCCCACACCCGCTGGCATCTGTGTGTAGTTCTTTAGGTGCTCTCTCATCATACAGACCAAGTACAGAGTCAGTCGTCAGAGCTTTTCACAGCACATCGAAAGAATCTTGTTGAGCACCACCCCAGATGAATTCAGCATCGGTTTTTAACAACTCTTGGAGTGGCCTGGCTTTGATACAAAAGTCTTTGATAAAATGACGGTAATAAGAACATAATCTGAGGAATCTTCTCACATCCCTAATACTTCTAGGAATTAGTAAATTTCGTTATAGATCTCACCATTTCTGGGTGTGGCCACACACCTTCATTTGACAAAAGGTTTACAAGTATTTTGATTTCTTTTGCTCCAAAGAGACACTTTCTTGGATGAAGTTTCAGTTTGCCTTATTGGAGACACTTAAGAACGGCCCTCAGTCTTTCTATATGTTCATCAAATGTCTCTGAGAACACTATAATGTCATCTAAATAACAAAGACACATCATCCTCTTCAGGTGCCTTAGAAGGTTATCCATCATCCGTTCAAAAGTTGCTAGTGCATTACACAAACCAAACGGCATTATCTTAAACTAATGCAAGCCCTCAGGGGTGATGAATGCAGTTTTATCACGATCAGCATCGTCTACTTCGATTTGCTAGTATCCCAAGTGACATGTCCATGGTTGAGAAAAACTTAGCCCCCTTCAGACAATCTAGTGTATCATCAGTTCATGGAAGAGGGTAAACGTCCTTTTTAGTTATCTTATTAAGCTTCCTGTAATCAACACAAAAGAGCCAACTGCCATCCTTCTTCCTGACGAGGACCACTGGTGATGACCATGGGCTCTGCGAAGGCTGAATGATGTAATTCTTCATCATTTTCTCTACCTCCCCACGAATTATTTGACATTCTGTTGCTGACACACAGTATGCTCTCTGGCTTATTGGTTGAGGGTCTCCAGAGCTAATCCGGTGCTTCACCATCGATTTGTCTAATTTGCTCTTCACCTGGGGATTGAAGCATTCAGAGAACTATTGAAGAATGGCAAGTAGCTTCTTCTGTTGTTCCGAAGTGAGATCTGGTGATAGTCAAGCTAGAAGATCTTTTCTCGTAATGGTAGCGCTAATTTCATCTACAGACTCAGCATGGGAGGTTCCTATGATGCTCAGCTGTTCTTCAATTAACGGTTCAGCATTTGCTACGCACAAGCGTCTTGGAAAGATCTGATCTTCGAGTGACCACAATCTATAATTGCCTGAGAAGCTTTCAAAAAGTCCCATCTGAGAATGACGTCATGACTACACTCTTGTAAGATGATGAATTGTAAGGGCTGTGTATGGCCACTTATAACCACATGAATGGTACATGTTCCTGTAGGTTTTACATATTTCCCATTAGCTACCTTCAGCAGAGATGTTTTGTTTTCGACGAATACGATTTTCTGTAACTGGCGATGGTGCTTCTCCGAAATGACTGAATAGGATGCTCCAGAGCCCACAAGAGCTTGGGCTGGTTGGCCATCCATGAGGATATCGATGTAGTTTCCTATCATTTTTGTAGTGATCGACGGCAGAGGATTTTTCTCTTCGGCGGCCTCACCTCCAAGGAAGGTCGCACCCTTTAGTTTTCCAGGTTGCGGCAGCTAGGTGATTGGCTGGATCTTCTATATAGTGATGAGGATCTTGATCGGCGTGTTGGGGAGCGTCCTCTCCAGTGGTTAGCTTGTGGTGATAACTCCACCTTGTCTTGACTTTTTCACCATTTTAAAGGGAAATGAAGGGCGAGAGATTGGGTTCAATGTCTGTTCTACTTCCTCCCTTGTGACCTCTTGAAGCATCTAAGTTTTTTGCTTGCCATGGAATCCAAGTACCTTCTAAACTTCCTCTCTCACTATCTGATGAAGAACATTGTGAAATCAGTTGCTTCCTCCATCACAGACATCAATACAACATTTGGAAGCCATTCAAACTTCTTGTGTGTAATTCTTTTTTGACGCATTGTCCCAATAGACTGGCACCATTTTATGAATTCGTCTGCTGTCGAAACCTCCTTCAGGAGTAGGGCTTGATACATGTCCTCAGCAACATCGTCACCAGAGAACCCGGAAGGATGTCTCATGTGGTAGCACACAGTTTCTGTCATTGTAACGTCCTCTTCTTCTGGATCCGATAGATTGTGATCTGTTGAATATGGCTCTAACTCAGGTTTCTCGCCACATAAACGGTGGCTCTGTCATGGCCAGATGTGAGCCACTGTGTCGTCGATAATGTGCACTATCACAAGCTCCAATACCCAGCGTCTCCACCAAAATAATGTCACGTATAAGAAGGTGTTGTTATATGAATGACGAACACTAACTTCACTTAACAAAGGTTTATTCAGAATTTGCACATACAAGAGTGGGGAGCAAACTGCTTCCGGCCAGAACACATACAGTATTTATACAGCTACAGAACATTCCAGTACGATGATTCATGATATTTGAGGATACATCTAGAATGTACTCGAACCAAATATAGAAATTCAAATTGTACTGTCCAGGTGAGTTTTGAACTCACGACCCTCCATGCAACAGTTCAGTGTCATAACCACTACACCACGGTGCTATTCAGCTTCTTCTGCGACAATATATTGCAGCCCAGCCAATGCAGCAAATCTCTCAATAGTCACTGAAGTCTTACATATGTACCTCTGGATAGCGACCCAATATTAGTAAAAGACTAAAGAAGAATTGTGCAAAAACATAAAGGAAGATTTTCAAAATGTAATGCCTGACATTCTCCAAAGACATAAAGGATGGCATGGAGATGCAGAGACCTCTCTGTAAGGCATGATAGTGCACATACAAACCATCAAGCCAGTTTTAGTCTTAATTTCAGCATAAATTATAAAATGTTTCCTACCCAGAAACTATTTGAGTTCAATGAAAAGGTGAAAATCACTAAGAACAAGGTGAGAACTGTAGGGTGTTTGATCAAACATTTATCATCAAAATTCATCTGACAAGTCTCTGGTTGCAGCAGCATACCTGTCCTCATGACAGTTATTGTGAAGAAGTACAACTGTAAGGAAGCACACCATTCCTATGAGTTTGGATTTCTTGGTATAGCTTTATTCGGCTGTCATAATATCGATCTGAATTGATCGTAGTGTCTTTTAGCATGAAACTGACCATGAGAAGACCCTTAAGATACCAGAACACCAACATCATGAGTTTTCAGTAGTTAGAATTTGTTGGAATTCCATAGTTACTGTAGTGAAGAATGGTGCCATGGTCTATGGGGCTGCACACCCCTCCCCCAGAACTACATCTGTTTATTCTTAAAAGAGAGAGAGAGAGAGAGAGAGAGAGAGAGAGAGAGAGAGAGAGAGAGATTCTTGCATCATAGCTTTCAGGCTTAGCAGTTTTGATAATTTTCCTGTGATTGTAGTTGTTGTTATAATAGATTCAGAAAACAACTTTGTTTACTCTAGAGAATCTGGAGATGGAATGGTGATACAAAACTTACGTGAGGTCACTCCCACTGCCCCAGACCAAAATCATGGATTCAACTCTGACCATGAGTAATTGGCACTTGGTCTCTGGAGTGAAATGAAACCCACATATTAGAAAACCGGTAATAATCTGGTAGAGAAAGGCATTTTCATTTGGGCAACATCACATCAAAAAATTTCAATGCTCTAACCATTCACTGTGTTTTGTCTTGATCGCTTAGTTGCCTGGGTAACCATCAAGCCCAAATTTTTCTATAGCCAAGAAGTTCAGACAGAATTTTGTCAAGCAAAGAAAGAGAAATATTTGGCAAAGAAATGTGTAACTTGCCTAGGGTTCCTATCTGTCTTGCACAATTGTATTCTTCACATCATCTGTAATGAGTGGAAGGTGTCCATTTAAACTTGGATATAATCCTGATACCAATCTGCACATTAGGACTGCACAATCGGTAGTTACTTCCTAGATTGCCCTCCGTATAATGCCAATCTCCAAAAGGTAGATAATATTTGAGCCAACCTTTTGTAAAGCCCAACTTACGATCCTCATTAAAAACCATGAATGCAGAGTATAATTTGCTATATGTAAATGACACTAATACTTGAATAATCAACTAAAAAATGAATTAAGTAAAGATGCTATATCTATTCTTCCAGGAGTGCTAGTCCTGCAAGTTTCAAAGAACTTCTGTGAAGTTTGGTAAACAGGAAATGAGGAACTGGCAGAAGTAAAATTGTGAGGACAGGTTGAGAGTTGTGCTTGGGTAGCTCAGCCAATAGAGCACTTGCTCACGAAAGACAAAGGTCCTGACTTGGAGTCTCAGTCCTGCACAAAGTTTTAATATGCCACAAAGTTTCATATCAGTCCACACACTGCTGCAGAGTGAAAATTTCATTCTGCACACCTAATGTTTCTTTCTACAATGGCATCTGATAGCTCATCTCTCTATTAGGTGAAGAACTGCAAGGTCTTGTATGTTGTATGGTGGTCATAAGTGCTCTTGGATCTTTAGACATATTTAAAAGCAACTGATCATTTCCAGCAATATAATTACTGAAGGTACTATTAATAAACATAGCAAGATTTTCATAAAATATAATTGAGTATTTCAAGGACTCTGGCATCTCAAAACTGAACATATAAACATGTAACAGTTTGTGGAAATAACTTCATATACTCTTCATTTACCTGGGACATAATCTCTATCCACCTCTGTAAGGTCAGCTGGTGTTAAGGTCATTCCAGCTAACTGCTTCCATACAGCTTCTGCAAGGTTCAGGCTTAAGGGGCTACCTGTCCTGATAGCAATTCCCATTAGAATACCTGTAAAAAGTTTGTGTATAATAATTAGCATCAATTTCTCATTACTGCTTAAAACGATGTTCTATGTAGTTACAATTAACATTCCACAAACATTTTAACTTATAGTTAACTAGCATTATTCCTGAGTTTTTTGTTTGATTTAAATCACATCATGTGTGTAAAAATTGGTGAACCAAAAAATTAAAATATTTTCATATCACTCTCCGTTCAAATATCAGACATATTTACTTTATTTTGTTAGCAACATACCCAGGAATCTGAACATATTCATGTGCAGTGGTGATTTCAAGGTAGGGTTCAAGAGAAAACAGTCACGATTTGTTCCTGTATCATCTCGGCCATTGGGTGTAACAATCAATAATGGAAGACACCCATTTTGAAGTTCTTCACACATCTCAGTAATGCTTTCACTGTAGCCTCCTCCACAATCATCTACACTTTCCCCTGGAAAGCATTTAAGATACTTCAAAATTTTGGTATACTCAGAATGATCAAATGTTAGCAATTTCCTTAAATTATTTGGCCCATGATTACTATATGACACAATTAAATATCAAAACTATAGAAGCATATAGCACTTACAAAGAAACACCAATTGAATGATGATTTATTGCTCTGACCATATCAACAAGTGGCTAATCACTATCAGAATTAGTGTCCGTGTAGCATAGTTGTTCCTGATAATGATGCACCACTGTACTAGTTGGTTGGTGATGAATCTGCAGTACATTCAATATCATCTACTAGCACATCTGTACATCATTTTATACCTCAGAAACAACTACTCTACGGAAAACATTAATTCTGAAGACACTCTCAAACATACAACTTTTCACGTAACCTGATGATGACTACGCACTAGTCAAAATTATGTCACAGCATTAACTGCCATGCAACAGGAGTAGTTGTTTAATCCTATGACTACTGTGGATGTGTTAACCCATCATGTGCAGCATTCCCTGGTACTGTGGATACCTTTGAGTGCACCACTGTCCATTTCCTCCAGTACTATGATGGTATTTACTTGTGCAGCCTTACTGATCCCTGATTGTTAATGAAACATGTAGAAATGCAGTCACTCAGGTATCTGCATGCATTTACACCACCACCAGCCGTCTGCAGTTTGAGCTACTTCACTGGAGGGTCCAGCCGTGTTTACTGTTGTGAACTATTGTCGCTGTTTTTACCTTTGTTGGGTGTCTAATTATTTATCAAGATTGCCAGCAGAGCATTATTCAAATTGCTTTTCTGATCTAAGCAGGTTGACTACATTTAATTTTTGCAGATAAAATGACACTACAACAAGGTTGCACGCAAGAAGAAATTTTGGAGATACTATTAGCAACATAGAAGAAGAATTCTTTGATACCAGTAACAGTTATTACTCATCTATAGGAGTGTACAGCAATAATTTTAGGCAAGCACATCATCATGTTTCACATACTCAGTTCATACTTCAGAATCATGGGAATTCTAGAAGCCGTGATGAAACACTTGCAAAAAGAGCACATCCTAATGACAAATTTTATAGCCAGAAGGTTATTTTCACCCATTTTCAAGTATGAAGTTAATGATTTAGATCTGACACAAGTGTCATTTATGGAATGATCCATGGATTTGGAAATATTTAATGACATTTCCCACAGAAGGCCTGATTAAAATTACTGTAAGTTAAAACAATATATTTTATCTATTTACCATGGCTAATATGCCAGAATAAGTGCCTTCACGGCTTTCAAAGTGAAAAGGTATATGATCTGAGGAACTTTACTGCTTTTATTGCTATTTGTCCTCACATGGGTCAGTTGGAAAATCTGAAAATCAGCAATTTTTAGTTCAGATATCTACTACCAAACAAATCAGTTTTCAACAACATTACACCTCAAAATTCTTTTGTGTCAATTCTGAGAATGTTTTACTTATATGATTACTGTGTGAGTACCAGTGGAGAAAATTTATTCAAAATTAGAAGTACTCTTGACAAAGTTAAAACACATTCTGCTATCTGTGTAACCAGTCGTTTATCAGTGGTGCTGAAGTTAAGCCACTGTCTAAGAAGGGAGATAAAGAAATAGCATCAAATTTCCATCCAATTTCAATTTTGCCAGCATTTTCCAAAATTTTAGAAAAAGTAATGTACAATCGGCTTTATAACCACCTTATCTCAAACAACATACTGTCAAAGTCGCAGTTCGGATTTCTAAAGGGTTCTGATATTGAGAAGGCTAATTACACATACAGTGAAAATGTGCTTAATTCATTAGACAAAAAATTGCAAGCAACTGGCATATTTTGTAATCTGTCAAATGCATTTGACTGTGTAAGTCACAATAGCCTTTTAAGTAAATTGGAATATTATGGTGTAACAGGAGATGCTGCAAAATGGTTCAAATCTTATATCTCTGGCAGGAAACAAAGGGTGTTATTAGGAAAGAGACATGTATCAAGCTATCAGGCATCATCCAACTGGGAACTAATTACATGTGGGGTCCGACAAGGTGCCATTTTAGGACCCTTACCTTTTCTTGTGTATATCACTCACCTTTCATCAGTAACATTATCAGATGCCAAGTTCGTTTTGTTTGCTGATGATACAAACATTGCAGTAAATAGCTAATCAAGTGTAGTCTTAGAGAGATCGGCTAATAAATTATTTGTGGACATTAATCACTGGTTCCTAGCTAATTCTTTGTCACTAAACTTTGAAAAAACACACTACATGCAGTTCAGAACTTGTAAGGGGTGTCCAACGAATATATGCCTCACATACAATGTCAACCAGATGGAAGAAGTGGACAGTGTTAAATTCTTGGGATTACAGCCTAATAATAAATTCAACTGGGAGGAGCACACCTCATAACCGCTGAAGCATCTTAACAAATCTCTATTTGCAATGCGAATTGTGTCAGACATAGGGGATATAAAAATGAAGAAGCTGGCATACTACGCTTACTTTCATTCCACAATATCATATGGGATTATTTTTTGGGGTAATTCATCAAGCCAAGCTAAAGTTCTCCAGGAACAAAAACGTGCAGTAAGAGTTATATGTGGTTTGAACTCAAGAACATCTTGCAGAAGCCTGTTAAGGGAACTAGGGATACTAACTACTGCTTCTCAATATACACTCCTGGAAATTGAAATAAGAACACCGTGAATTCATTGTCCCAGGAAGGGTAAACTTTACTGACACATTCCTGGGGTCAGATACATCACATGATCACACTGACAGAACCACAGGCACGTAGACACAGGGAACAGAGCATGCACAATGTCGGCACTAGTACAGTGTATATCCACCTTTCGCAGCAATGCAGGCTGCTATTCTCCCATGGAGACGATCGTAGAGATGCTGGATGTAGTCCTGTGGAACGGCTTGCCATGCCATTTCCACCTGGCGCCTCAGTTGGACCAGCGTTCGTGCTGGACGTGCAGACCGCGTGAGACGACGCTTCATCCAGTCCCAAACATGCTCAATGGGGGACAGATCCGGAGATCTTGCTGGCCAGGGTAGTTGACTTACACCTTCTAGAGCACGTTGGGTGGCAAGGGATACATGTGGACGTGCCTTGTCCTGTTGGAACAGCAAGTTCCCTTGCCGGTCTAGGAATGGTAGAACGATGGGTTCGATGACGGTTTGGATGTACCGTGCACTATTCAGTGTCCCCTCGACGATCACCAGTGGTGTACGGCCAGTGTACGAGATCGCTCCCCACACCATGATGCCGGGTGTTGGCCCTGTGTGCCTCGGTCGTATGCAGTCCTGATTGTGGCGCTCACCTGCACGGCGCCAAACACGCATACGACCATCATTGGCACCATTGGCACCAAGGCAGAAGCGACTCTCATCGCTGAAGACGACACGTCTCCATTCGTCCCTCCATTCACGCCTGTCGCGACACCACTGGAGGCGGGCTGCACGATGTTGGGGCGTGAGCGGAAGACGGCCTAACGGTGTGCGGGACCGTAGCCCAGCTTCATGGAGACGGTTGCGAATGGTCCTCGCCGATACCCCAGGAGCAACAGTGTCCCTAATTTGCTGGGAAGTGGCGGTGCGGTCCCCTACGGCACTGCGTAGGATCCTACGGTCTTGGCGTGCATCCGTGCGTCGCTGCGGTCCGGTCCCAGGTCGACGGGCACGTGCACCTTCCGCCAACCACTGGCGACAACATCGATGTACTGTGGAGACCTCACGCCCCACGTGTTGAGCAATTCGGCGGTACGTCCACCCGGCCTGCCGCATGCCCACTATACGCCCTCGCTCAAAGTCCGTCAACTGCACATACGGTTCACGTCCACGCTGTCGCGGCATGCTACCAGTGTTTAAGACTGCGATGGAGCTCCGTATGCCACGGCAAACTGGCTGACACTGACGGCGGCGGTGCACAAATGCTGCGCAGCTAGCGCCATTCGACGGCCAACACTGCGGTTCCTGGTGTGTCCGCTGTGCCGTGCGTGTGATCATTGCTTGTACAGCCCTCTCGCAGTGTCCGGAGCAAGTATGGTGGGTCTGACACACCGGTGTCAATGTGTTCTTTTTTCCATTTCCAGGAGTGTATTTATTCCTTAATGAAATTTGTCATTAAAAATATATCATTTTTTCAAACCAACAGCTCAATTCATGGAATCAATAATAGAAATAAGAATAATCTTCACAAGGATTTAAAGTCACTGACTCTTGTACAAAAAGGTGCGCATTATTCAGGAACACACATTTTCAATAACTTGCCAGTAGCCATAAAAAGCTGTACAACCAATGAAATTCTGTTTAAGAGAAGCCTAAAGGATTTATTGGTGGCCAACTCCTTCTACTCCATCAATGAATTTCTCAGTAGAACCAACTGATTTGTGTGCGTCTCTCTCTCTCTCTCTCTCTCTCTCTCTCTCTCTCTCTCTCTCTCTCTCTCTGTGTGTGTGTGTGTGTGTGTGTGTGTGTGTGTGTGTGTGTAGAAACCTTTTTTTTTTTTATTTCAGTGCAATAGTGTTTGTAAAATGTTTCTTTCATATAGGGTTCATTTAAAAAAAATGACGATCATTCCACTTGGGACCTGTGGAAGGTACATAAGCTTATTTGTTTCAGTTGTAAGTATTTGCCATGTATTATTGTTTTTCTGACGTGTTTCACATCCTGGAGGACCTCCTCACTATGGATCAATTGGAATGAAATTAAATCTAATCTAATCTAATCTGCAGTGCATTTGTTGAGTGCAGAAATTTCTGCAGTGCCAAAAGCCTAATGTTATTCAATGGATGTTTATCTTTTAAGCAATTTATTGTATTCAAACAAAGTTTGGGAACAAAGTGTGTGTATTGTGTGATTGTCATACTGGTATGTCTTGAATTTTAGAGAGTATACAGGTGATACACCTAAAATACGAATCTAAAATTTGGGGAAACGTAGCAAGCTACTAGGTACATTCATGAACAACAGGGTGTCCATAAACTCTCTTAACAGTTTCAAAAATGTATTACAAAAGCAACTAATATCTTCTTCAGATTTGTACTGTGCACTTAATGACTATCAAAATTTTAATCACATTACATTTCTGTGAGGTATGAGATACTGCGAAATGAATTACGTATGAAATGGTTACTTCTCAAGAGAAGGTACTGTGTGTAATGGTTACTGGAAAAAAAGTTTGGACATAACATGTGAGAACAAATGTCTATGGATGATATGTTCTTCACCCAAGTTTGCATAAGTGATGCCGCAAACCTTTAATCTTTCAGGGAAGCTGCACACACACAATGTGAGAATCTGTGGACTGGAAAAACCTCGATGTGGCTAGGAACTTTAGCAAGACAGTCCAAAGGTAAATAAATGTGTGGTCTGAGATCATGTGTAGTTACACCATTGCTACTTTTTTCTTCCACAAGACATCAATAACTGCAAATGTTTACCTGGAACTCTTGACCGAACATATTTCATGACAGCTACATAACATTCAACCTAGTATAAAGTTCAGTAAGATTCTGCACCACCACACTGGGAACCACATGTTGGTATCTATAACAAGTCACAGGAACAACAATGTGTAGCACTAGGACCGGGTGAATCAGGTTAAAATTACAGCAGATTTTGATATGACGAGAAATCCTATTTGAACACCAATGCTTTATGTTAAATGGGGCAATAAAAGAGAAGTGTGAATATGAACCAAGACAAGTGCAAATATGAACCATCTGTTAAAGAGAAAGACTGTCAGGAAAGAAGCATTGTTTGCCCATTACAGAAAATGTGAAGAAACATGAAATATGAATGCCAAATATAAAATATACTATCATACGTGGTACCCCACACAATGAAAAATTGATAAACCACTGGTGACTGTATAAGAAAGATGAAATTAAATTGATATTATTACAAAATATAAACTGCCTGGCAAAAAAAAGTGAAGCATGCGGGAAACATGGTCAGATGTCAATATAACTTTGTACAAGTACACAGCATCAGTGGGTTAGTAAATGTTTGTAGCTGCAATTCTCTGCAGCAGGTAAAACCATTTCAAGAGTGCATCAGTGTTGTTCATGTTCAATTTTGTTACCAGGCCTGGTAGGATATATAAAGGACATGAACAGCAGGTAATGGGACACCCTTTTCTAACATAACCTTGTTTTATAGAAATAGTTGATACCAAGTAACTTATATAGGTGAACATAATCTCAGTTGTTTAAATAAATGAATTTCATATGATTTTGTACACGATGTATTATATTTAAGGCTAAAACGTATAAAAAGAAATTAATTTGTTACACTCTGTATGTATGGGTAAAATTATTCTTCCTTTAGAAATATCTGAAATTACAAAATATCTGGCATACTTAAATTACTATTATTAATTACACAATCTATAATGATAATCATTAAATTTACTTCTGGATTCATTTACAAAATAATGTTATAACTTGGTGATGATTCTTCTTTTGTCAAGGAAGTTTGTAAACTCTTTTGCTTTGTAAATGCTTTGGAATATTGTTAGTACTGCAGAATGTTAGTAGTAGTGGCCACGCCTCTGATGGAAACGCATGTATTCTTCAATTTTGTCACTAATAATGTAATTGATGGTTTTATGAAAATGGGGATTGTGAAGTCAGTGTGATATAGAAGAATGGGATAAAATAAAGGAAAGTTATAGCAACAGAAAGAATTTCATCAATTATTCAGTTCAATAGGAACCCCTCAATGTTATAAAAATTATAGCCTCAAGAATGTACCCCTAGACACGAGAACTGCAGCCAACAACAAGAGAAAATGAAGATAAGTAAAAAGTTTTTCTTTTGTATATCTTACACCTCTCAAAGTTTTCAGAACTTGTGCAGAGACAGAGAATTTTAATAGGGATGTATGGGAGGTTAAGATTACCAGCATCAGAAGTTGAGTGATCACTGTGAAGGACATAGAGTTGCCGTGTACTTGTATGTGACCATCTGGTCAACCATGTTTGACAAGAACATGGGAGGATCATCATACTGTGCACCAAGCCCACTGTAACTTCTTCACACCTGCACGTGCCATTTCAGAACAAGTAATAGACTCCCTGCAGCTTTTTTTATCATCATGTCATCTGTTTAAGGCAGCATTATCAATACCTGACAGAGTTTGAAAGAGACCATACTGCGGGTCTCGATTTGGTTGGCTGGTCAAATTGCCCACTATACAAATTTGTGAGGTACTGAGATGTGACAGTTGCCAAATGTTGTACTGTATGGGAACTCATCCTCAAGGTTCTGGTCAACCACATTTAAAAATCACAAGGGAGGATCACTGTATCGAGCATCAAGCACACTTTAGTCCCTTCACATCTGCACTAGCAGATCCTAATTTCCTGATTGTGTTGTTACACCGTCCTCACCATGATGAGCATCACAGGTAGCCCCATCCATCAAAGCTTCATGATCACTGAGTGGGTGATCAGCTGGCTTGTACCTCTGGACTGCAGTAGGGCATCATACGAAGGACATTGATGATGTCTCTGCACTTATGTCTTCTTGATGGATGGTAATAATCCTGAACTTCATACGCCAGATCTGACAAGTGACAAAGGATACATTACAGCTCAAAGTAGCACTTTAGTAACTTTTCCACTAGTTCAACTTTCCACACAGATGGAATATCCATACTAAGTCTCCCACTGACCAGTGCTTGACATTATAGTGCTCTTCGTCTTTCTCCTGGGTGTCCAGGATTCCTGTGTAAACCAGCTGCCATGCTTTTTCTGCCCTGAAGATGTGTTTCACATAGTCATTCTGTGTAGCTTGAAACAGAAACAGTGTATCCATTGTCATTTCAACCTCGTGACTGCGGCAGAAGGAACAGTGTGAAGCCTGGTCTTGCTTTGCTGTGTTGCATGTACAGGTCACTATGGGCAGCATTGTATCCCAATCTCTCTGTTTGACATCGGTACACATGGAGAGCATATCTGCCGACGTCTTATTAAATCATTCGAAGAGGACATTCATCTGTGGATTGCAGACAATTGTCATCCTGTAGGTGATCTTGCAACGTGAAATTATTTCTGGAGGAGGAGGAGATTAGTGTTTAACGTCCTGTCGACAACGAGGTCATTAGAGACGGAGCGCAAGCTCGGGTGAGGGAAGGATGGGGAAGGAAATCGGCCGTGCCCTTTCAAAGGAACCATCCCGGCATTTGCCTGTAGCGATTTAGGGAAATCACGGAAAACCTAAATCAGGATGGCCGGAGACGGGATTGAACCATCGTCCTTCCGAATGCGAGTCCAGTGTGCAAACCACTGCGCCACCTCGCTCGGTAAATTATTTCTGGTATTAGTCTTGACTGGAAGACTTTTCTGTATTCAGAGATCATCACATGGGGTGCTTCGTGCTTCAAAATGACATATTACAAGGAAATTAGCAATTTCTGGAGCTTTGGCAGTTGGCACAGCTTTTATGACAGCATGGTGGGTGAGGAAGTCAGTCCAGACTGACTATTATCCACTGAGTCCCATCTCTCAATTTTGGTAACTTCCCCACAAGGTCAATTTCAGTTTGGTGGAATGTTGCTGCTGCAGCTGGAATTGGTAAAATATGCCTTGGAGACAATGATGGCATGTGCTTTCATTGTTGGCATCCCTTATAGTGGCTCACATAATGACTAATGGATTGGTAGAAACCTGGCTAGCAATTCCCCTGTCTGAATCTGTCTAGAGTCTTAAAGAATCCCAAGTGACCAGATGTTGCAGCTAGTAGCCATTTTTCAGGATCACTGGACACAGATAAGCTGGGCTGATGAGAAACTGTTTCCCCACCACTGGATAATAGTTCATCTTGTACAATATTCTGCTTATTAACTGGAATCCTCCTTTGGTTGGTTCCTCATTCTTCAATGATTCTTTGGTTTTGAGTAATGCTGATCTTCCCTCTGTTCTGTAGCAATGTCGTTTAATGCAGTGATGACCAAGATTCTGTCCACACTGTTGTGTTCTGCCAAATGATTTCTTCAGTTAGCGTCCTTATATTTGCACCCATTTTTGCATCATATTGTGACAATGTAATCCTGAGGCCTCAAAGCCCATCTCACCAGTCGGCCAGACAGTTCCTTCAGGCTAGTCAGCCAGCAGAGAGAATGGTGATCCATCACAACGGCAAATGGTTTGCCAAATAAATACAGTCAGAACTTGTTGATGTCCTAAACAACTGCAAGGTACTCTTTCTCAGTTGTAGTGTAGTTCTTCTCAGACTAGGAATATGATGTAGGTGGTGACCTGGTAAAGATAGCTACTCAACTGGAGGCACTATTGTGCATTTTGTGCAATTGTTTCAGCGTCACTATCAGCCTCGTCTTAATGCGGCTGTTAGCACACCTAACATGGGGCTGGAGGAGGCACTGATGGCAGAGAGCATGGGTCACACTGAAGTGGTGCCAGTTGAGTCTATCAACAGATCAGGTTTCACTAAGCATGGTCTGCATCTCAATAGGTATGAAAAGGGGAGGCTACCAAAGCTTATAGGCGACAGTGTTGTGGGTGGTGGTGGAATCACTCATGGAAAAATTCCAGTAGTAGTTGGTGTTAGAGCTGCACCTTTTTTAGATTGAAGTCAGCTGACAGGTATGCCTGCTTAAAGGAAGTCCCTCTAACTAAGGAATCACCTTCAGAGGACATCATGTTTCCAAGTAGAGAAGGAATTAGCATATTTCATCAAAATATAAGAGGTATTAGAGATAAAGTAAGTGAACTGCTTATACATGCTGACTCTGAAATTATTGGTAAATCAGAGCACCACTTAAATAATTTGACAATTCAGAGACTTCCTTTACCAGGGTACACATCAGCTGGCTGTATTTCAAGGAAGAAGTACCAGAAATTAGGTATATGTGATGACTTCAGTATTAATTTTCCATGTGATTGTGCAAGAAATAGGGTGTTTGTAGATCTCCTAAATTCATATGAACTGATGAGACTGTGTTTTTCCCAACTAGGGTGCAGGGTAACTGTAGCACTGCCATAGACAGTATTTTTATTCATTCTTCATTACTAGATGGGCATTCTGTTAGTAAAAGGGTGAATGGTCTTTCAGACCATGATGCACAAATTTTAACAC
The DNA here is from genome assembly GCF_021461385.2 of Schistocerca piceifrons. Classification (NCBI taxonomy): domain Eukaryota; kingdom Metazoa; phylum Arthropoda; class Insecta; order Orthoptera; family Acrididae; genus Schistocerca; species Schistocerca piceifrons. Next base: position 169,682,581 of record NC_060149.1, read on the forward strand.
TAAAAGACTTTTGTACTCAAATGAATATCACATACAATTACAAACTATGTAGGAATACTAATCCAACGGCAATAGAGAGTTTTTTAAACCTCATCAAGGAACAAGAGTGGCAGGATCTTTATAGTGTCGATAACATAGATGACAAATATAATGCGTTCCTTCACACATTTCTCATGCTCTTTGAAAGTTGCTTTCCATTAGAACGTTCTAAACAGGTACAGTAAAAGGCAGCCTGGGTGGCTGGCTAGTGGGATAAGGGTATCATGTAGAACAAAGTGGGAATTATATCAAAATGTTAGAAGTAATCACAACTGAGCTACAGTAGCCCATTACAAACAGTATGGTAAGGAGCTTAAAAATGTTATTTGTATGGCAAAGAGTATGTGGTACGTAAATACAATAGCTAATTCACATGACAAAATTAAAACCATATCGTCAGTCGTGAAGGAAATGACTGGTCATCAGCCCAAGGTTGACGGTATAAAGTCAGTTTGTAGTCAGAATATTTTTGTTACTGATAAATCAGATATACATACAGTATTTAACAATCACTTTCTGAGCATTGGTGGTGAATTAAATAAAAGCTTAGTTTCTACAGGGAATCATGTAACTCTCTTGGAAAATGCCTTTCTGAGATTGATGTCTGAAATACTCCTCTGTGATGTCAAGATATTGAGTCAATAATTAAATCACTGAAGACTAAGGACTCTCGTGGATATGATGGAATGCCTAGCAGAATATGAAAGTACTGTGCTGCACATCTTTAGCACTGTACAACTGAAAATGCTATATTCTCTTTTCTCTGTGAGGTACTGGAGAGATTAGACAAAAGGTTTTGAATGCTAGGCATCTTTCTCGATTTAACTAAGGTGTCTGATTGTGTAGATCATAAAATATTGCTACGGAAGTTGGACCATTATGGAATAAGGTGAGTAGCTGACAATTGGGTCATCTCTTACTTTAACAACCGACAGCAAAAGATCATTACCCACAGCATTGAGAACGGCTATGATGTGGAATCTGAGTGGGGCAAGGTCAAATGAGAGGGTACCCAAGGGATCAGTCCTGGGCCACTCCTGTTCCTTATTTATATAAATGATGTACCATCTAGTATTACAGGTGATTTTAAAATATTACTGTTTGATGATGACACTATAGTTGAATTCTTTTATCTAGGCGGCTCGCGCATGCCCGCCCAGACGCGGGAGATTGCTGTGTTGCCAGTTGCACACGACGCACGCGCGAAGAGAAGCAGCGCCATAGTATAATATAGTTCGCAAGCTTACGTTTAGGGGGGAGCGCGCAGTCTATGAAGTAAAGCCACCACGGCTGCATTAACCCTTTCGCTGCTACAGAGACGTGCTCCCCGCATTCCGCGCTGTGCGCGATTTTGTCACTGCACTGCTCGCCTGTGCTGACACAAGGTGTTTCTGACTGCTTTGACACACTTATCATTCGATTCCACAAAAACTATTTGGCCCAAAAATTAGATTTTTACACATCTTTTTGACTGATACCTTCCCCCCACTTCCTTTGACTGATTAAAGTGCTTTAAAATAAAGCCAAACGCGCCCAGTGTAAATAAAACTTTTATTACAGTTGAGAAAGACGGAATATTTCTCAATATTACATACGACACCTATGTGGTACTTACATTAAATGAGATATTGTTATACGGTAAATTTTATATGAAATTTAGGTACCTTGTCCACATTTCATTCTCAACATTGTGGCAACTAAAATCGACCATACGGAAAGTATACGCTATGGACTTTTACCTCTGCAAACTCTTCAAAATTTCGTGCAATGGTTTTCTACATTTAATGCTGCACAATAACTGGGTTGAACATCGAAACAAAATTAAGTCATTTATGGGGGGAAGGTATCAGTCAAGAAGATGTGTAAAAATCTAATTTTTGGGCCAAATAGTTTTTGTGAAATCGAATGATAAGTGTGCGAAAGCAGTGGGAACACCATGTGTCTGCACAGGCGAGCAGTGCAGTGATGACAAAATCGCGCACGGCGCGGAATGCGGGGAGCACGTGACTGCAGCAGCGAAAGAGTTAATGAAGAGACAAAGCACTAGAAATTTCAAAAAATTGCATTCAAACGAATAAAATTCGTGAAGTAAGACACTTCGATATTGTTTTTAAATAAAGAAAATATTTAGCATCGCACAAGGTTTGAACTCTTTACCTTTCACTTACTAATCCAACACCCTAACCGTTACGCTAGTGCAGCTCGTCCTGCTATGTCTCTCCATAAGGACTGTAACAGGTTACGCAAAATTCTGACAAACACTGTTGGTATGCCTATGAATTACTCGCACTTCGTCGAAGTACAATAGGAAATAAACAATTACCGCTGTTCTTTATTGTGAAAAAGCGGTTCATGAAATTGATACAAACACCTTTCCTTGCTATCGCCTGAATTAGGAGTCTTATTGCTTGTTTGGTTTAATTAATTAATAGAAAATGAAGCAATTGGTATAAAGAATGGTTTTTCCAAACTTTCTATAAAACAAAGTCTGCTATCAAGACATTGCTTTTGTTCTATTACTTTATTTATGACTGAACGTTTCTAAAACTGAAGACACTGGTCCCTGCTCTGCTCTGCAGTCGAGATCTGGCAACGTTGTTCTCTGTTCATTGGCTGACTGTATTTTTTGATGTCAGATGCGCAGAACGAACCTAAACTCGGCCGCCAACATAAATGACGTGCACTTTAGCTTGGTAGTAAAGGATGTTGTGTGCAACACTGGGACTGTTTCAAATAGTGCAGTTCATGACTCAAGTTCATGGCCTGTCGAAAATAAACTAACGTTAAATCACAGTAAGGCTCAGTTTTTACATTTTCTAACACATACTTCAACAAAATTAGATGTTTTAATTTTACAGAATGGGCATATGATTAGTGAAACTGAACAGTTCAATTTCTAGGTGTTCAGATACATAGTAAACTGTCATGGAAAGCCCAAGTTCAGGATCTTGTTCAAAGACTTGCTGCCATTTTTACTATTCTGTATATATAACTTCACATTTCTGAATTAAATATTATTATAAAGAAACACAGCAAAAAATATTAGTCACCTCCAGCAAACATCATGTTAATACTGTGTAAGACCACATCTAGCCTCGATTCAGTGAGGAATATAATCCACTAGCTTCTGTGGGTAATATCCAATTGAAGCTACTCATTGGGGATGTCAATTGCTATATTTCACCTGCTGTGATGAACAGTCCTAGACATATCTAAGTGATTAAAGTTAGAAGATTGGGCTTGTTGAGTTGCGATTGGGTGCCTGAATGTTTGCTAAATCAAAAATGTATGTGTACAGACCTATGAATGTGGTTGTTATTATCTTGGAAGACAGTGTGTCTATAGCATATTTATCATGAAGATGTAGACCAAAGGTGAACACTTGGTCATTGAGAATACTGAAATAACTAAACCATTTAACATTCATGGTAACCTGAAGTTATGGTTAAAAAAAAACTTAAAGCATCACAGCCTGAACTACACCTTGCACAAACATTGAGGATTAAAAGCTGCATCAAACTGACACATCATTTGAAAAGAAGCAAAATCATGATTGGTCAGACCACACTACAGGCATCCTTTCAGCTACTGTCCAGTTTCTGTGTTGTTTAGCCCACTGGAGACACAGATTTATATGCCACTGCAAGCAATTGCTTTCTGCATGTTAACCATTCACAAATGTCCGTCGCTCATATTTTCCTTCACAATGTTCACTCAGAAACTGGTTGAGATGGACCTGAATTCACTGATGACAGCAGTTCGTGTCTGGTTTGAAAACGACTGTAATTGACAAGGCGTGAAACTCATTCTCAGTTCTCATGGTTGAGAGAGATACTCAATTCCTTGTAGATATGTGAGACAGAATGAATATTTTACTCTATAAAGGAGTGTGTAGCTTTTTGAAACTTACAGGGAACTGAAACTGTATGCCAGAACTCGGACCATTGCCTTCCATGGGCAATGATTGATTTATCCACACACAATGGAGTGTTCTCATTGCTACACCAGTAAATTACACAAATACATTCATGGTATGGTGAAAGGCATGTCCAAATATCATAGCACCTTCCCACTGTTCTTTCACATCTCCATATGCAGATTGCATACAACTGATTATCATGTACACACCACTTCACAGTCATGACTAACGACACCAGTGGAGGGCCATGTGATGACCCAGTACCAGTTCTAACCACTTACAGCACTCAAAAGTGATCAGTGTGCTCTTTTAAGGGGGTGAGTAATATTTTGTCTGGTGAGCTAATGATATTCATTCCTGTATCATGTCTATTCTTCTCGAGCAATTAGCTTTGTCATAGAACCTCTCTTGGAGACACAGTGGATAAAACACGAGAACCCACATAGAACACAACTAGAAAAATGGATTAGGCTAAGCTTTCACGTCAAAAAACAAACTACTAATTACCGTACTGTGACCTCAAATTTAACTGATGATGCACATAAGACGATGGGTGGAAGAGTGATATGGGTAATTGGTAGTGTGGGGAGGTGGTGAGGGTGGGGGGGAAGAGACAGCATAAACACCGAAAACACAACATTGACCAAAAAATAAATGAGGAGACTTGTAACAGTAGGAAACAATTTGTGGGAAATTGGGATCATACTACTATGGTAAATATTATTTTAAGTACACACAGACTAATTATGAGAAATATTTAAATGTAAATAAAATTACCAACAAATTTAACTTTCCACACTCGGTGTGGTAAGAACAATGCTTCTTGTGTCAACAGTGACATCTTTGTTACCATCTGGCCAAATACAGATTTTATTCCATCAGTTCCTGCAAGACCACCTTTACTCCGTGATCTCTTTACTTGTATACGATTCAGTTCAATAACAGGACCATGTTGTCGGTCTCGAACCATTGTTGCTTGCACAACCTGAAATTAATGTATAGTGTCATACAGTTTACTTTCTTTTTAATTTTTTTTTTTTTAGTTTCAGTGTGAATGAAGCATCATGATTATACTTCTGTCTAAAAACAAAGGTTGACACTACTTCTTAAAATTCCACAACATTTCACTAAATTATTAATAATATGGCTAATTCAACATATAGTATGGATTATTGCTCTAACAAGACATTAAAGGACAAGAAATAGCATAATTTTTAATATGATGTCATGTTTTATACAAACATTTGAAAACAACAGGGAAAATATTCATTCTGTAACAGCAGCCCACACCATAGGTGCAGTTCACTTATTTTCTGACAAGCCAACCAATGTATGGCAGACCACAATTGCATGGGATATGCTGAAGTTAGTTAGATACTCCATAAATCATTTGAGTGATTTCTCTGGCAAAAAGATGTGAGTTGGTTTATGTACACATGATTAGTGTTCACATTATTTTTTAGTCCTACTCAGGCAACTACACTTAAAAACAACATAGTGGGTTTTTAACATGCTAACAACATATAAATAGAAATCTGTCCACGGAACAGAAGTAGTTTTCCAGGAGAAATGAATTTAGGTTAGATTTAAAGCTTGCTCTGTTATCTGCCGTACATTTTATGTTACTGGACAAATGATCAAAATTTTTTGTAAACACTTGCTGTACCAAAGACAGTTGTGGCATTTTGTACATTTATCAGACCATCAGGACCGTATAAATCTTGTATAGAGTATAAGCATGACACACATTTTTAAAAGGTGAGGAAATCTGCTATTGCAGAACACTGTCTTGGTATTAGTCACCCAAATGAATATATCAACACAGAGATTCTGGTATGGACTTCCAGCTATTGGGGCAGTGTTATTAGAAATGCAGAACAGATTAAATTAGGAAGTGGCATTATAAGTAGAGACTGAGTTTAGTATCTGCACATGCATGACAATGCTGCTTCACTACATGACAGGTGTGGATACTTGGCATGTCGACAGTGGTTTGACAAGAGCGGGGAACAGAACCCCATGAGAGGGAAATGAATGAACTGTGAGAGTCAATCTAAAGTAAGAAGAGAGTCTGGACAGGAAGAACTCAGCGTGTGGCTGGTGCAGATGGCTAATGGCTAAGCACTCAGCACAACACACGCATGATATGCTAGGTGAGGTCTGTGTTGGTCAAACTACAAGTAAGCGCTGGTCTGCCCGGCCTACTGCCGCCCGCACGTAAACACCTGCGCTAGTGGGTCTGCCCATACCATGTGTCACATGCATCCTCCATTGCAGATCTCTGCACTATCCAACTGTGCTACCCATGCCA